>NC_092127.1:150425845-151066738 GCF_043159975.1 Macaca nemestrina | reverse complement strand
CATGTCCTTTGTAGGGACATGGATGAAGCTGGAAACCATCATTCTCAGCAAACTATCACAAGAACAGAAAACCAAACACTGCATGTTCTCACTCATAGGTGGAAATTGAACAATGAGAACGAGTGGACACAGGAAGGGGAACATCACATACCAGGGCCTGTCGTGGGATGGGGGTAGGGGGGAGGGATAGCATTAGGAGATATACCTAATGTAAATGACGAGTTACGAGTTAATTGGTGCAGCACACCAACATGGCATATGTATACATATGTAACAAACGTGTACTTTGTGCACATGTACCCTAGAACTTAATCATTATACATCATCATCATCATCATCATCATCATCATCAGTAAAGGTAACGTGCCACATTAACAGAATGAAGGATAAAAATACATCATCGTCTCAATGCAAGTAGAAAAGCATTCAATAAGATTCAACAATCATTCGTTATACAATTCTCAAGGAATTAGTAATAGAAAGAAATTTGTTGTGTGTGTGTATTCCAATAAAACTTTATTTATGGGCACAAAATACAACAAAAAAAAAGTGATTTGGGTGCCTTTAAAGGCATTCAGTTTTATAAGGGAAGCATAACTTAAAAGTTCAGAGAACTTGCCACCTGACAATGTGATAGAAAAGAACATCCCACTTTCTGAGGAGAAATTCAAGTCAGTTGCAGAAATTTGTATAAGTGACAAGGAGCCAAATGTTAATCCATAAGACAATGGGAAAAATGTCTCCAGGGCATGTCAGAGATATTCACCGCAGCCCTTCCTATCACAGGCCCAGAGGCCTAGGAGGAAATAATGGTTACTTGTGCTGGGCCCAGTGTCCCTTTGCTGTGTGCAGCCTTGGGACTTGATGCTCTGTGTCCCAGCCACTCCATCCATGGCTGTAAAGGGCCAATGTAGATCTTAAGCTGTGGCTACAGAAGGTCCAAGCCCCAAGTATTTTCAGTTTCCATGTGATATTGATTATTTGTGTGCACTGAAGTCAAGAATTGTGGCTTGGGAACCTCCACCTAGATTTCAGAGGATATATAGAAATACCTGGATGCCCAGGCAGAAGTTTGTTGTAGCGGTGGGACCTTCACATAGAACCCCTGCTAGGACAGTGCAAAAGGGATATGTGGGGTGGGAGCATTCCCATAGAGTCCCTACTGGGGCACTACCTAGTGGAGCTGTGAGAAGAGGGCTACTGTCCTTGAGACCTCAGAATGGTAGATCCACTGAAAGCTTGCACCATGTTCCTGGAAAACCTGAAGACACTCAATGCCAGCCCATGAAAGCAGCCAGAAGGGAGGTTGTACCCTGCAAAGTCACAGGAGAGAAGATGTCAAACACCATGGCATCCCATCTTTTGCATCAGCATGACCTGGATGTAAGACATGGAGTCAAAGGACCTTATTTAAAATTTGACTGCCTGCTAGATTTTGGACTTGCATGAGGTCTGTAGCCCCTTTGTTTTGGCCAATTTCTCCCATTTGGAATGGCTGTATTTACCCAATGCCTGTACCCGATTGTACCTAAGAAGTAACTAACTTGCTTTTGATTTTACAGGATCATATGTGAAAGGGACTACTTACCTTGTCTCAGATAAGACTTTGGACTGCAGACTTTCGAGGTAATGCTAAAATGAGTTAAGACTCTGAGGGACTGTTGGGAAGGCATTATTGGTTTTGAAATGTGAGGACATGGGCACTGGGAGGGGTCAGAAGTGGAATGGTATGGTTTGGCTGTATCCCCACCCAAATTCCATGTTGAATTGTAATTCCAACAATTCCCACGTGTAATGGAAGACTTTAACACCCCATTGACAATATTAGATAGATCTTCGTGAGAGAAAATTAACAAAGATACTCAGGACCTGAACTCCCCTCTTGATCTAGTGGATCTTATTCATATCTAAAGAACTCTACATACAAAACCAACAGAGTATACATTATTCTCATTGCCACATGGTACTTACTGTAAAATTGATCACATAAGCTGAAGTAATACACTCTCAGCCAGGGCAAACAAAATGAAATCATGATGAACAGTCTCTCAGTCAACAGCCCAATTAAATTAGAACTCAAGTCTAAGAAATCCACTCAACTACGTAAAAATTGAACAATCTGCTCTTGAATGACTCATGGGTATATAATGAAATTAAGATGGAAATCAAAGAAGTCCTTTCAAACTAATCAGATCAAAGAGAAAACATACCAGAATTTCTGGGACACAGCTATAGCAGTGTTAAGAGGGACATTTACAGCACTAAATGCCCACATCAAAAACCTAGAAAGATCTTAAATAAATAATCTAACATCTCCACTGAAAGAGCTAGAGATCCAAGAGCAAACAAACCTCAAAACTTGTAGAAGACAAAAAATAACCAAGATCAGAAGTGAACTGAAGGAGACAGAGACATAAAAACACTTCAAAAATTAACAAATGCAAAAGCTCTGTTTTTTTTTTTGAAAAAATTAATAAAATATACCACTAGCTATGCAACTAAAGAAGAGAAAAGAGAAGAATCTAATAAACACAATCAGAAATGATAAGGGGGATATTACTACTGACCTCACAGAAATATAAATAACCATTAGAGAATACTGTAAAGAGCTCTACGTACAGAAACTAGAATATCGAGAAGAAATCAATAAATTCTCAGACATATACACTTTCCCAAGACTGAAGCAGGAAGAAACGGAATCTACGAATACACCAAAAATGTATTCAGAAATTGAGGCAGTAGTAAATAGCCTAGCAACCAAAAAAAAAACAAACAAACAAAAAAAAAAAAAAAAAAAAAAAAAAAACACAGGACCAGATGAATTCAATGTGGAATTCTAGCAGAGGTACAAATAAGAACTGATACCCTCTCTACTGAAACTATTCCAAAAGATTGAAGAAGAGGAACTCCACCTAACTCAGTATGAGCCCAGCATCATCCTGATACCAAAACCTGACAGAGATATAACAAAAAAAGAAAACTTCAAGCCAATATTTTTGATGACATCAATGCAAAAATTCTCAGTAAAATACCGGTAAACCAAATCTACCTGGATATCAAAACTTACCAGCCATGATCAAGTTGGCTTCATCCCTGGGATGCAAGGTTGATTCAACATATGCAAATCAATAAATGTGATTCATTACATAAACAGAACTAAAGTCAAAATCCACATGGTTATTTCAATAGATGCAGAAAATTTCTTGATAAAATTCAACATCCCTTTATGTTTAAAACTCTCAATAAGCTAGGTATTAAAGGAATACCTCAAAATAATAAGAGCCATATATGACACACCAACAGCCAATATCATACTGAATGGGCAAAAGCTGGAAGCATTCCCCTTGAAAACTGGCACACGACAAGGATGCCCTGTCTCTCCACACCTATTCAATGTAGTATTGGAAATTCTGGCCATTACAATCATGCAAGACAAAGAGAAAAAGTATAAAAGGTTTTCGAATAGGAAGTGAGGAGGTCAAATCATCTTTATTTACAGATGAACTTATTCTATATCTAGAAAACCCTATCATTTCAGCTAAAGAGCTTCTTAAGCAGATAAGCAACTTCACCAAAGTCTCAGTATGAAAAATCAACGTGCAAAAAATCGCTAGCATTCCTATACACAAACAAATGCCAAATTATGAATGAACTCCTATTCATAATTGCTAGTAAAATACTAGAATACATAGGAATAGAGCTAACAATGGAAGTGAAGGACCTCTTCAAAGGGGACTACAAACCAATCCTCAAATCAGAGAGGATACAAAAAAATGGGGAAACATTTCTATGTTCATGGATAGGGAGAATCAATATCATAAAAATGTTCATGCTGCCCAAAGTAATTTATGCATTCAGTGCTATTCCTGTTAAACTACCATTGACGTTCTTCATTGAATTAGAAAAGAAACTATTTTAGCTGCATCCATGTCCCTACAAACCATCACTCTTAGCAAACTATCATAAGAACAGAAAACCAAACACCGCATGTTCTCACTCATAGGTGGGAACTGAACAATGAGATCACTTGGACTCGGGAAGGGGAACATCACACACAGGGGCCTATCATGGGGAGGGGGGAGGGGGGGAGGGATTGCATTGGGAGTTATACCTGATGTAAATGAAAAGTTGATGGGTGCTGACGAGTTGATGGGTGCAGCACAGCAACATGGCACAAGTATACATATGTAACAAACCTGCACGTTATGCACATGTACCCTAGAACTTAAAGTGTAATAATAATAAAAAAATAAAAAATAAAAAAATAAAATATAGGCTGGGCGCGGTGGCTCAAGCCTGTAATCCCAGCACTTTGGGAGGCCGAGACGGGCGGATCACGAGGTCAGGAGATAGAGACAATCCTGGCTAACCCGGTGAAACCCCGTCTCTACTAAAAAATACAAAAAACTAGCCGGGCGAAGTGGCGGGCGCCTGTGGTCCCAGCTACTCAGGAGGCTGAGGCAGGAGAATGGCGTAAACCCGGGAGGCGGAGCTTGCAGTGAGCTGAGATCCGGCCACTGCACTCCAGCCTGGGCGACAGAGCCAGACTCAGTCTCAAAAAAAAATAATAATAATAATAAAATAAAAATAAAATAAAAATATAAAAAATAAAAAATAAAAATAAATTTAAAAAAAAAAGAAAAGAAACTATTTTAAAGGTCACATGGAGCCAAAAAAAGAGCCAAATGGCCAAGTCCATTCTAAACAAAAAGAACAAAGTTAGAGGCATCATGACTTCAAACTATACAACAAGGCTGCAGTAAACAAAATAGCACGGTACTGGTAGAAGAACAAACACATAGATCAATGAAACAGAATACAGAACTCAGGAATGGGACCAAACACCTAAAACCATGTGATCTTCAACAAACCTGATAAAAACAAGCAAAACAGAAATAATTCTCTATTTAATAACTGGCACTGGGAGAACTGGATAGTAATACGCAGAAAATTGACTCCTCTCTTACACCATATCTAAAAATTAAATCAAGATGGATTAAAAGCTAAAACCCAAACTATAAAACTATAAACAATATAAAATCCCTAGAAGAAAATCTAGGCAATACCATTCAAGTCATAGGCAAGGGCAAAGATTTTATGACAAAAAACTCCAAAAGCCATTGCAACAAAAACAAAAATTGGCAGATGGGATGTAATTAAACTAAAGAGCTTCTGCACAGCAAAAGAAACTATCATCAGAGTAAACAGACTACCTATAGTATGGGAGAAAATTGTTACAATCTATCTATCTGACAAAGGTCTAATATCCAGAATCTACAAGGAACTTAAATTTACAAGAGAAAAAAAAACCAATCTCGTTAAAAAGTGGGAAAAGGACATGAACAGACCCTTCTCAAAAGAAGGCATGCATGTGGCCAAGAAACATATGGAAAAAAGCTCAACATCAGTGATCATTAGAAAAATGCAAATCGGGGGGGGCGGAGCAAGATGGCCGAATAGGAACAGCTCCAGTCTCCAACTCCCAGCGCGAGCGACACAGAAGACCGGTGATTTCTGCATTTTCAACTGAGGTACTGGGTTCATCTCACTGGGGAGAGCCGGACGATCGGTGCTGGTCAGCTGCTGCAGCCCGACCAGCGAGAGCTGAAGCAGGGCGAGGCATTGCCTCACCTGGGAAGTGCAAGGGGGAAGGGAATCCCTTTTCCTAGCCAGGGGAACTGAGACACACAACACCTGGAAAATTGGGTAACTCCCACCCCAATACTGCGCTTTAAGCAAACAGGCACACCAGGAGATCATATCCCACACCTGGCCAGGAGGGTCCCACACCCACGGAGCCTCCCTCATTGCTAGCACAGCAGTCTGTGATCTACCGGCAAGGCAGCAGCGAGGCTGGGGGAGGGGCGCCCGCCATTGCTGAGGCTTAAGTAGGTAAACAAAGCCGCTGGGAAGCTCGAACTGGGTAGAGCTCACAGCAGCTCAAGGAAACCTGCCTGTCTCTGTAGACTCCACCTCTGGGGACAGGGCACAGTAAACAATAACAAACGCAGCCGAAACCTCTGCAGACGCAAACGACTCTGTCTGACAGCTTTGAAGAGAGCAGTGGATCTCCCAACACGGAGGTTGAGATCTGAGAAGGGACAGACTCCCTGCTCAAGTGGGTCCCTGATCCCTGAGTAGCCTAACTGGGAGACATCCCCCACCAGGGGCAGTCTGACACCCCACACCTCACAGGGTAGAGTACACCCCTGAGAGGAAGTTTCCAAAGCAAGAATCAGACAGGTACACTCGCTGTTCAGAAATATTCTATCTTCTGTAGCCTCTGCTGCTGATACCCAGGCAAACAGGGTCTGGAGTGGACCTCAAGCAATCTCCAACAGACCTACAGCTGAGGGTCCTGACTGTTAGAAGGAAAACTATGAAACAGGAAGGACACCTACACCAAAACCCCATCAGTACATCACCATCATCAAAGACCAGAGGCAGATAAAACCACAAAGATGGGGAAAAAGCAGGGCAGAAAAGCTGGAAATTCAAAAAATAAGAGCACATCTCCCCCGGCAAAGGAGCGTAGCTCATCGCCAGCAACGGATCAAAGCTGGACGGAGAATGACTTTGATGAGATGAGAGAAGAAGGCTTCAGTCCAGCAAGTTTCTCAGAGCTAAAGGAGGAATTACGTACCCAGCACAAAGAAACTAAAAATCTTGAAAAAAAAAGTGGAAGAATTGATGGCTAGAGTAATTAATGCAGAGAAGGTCATAAACGAAATGAAAGAGATGAAAACCATGACACGAGAAATACGTGACAAATGCACAAGCTTCAGTAACCGACTCGATCAACTGGAAGAAAGAGTATCAGCGATTGAGGATCAAATGAATGAAATGGAGCGAGAAGAGAAACCAAAAGAAAAAAGAAGAAAAAGAAATGAACAAAGCCTGCAAGAAGTATGGGATTATGTAAAAAGACCAAATCTACGTCTGATTGGGGTGCCTGAAAGTGAGGGGGAAACTGGAACCAAGTTGGAAAACGCTCTTCAGGATATCATCCAGGAGAACTTCCCCAACCTCGTAGGGCAGGCCAACATTCAAATCCAGGAAATACAGAGAACGCCATGAAGATACTCCTCGAGAAGAACAACTCCAAGACACATAATTGCCAGATTCACCAAAGTTGAAATGAAGGAAAAAATCTTAAGGGCAGAGAGAGAGAAAGGTCGAGTTACCCACAAAGGGAAGCCCATCAGACTAACAGCAGATCTCTCGGCAGAAACTCTACAAGTCCGAAGAGAGTGGGGGCCAATATTCAACATTCTTAAAGAAAAGAATTTTAAACCCAGAATTTCATATCCAGCCAAACTAAGTTTCATAAGTGAAGGAGAAATAAAATCCTTTACAGATAAGCAAATGCTTAGAGATTTTGTCACCACTAGGCCTGCCTTACAAGAGACCCTGAAGGAAGCACTAAACATGGAAAGGAACAACTGGTATCAGCCATTGCAAAAACATGCCAAAATGTAAAGACCATTGAGGCTAGGAAGAAACTGCATCAACTAATGAGCAAAATAACCAGTTAATATCATAATGGCAGGATCAAGTTCACACATAACAATCTTAACCTTATATGTAAATGGACTAAATGCCCCAATTAAAAGACACAGACTGGCAAACTGGATAAAGAGTCAAGACCCATCAGTCTGCTGTATTCAGGAGACCCATCTCACACGCAGAGACATACATAGGCTCAAAATAAAGGTATGGAGGAAGATTTACCAAGCAAATGGAGAACAAAAAAATGCGGGGGTTGCAATCCTAGTCTCTGATAAAACAGACTTTAAACCATCAAAGATCAAAAGAGACAAAGAAGGCCATTACATAATGGTAAAGGGATCAATTCAACAGGAAGAGCTAACTATCCTAAATATATATGCACCCAATACAGGAGCACCCAGATTCATAAAGCAAGTCCTTAGAGACTTACAAAGACACTTAGACTCCCATACAATAATAATGGGAGACTTCAACACTCCACTGTCAACATTAGACAGATCAACGAGACAGAAAGTTAACAAGGATATCCAGGAATTGAACTCATCTCTGCAGCAAGCAGACCTAATAGACATCTATAGAACTCTCCACCCCAAATCAACAGAATATACATTCTTCTCAGCACCACATCGTACTTACTCCAAAATCGACCACGTAATTGGAAGTAAAGCACTCCTCAGCAAATGTACAAGAACAGAAATTATAACACACTGTCTCTCAGACCACAGGGCAATCAAACTAGAACTCAGGACTAAGAAACTCAATCAAAACTGCTCAACTACATGGAAACTGAACAACCTGCTCCTGAATGACTATTGGGTACATAACGAAATGAAGGCAGAAATAAAGATGTTCTTTGAAACCAATGAGAACAAAGATACAACATACCAGAATCTCTGGGACACATTTAAAGCAGTGTGTAGAGGGAAATTTATAGCACTAAATGCCCACAAGAGAAAGCAGGAAAGATCTAAAATTGACACTCTAACATCGCAATTAAAAGAACTAGAGAAGCAAGAGCAAACACATTCGAAAGCTAGCAGAAGGCAAGAAATAACTAAGATCAGAGCAGAACTGAAGGAGATAGAGACACAAAAAACCCTCCAAAAAATCAATGAATCCAGGAGTTGGTTTTTTGAAAAGATCAACAAAATTGACAGACCACTAGCAAGACTAATAAAGAAGAAAAGAGAGAAGAATCAAATCGACGCAATTAAAAATGATAAAGGGGATATCACCACCGACCCCACAGAAATACAAACTACCATCAGAGAATACTATAAACACCTCTACGCAAATAAACTGGAAAATCTAGAAGAAATGGATAATTTCCTGGACACCTACACTCTTCCAAGACTAAACCAGGAGGAAGTTGAATCCCTGAATAGACCAATAGCAGGCTCTGAAATTGAGGCAATAATTAATAGCCTACCAACCAAAAAAAGTCCAGGACCAGATGGATTCACAGCTGAATTCTACCAGAGGTAGAAGGAGGAGTTGGTACCATTCCTTCTGAAACTATTCCAATCAATAGAAAAAGAGGGAATCCTCCCTAACTCATTTTATGAGGCCAACATCATCCTGATACCAAAGCCTGGCAGAGACACAACAAAAAAAGAGAATTTTAGACCAATATCCCTGATGAACATCGATGCAAAATTCCTCAATAAAATACTGGCAAACCGGATTCAGCAACACATCAAAAAGCTTATCCACCATGATCAAGTGGGCTTCATCCCTGGGATGCAAGGCTGGTTCAACATTCGCAAATCAATAAACATAATCCAGCATATAAACAGAACCAAAGACAAGAACCACATGATTATCTCAATAGATGCAGAAAAGGCTTTTGACAAAATTCAACAGCCCTTCATGCTAAAAACGCTCAATAAATTCGGAATTGATGGAACGTACGTCAAAATAATAAGAGTTATTTATGACAAACCCACAGCCAATATCATACTCAATGGGCAAAAACTGGAAAAATTCCCTTTGGAAACTGGCACAAGACAGGGATGCCCTCTCTCACCACTCCTATTCAACATAGTGTTGGAAGTTCTGGCTAGGGCAATCAGGCAAGAGAAAGAAATCAAGGGTATTCAGTTAGTAAAAGAAGAAGTCAAATTGTCCCTCTTTGCAGATGACATGATTGTATATTTAGAAAACCCCATTGTCTCAGCCCAAAATCTCCTTAAGCTGATAAGCAACTTCAGCAAAGTCTCAGGATACAAAATTAATGTGCAAAAATCACAAGCATTCTTATACACCAGTAACAGACAAACAGAGAGCCAAATCAGGAATGAACTTCCATTCACAATTGCTTCAAAGAGAATAAAATACCTAGGAATCCAACTTACAAGGGATGTAAAGGACTTCTTCAAGGAGAACTACAAACCACTGCTCAGTGAAATAAAAGAGGATACAAACAAATGGAAGAACATACCATGCTCATGGATAGGAAGAATCAATATCGTGAAAATGGCCATACTGCCCAAGGTAATTTATAGATTCAATGCCATCCCCATCAAGCTACCAATGTGTTTCTTCACAGAATTGGAAAAAACTGCTTTAAGGTTCATATGGAACCAAAAAAGTGCCCGCATCTCCAAGACAATCCTAAGTCAAAAGAACAAAGCTGGAGGCATCACGCTACCTGACTTCAAACTATACTACAAGGCTACAGTAACCAAAACAGCATGGTACTGGTACCAAAACAGAGATATAGACCAATGGAACAGAACAGAGTCCTCAGAAATAATACCACACATCTACAGCCATCTGATCTTTGACAAACCTGAGAGAAACAAGAAATGGGGAAAGGATTCCCTACTTAATAAATGGTGCTGGGAAAATTGGCCAGCCAGAAGTAGAAAGCTGAAACTGGATCCTTTCCTTACTCCTTATACTAAAATTAATTGAAGATGGATTAGAGACTTAAATGTTAGACCTAATACCATAAAAATCCTAGAGGAAAACCTAGGTAGTGCCATTCAGGACATAGGCATGGGCAAAGACTTCATGTCTAAAACACCAAAAGCAACAGCAGCAAAAGCCAAAATTGACAAATGGGATCTCATTAAACTAAAGAGCTTCTGCACAGCAAAAGAAACTACCATCAGAGTGAACAGGCAACCTACAGAATGGGAGAAAATTTTTGCAATCTACTCATCTGACAAAGGGCTAATATCCAGAACCTACAAAGAACTCAAACAAATTTACAAGAAAAAAACAAACAACCCCATCAAAAAGTGGGCAAAGGATATGAACAGACATTTTTCAAAAGAAGACATTCATACAGCCAACAGACACATGAAAAAATGCTCATCATCACTGGCCATCAGAGAAATGCAAATCAAAACCACAATGAGATACCATCTCACACCAGTTAGAATGGCAATCATTAAAAAGTCAGGCAACAACAGGTGTTGGAGAGGATGTGGAGAAATAGGAACACTTTTACACTGTTGGTGGGATTGTAAACTAGTTCAACCATTATGGAAAACAGTATGGCGATTCCTCAAGGATCTAGAACTAGATGTACCATATGACCCAGCCATCCTATTACTGGGTATATACCCAAAGGATTATAAATTATGCTGCTATAAAGACACATGCACACGTATGTTTATTGCAGCACTATTCACAATAGCAAAGACTTGGAATCAACCCAAATGTCCATCAGTGACAGATTGGATTAAGAAAATGTGGCACATATACACCATGGAATACTATGCAGCCATAAAAAAGGATGAGTTTGTGTCCTTTGTAGGGACATGGATGCAGCTGGAAACCATCATTCTTAGCAAACTATCACAAGAACAGAAAACCAAACACCGCATGTTGTCACTCATAGGTGGGAACTGAACAATGAGATCACTTGGACTCGGAAAGGGGAACATCACACACCAGGGCCTATCATGGGGAGGGGGGAGGGGGGAGGGATTGCATTGGGAGTTATACCTGATGTAAATGACGAGTTGATGGGTGCAGCACAGCAACATGGCACAAGTATACATATGTAACAAACCTGCACGTTATGCACATGTACCCTACAACTTAAAGTATAATAATAATAAATAAATAAATAAATAAAAGAAAAATGCAAATCAAAACCACAATGAGAACCATCTCATGCTAGTCAGAATGACTATTATTAACAAGTCAAAAAACAACAGATACTTGTGAGGTTACAGAGAAAAAAATAAATGCATTTACACTGTTGGTAGGAGTGTAAATTAGTTCAACCATTGTAGAAGATATTGTGGTCATTCCTTAATGACCTAGAGGCATAAATACCATTTGACCCAGCAATCCTATTACTGGATATATACCCAAAATGAGTATAAATTATTCTGTGATAAAGATACATGCATGTGTATGTTCATTGCAGCACTCTTCACAATAGCTGGCACAAGACCCAGAATCAATTCAAATGCCAACGAATTATAGACCAGATAAAGAAAACATGGCTCATATACTTATGGATTACTCTGCAGCCATGAAAAAGAACAAGATCATGTCCTTTGCAGGGACGTGGATAGAGCTGGAAGTCATTAACCTCAGCAAACCAACACAAGAACAGAAAACCAAATACTGCATTTTCTTACTTATAAGTGGGAGCTGAATGATGAGAACACATGGGCACATGGCAGGGAACAACACACACCGGGAACCCATGGGGTTGGGGGAGAACATCAGGAAAAATAGCTAATGGATGCTGGGCTTCATATGCAGGTGATGGGATAATGTGTACAGTAAGCTACCATGGCACACGTTTACCTACATAACAAACTTGCATATTGAGCACATGTTCCCTTGAATGTAAAATAAAAGTTGAAGAAAAAAATAAAAATAGAACATTCACTATCATTGTCATTACTTAATATTTTCCAGGTTATACTTTTCAGTATTTATTGTCATGTGAAAAATAAAATTGAAAAAGAGGTAAAAATATCATTATTTTCAGTTTATTTAATTATATATTTAGAAACTTTAAAATAAATAATGAATAACTATTAAAATCAGTAAGATATTTAAATAATGGTTTTTGTCACAAAGTTATTTTACAAAAATCAATAGAAATAATAAACAACTAGAGAGTATAAGAGGATATTCCATCTGGAAAAATCAAACTAGAAAGTAAAGTTTAAGACATCTACTTAATCAAATACAGAAACATCTCTAAAAGCAAATCTACTAAGTGAAGTAAAAGTTAACTAAGGTAAATCTTTTATTCATTGATAAAATAAACAATATCATTATTACAGTATGTTATTCCTAAATTAATATATAATATTATGATTCTATTAAAATTATCAATAGTATTTTTAGTTAGGAAAATAATATTTTAATTTAACTTCTAAATAAATATGGAAAATAAATATTTAATTTGTGTTTATCCAAGAAAATTCTGAATATTATAATTGAAACCAGTGGATACTATTCCAAGAGAGTAGATGGATGTAAAATGCCACAGAATTAAAAAATGATTTTGTTCTGATACAGAAAAGAATAGATAGAGGCATGAAATAGGATCAAGATTTAGCAAGAGAATGAACTACTCACAGCATTTGTTATATACTAAAGGTAGCATTTTAAATTAGAGAGTTAAAAATAGATCATTCCATAAATAGCACTGGGACAAGTAGCAACATCATTTAACAACGACAACAACAAAATTCCAGATGTGACAGAGAATTAATGCAAAAAAAAATATGCAAACATGACTGACAAAAAGGAAACAATGCTTTAAAAGCATGAAAAAATACTAAACATATATGTTGCTCTCATATTAGAATGTGGAAAGCTTTACTGAAGAAGACATAGACCCAAAAAGTAGAAATAAAACAATTGCTAAAATTATTTACCTAAAAATTTAGAATATCTATAGAAAAAATATCATAAGCATATTTAAATGCAAGCATCACACTGAGGAATCTGTGGCAGACAGAATGCTAAAATATCCCCCAAATTTTACCCCTGATGACCACAGGTTTATATTAATACAATGCCCTCCTCTTTAGTGTGCATGGAGTTTATAATTTGCTTCTAACCAGTGGAATATGGCAAAGATTAGTGGATTTTTCCAATGTAATTAAGGTCTCTATTCAGTTGATTTTGAGTTAATCAAAAGAGAAAAGCCTGTCCCAACTTATTAAAGTGAGCCCTTTTAAAGAAGCCCAGATATTTCCTGAAAGAAGAGACACAAAGCAGCAGGGATTTTTCTGCTGGCCTTGAGGAAATAAGCTCTCATATTGTGCAAGAAGCTACGAGGGGCCACATGGCAGGGGACCAGTTGTAACCTCCAGGACCTGAGACCGAACTTGACAATTTTACTTTGGAACATGAGACTGATACTCTGGGCTATAATTATAAATTATTTTAACCTGTTTGAATCCTTTATCATTGCATGTATTACTTTCTTCATCTATTATTTTTTTAAATCACAATCTAATTTATCCTTAAACATCCCTCAAGCAGGTAAGCAAGGGCTTATTAATCTTATATTTTAAAGGAGTACCTGAGGTGCCAAAAGCTTAAGTGACCTGGCTATGTGGTGGTTTCTATGCATATTTTGATGATTTCTCCCTATAACACCACATGAAAACTAAGGGGCTTCAGTGATTTTTCTGATGACCAAAACTCCTTTTGATTGGTTTGGAGAGTCTTTAAATTTTCATCTCTCTTACCATTCTGTGCAGTTTTGTTTCCTAATCCAAAGATTGATTGATAATAGATAAGAAGTCGGATTATAGGTGACTTTTACTTTCTTCTTTTTCTTTTTTGTTAGAAAATTTTTTTTACAATAATCATGAGTTAGATTTATAATCCCCGATCTGTCATTTTTACGTTTCCAAAATTTGCTTGAATGAACTTTAAAAGACTTCTTGATTAGATAATCATGTTTAACTCAGCCTTAAAAGTATGTATGCAAAGAGATTAACTGTACTAAGATAATATATTTCTAGTGAAAATCAGAGTAGACACTTAAAGCCAGATAGAAAATATCTCTGGGTGTTAGTTAAAAACATGGGCTCTGAAACTAGACTTTTGGGTTCATATTTCAGCTCTGTGTGACATAATAAGACTGAATAAGCATTTGGTGTTGGTACTTTTAATGACAATCAAACAACGTGATTAAGACGCAAAAACCTTAACACCAGCAAAACTTGTGGTGACAAACTGGCCTCACCATTATCAGTTGTACAGTCTTCTACAGAGTACTTAACCTCATTAAATCTCAAAGTTCTCATGTGTGAATAAGGACTATAACACTTTGTTTACAAAGTATACTGAATCAATAATGATTATTGTTCATTATTAATTAAATTTTAGGCATATATAAATTATTATTGCTATCATTGATAATTACAAAGCTTCATTATTCCATGTGACATAATGACATTCATGAAGAATTAATTAACTTGTGCATTATTCTGATTAGCCAATGCTGTGAACTAGTATTCACAAGATAATTCAGAGATGTCTGAGATATAAAGATAATTCCACCAGGGTCAGAAAAGTAAGAATATTAAAGAAAAGAGAGCTTCCTTGGTAAGCCACCATACAAAGATATTAGGTTGGTGCCTTACATATTCATTTAGCTTTGATGAGAGTCTCACAGTCTTTTAACCGAAGTTTATTTCAGAGAAAATATACAATTTATTAATCAATCTCCAAATCACCCTCGTACTTAGAAGAGCTAACATCAGCTTCTCTGACTCACTTATCATCATCTACTGTCTTCTTCATTTAACAAATATTGACTGTGTACTTATCATATGTCAAGCATTGGTCTTGCGTCTAGAAATACATCAACAAGGAACAAGATAAACAAGTTCACATTCCTTGTCAAGTATAGAATACAAAGACAAGAATAAGATACAAATGGCCGGATGTGGTGGCTCAGGCCTGTAATCCCAGAACTTTGGGTGGCCAAGGCAGGTAGACCACAAGGTCAAGAGATCAAGATCATCCTGGCCAACATGGTGAAACCCCATCTCTACTAAAAATACAAAAATTAACTGGGCGTGGTGGCACGCTTCTGTAGTCCCAGCTACTTGGGAAGCTGAGGCAGGAGAATTGCTTGAAATCGAGAGGTGGAGGTTGCAGTGAGCCAAGATCGTGCCACTGAACTCTACCCTGGCAATGGAGCAAGACTCCATCTAAAAAAAAAATAAATAAATAAATAAAAAGAAGAAAAAGAAAAGAAAAAGAAAAAAACAAATGGGAATAAGACAACTTCAAGCAGTTTAAGCACCGTGAAGAAAACAAAACAGAATGATTTCATAGAGAGCGATTAAAGGAGGGTAGGGATGAAAGGCAAAATATTACAGATAGTGTTCAGGAAAGACCTTTCTAATACTATTATGCAGGAGATGAGATCTGAGTGGCTAAAAGAAATTATGTATGAAAAGATTGAAAGGATACATGTGCATAACGTGCAGGTTTGTTACATATGTATACTTGTGCCATGTTGCTGTGCTGCACCCATCAACTCGTCAGCACCCATCAACTCGTCATTTACATCAGGTATAACTCCCAATGCAATCCCTCCCCCCTCCCCCCTCCCCATGATAGGCCCCTGTGTGTGATGTTCCCCTTCCCGAGTCCAAGTGATCTCATTGTTCAGTTCCCACCTATGAGTGAGAACATGTGGTGTTTGGTTTTCTGTTCTTGTGATAGTTTGCTAAGAATGATGGTTTCCAGCTGCATCCATGTCCCTACAAAGGACACAAACTCATCCTTTTTTATGGCTGCATAGTATTCCATGGTGTATATGTGCCACATTTTCTTAATCCAGTCTGTCACTGATGGACGTTTGGGTTGATTCCAAGTCTTTGCTATTGTGAATAGTGCCTCAATAAACATACGTGTGCATGTGTCTTTATAGCAGCATGATTTATAATCTTTTGGGTATATACCAAGTAATGAGATGGCTGGGTCATATGGTACATCTAGTTCTAGATCCTTGAGGAATCGCCATACTGTTTTCCATAGGGGTGTACCATGGGGGTATAATTGTATACCCATATGGAAAACAGTATTGCTGTTCCTCAGAACATTAAACATGTAATTACCAAAAAAAAAAAAAAAAAAAAGAAAAGATTGAAAGTTAAAGAATATTGCAAGGAGAAAAAAATATCATTAGAAAAAATACATTCAATGAGACTGATGGTATAAATGTGAGGTTTGATATTATAAAGTGAGATTGCAGGAGTAAACAATTACCAGATCCTCTGCAGTTGTGTAAAATGGCCCAAGCCTGAAAGTTAGCTGTCCTTTGTGTCTGAAGAGCTGTAGGATCAGTTTGCCTGTAACTGCTGCTACCTAGCAACTGTGGAACACCATGTTGGCTGTGATCCTGCAGTGTTGTAGGGATGGAATTTCCTGGAATCGACTGCAATCAGATGCATTTGCTTGAATAACAGACTCTAGGGTTTTATTGCCTCTATAAGTGGTTTAAAGATGCCAGATGGTTTGCTTTGCTTACACTTTAAGAAAAGTGCATTATTTATAAAACTCAATAACTAAATAAGTAGATAATGATCTTTCTTAAGCTAACTTTGTGTGTGAGAATGCATGTATATGGGTATCTGTGGGTGAATGATTTAAGAGGCTACAAGGAAGAAATCTTATTATATATTTTTTTATATTTTTCCCTCTAAAGGCTCCAGAATTGTTGTTACATATGGTATTAAAAAATAATGCCTTATACTGTCCCCTCTCACGTTAGGTCTTAAAAATATTTTCTTTAACAAGTTCTAAATCTTAAATGGACTGTTAAAGGAAAACAGATGTATATGGAATACTCCAGGAGTAACTACAGGGTGTAGCATACGATTCTCTTCAGCTTTTCTGATCCACTCACATGTGTCATTCAAAATAAGCACTCAGTATCTCAACTTCAAAGCAAAAAGACTGCTTTTGAATGTGGGGGAAAAAAAGAAGGTAATAGCCGACTGATTTTTCCTTCATCACAATTTCTTTTATCTCCCAAGTCAAGAGCCTCTCAAGAAAAAAAAAATAATAATAAATAAATAAATAAAACAAAACTATTCTCATTATAATGGCTTTTGCTAGCAGTGGATGTGGATGTGACTCACTTGGAATGTTTTGATTGCTGCAAATTTCCCATTTCAGTGGCTTGTTATGTGTCGATAAGCATTCTTTCTCTAGGTATAGTAGTAAAGATAATCCTCATCAAATCCTTTGCTGTTTACCATTTGCACTGTAGTTTGAGTTCAAGAATGTGAGAGTGGGCTGGGCACAGTGGCTCACACCTGTAATCCCAGCACTTTGAGAGGCCGAGGGGGGTGGGAATTATCTTTATATCTCAGACATCTCTGAATTATCTTGTGAATACTAGTTCACAGCATTGGCTAATCAGAATAATGCACAAGTTAATTAATTCTTCATGAATGTCATTATGTCACATGGAATAATGAAGCTTTGTAATTATCAATGATAGCAATAATAATTTATATATGCCTAAAATTTAATTAATAATGAACAATAATCATTATTGATTCAGTATACTTTGTAAACAAAGTGTTATAGTCCTTATTCACACATGAGAACTTTGAGATTTAATGAGGTTAAGTACTCTGTAGAAGACTGTACAACTGATAATGGTGAGGCCAGTTTGTCACCACAAGTTTTGCTGGTGTTAAGGTTTTTGCGTCTTAATCACGTTGTTTGATTGTCATTAAAAGTACCAACACCAAATGCTTATTCAGTCTTATTATGTCACACAGAGCTGAAATATGAACCCAAAAGTTTAGTTTCAGAGCCCATGTTTTTAACTCTGAGGTCGAGAGTTTGAGACCAGCCTGACCAAAGTGGAGAAACACCGTCTCTACTAAAAATACAAAATTAGCTAGGCATGGTGGTGCATGCCTGTAATCCTAGCTACTCAAGAGGCTGAGGCAGGAGAATTACTTGAACCCAGGAGGCAGAAGTTACAGTGAGCTGAGATTGCGCCATTGCACTCCAGCCTGGGCAACAAGAGTGAAACTCCATCTAAAAAAAAAAAAAAAAAAAGAATGTGAGAGTGATTGGCAAAGCTAGTCACCACACTTTTTAAATTTCTTTTCATGCACACTGTTAGACTACATTTTCCAGCTTACTTGCACACAGATTTGACAATTTTGACATATTGCTAGCCAATGGAACTTAAGCAAAACAGGTATATATCACTTTCTGAACTGACCCATAAATATCTTATATGTGCAACTTGCAACAGTGTTGTGTCAGCTGTCAAACTGATGAAAGTTAATACTGTAAGCCCAAAAGCCATATATTGGAGATAGTGGAGCCACAGGTGAAAGGGCCTAGACCCTAAATCATCTTGTGTAGAGCCACTTATTGATCAGAAACACTCATTTGTAAACTTTTTATGTGAACAAGAAATAAATTTCTCTTGTGTTTCAGTCATTTTTTATGTATTCATCTTAACAGTTGTTATACAAAGAAAAGAATAAGTATTTTTAACTAAGAAAAAGAAGATATGAAGAAGTTATCTATTTTCTGCAACATCTAAAAAACTGATGTAAACAAAAACCAGGAAGTAGTCTAATAGGTTCTAAAACGTCTAATTCTTCAGAGACACGCTCTTACAATGAAAATCTTCCTCTAGGAAAAACAAATCTTCCAACACTTGCTGGAAAGCCATTTTATAATTACAAGGTAATTTATTGCCAAAGAGACATAATAACGGATAAAATTGGATTACCAGAAAAGAAAAAGTAGGAAAAAAAGTAATTAATAATATTTGTGGCTAAGATAAATAGGTCCACGTAATAGTAAAATTATTTTTTGCCTTTAAACTACCTCTAAACTCCTGGGATCACAGTCTTACATATTGGCATAATAAAAGGAGATTTAAAGATTAAAGCTCATATCTGATTATGTTAAATGAAAATATTGCAAAAAAGACTCCAGTTAAACTTTACAAGGGATGTTTGTGATATTCAGCGTGAGATCATTTTACGCTTCTCTAATTTGGACTATGAAATGAAGTTCAGTCAATATTTACAGCTTGTAAACATCCCTATCTAAAAGCTGGTATCTTATACAAAGGCAATGTAATGATATAAGAAGTTAATAAAAAGAATGAGGGTTACAGGGGATTCAAACCATAGGCTATAAACTAGGATTTCTGGCAAAGAGAAGTGAGACAGTTCCTCTTTTCTAAGTTGAATATCACAATTTAAAAGAACAGCAAACTAAATTTGACTACACCAACACTGTTAACAACACACAGAGCATAATCAGTTGATACAGATTGTATTATTTGGCAGTAGAGAGGGACTGATGAGATATCCAACAGGTAATATATGTAGTAATTAACAAAATGTCTTTGGAAGGTTTAATGACTTAGATTTATTCTGTCATTTCCCAACCTCAGGTCTTTGGTTAATTTATTTCACATTATTGAACCTCACAAGCCTTATATGTAGTGTGTGACTTGAAATAATACACATCTTATAATACACCTGAAGCCTAAAGGAGATAATACATGTATGATACTTAACATGGTGTTTGACACATTGTAAGTTCTCAATAAATGTTAGAGATTTTCTAATAATCTTTCTTCTTCTTTTTTATATAATTTTGACAATAACTATTATTTTTACAAAAGTGTTATACAATTTTTCATAAAAGATGAGGAATAAAGAAAAACACAATGAAATGAGTATTGAATCTTTGTCAAGCATTTTCAAATTGTCAGGCCCCTTTTAAAGGATTTCTCACATTTAACTCATTTATCTCTAGAAGCTATGCAGTACAAATATTTAGATTCCTTTTTATTATGAGAAAAATAAGACTCTAAAGGGTAATATAAATTGATGAAGCTCAAAGGATCAATATCAGAATAAATTAAAAATGATTCTCAAGTGTGAGTTTTTAACGACCACAAAAGTGTCCTCCATAATGCCACTAACCAGAACTCCCACCACTAGCCTACAAACTTGGCCACGTTGTGTTTGGCATATGTCTCAAGAGTGTTTTCTTCAGATCATTGATGATGGTTTTTAACATGTTGTTTGCAAGAGTTTCTTAGGACTGCCATAACAGAGTATCATACACTGAATGACTTATTCTCTTACAATTCTGAATGCTAGTTAACCTGAAATCCAAGATGTTGGTGGGGCCATGTTCCCTCCAAACCTTCTAGGAGAGAATCTTTCTGTGCCTCTTCCAGCTTCAAGAAAGTCTTAGGCACTGCATTGTGGTAGCATAAGACCAAGCTCTGCCTCTCTCTTCCTATCACTGCCTTACCTCTGCACCTGCTTCTTCCCATGGTGTTCTCTATATGTCTCTCTCTCCTCTTCTTACAAGGTACTTGTCTATTGGATTAACATCACAGTCTACTCCAGTATGACCTCATCTTAACTTATTACATATGCAACCATCCCTTTTTCCAAATAAGGTCACTCTATAAGGACTTTCTTTGGGGGCCTTTGGGGGTAAAGAGTTGGACTATGGCATATCTTTTTAAGGGAGACAGTTCAACTCAGACAAACCTTATAATAATATCTAAAAGCAGATTAATTTTTACATGTATATACTTTTAAAGTGTTTGGTACTTATTAGGATAGTGAGGAGACTGTTACATTTAGGTGATTATTTTTTCATGCCAGAAATATAATTTTGTCCTAAAATATACTGAAAAATTGTAAACTATGTGTAAGTGAATGGTTATTTTATTTTTATTTCCCTGGATTATCTGGACATATAGGTTAAGTTTATTCTTGGTTTCTCCAATCTACATATTTTTGCTAATGGACAGAATGAACTAGAAACAAAACCCAAACTAGGCTCATTTTTATCATTGATGGTATGAAATGAAGTAGTAATGAGATTAGAAAATAAAGTCTAGAGATATTTCTTCAGCCAAACCTGAGAAAGTTGCCAAAATGAAAATGATTTGAAAGTAAAAATAAAGTAAATCCAGAGTGAAAACCATTTATTCAGCACCAAATGAGGTGTCAGCATCTTTAGCTTGGGTATTCTTTCTGTTCTGTATTTCCTTTGTAACTTCATTCAGTTCTTCCTATCCAATCGCCATAGAACATGAATAATACAAGCGTGGATCATTTAATTCTATCAGGATAAACACCTACAAACAAGATGGAAGGTCCAACAGCATTCATCCACTCATCGTCAATTATTTATTGAAATCTTTCAAAAACAGAGTATTATTTTAGGTATGGGAGGTGATTACAAAATGATGAAGAAACTTTCCTAGACCTTAAAGATCTCAGAAACAAATTGAGGAAAATTCTCACTTGTAACCATGTCATTGCAGGACTCTATAGATTTGTTTATTTTTAATTCATTTTATACTAAAAAGGATTTATGGAGTTTTAAAAATACACAGTATGTAATGACATATTTTTTCAAAAAGGCTTTAGAAAAATAGTCTAAAATAATGAAATTAGCCTACATCTTAATAAATTATTGATAGTCACGGGTAACTAATTTGGAGATATCTTTTGTAACCAACTCAAGGCATATATTATCAATGTCTCTTCAACTGAAAGTATATCTGTACATATTGTTTTCATTTCTAGAGTAGCAAATAGACCTGGAAGTAAACATAGTTAAAAAATTAACAATTATTCTGAAGCACTTTGGAGAAAAGAAATAACTATTACTTAGGTATAGAATATTTACAAAAATAAAAGAGTTCATCAATAATTATACCTTTGGTGAGCATTTATTACTTACTGGCAAGCATATTTCTTAAAATTCATCAGTTATCATTTGTAGACTTTTTAAAATAAGATATAGATATTCAAGATGTTATATTTAATACATGTGTATACATAGATACTTGTGTTTATATTAACATATATTTTGTAAAGTAAATATAAACTGTGTTTTGAAGAATACACACACAGAAAAGCATAAATCACAAGTGTACAACTAAATGAACTTTTGCAAATTGAACACAACTGTGTACCCATCAGCCAAAGAGAACATTATTAGCATCCAAGAAAACTCCCTCATAACTCTCTCTAATTTATAATCCCATGTGTTAATTAATTTAAACATACAGGTTAGTTTTATCAATTTTTAACTAATGAAATTGTACATATTTATCTATAGTGTTACATATGATTTTGTTTATTCTCAATCTGTACACAGCTGTATGATGTTCTGTTATATGACTCTGCCACAGTTATTTCATCCATTATGCTCTTGGTACATATTTGGGTATTGAGCGTAATAGACCACTAGCTAATTAATCATTATATCTCTGATATTGAATTTTTTTTAATTTGAAAACATATACTTTATAAATATTCTTAAAAACTATTAACAACTTCATGCATTATTTAAAACATATGCAGTACAAGCAAATCTATTGCAAATAGCAGAATGAATCTTGAAAAATCAATATTTTTACATGTGAAAATCAAAATTTTATTGTACAGTGTTCTATTTCAACATTCAACAATTAATCATAAAACTTTTCCAAGGTATTCAACTTCAAAATTGCTTGACTGTTAAAGGGCTTGTTCTGACATCTTATTCAGAAATGCCGTATTATTCATGATATGTGTAGAATGAATTTTCTCTAGCCTGATGCGGATTGTAAAGAATCCAAGATCATGCATCATGATTAAAGAGAAACTTAACAGTTAAATCCTTAAATACATGTGACAAGGAATAAAACTACTCAGTTACATTATCCAAACTACTTCTTGGCTTGCTGTCACTAATGTTCAATCAGATGAAGACTTCTGACAAGATATGTTGCCTCTGAATTAGAAAGTCCATCCATATTATGGCTTCCAATGAAAACATAGATGTCAGTTGAGATGGTCTAAGTCTTCGAGGCCGCTGAGAATATTTCTCCTTTATAATTCAGATAAACTGATGTCTCTTCATCCACTCAGTTGGACACCCAAAACCCTTCTTTTATCTTCAGATGATTGTCTTCTTGGTTCAGGCAGAGAGGAGGAATTCCTTTTCTCTTAATCTCCTCTGACCCCACTTTTTAAACGCCAAATTAGGGCTATCATAGAAATTTTGCTTCAACAAAAATACATTTAACTTAAAAGGAAAAAATTCTCTCCATTACTGCTGCAAGCTGATTGCATCAGTTGTAGTTTTAAATTGACATTTCTTTGCTTCCTTTCTCTATTGCATTTATTCTTTATAATTATTTATAATAAATGTTATAATACACTGTATATCCTGCACTGGATGTATTTATATCTTTTTAAAATTTAGTTTAAGGCTTATCTTCCAACCTCAGGATTGATGGACTCCTGTAAGGATACAGTTCTTGGTCAACTTCAGTAATTCAGAAATTCATAGAATTGTTTTCAAAATATTGTGTCTAAATTTACTCTTAAAGGGGATCATGCTCCTAAAATAATTCAATGAGATTGAATCTCAGTTCTGAAATTTTTAGCTAGATGGCTTTTGGCAAATTACTTAAACTCTCTTCCTTAACTATAAAAGGAAATCATAATGGGATCTACTCCATAGGGTTTCTGTGAGTTAATTTATGTAAAGTACTTAATTCGTGCTTGCCACATAATAAGCATCATGTATGTACTGATTATTATTATTATTATTAAATGTTTCTGAAATACCATGCACAAACATTACTCATAAAATTTCAAACTAAAAGAAAATTGGAGTAATGTGGTCTTAGAACCAGAGAGATTTTGACTTCTACCTCTACCCTTTAACAACTATGATATTCTTAGCTATTATATAAACCACCTGGGCCTCAGTTTCCTGATCTGTAAAATGGGCACAATTTTTCCTACCTAGAAGAGTTGTTCCAATGATTCAATGAGGTGATTAGTGGCATGCTGCAGCATATATACACTAGATCTCAGTAACAGGACTTTTCTTTATTCCATTTGTTTAACACCTGAGTAGGACGTTTTTTATAGCCTACAGTTACTTGAAAAGGGCAAAATAACCAGTGTTCAAGGTGTTAGTAGATTAGAGATAGAGAGCAAAATGATCACACCTAAACATTTCACATTTTATTCTGTACTCCTGCTCAACAAACCAACAGAATGTAGGACCTTTAAAAAAATAAAATCTAGTGCACAAATAAAACATGACACTTTTTGTTCCTAACGGTTTTCCATCACTGCAAGATTTATGTTTATATTCAGCCATAAAGATGGATCTGTACCTCAGGCTGGCAAGATTTATAAAAATGAGACCGGCTCAAAATAAAATTCTAGCAATGACTTGTAATTGCAGACTAAAATTTCTGTCATTTCAGAAAAATACAGGTGAAAATGTCATGCAATTCTCCAATTATTTTCTTTACTTATATTTTCAATTGTTGTAAAATAGATGACTTGCCGAGAGCCAAAGAATTCAGACTGCCAGGTGGGAGGGGTTTCCTGGAGAAACTCCAACCAGTCTGCCCAATGAGGTGGAGCCTCGGGAACTTCAGGACATTTGCAGCAGGGAGGAGAGGGAGGAGACTAGCCCCTTCTCTTCCTGTGTGGGAACCTGGAATTCAAGCTGTAGGTGGGAAGCACTCTAACAGGGACTCTGGCCTAAAAAAGTCCCTGTTTCAGAGCAAGAGTCTGTCTCAAAAAAAAAAAAAAAAAAAAAAAGAAAGGGAAAAAAAAAAAGGCCGTGTTTCTCCCCTTTTTTCTTTTCATCCAATAAAACCCTGCTTTACTCATCCTTTAAACCTTCTGTGAGCTTAAATTTTTGTGGCCGTGGGATGGACAAGGACCCTGTCTAGCTGAACTAAGGAAACATCCTAAAACAGAATGATCAGAATTCTCAGAAGCATGGTATTTACTTGTTCTACTATAAGGTTATTGACTTAAAACATGCCGTGCTAGAAATTCCATATGTATAATCATTTGTTGATTACTTGTACTAATGGAAGAGAGGAAGAATTACTGGTACTATTAAATAGTATCTAAAAAACATCATGCAATTATTCATTGCAAGATAATTAAAATAAATAAATATTCATAAATATACATTGTTTATGTATATCAAATACAACGGAAAATCACGCACTGTTCCTTTTTTTAAAAAAATGGGTAAATGAATTAATGAATATAAAGTGAGAATCAGAACACTATTTTATCTTTTAATTTCTTTTTTTTAAATTTATTTTTTTATTATTATTATACTTTAAGTTCTAGGGTACATGTGCATAACGTGCAGGTTTGTTACATATGTATACTTGTGCCATGTTGCTGTGCTGCACCCATCAACTCGTCAGCAACCATCAACTCGTCATTTACATCAGGTATAACTCCCAATTCAATCCCTCCAAATGTCCATCAGTGACAGACTGGATTAAGAAAATGTGGCACATATACACCATGGAATACTATGCAGCCATAAAAAAGGATGAGTTTGTGTCCTTTATGTATGCAGCTGGAAACCATCATTCTTTTAATTTCTAAAACTATAATAATATCATTTCTGAAGAGATAAAGTAGTTTTTGTGCTCTCAAGTTTTCAAAGTTTTTAAATAATAGGGAATCATACATTTCCACAACACCTGTACAGTACAACATTTTTCTTTGAATTATTTCTTACTAAATAGACTTGCTATTTAGGTATCTTGAGCCTGCAATTCAACTGAGGTCAAAATACAAGAACTTGATTTTCTTGACTGTAATGCAACAGGGAATTCAAACCAATTTTTAATTTTGGACGAATTGGACCCTTGTCCTAAGATTGCTTTACGTCTAAATTCTTTGGGGTTGAACTCAGCATTCACATTCCCCATTTTCCGCATGTCTTCCTGAGACTAATAAGATGAGCATATTGGAATAGCATAACTCAAGGACCAGTTGATTAACCTAGCAACAAAGGTCAACTCAGGAATGTTTGGGAAGTGAAATAACGTTAATATTTTAAAGGTTTCTTATTAATAGTAAATTTTTTAACAAAAATAATGACCCTGATCTTCTTTTTCATATTATTTGGAGACATCAATAATTATGTTCTTTTTATAAATTCCAATGTTCCTACATGTTAGCACCTAAAAATTCCCTTGTCTCTCTCAGAAACATCCACCCCAATGCTTCATGAATCACTGATTTTCTGATTATTCTCAAGTCTTTAGGACTACCTCGGATCACTGTAAGGCTCTTCCGATCTAAGAGAGCTATCTCAAATTCAGGAAAGACAAACTTGTCATCTTCCTTTCCCCACTCCAACAAAACATGTGTCTGCCTATGCTGTCTTATTTAGTTACTGGTGTCCTGTGTTATTCATCCTGTTTCTGAAACCAGAAGCATAGACATAATCTTAAAATCTTGTTTCTTCCTTTATGGTTTACATCTAATTGATCACTGGGTTTTATTTATTCAATCCTCCTAAATGGCTTTCAAATCTGTGTATGCCCACATTTCCTGCACCTAGTTGAGATAACATCGTTTGTTGCTAGGATCACTGCAACAACATCCCTAGTTGTCCTTTTATTTCCCTACTTTCCATTACCCCCACTGTAGTCAGGGTGATTGTAAAATGAAACTCTGGAAATATTATTACCATTAGTAAGTCTTTACTGTTTCTCCAAAGCAGTTAAAGTCCACACTTCTTATGTTAGCTTCCATGATTCTCTGACTTGACCCTTCCTTATCTCTTCAACATAAAATCCCCATCACATCAACAATTAATACTTCAGCTCCATGGTACTCCTGTGACTCCTTTTCACTCACATGCTTGACATACCGTGTTTCTGAAGAATCTTTTTGTTTCCTTCCCAACACATTGTCATCATTCAGTTCCTAGTCTAGATGTTCTTTGCCTTGAGGAGTCTTTTTGTGAACACTGTTCCTCACCATTCACCCCAAGGGCAGAGTGATGAGGACAGAGTAAAAATGCCTAATACATAATCTTCCTTAAAAGGCTCTTACAGTAACAACATGATTAAAATGACTGCTTACATTTACTGTTAATTTAATGTAAATGGACAACATTAAAAAAACTTTCTGCAACTTAATGTTTTGTCATAAAGATTTTAGACAGATAATAGTAATCTTACATGATTATTTAAAATGAATCAAAGATCACCAAAACTGGAGAAAGAAAAATTAAAAGTTGTATATAAATGGATTCTAGTAGAAAGATTAAGCTGTAGCTATTATTATCAAATTGGTTTTAAATCCCAACTTTAATGTTTACTAGCTTTAAAAATGTCAGAAAGTAACTTAATTCATGTGAATTTTGGTGTTCTTTCTTGAAAAAGAACAGTGATGATATACCTCTCATAGGGTTACTATGATAAATAAAGGAGTTAGTACTGAAAAAGTTCTTATAGGCACTGTCCAGCACATAGCATTCATCCAATAAATGCTGTTAGTAGTAGTAATTTTAGGATGAGTAAAATCCTATAAATAAAAGTAGTTCATAACATTCAATATCTATTATGAATTCTGAAAAGTCAGCATCTCTGGAAAGATGTTTTCTAGAGCAAAACTGAACAATGATATAAAGGATCTCTTTCACACAGGTCCTTTATCATTCTAAATGAAACCACCTTTCATTGTTCTGTAACTTTTATTTCTGGAAGTAGTGAATTGCTAAAGAAAGATATATGAGAATTCTGTCCAGCTTATATCTTGATCAGAATCATTTATAGTCTTCAAAATCTACCTTTTATATTGTACATAATGTATAGTATTAAATTTGAAAGACACTTTCTATCATCATAACAATAATAGCAGTACCTCTGGGAAACATTAATTTTTAATGGAATGGTTATAAAAATCAAAAGGCTGTTTTTATTTAATATAAAAATGATTTCCAACAAGCCAGTCAGGTTTCAACAGCAATTCATGAAAATCAATTTGGTTATGTGATGCAAATTTCAAGAGCACAGTAGTACATTTTATCTGTTCATTTATTTGTTAAGCATTTATTATGCAGTGTTATTATAATTACTTCTTATGATCTATGTTGTGCAAGATCTGTCCCCTGACTCTAACTATATCATGTCCCTTCTTACCCTGCTCTAGTCATTGCAGTTTCTTTCTTGAATAACTCAGTCCCATTCCAACTTTTTACATGCTATTCTGTGAGGAATGGATAGCTATTGTCACCATAAAGTTTCTTCTCATGCTCCCAGTGTTTTCATCAGCATCATCTTTTAGAATATGATTTTGACCAAATTTTAAGAAGTAGTTTTCTCCTGTTATATTTTCCATATTCAGCTATTCTTTTGTGTTCCATTCATGCCATTTCAATCACAATTTTAACGTTTGTTACTTTTAGTTTTTCTTGTTAAACTACATGAAGGAAAAGGTGATGTCTGTCTCATTTGCCAGTCTATCTCTAGGATCTAGCATGTTACCCAATATCTAGTATGTGCTCAATAAAAACGTGTCAAGTGAATGAATTAACACAATGTGCTTTCTCATGAATTCAAGAAAAGGAAGTTGTGTAGGTCATGGGTCCCCAACTCCTAGGCCGGGACTATTACAGTTCCCTGACCTGTTAGGAAACAGACTGCACAGCAGGAGGTGAGTGGCCAGCAGGAAATCATTATGCCTGAGCTCTGCCTCCTGTCAGATCAGCTGCGGCATTAGATTCTGATAGGAGCTCAAACCCTATTGTGAACTGCATGTGTGAGGGATCTAGGTTCTGTGCTCCTTATGACAATCTAATGCTTGATGATCTAATGTGGAACAGTTTCATCCCAAAAGCACCTACCACCCAACACCTGTGGAAATATTGTCTTCCACAAAACTGGTCCTTGGAGCCAAAAATGTTGGAGACCATTGGTGTAGGTCACAGAAAACTGAAGATGGATGGCATATCATAGATATTGGTCACCATGAAGAATTCCCAAATTGATTAAATGGTTAAATAGAGAAGGGGTTACAAAGAAATACGTATGTGATATTTCGTTTGATTCTTCTATGAGACAACTGTTTGTAAGTTCAAAAGCCACAGAAGGACATCAAATTAACATCAGTAGGTTTAATGACATAAAACTTGAATGCATTCGAAGTAATGTAATATAAAAATTTTTAAAAAACTTGGGGGAAATACCAAAAACACAAATGGTAGGCAATAGTCCAATTCTTAAGTTACAAGTACATCATTTAAATTATTAAGAAGAATACAATTATGTCAAAATGAGTGAGTAATGGACCATAAATGTAATAACTCTAAAATTGTCAACAGTAATTGTGATTTTACTATGTGCTGTGTTCGAGACACTGCATTATGTTTTATGAACATTACTTCATTTAATTCCCTGATAATCATACGAGATAGATAACATTATTAAGAATATGTTATAGAGGAGGAGTCTGAGGAACAGGGAGGCTAATTAATTTACCCAGCATTACACACATTTGCAATGGGAATAGATTTAAACTCAGCACTTTCTCACAAAAAGTTCTAATTTATAACAACTCTGGTAGATTGACAATTGAAAAATGGGGAAGTATAAAAAGGAAAAAAGTACAAGTCCACAAATAAGTAACGGATGTCACTCTTATTCCTGATGATTTTTGCACACTCCCTTCCTTGCAGGGCACAACCTAGTTAAATCCAAACTACGATCTACACTGCTCCTGATTCCATGTAGCTGAACACACTTATATTAGCATATAAACATGGTGAAATTTTTCCCATTTTTTAAAAAAGCCTTCGCTTTTATTTTCTGACTATGTGCTGTCCCATTTGCTCAGACTTCTATGAAACAAACTCTGAAGAATCTTTATCTTCTCAGTATCCAATTTCTTTGTCAATCTTTCTTTCTTAAATTTACTTGTCTGGCTTTGACTTTTCCACTCTTCAGAAACTACTCTTGTCAAGTATACCAATGACCTTCACTTGGCTACATCTAGTGGTCACTTTCAGTCTTCATTATATTAGACCATTCTGTAGCATTTAACCAAGATAAGTGCTCACCCTTATCCTTGATAAATTTTCTATATACACCTAGCTTTCAGAACACCACACTCTTGATTTTTCTGTCCCTCCAAAATTTCTTTTCATTTTCTTTTGTTTTCTGTGCTCCTTCTCACCAAACTCCTAATATATGAGTGTTCCCAGTTGGAGAATTTTATGTTTTCTGTCTGAATCCAGCCCCAAGGAGACCCCATCTATGTGCTGACAATACCCAAATTAATATTTGCATCTGGGACCTCTCTGCAGGACACTAGATCATATATAATTTTATAACTTCCTGTGTGATATCTCCACTTACACATCTAGCAGCTTTCAAAACTAAACATATCTGAAGAAAAAAAAAAACAACAGGCTACGCTCCTTTATTCCCATCTCAGGTAAGAGAAACTCCATCCTCTAGTTGCACAAAAAAAAAAAAAAAAAAAAAAAAAAAAAAAAAAAAAAAAAAAAAAAAAAACCTTGTTTTTCTGTTTCATTTTGAATAGTTTCTACTGCTCTCTTCAAATTTAGTAAGCTTTTCTTTTGTCATGTTTAATCTGCCATTAATTCCATCTAGCATCTTTATCCCCTGAGTCATTATATTTTTTTTTCTGGAAGTTTGATTGGATCTTATCTATATTTTCTATGTCTCTATTTACCTATTTATTTGAACATATGTAATACAGTTATAATAGCTATTTCAGTAGTCATTTTCTGTTAATCTAAAGGCCATGTCAGTGTTTATTGACTGATTCTTCTTGCCATTTTGTGTTGTGTTTTCCTGCCTTGAGTCATACTTGACTATATGTCAAACATTGTGGATTTTACCGTATTGAGTGCTAGATACATTTTCATTCCTATAAGTTCTTGAGCTTTGTTTTGGCATGCAGTTTGTTACTTGGAAACACTGATTTTTTTCATGCTTTGCTTCTATGATTTTTAGGTAGTTCTGGAATGGAGCTGAGTGTCTGGCTAATTATTCTACACTACTTGAGCAAGAGCTTCCTGAGTTCTCTACTCAATGCCCTATGTATTATACGTTTCATGAGTCTGGCTCATAGGAATAAGCATTGATACCAGCCCTATTTGAGAATGGCTAATATTTCCTTGGTCCATTTTGAAAGTTCTCTTCCAAGATGAGAGTAGCTTCCTCTGATATTTGCTCTGATGAATAACTTTCAGAAAACTCAAGGAGAACCATCTGCATATCTCCTGGGATCTCTCTCTCTGTGCAATTCTCTCTTTTCTGGTGATCTATTGTATTAGTCTGTTCTCACACTGCTATAAGGACATATCTGAGACTGAATAATTTATGTTAAAAAGAGCTTTAATAGATTCAGATTTATGTGGCTGGTGAGGCCTCACAATCATGGCAGAAGGTGAAGGAAGAGCAAGGCAGGTCTTACATGGTGGCAGGCAAGACGGTGTGCGCAGGGGAGCTGCCTTTTATAAAACCATCAGACCTCATGACGTATTCACTATCATGAGAAGAGCACAGGAAACCCCCCACCTCCTGGCACCAGGTCCCCTTATGACATGTGGGGATTATGGGAGCTGCAACTCAAGATGAGAATTTGAGTGACGACATAGAGAAACCATATCATCTGTCCTATGAACTATAGTTGGCTTAGTTACTCTGGACTCTCAGCTCTATCTTCTAAACTCATAAAATTTAGCCTCTGCTTCAGTTGTCTTTCTATGACTACAGCCTAGAAACTCTCTCAAAGCTATAGTACTCACTTCATTTTTTTTTCTTGCCTTTAAAGGATCTCTGTCATCTGTGACCTGAGGTCTAGTGTCAAAAACGCCACTTCAGCCTTTGTCTGAATTTTTGGCAGGGGAGGAATTTTTCGGATGTGAGGGCAAATCACATCACTGTTACTTTAATTTTATCAGAAGCAAAGGTTAAGAATTTAAGTGAAGAAAATAAAATGGATATAATAGTTTCCAATGTAGCCGTGCAACATATACGTGTTTCTTAATACAATATTGACTTTTGAAATACTTTTTCATCTTTAAACTAAATTTCCTATATAACTTCATTTTCATATTCTTATAATACTTGTATCATTTAAATTTGTCTAAAACATACTGTTTATAGTCATGTGAATTAATTATAATAAATGGGAAATAAAAACATTTCCTTTTAACTTTTATTGGCTAGACCAATTAATTCCACTTGTTCCTTAGAGAAAGAAAGAAAATAGATTATAACTTGTAATTTGAGATATTTAGATGAAAATAGTTTGTGAGATAATTTAAATTAACTTTTATAAAAAAGAGTCTTGTTATCCAATCTTGATATCTAATACTGGATGGTACTTTGGTAATCTACCAAAACAATGCCCAATTTAAATTATTTTGTAAAATTCCAGTTGACACAAATGTGAACAAATATAAAAATGATGATTAATTTTCTGTCAGTAACAATACTATTATGCTTTACTTCATTTGACAGATTATTGACTCACAAAAAAATTAAAAATGACTTTATATAATTTTGTTATTTTTATGTATGTCTCCAAAAGTATAAATAAGCCAAACAATACAGACAAAACAGGTAATATAGGGAAGTGAGATTTAAAGATCCAGTTTGATTGGTGATATCAGGACAAAAATATTTTATGAAGTGAAAAGAATGCGCTTTGTAATGATTCAATGAGAAGTTGACTCAACTGGGAAAGGAAAAATAAGTTTAGGCACAGCATGTATTTGACTTTAAGCAAGTTACTTAAATTCTCTGAGCAGAGGTATCCTCATCTATAAAATGGCATCATTAATATGTATGTACAAATTTGGAGTGGAAATTAAATGAGGTGAATACATAGTTCAGAGTTTCATACATGCATACTCATATACACTCACATTTCATAGTAGTAAACACTTTGATATATAAACTATAACCTAAAAAATGAATCAAAATTTGTTCTGAAACATATGATTTACAAAATATATTTATATGAAAGTTTGGCTGCCCAAAGTGCCTTCCCATTAAATTATTTTTTAATTTAATTTCCAAAATGAGGAAAAATTTCCTTTAGACATGTGAAGATTCACACGTTATTCTTGCTGTCAGTGGATATTAATGAACACTGCTATGACTGAAATTTTTATTTACAAGTTAAAGAATAAACAACCAGTATAGCATAGTGTATTGGAGACAATATGCTCTGTATACTATATTTTAAGTAATTGTTGAATATTTTTAGGTGCTAAAACCATAAGTCTTCCCAAAAAGGAAATGAACCATGAAATAAATAAATCAATCACAATAAAGACAACAAATGCATTATGGAAAGACGTTGCCTGAAAATATAATAGGGTGGGAATTTGAAGGGAATTCTAACATAATATCACTAGATTCCATGTTAAACATCATTGTAATGAATTACCGGGCTACCAAGAAGGAAATACCATATCTATGGAACATCTTCTGTAAGTGGAAAACAAACACAAACCAAGCCACAATTACTAGCAAGCTGTAAAATGTGGGGACCTGAAGCAAATACTAATATCAGCTTAAAGACTCAACCTTGAACTTAAGTTAAAGTCGTGACCATAAGGCAGAGTATCCTATAATCACCCTCCTTTAGAGGACCAAAACCATCTCAGGAAAATAATACCCCTGGAATCATGCAAAATGAAATGCAAATTTTCTCTGGAATAAAGAATACCTAAATAAGCCAACAGAATTCCCACAAATTAGGATGAAAAGATGTACATTTATAATCAAATATGACCAAGCATATAAAAAAATATGGAGTCATTAGGGTCAGAGAAATAAAACAAACAGACATCCCTAACCAATTTAAATTCTCAAAAACACTTCAGATATTAGAACGTAAGATAAATAATAAAAGTAATTATGTGGAAAACATTTTATTAAAAATGAAAGATCAAATTAAAGAGAAGTGATTAGGAAAGTAGTGAGTGTAAGAATTTCCAGGGAGATATGAAAATGAATCATAGAGAATTTTAGAAACATAAGACATAATTTTTAAATTAAAACATCAATAGATAAATTTAACAGATTAGATAAAGCTGAGGAAAAATATAGTGAAACAGAAAGCAAATCCACAGGAAGTATTCAGAATGCAATGCAGAGGGCAAAGAGAAGAAAATTATTAAGAAAAAAACGGGTAAATCAATATAAACGATAAAGTACAGTATTCCAATATAAATCTAATTAGACATTTAGAAATGAGATTAGCAAAAATGGAAGAGACCTGAGCTTTGAAGAGAATATGACTGGGTATACTCCAGAATGATGAAGGGCATAAATCCATAGAGACAGAAAGAACCAGATACATTAAGCAGGATGGGGGAAAAAATATCTTTGTAAACTACAGAACATCAAACACAAAAAGTATATTATAAAAAAAAAATTCAATAATATTGAAATTGGACTGTCTACCAAGCAGTGTAAGCCAGACAACATTGGGAAAATTATCAAAGATTTGAGGACAATTTTAAAGGAAAAAATGAACGGCTAAAGTAAGAATAATGTATTTATAATTTTGGAAAAGTTACTACAACAGGATTATATTTATAGAAATACCACAGGATATAGTAAAAAGAGGAAATTAATTAGGAAGAGACATGTGTAAGATTATAGAAGAAATAGCTGCCCACTTGAAAAAGAATGTAAAAGAAAAGATAATTTACAAGGAATTCAAACAATTCAACAACAGAAACAAAAATGACCATATTAAAAAGTGGACAAAAGGCATGAATAAATATTTTTTTAGAAGAAGACATACAAACGGCCAACAAGCATGTGAAAAAAAATGCTCAACATCACAAATGATCACATACATGCAAATTAAAATCACAATGAGATATCATTTTGCACCAATCAGAATGATTATTAAAAAGTCAAAAATAACATGTTGGCAAAGATGTAGAGAAAATAAAATATTTATACACTACTAGGAGAAATGTAAATTAGTACAATCTCTATGGAGATTTCTCAAAGACTTAAAAATGGAACTACCGCTCTATCTAGCAATCCCACTATTGCATATCTACCCAAAGGAAAATAAATCATTCTATCAAAAAGATACCTGTACTTGTATGTTGATCACAGCACTATTCATATCATAATAGCAAAGATAGGGAATAAGCCTAAGTGCCCATCGACTGGGGAATGAATAAAGAAAATACGGTGTCTGTGGGTTTAGCCATAAAAAAGAATGAAATTATGTATTTTGTAGGAACATGGATAGAACTGGGGACCATTGTCTTAAGTGAAACTCAGAAACAGAAAGTCAAATATTGCATGTTCTCTCTTATATGTAGGAGCTAAATAAACTGTACACATGGACATAGAGTATGAAATAATAGACACTGATGACTCAAAATGATGGTGAGGTAGGAGGGTGGGAGATGGATGAGAGATGAGAAATTAGTTAGTGAACAAAATATAAAATATTTGGATCGTGGTTACACTAAAAACCCAGACCTCACCACTTTGCAATATGTCCATGTAACAAAATTGCACTTGAATTCCTGACATTTATACAAATTTAAATAAATAAATAAGCATACACAAAAAAAATTGTGGGGTGCAGTGAAAGCAATATTTTGAAGGTAATATATAGCTATCATTGTTTATATTAGAAGAATAGAAAGCTTAAAAATTAAAGATTTCAATATTTGAATGTAGACGGTCATAAAAGATCAAAAACCCAAAACCTGACGATCTATGGAATAATAATGAAAATGACAAAATTAAAAGCAACGACTATATCTATATCACCCAAACCCAAAGGTAGTTCTTCTTGGAAAAGAGTAATAAAACTGGCAAACTTCCTGTTAGATTTCTGTAGTAATATAATCCTTATTTATTGATTTATTGACTGGGTACATGGTTGCCGACAATAATAGTTAGATTCTTCAACCTCTCTGTCAGCTAGTTTTGTCCATGTGATTAAGTTCTGGGCATTGATATGAAAGATGAGTCTTCCTTATAAGACAACTGACACATGCCACATGTCACTTTTACTTGGTCCTTTATACTTTCTTTCTGGCTAGATGCAAACATGATGGCTGGGGATGAAGGAACCATCTTAGTCCATAAACTGCCTTTGGGAGTGGAGGCTAAGAAATGGTCAACAATAGATTAGAACAAAATGAAAGCCTATTCACCTGTAAAGCAAAGTGCTTATATCAGCCCTGGATTGCCTGGTTTCAGATCTGAAAGAATGTAAATTTAAATATTTAAAACTTATTTTAAGCCACTGTTATTTTTAGTCACTGTTAACTTGGATCCAAACCTGCTTGTAGTTGATAGAGCTATTTTGTGGGAAGAAAAGACTCTTCCAAGACATATCTTCTATTTCTTTCAATCAAAAATAAGGTGAATCATCAATGGAGAATGAATTGGGAAGAAGATAGATGTTGAAGTTCTTATCAGAGAGGAGAAATGATTACTTCAGAAAATAAGCTTATTAGGGAACAAGCTAGAATTGACAGAGAATTCTAAGTGAACTCTGGCAGTGGTGACAGTGATTTGAAGTTGCAGCAATATGCCAGGTGGTGTAACTTATCTAGATTGTGGTTCAGATGTTCAGATTGAAGTAGAGAGAAGGCAGCTAGTTGGAATCATCCAGATATGACTTTTACTCTGAGAGAATTAAGAAAAGAAAATATAGGAAAAAGCTGAGAGTATTTGCCAGAGATCAATTATAATAAATGAAGCACAAGACCCAGATCAGTTCAAGAGGAAAAGCATATAAGAAGTTGGAAAAGTATATAAGAAGTTAGAAAATAATGAGCTCAGAAAAACTGAATGAGTGGGCAAGTGTCTGCAGTTCCAGCTACTCAGAAGGCTGAGGCAAGAGAATCTCTTGAGCCTAGGAGTTTTGAAGCCAGCCTCGGCAACATAGTGGGACTCCTTTCCTAAAATAAATAAACAAACAAATAAATAAATAAATGAATAAAAATCAAGGCAAGAAGCTATGGGTCTTTAAGGAAGTTCAAGAATATTGTAGAAGTACTTGGGCAAGATTGTGGAGAATCTGAAGATCATTATCTTAGAGTAGAATGATTGAATTCAAGATTTTTAAACTTCTCCTCAAGTACTCTGTGCTCAGCCTAATACTTTTTATTTTCCCCCCTCCTTGGTAAAAACAAGATGCTGCAAGTTTGAGACAAATTGTCCATGTAATTACAAATGAAATCAGTATTATATTATTTAATGGAAAATTTTAAAACATTTCAAAAAATAAAATAAAATGGTCTTCAGAGAGACACGTTCCCAATGGCTATACATAAGGTGGTCCTAAAATAATTGGACCTACTATTGCATAAGGAATTATTCTAAAAATAAGTATAAACATGAACAATGTTAATAAAAGTATAAAACCTCTTACATGAAATTCACCAATCTGTTAGTGTTCAATATAGTTTTTCATGTATTTTCTTAGAGGAAATTGTATCCTCTACTATCTAAACTGTTACCATCTGATTTATCTTTGGTATCAGAACTAAGGATCCAAATATTTATGTATAAGAAGGAAAACCATTTAGGTGTATATGTTACCTTTTTCTTACAATTTTCAATGATTTTATTCTTAAAATCTTTGAATGGCTTATTAATAAACCATAGTAAAGTATTTTAACATTTTTCTCCACATCTCCATTTAATATATTTGACCTCTTCAGTGATATCTTGCTGACTTCAATCTTAAAAGTTTTGTGCCTCTTCAAACATTTTTAAACCATTTCACTTTTATCTTCATTTGGCTATTTTTTAAAAGGCAATCTTAACAGAAACATAAAATAACATAGAAAATCTACGTTTCTGAATTTTTTTCATGCAAAATGGCTTATAAGATTTCAAACAGCTGCACGTCAGAAGTCATTTTCAAAGAGTGCTGTTTAATGTGCAGAGGTGGTTAAGCTTGGCTGAGATTGCAACTATTAATGGGTATCTATGGCTCTTTCGTATTTCCCAGGTGGGGTTCATTAACATTGCCAAGTGATTTAAATTGGATGGGTTATGAACGTAATTTCAGGTGGCTGGAAGTCTGCAGACAAGGAAAGTGCATAAATTGTAATATATGATTGCGGGTGTTAATTTTATTCCAAGTGGAATTAGGAGGGTTGAAACAGACAAGTTTTAACCTCCTTATTGTTTTCATTAGAGATAAAAGTAAAAAAAGTCGCCACATCAGTATAATGTATAGCTCTTGAAGAATTCTGTACTTTAAAATTTATTAAAGGCATGATTTTAAATGAGCTAAAGAAATCACAGGCATCTATAGGCTATTAAGAAACATTGGACAGAGCCTAAAGGATCTAGTATAGTCAGACTTAAAAAGAATGTATTCTAATTCAATAGGCATTGTTCTAATGCACTTTAAACATAATGAATTGCTTAGTTTAAAGTTCTAAGGAGGCTCAAAGTCAGAATAACTCTGGGAAAAATATAAAAATACTTCACAGAAAAAAAAAACTGCAAGTAAAACTGTGTCTTGAAAGCTGAAAGGGTATTCAGCAGGTAGAGATGGAAAGGAGGGCACATGCTAGGAGAATAAAGAACACATACAAAGTTACAAAGAAGGAATGCATGCAACCATTTGGAGGTTAGGAAGAATCCACTGTGGATGGAGGCTAAAACGCTTGAAAGAAAAGGTCAGTGAAAAAATGGCCAAAAAATAGGGTCATATAATTTAAGATATGATCCTATTATGAATGGAAATATTCAAGCTAATATTTTCAGCTTGAATTTTATCCTTGTAAAATAGTCATTAAGCAGTACCGTGACATGATCAGGTTTGAAATTTAGAAAGACCACTCTGCTGGGGTAATAGAAGGTCAATAGGACTGGAAAGGGAAGGAGATGGGCACCTGACAGTGAAAGAGGAGGCATTAAGTGGTAAAGAAAAATGGAAAGGTTCAAGTGATCCTCGAGAGAAAGAAGCAACTTTTTTTGTCAACTGGATATATAATAGTTTTCCAATATTATAGACACAAGAATTGACAAGGGATTTAATGTGAAAGCAGAAAGAGAATAGAGACATCAGTGACTGCAAGCTTTCTCTTCTACAAATAGTGTGGGTGTGAACTCCCAGAAGATCAGTGCTTAAGTTACCTTTCTGAATGGGTGGTTCTGCTGTTCATGGATTTTTATGGTGCTAAGTTTGTGAATTTTCATGAAAAGTGTTAATACATGTATCTCCACAGAGACATTAAATGCCCTTCACTTTGAAAGGGCTTCTTAACAGAAAACAAAATGAAACAAAACAAGACAATGAGTCTTACTGGCAGATAAAATGAATACTAAAACACTTCATATCACTGAAGAACTCTGACAGTCAAACATATGATACTCAGGCAAATTCTTTTTGTTAAACTGAGACATTGATCACAGACACACACAAAATACATACACACACACACACACACATATCTAATACACACACACATATATATATATATATATATATATATATATATATATATATATATGTATCACATTTGCCTAAACTTTATCACTGTTATTGACTAACAAAAATTATTTGAAAAGCACTCACCTGGATACTAAATAACAGAGACTGGTCACACAACTTACACAGACCATATCTCCCAGAGACTAAAAGGTGTAAAATGTTATGAAAGGACAACAGCATTCTAAGATGATTCTCCTTAGTGAGTCCGGCCTTCTCAACTGGCATTTGCTACTGATGGCCTTGAAGATAGGCACTTTGGGACTGTTTTGTAATAAGGAGCTTAATGTTATCCATATCAAAGTTTATTGATCACAAATAAGGATACCAAGACAATTATTGTCATTGTCTTCACAAAGCCACAGATCAGCTTATGTCATTTCATGGCATAATGACAAACGACAAAGCTCTAAAAAAAATGAAGATGCAGAGTTACACAGACTACTTTGAGAAGATGTTTAGTGGGTGAGTCATACACCTCAATGGAGTCATAAATGCCCTTATTAGTTACTTCTTTTTACTCAATTGTGTCCCTCTTACTTAAAAATCATTCTTACAGTGTACTGAAAATTTTTCTGTCACACTGCATGATAATATTACGGTTATAAAACAGAACATTAGATCATCATATCATTCTTTGTTCCCAGGTTTCCTTGACCTCCATATATCTATGCAATTATGCAATTAAATCATAAGAATCTAATAAAAAACTACATCTAAGAGCAAAAACATTTTAATAATACCAGTATATTTAAAACAGTTTCCAATAATACAGCCAAATGAGTTTGCTTCACTGAAGATGAGCAATTTATTAAAGTTTTATTAAAGAAGAAGATGGAACAAATATTACCTTTTACTCAGAACTTGGACAAATCAGCAAAATTCAGAATATCTCATACATCAAACTATTTTAAAAGAATCTTGTACAATTTGTGAGAATGATAATAAATTGTGGTTGAGTTTTAACTTGAAGTATTCTTCTAGATGTTTTTGCTATAATTCTGCAGGGTTTTTTGCTACCCCATTTAAAAATACGTATTATTCAGCTTTAGATATTTACTTTAGAAGCAATAACAATGGGGGTCGGGCTCAGTGGCCAGGCCTGTAATCCCCGCTTCTCAGGAGGCTAAGAAGGGAAGACTGCATGAGTCCAGGAGTTCAAGACCAGCCTGAGCAACACAGTGAGATCCTGACTCAAGAAATAACATAAAATTAAAAAGAACAAGCTATCACAATAAATTTAAATTGTGATAAATTTAAATAAACAATAAAATTAAATACACGTACTACTATACATGTATACAAGCAAGATTTTATGCCCTCAGGAGACAATAAGTGGTGCATAACGGTAAAGCTGGTGTTCACATCCCTTGCTCTATCTCTCCCTGGTCGTATAATACTGGGAAAGTTACTTTACTTAACTACACTGTATCCAGGCTTCTTATTGGTAAAATACATGTGTGAATAGATTCATGTAAAATTCTTTGTGCAGTGCCCATCAAAGTCAATCTAGGTCAATAAATGTTAGTCATTTTTCATAAGAATTGAACTGTGAGGAAGGGAAGAAAAAATAAAATAAACCTGGAAAGAAAACAAAGAAAGAAAGAAATCTGGATCCTGGTGAGCTGTGTGGGAAGGCTGATAAAAGTGAAGACTTTTCTATCAGGAAGACCTGAGAGCAGAATGTGGAGCTGACTCAACCAAAATGTGTGAGAAATCCATTCCGAAACCAGAACCTGGGAATGAAAGCCTGTGGACAGACAACCACAGGCTTGATCACCATTTGGTATTTGATCACCAAATACCTACAAACATGTAGATGAGTAACCTGGTAAAGGATCATGGCATATTGAGTCAGCTTCACCCTGTGATCAAAGTGGAACTGGATATGAGCAGAGAGAGAGACAGAGAGAGTTTCCTATTACTGTAGACTGAATTTTTATGTCCCAACCAAGTTGATGTGTTGAGGCATAAGAGTCTATGTGGTGGGATTTGGAGGCGGGACGTTTGGGAGGTGATTAGGCCATGAGGATGGAGCCCTCATGAAAGGGAGTTGTGCCTTATAAAATAAACCTCAGAGAGCTCCCTAACACTGCTTCCTCCCCTCCCCCCGCCCACCTTCTTGCATGTGAGGACCTGGTAAGAAGATGGCTATCTATTAAACAGAAAGAGGACCTTCACAAAACTTGACAATGCCGGCAACCAGATCTGAAACCTTCTGCCTTCAGAAGTATGAAATATAAATTTTTATTGTTTCTAAGGCACCTAGCCTATGATACTTTGTCATAGAAGCCCTAACAAAGACATCTATGAACAAGATTAGCAGTAGACACATCAACTCTATTATACATGATTCTAACACATCCTGACACAACTTCTCCATGTTTTAATTTAAATATTAACAAATTTGCACACAGAAAAAAATATACATAATAAAAAAGATCTAACAGTTAACCTGTTGCTAGTTTCTGTGAGGAAATTTTGCTAATTGCAAAGATAATGGAACTTTAAAAATGAAACATGGACCATTTATACAAGTTTGCCCACTTGAAAGTATAAGCAAGACTTTTTTTTTTTCCAGCACTGATATCTCCTCTGAATTAGAAACGAAAAGTACATACTAATGTTATCTATTATGAAAAACAACTCCCCCAGAAAGTTGTTAACCACCTGGGAAATGGAAATGACACGAATGCCTTGTACCTTGAAAAGTTTAATTCCCCCAAATTAAGTGACATGGGCAAAGAAAGGAGGACTTGTGATAACAGTAGCTTCTGGTGATTGGATTTAAAATGATGATGGACACAAGAATGCCAATAATTTTTGTCATTCATTGAGCCATCAGTATGTACCAGGCACTGTGTGTTATATAATTTAGTGCTGTCAGCAGCTCCATGAATTAGGTACTTACAAGGATAGATACTATCCTCAGTTAATGATGAAGAAACTTGAACCAGACAAGTTAAATCAGTTACTCAAATCACATGACTAGTAATAGCAGAGCACTCTGTTAGGAGCATCAAAAATCCATGTAGCTGAGGTGAGTAAGTAAATATTTCAAGCCAAGAGCACAATAGTAAATAAAGACCAACTAGATACAGAAAAATATTCTAAAATTAGGGGCATAAAATGACTTTAGCTATAGATTTGAGAAGTGGATTACACCAAAAACGAAATGAACAGAGAATGCAATTAAGGGCATAATGTGTAACTGTATGTTGGAAACTTCTAGAACTGGGTAACTCTATTTTACTTCAATGTTGAGAAACATTGCCATATCAGAAAAAAAGGTTTTGGAAGTACGTCATTGTTATTATTTTTAATTTCAACATAAAGTCAGAAATATTCATCACTTTCTAAGCAAAGCCAACAAAACGTAGTCTGTGCCAATAACTAATCTGGGAAAGTATTTTATTTTTTAAAAATATCTTTACATATCCAAATAATGAAGGATCAGATAGTAGCATAATCTTAGTTTTCTCCTCTATAACACTAGGTGACTGAAAATAAAGGTATAGGCCCTATCAAAGCCTAAAAGGAAAATTTATGACCAAGAAAGTTTATACTCAGTGAGATTGTCTTTAATAAATAATTACAACAAATAAAAAGTTTGAAAGTAACAAAGCAGAATTTGTATCACCAATGCATACTGCTTGAGAAACTTATTCCAGCTAACAGAGAAATGACTGGAAATTAAGTTTTAAATAATAATAACTATTATTCATTTAGCACAAATTATTCGTCAGATATAGTGTTATCTGTTTCTCACATTCATTACTTGTAAAATTCTTACTATAACACAAGGGACTAGGCAATATTTCTGTCTTAGTCAGTCTAGGCTGCTATAACAAAGTACCATAAACTTAAAATAATCTGTTTCTCACAGCAGGCTGCTAAGTCCAGCAGATCCCCTCCCTGAGGAGGGTTTCCTCTTTGGTTTGCAGATGCCTATCTTCTTCTTATATTCTCACGTAATGGGGAGCAGGGAGTTCTGCAGGTACCCTTTTATAAGAGCACCAATCCCACTATTCAGGGCCCCACCCTCAAGATCAAATCACCTCCCAAAGATCCCACCTCCCAATACCATCACACTGGGAATTAGGATTTCAACATATAAATTTTGTGGGGACATAAATATTCAGTTCATAACAATTATTAAGTTCATTTTGAAGACAAGAGTGTTAATCCATTTTTGTATTGCTATAAAAGAATAATTAAGACTGGGTATATAGGGTTAATTTGTTCATGGTTCTGCAGGTTGTACAGGAAGTGTGGCACTGGCATCTGCTCCTAGTGAGGTTTTAGGAAGCTTATAAACATGGAGGAAAGTGAAGGGGCAGCAGGCTTGTCACATGGTACTAGTGGGAGGATAAGAGAGAGAGAGAGAGAGAGAGAGAGAGAGAGAGAGAGAGAAGACTTCAAATCTTTTAGACAAACAAATCTCCAGGGAACTAACTGAACAAAAAATCACTTATTACCAAGGGGTTGGTGCTAAGTCATTCATGAGGCATCCGCCCTCATGATCCAATACTTCCCACCAGGCCCCACCTCCAACATTGAGGATCACATTTCAACATGAGATTTGGAGGGGACACACATCCAGAGAATATTAACGAAGAAACTGATGCACAGAGAAATTAAGTAACTTGTCAAAGTTCATTTTAAGTCAGAGTATGCAGTCAAACGTAAACGGTACAACTGGAAACCAAAAAGGTTCAAAACCACCAAGAAATACAACCTCTTGGAGAAGATTATTTTGAGATCAAAGTTATTCAAAGATGTTCTCTTTCAACATGTGGGCCCAAGCATAGAAATCTAGAAATAATTTATTGAAATCTTCATCATTTTCACTTTTTCATGAATAGAAAATAGGCTTCTTGGGCTATATACTACATACTTTATAATACTTTGCAAGGTTTTTTTAATCTCCCAAACCAATAACTGCTGATAGTCTGTTGAGATCATCCTAATAATGACATTTATCTGAGAATAAATATTTATATGAATATATTAAATAAATATACCATAATGATAAATGTGGTAAATTTGGGAACATTTTAAGTAGCTTTTGATTTTTTTTGTCTTTCTCCTTCTCTCTACTCTCTCTCTTTCTCTCTCCCTCCCTTTTTTCCTTCTCTCCATTCTTTATCTATTGACTTATTTATACCAATTTTTTGCAAAGATCATGCATTATTTTTGCCATCAAGGAAAAGCAAATGTAAAACTTACTATATACAATTTAGTACATAAAAGATATATTAAAGGTAAAACTTTAAAAGAATAAACTTTTAAAATTTACAAGACTAAATTTTACTAGAAACATACTAAACTATAAATAGTACTCATCTCTAACCACTAAAGTTGTGGATAATATTTTCCTAATTTTTCTCTTTTTGCAGTATTCTAAAATAAATATTTGTAAACGTTTTGTAATATAGCATTTTTGCTAGGGCATCAGATATGTAATACAATCGGAGTCAAACATCTAGTTTCTGCTGCATACTCTAGATTTCAACAGGTTGACCTCAATTGTTAAAGTTAGTATTCTTTGACTTTAAGAACAGGTGTTCTGTCCTTGAAATGGTATCAAAATTTATTTCCTTAGCTTACTTACAATATCATGTACAGGATGCCCAAATATTTTGTGCAATCCAGATATACAATGTTTACAGCATATTTCTAATCCACTCACTACCCACATGTTGATTTAAATATATCTGGTTATTTAACTCCCCGTTTGGCATTTAAAATCCACAAATGACTTATTAAAAAAATCAACTTATTGAAGTATGATTTAAATACAAAAATACTGGGCACATTTAATATATACAACTTAATATGTTTGGAGATAAGCATATACTCCTGAAATCACTACCACAATTTATGCCAGAAACCTATCCATCACCTCCAAAGTTTCTTCCCACTCTCTTTATATATTATTTTTCTGCATGTGATAAGAACACTTAACATAAGCAATAACTGCTTTGCAATTTTTTTTATTTTTTTATTTTTTTGAGACAGAGTCTCACTCTGTCGCCCAGGCAGGAGTACAGTGGTGAGACCTCGGCTCATTGCAACCTTCACCTCCCAGGTTCAAGAGATTCTCCCACCTCAACTTCCTGAGTAGCTGGGGAAACAGATACATGCCACCATGCCTGGCTAATTTTTGTATTTTTAGTAGAGATGGGGTTTCACCATATTGGCCAATCTGGCCTTGAACTCTTGACCTCAAGTGATCTGCCCACCTCCACCTCCCAAAGTGCTGGGATTATAGATATGAGCCACCACTGTCCAGCCAGCACATTTTTAAGTAAATAATGATGTATTATTATTTACAATCACTATGCTGTACAGTAGATTCCTAGAATTTACTCATTTTGTATAACTGAAACTTTGTACCCTTTGAATAACACGTCCCTGTTTTCCTCTCCCCCCAGAAACCATGTCCACTCTCTGCTTAAATCTGACTGTTTTATATTTATCATATAAGTGGTATCATATACCATTTGCCATTCTTTGTTTGGCTTATTTCACTTAGCATAATGTCCTGTAGGTTCATCCACGTTGTCACAAATGCCAGGATTTTCTTAATTTTAAATCTGAATAATGTTTCATTTTCTTAATTCATTTGTCTATCAGTTGACATTTAGTATCAAAGATTTCTTGGCTATTGTAATGCTGCAATGAATTTGGGGATGCAGATAATCTTTTTAAGATTCTGATTTCAATTCCTTTGAATATGTAACCAAAAGTGGGATTGCTGGATCATGTGATAGTTCTGTTCTTAATTTTTTGAGCAACCACCATACTGTTTTTCACACTGGCTGCACCAATTTACATCCCCATCATGTTGTCCAAAGTTTTGCTTTTCAACACATTCTCACTAATACTAGTTATGTTTTTGTTTTTGTTTTTGTTTTGATAACAGCCATTATAAGAGATGTGAAGTAATATCTCATTTTAGTTTTGATTTTCATTTCCCTGATGTTGAGTACTTTTCATTTGCTGGCCACTTGTATGACTTCTTTGAAGAAATGGCTAAATTAGTTGCATTTCTATACACTAACAACAAATTATGAGAAAATAAAATTAATAAAACAATTTCATTTACCATAATATCAAAAAGAATAAATTACTTAGATATAAACTTATGCAAAGTGAGGAAAGACATGTACACTGGTAACTATAAAACACTGATGAAAAATTAAAGCAGACATAAATAAATGGAAAGATATCCCTTGTTAATGGGTCGGTATGATAAATATTGTTAAAATGTCCATACTAGCAAAAGCAATATACAGGTTCAATGTAATCCCTCTCAAATTCCCAAAGGCAATAGATAAAATAATTCTAAAATTTTTATGAAACTGCAAAATACCCCAAATAGCCAAAGTAATTTTGATCATAAAGAAAAAAGCTGGAAGAATCACACTTCTTGATTTCAAAATATATCATAAAGCTAGTCATCAAAACAGTATGTTAGTGGCAGCAAACAACAAACAAACAAACAAAAAACAATAGACATAGAGTAGTTCCCCCTTATCCCTGGTTTCGCTTTTGTCAGTTTCAGTTACCTGTGGTCAATTGTGGTCTGAAAATAGATGAATAAAGTACGATGAGACATTTTGAGAGTGAAAGAGAGATCGCATTCACATAATTTTTTCTACAGTGTAGTGGTTATAATTGTTCTATTTTATATTGATTATTGTTAATCTCTTACTGTACCTAACTTACAAATTAAACTTTATCATATATATATATATGTATGTATAGAAAAAAATAGTATATATAGGGTTTAGTATCATGTGAGATTTCAGACATCCTCTGGGTATCTTGGAACATATCCAAATAGGCCCCACTTATTCAGTTTTGCTTTCCATGGTATCAGTCACCCATGGTTCACTGTTATCTCAAAATATTAAATAAAAATTCTGTAAATAAAAAATTCTAAACTTTTAAATTGTGCACTGTTTTAAGTATCATACACTAACAACATGCCCAACACTAACATATCTCATGCTCTATTGCTCTGTCCCACCTGGCACAAAATCATCCCTTTATCTAGGGTATCCAAGATGTTTGTGCTACTTATTTTTAGTCACTTAGTAGCTGTCTTATCAGATCAACTGTCACAGTATCACAGTGCTTATATTCAAGCAATTATTTTACTTAATGACGGACCCAAAAGAGAAGACTGATGATGCAGACAGTTCAGACATACCAAAGGGAAGCCATAAAGTATTTTCTTTAAATGGAAATGTGACAGTATTCCACTTAATAAGGAAAGAAAATAATCTGATGCTGAGGTTGCTAAAACCTATGGTAAGAATAAATCTCCTATAATTGAAATGATGAACTGTATATTATCATAACTGTTCTATTTTATTATTAGTTATTGTTAATTAATTAATTAATTTATTTTTACTATACTTTATGTTCTGGGGTACATGTGCAGAACATGCAGTTTTGTTACATAGCTATACACATGCCATGGTGGTTTGCTGCACCCATCAACCCATCACCTATATATAAGTATTTCTCCTAATGCTATCCCTCCCCTATCCCATTACCTCCTGACAGCCCCCAGTGTGTGATGTTCCCTCCCTGTGTCCATGTGTTCTCCTTGTTCAACTCCCACTTATAAATGAGAACATAGTGTTTGGTTTTCTGTTCTTGTGATAGTTTGCTGAGAATGATGGTTTCCAGCTTCATCCATGTCCCAGCAAAGGACATGAACTCATACTTTTTGATGTCTGCATAGTATTCCATGGTGCATATGTGCCACATTTCCTTTATCCAGTCTATCATTGATGGACATTTTGGTTGATTCCAAGTCTTTGTAATTGTGAACAGTGCCAATTTCTTACTGTGCCTAATTTATAAATTGAACTGTCATAGGTATTACTATATAGAAAAACCATAATGCATACTCAGCTTTTTATATCTATGAGATTCTCATCCACAGATTCAACCAAACTTAGATAAAAAATATTTGAAATGGAAAAACATTAAAAATAATGAAAATTAAAAACTATGCAGTATATCAATGATTTACATAGAATTTACATTGTTTTGGCTAGTATAAGTAAGCTAGAAATGATTTAAAATATATGGGAAGATGTGCATAGGTTATATGCAAATACTATGCTGTTTTACATAAGGGACTTGAGCATCCATGGATTTTGGTATCTGTTGGGGAGGTCTTGAAATCAATACCTTGTGGATACTGAGGGATGGCTGCATATAGGGTTTAGTACTATCTGTGGTTTTATGCATCTGGTAAGGGTCTTGGAATGTATCCCCCATGGAAAAGGGAGAAGGACTGCACAGACCAATAAAACAGAATAGAGAATTCAGAAGTAAACACAAGTATATATGGGCAACTGATCTTCAACAAAGGCGCCAAGAATGCCCAATGTGGAAAGGGTAGCCTCTTCAATAACTTATGTTGGGAAACATGGATATCCACATGTAAATGAATAAAACTGACCCTTATCTTACACTATATACAAAAATCAAGTCAAAACGTATTAAAGACCTAAATGTAAGACCTGAAAACATAAAACTCCTAGAAGAAAACATAAGAAAAAAATTTCTTGACATTGGCCTTGGCAATAATTTCTTGGATATGACACCAAAAGTACACACAACAAAAGCAAAAATAGTTAAGTGTGATTACATCAAAGTAAAAGCTCCTGCACAGCAAAGAAAACAATGGAAAAAATGACAATAGAATCTATAGAATAAGGAAAATATTTTCAAACCATATATTTCGTGAAGGGTTGATACCCCAAATATAAAAGGAGCTTGATATGGTTTGGCTGTGTCTCCACCAAAATCTCATCTTGAATTGTGGCTCCCATAATCCCATGTGTTGTGGGAGGGAGCTGGTGGGCGATAATTGAATCATGGATGCAGTTTTGTTCATACTGTTCTCGTGGTAGTGAATAAGTCTCCCAAGATCTGATGGTTTTACAAAGGGAAATCCCTTTTACTTGATTCTCATTTTCTGTCTTATCTACCACCATGAAGTGCTTTTCAACTTCTGCCATAACCCCAGCCACATGGAGGCCATTAAACCTCTGTGAGTTCATTAAACCTCTTTTTATTTATAAATTATCCAGCCTTGGGTATGTCTTTATCAGCAGCATGAAAACAGACTAATATAGAGCTCTTACTACTCAGTTGCAAAAATCACATAACACACGATTGACTTTTTTTCTTTCTTTAAAAACCCTGATGATGATGTCATCCTTGTGTAAATACCATTACATTTTAAATTAATTTCTAGGTATCTAAACTATATTACTCAGAGTTCTCCAGAAAACAGAACCATTAGGATTTTAGGATACACGTGTGTGTATATATATATATACTCCAGCAATTTGGGGTACTAAACTAAAAAACAATGATGTAATGGGAACCAATGTTATAAATTCTGGTCCAAGTTCCAAAAAGGCGATTGACTGTGTAAGCTCCAGTTGGAGTATGAAGACTGGATTTCCAGGAGTGCTGATGCCAAAAGGCAGGAGAAGATAGATATCCCAACTCAAACAGAGAGAGTGAATTCTACCTTCTTCTGGCTTTTTGTTCTATTTAGGCCCTCAATAGACTGGATGGTGCTAACCTGTATTGGTGAGAGTGAATGCAATGGTTAATTCTATGTATCAACTTAAATGAGCTAATAGATGCTCAGACAGCTCACTGAACATTATTCCTGGGTATGTCTGGGAAGGTATTTTTAGAAAAGGTTTTTTGTTTGTTTGTTTGTTTGTTTCTTTTTAGAGTCTCACACTGTCACCTGGACTGGAGCGCAGTGGCATGATCTCAGTTCACTGCAACCTCAGGCTCCTGGGTTCAAGCAATTCTGCTGCCTCAGTCTCCCGAGTAGCTGGGATTACAGGTGCCCACCAACATATCCAGCTATTTTTTTTTTGCATTTTTATTAGAGATGGGGTTTCACTATGTTGATCAGGCTGGTCTTGAACTCTGACCTCATGATCCACCCACCTCAGACTGAGTAAAGAAGATTTGCTTTCACCAATGTGGGTGGGCATCACTCAATACCTTAATGACCTGAACAGAGCAAAAAGATTGAGGAGGAACATTTCTTGAGCTGGAACATTTTCTTTTTGAGCTGGAACATTTTCTTCTGCCCTTTGAAGCTCCTGGTTCTCTGGCCTTCAGACTCCAGATTCTGTAACTTATGCCAGCCTCACTTCCCCAGTCCTCCACCACACTCACCGGTTCTCAGGCCTTTGGCTTCAAAGTAGAACTTACAGCATCAGCTGTCCTTATTTTCAGGCCTTCAGATACAGAGTGAATTACACCAGCAGCTCTGCTGATTCTCCAGCTTGCAAACTATGTAACATGGAACTTCTTTGTTTCATTAATCATGTGAGTCAACTTCTTAATAAATGTACCCGTATCTCATCATCTACCTATATATCTCTCCATATATATTTTCTATTTGTTCAATTTCTCTGGATAACCCTGAGTTGAACAGATTTTGGTACTGAAATTGGTTCTAGAGGAACATAATTTTAAGAATGAGTTTTCCGAATTATTTAGGGGTTCTAGAATTGGATCTCTACTCTGATTATATTTAAAGATATTAATGACTCTATTTCTAGTACTAAAGAGAGCACTGACAGTCCATGGTGTAATATGCACAATGTCTGCATTGGATACTCTTAATTAACCACTTATAATAAGCAAGGAGGTAAGAAATTACGTATATGACACTTTCTAACATTTTGGGAATTTAAGAAATATAATGACACTGGTTGCTTGTTCCTAATGTCACTGGACAAAGTGATGAAATAAAAAAATAAGTTCAGTGATTTGAATTACAAACTCAAGAGCCACATCAATGATTTAAGAGTTCTAGGTGTGCCCTGAAGAAAAGTGTTATCTCCTACTGCTGGAGGGCTGCAAGAGCTGAAAATCAAATGTAGGACCTCATACTGTGATTGGCTGAATTACAAGGCAAATTGAACTCCCAGCCTTACTAGGTTTTCCTGATAAGGTGACAACATGGATTAGGAAAGCATGGGATCCTATAAGTTGAGATAGGACATGTGAGGAGACTTTAATGAAGCTGGGAACATTTAGCATCTGAATTCCAATGAGTCTTCTTTGGCAGTGGAAGTGGTCTCTCCACCACTAGTAGAAGTAGGCTTTCTAACCCCAGCAAAAGCAGCCTTCCTATCTCCAGTAGCAGCAGCATCCCTGCCATATTGAAATAAGCCTTTCCATTTTCTTATGAGGGAATTCAGCTTGCATTGCCTGAGGTAAAGGTTGTGGTCTTCCCTGAAACAGTGGTCATGCAAGTCCCTGTTGATTCTCCTCAGGACCCAACCCTACCGTCACTCTTTACTTCTACAATCATAACTAGACTCATGCCCCAGCAGGCCCCTAGAAGTGAGGCACAAAGTGTGACACCTGAGGAGATATGCTACTCTCCAAAAGAACTACTTGAGTTTTCTAATTTATAACAGCAGAAATCCGGAGAATATGTGTGCTAATGGATATCAAAGCTGTAGGATAAAGGTGGAAGGACATTAAGTTGAATCAGGCCAAATTTATTAATACAGGCCCAGTAGCAGAGATGCTGTATTTAATGTTGCACTCAAGGTGTTAGAAAGGTTTTTAACTGTTTGGTTGATTGACTGACTAAAACATGGATTAAAGAGCACATCACTGTGAGTAAATTGGAAATGCCTGATCTCCCTTGGTTTTATGTAGAGGAAATGGTTCAGACTTAAAGAGAATGGAATGTCAGAGAGGACATATCATTTAAGACCTACTCACTCACACTAGATGGGTTCAGAAGTCCTATCTTTCAACAATATTTTGAGAAATAAATTCATGAAGGAAGCCCCAGCATCTCTGAAGATCTCAGTGATTCCTCTTCTCTGTAGTTCAGACCTTACAATGGGAACCATAGACAATCAACTGGAAAATCTAAATGCAATGGTAGTAATTGGTTCCTAGGGTGGCAGAAGCCAACTGGCAAGATGGGCATAGCTATGATAATGGACAGCAGAGTCAAAGCACCAACCAGAATATTTAGACCCTTGCAGGCTTCTGGTGTTCCTAGGAATAAAATTACTAGGATGCTCACTAAACTCTTACTTGCTCTGTATAAGCAGATAATTTTCCAAGTCAAATGAACAAAAATCTAACTTAAATCATAAAAACATAGGGTCATGGCTCCTCAAATTCCCTCAAATTCCCATGCTTAAGTCAATTAACAGACCTCCAAGCCCCGTGAATGAATGGGGGCCAGGTCCCCTTGAGGAAGGACTCGCAAATACTACCAAGAATGTATATTGTTTTGTTTTTTTTTTTTTTTTTTTTTTGAGACGGAGTCTCGCTCTGTCGCCCAGGCTGGAGTGCAGTGGCCGGATCTCAGCTCACTGCAAGCTCCACCTCCCGGGTTCGGGCCTTTCTCCTGTCTCAGCCTCCTGAGTAGCTGGGACTACAGGCGCCCGCCACCTCGCCCGGCTAGTTTTTTGTATTTTTTAATAGAGACGGGGTTTCACCGTGTTAGCCAGGATGGTCTCGATCTCCTGACCTAGTGATCCGCCCGTCTTGGCCTCCCAAAGTGCTGGGATTACAGGCTTGAGCCACCGCGCCCGGCCAAGAATGTATATTGCTAATATTACACCCATCCTTCCCCAGAGGGACCTACATCCTTTTGGCAAGATAACTGTGCACTGGGGAAATGAAATAATCAGACTCTTCAGGGACCACCAACACTGGCTCTTAACTGGCATTAATTCCAGGAGACCCAGAATGTCACTGTGGTCTACTAATCAGAGTAGATCCTTATGAAGGCCAGGGGATCAATGGAGTTTTTATCTCAGGACAATTTCGCAGTGTGTCCAGTGGGACCCCAAACCCAACCTGTGGTTATTTTCCCAGTTCCAGGTGCACAACTGGAATACACATAGTTTACAGCTGGAAGAATCCCCACATTGGTTCCCTGACCTGTGAGGTGAGGTTATTATGGTGAGAAATGCAAAACGATAGGCATTAGAACTGCCTGTACCTAGTGAAACAGTAATACCACATTCCTGAAGGAACAGCAGAGATCAGTCCCACCATCAAAAACTCGAAAGGTGCAGGGGTGCTATTTCCCACCACATCCCCATTTAACTCCTCCATTTGGCCTGTGCAGAACACAGAAGGATATTAGAAAATGACAGTGGATTATTATAAGCTTAACCACATGGAGTTAAGACTCCAAGTGAAGCTTCTGTACCAGATGCAGTTTAACTGATTGAGGAAATTAACATAACCCCGGGTACCTGGTATGTGGCATTAATCTGGAAAGAGTTTTGTTGGTGTTTTTTTCTGCATACCTGTCAATAAAGTCTACCAGAAGTAGTTGCTTTCAGGTGGGAAGGCCAGAAGTCTACCCTCACTATCCCCCTACCTCAGGGGTATGTCAACTCTCCAGCCACGTACAACAATTTCTTCCCTAGGGATCTTGATTGCCTTTTCTTTCCACAATATATCATGTTGCTCTATTACATTGATGACATTATGCTGATTGGACCTAGCAACTGAGAAGTAGCAACTACTCAGGAGTTCCTGCATATGTATTTGGGTGTCAAAGTGTAGAAAGTAAATCCAAATAAAATCCAGGGTCTTCTATCTCAGTGAAATTTCTAGGGTCCTAGTGGTATGGGACATATCAATATAGTCCTCTAAAATGAAGGATACATTGTTGCATCTGGCCCCTCCGACAGCCAAGAAAGGGGTCCAATGCTGTGAGCCTATTTGAATTTTGGATGAAACATATCCTTCATTTGAGTGTATTACTTCAGCCAGTTTACCAAGCAAGTTACTAGTTTTTAATGTGGTTCAGAACAAGTGAAGATACTACAACAGGTTTAAGTTGCTTTGAAGATGCTTTGCCATTTGAGCCATATGATCTAGCAGATCCAATGGTGCTTGCAGTGTCAATGGCAAATAGGGATGCTGTTAGGTGCCTACAGCAGATCCCCAAGGGTAAGTTAACATGCAGACCTTTAGGATTTTGGAGCGAGGCCCTGCCATCATCCTCAGATAACTATTCACCTTTTGAGAGACAGCTCTTGGCCTCCTACTGGGCCATAGTAGGAACCAAAAAATTGATCACGGGCCATTAACTTATCATGTGACCTGAGCTGCCTGTCATGAACTGGTTATTACCTGACCAATGAAGCCATAAATGTGGTCATGCACAGCAACACTCCATCATCAAATAAAAGTGGAGTATACATGATCAGGCCTGAGCTGGCCCTCCAAGCACAAGTAAGTTACATGAGGAAGTAACCTATGTGTCCATAGTCCCCAATTCTGCTACACTGACTTCTCTCTCCTAGCCTCAAGGAGAATTATTTCAATCACCTGACAGGGGAAGGGAAGACCTAGGCAGAGCTACAGCATTACAGCCCCTCTGTGGGACATCCTTGAAGTACGGTGGTGAAGAAAAATCATCTCCATTGGTAGAAGTTTGGACAGTACAACTGGTTGTGGACTTTGTTTGGAAGGACAAATGGCCAGACTTGTGATTATATACCAATTCATGGACTGTAGCCAATGGTATGGCTAGATGGTCAGAGACTTTTGAGGTAATATAATTGGAAAATTTGTGACAAGGAAATGTGGCAAAGAGGTATGTGGATAGACCACTATGAATGGGCAAAAACATGAGGATGCCTGAGTCCACATCCACAAATGTTCACCAAAGGATGTCCTCAGCAGAGTAGGATTTTAATAATCAAGTGGATAGAAGGGCCTGTTAGGTAGATACTAGTCAACTTTTTCCCCAGTCCCTTCTGTCATTGTCTAATGGTATCATAAACAAAGTGGGCATAGTGGCAGAAATGGTGGTTATGCATGGATTTGGTAAGATGAAATTCCATTCGCCGAGACTGACCTGTCTGTGACCAGCTTTGAGCACCCAGTGTGCCAGTCACTGAGACCAACATTGAACCCATCATATGACACCATTTTATATTGGCTGATTACATTGGAGCTGGTGCCAGGTTAATTACATTGAACCATATTCATCCAGGGAGAGGCAGACACTTTATCACTGGAATAGACACTTACTCTGCATTCCACTCATCACTGGAATAGACACGCTGGATATAAATTTGTCTCATTGTATACAATGATTTTGCCAAAAATACCATCCAAAGACTTACAGAATGCCTTATTCACGGTTGTGGCATTTCATGCAGCATTGCTTCTGATCAACAAACTCGCTTCACAGCAAAAGAAGTGTGGCAGAGGGCCCATGCTCGTGGAATCACTAGTGTTACCATGTTCTCCTCCATCCATAAGCATAGAGTTTGAAAGAAGGGTGGAACAGCATTTTGAAGACTCAGTTACAATGTCACCCAGGGGACAATACCTTGCAAGACTGAGACAAGGTTCTACAGAAGACTATGTATGCTCTGAATCCATGTCCACTACATGCTACTCTTTTTCCAGTAGCCGGGATTCATGTGTCCAGGAATCAAGGGCTAAAAATGAAGTGGTGCCTTTCACCATTACCTCTAATGACCCACTAGCAAAATTTTCACTGCTTCTTCCCACAGGTTTATGCTCTCCTGGCCTAGAGGTCTAGATCCAGAGGGAGAAATATTTCCATCAGGAAACACGACAATGATTCCATTGAAATGGATGTTAAGACTGCCATCTAATCATTTTAGTCTCCTCATGCCTATAAGTCAACTGGCCAAGAAGGAAATTAAGGTGTCGACTGTACTGATTGATCTGAATGTTCAAGGGGAAATTGGACTTCTACTCCACAATGAATGTAAGAAAAAGTATGTCTGAAATACAGGAGATCCTTTTTGGGTGTGTTTTAGTATAACTCTGCCTTATGATTAAGGTCAGTTTAAAACAACCCAGTCCAGGCAGGACTATGAATGTCCCAAACTCTGCAGTAATAAAAGTTTGGGTGACTTTGCTAAATAAAGAACCATGATAAGGTAAAGTTCTTTCTGAAGGAAAGGAGAATACAGAATGGATACTAGAGGAAGGTACTTGAAAATACTAGCTAATTAACGCAACTGAGTGTTCAGGGTGGGGATCAGATAAGACCACATGATGCTTTACAGAATCCAGAATTGTGATATTTCATGGGTATGTCCTTATTTTGTTACAAATACAATTGTGCATATATAAACATATTTAAGCAAATATTTGGCTTTTTTTCCTCTTATTCCTTATCTTATAACATGACATATTAAATTTATATCAGTATTTACATATTATTCATTTTACAACATAGTATTTAAACTTTGGAATATCGGAAGAGTAAATATCACTTAAAAACTTGACCATCTATTCTGAAAGAAATTAGTTTCTCCTCAGTTGTATGCAGAACAGTGGTACCATTGTAGGTAAAATTGTGACCTTGTTATCCTCTTTACTTAGAGATTAAGTATGTTTAAGGAGATGTACATGGGTGCCAACTTAACAAGGGTTGGATATGTGATGGTTGATTTCATGTGTCGATTTCATGTGTCAGTTTCATTAGGTTAATGGATGCCTGGATAACTGGTGAAATATTATTTCTGGGTGTGTCTGTGAGGGTGTTTTCTGAAGACATAAGCATTTGAATCAAGAGACTACATAAAGAAGATTTGCACTCAACAATATTGGTGAGCATTATGCAAACCCTTAAGAGCCTGAATAGAGAGAGGCCAAATTCTCTCTCTTCTTGAGCCAGGACATTTATTTTTTCCTGCTTTCAGACATCAGAGCCCCTGAATTATAGTCCTTTGGAACCAGACCAGAAGTTACTCAATCACTTCCTCTGGTTCTCAGGTCTTTAAGTTCTAACTGAATTACTGGCTATTCAGCTTTCCTGGCTATTCAGCTTGTCCATTGGATATCTTTGGACTCCTTGGCCTCCTTAATCACTCAAGCCAATTCCCATAATAAATGTTCTCCTATCTATCTATCTATCTATCTATCTATCTATCTATCTATCTAATCAGTTGTCTATCTATCTATCTATCTATCTATCTATCTATCTTGTAGCTATATCTTAGATCAATACATAGATATATAGCTCAATAAGATAGATAGATAGATGATAGATAGATAGATAGATAGATAGATAGATAGATAGATAGATCCTATTTGGTCTGTTTCTTTTAATTTATTTTCTTTGTAGAGATTTGGACCTCACTATCTTGCCCAGGCTGGTTTCAAACTCCTGAACTCAAACAATCCTCCTGTCCTGGCTTCCCAAAACACTGAGATTGCAGGTGTGAGACAGTGCTCTGCCAAATTCTATTTCTTTTTACTAATATTTTTACTCACACAATCAATTCAAATGCTACTCTCTTCCAAAAATGCCCTCAAAGACATACCCAGAAATGATGATTTACCAGCTATCTGGGCATTCCTTAACACAGCAAATTGACACATATAAAATTAACTATCACATCAACTCCAAGGAAATTTGTCTTTCATTGTTATAATTTTCAACATTTTTTGTTTATTTTTTTTTCTCAGTTTCATCTTTTATCTTTGCTATGAAGGGACTGATCTCTCCATTTATTTGACCTGGTCCTAAAATACACCTGTGTCTCTACCATGTGATCCTGTATCCCCAACCCAGTCACAGAAGCCTGGATAAATAGTGCACATACAGGCGCCTCTTTAACAGCTATTTTGCCTTCTGGACTTCAGTCTGTGAGAGAGGTGATAACTCAGAGAATATTGTACTGGTTATCTCAGAAGGAGACCACTGGTAATTCACACAGGGCATGCAGCATAAGAAGCAAAACTTTCCTTAAGAACATTAATAGAATGCCTATCAAAACGTAATAAAAGAGGTACATGATAGGAGCTAAGAAAATACTTTAAAGGGACTAAAGAAGTGACAGCATAAATATTAGAGAAAAAATATGACTGTTAAAATATATAGACATTAATTGGAGGCTTAATTATACTTACAAATAAATGATTGAATCAACAGTGACCAATCAAATTTTAATTTAAAAACTGTGTTTAAAATTCTGTGTTTATTATGAAATATAAAAAATAAATGTACAATCTGTAGTCTTTGACCATGAAAAACTTACGGTTTACTCACAGACCAGAAGTATTCATAGAAAATTCACAGAGGAGATGATAATAAATACAAACTGCATTAAATATACTGGGAAAATAAAAATGGACAGTGACTATATTGTGGTTAATCAGTGCAAGAAAATATGTCCTGTGGAAATAAGGAATAATTTTTGTCTTCCTGATACAGTGATACAGAAATGGAGAAAAATTTAGCAGCTTTCCTCCAAAAGAACTCTCAGAATTCCACTTGTGATTTTGCTGAATTTGCCCAAATTCAATATCAGGTTTAGAACTAAGACGTTGTTAGTAGATCTGTGGCAGTTTCTTCTATTAATGTAGACTCATAGTAATCAGAGTACGAAATTGATATGTAAAAATCCAGAATACCATAACACTAATCTGTAGTAACAAAGAACTATTATAGAGCAAGGACATTTCTACTCCATATATCAAATGCCTTTCAACTGAGAAGTTCAGTGTGCCATATGTGAATTTACTATGTAATTCTTAGACGAGCCTAAGAATACTAATTAGAATCACAAAAAACGTAGACACACATGCAGTCATGATCTGCTTGGCTAGAAGCTCAGCAAGACAAATCCCATTTTTCTTGACTTTCATTCTGCAATTGTTATACCATAAATAACTTCTTTGTATGTTAGCTTTAAATATGCATACCCACTTATCCCATTATTCTTAACTTTCATGAACAGCTGGACTCATTACAAAAGCAGAACTTTTTTTTCCTACATAAAATGAGATGAGAGAATAATTTAAAACATTTACAATGATATTTGAATGAAATGGCAAATAGGCAAGATGTGGGTGCTTTTCCATGCTTTCTGTTCTTGCACGACTTGCTTCCCAGTCGGCAGTGTGCTGTGTTCTTCTTAATGAAGCCCAAGTGTTCTGTATTGCTTGCCCTATAATTTTCTGGACAGAGTGAGCTATTGTCTCTGCCAAGAAAGAACTACACACTCCATTATCTTTTCAATAGGCCTGAACATTATTTGTTTAAAAATCTTTCCCACTGTCACTTTTAGAAGTGTTTGCAAAAGTAATTGTTATAGATTTCCCTCTAATTATAATTTCAGAGTTGCCTCACATTCATTCTCTCCTATATCTCACCGAGAAACTCAACTTAAAGTTTGAAAATTACCTGTCTTTCATGGCTCTGTTTCTTACCCAAGAGTTGTCCCTTCTTTAATCATCAATATTTTGTTTCACAAAATGCATTCAATTATTCCCTTGTCATTCTTATGAGAGCACTGCGCAATGAATCTCTGAGGAACAGATTGTACCATGCCCTTAATTTCTCTCTTCACTACCCACAAAATCACCATATAACACTGCCAGAAATTTATCTACCACAGCATTTCATTGTCGATATCTTTTAGCTTGAGGAATGTTATAATTTTGCGATATTTTACAGCCACGTTTGCCAAGTAACCATTTTTAAAGCATTTCCTCATTTAGTACCCTAAAGAGTTCTTCAATTTCAAGCGTGTTACAGAGATTCAGCTGTATTCAGTAGATAGACAACTCACATTTAAAAAATTCTTGCCCAGGTTTTTCAATCTAGTCTTTATTCTAGATCTATACAACTGTCACTGGAAAAAGAAAAAAACAATTTGAAATTGTACTGATTCTTATCATATATTATATTTTCTCACGAGATTCCATTTTTTATAATCATTCTTTCTTTCCTAGTCTTTCCACAACATGGCAAGTAAATGTTCTTGTCCCTGCCTCAGGGACCTGGCATACATAATCTCTAATCACTGTCTTATTCATTCCAATTTATATTCATGGCCTCAAAAGATAGCTTCAAACCCACCTCCCTAAAATTAGGAGTAGCAGGATGACATCATGAAATGAGTAGAGATCTCATTGAAATACTTTTTATTGCTGCTTAATAGCCATTTAATTTAAAAAAAAGACCTGTTGAATATCATTGAGATTTTTTGAGTTGTATAGTTTATTTGGAATAGATCTTATTTCTACTATGTTAAAAATCAATGCACGAGAAAGAATTTGCTGGAATGGTTCTCAGCTCCTATGCCCCCATATTCTGAATATAGATTATTTTCTGTGACACCCAGAAGCTTAATATCATTTTTCAGATTCCTATGTAACTAGAGTTCTGGATTTGATTCCGATTCAGCCAAACAGATAATCTAACACAAGATTTGAAAAGCAGAAACCAAGAGAAGGAAGAAAATCTCCTACTTCTGCTATTTATTTTACTGAAGGATAGTTTAGAATAGTTGGGGATTTTCTGCAGTAGTATTAACAGAGTTCTCACACTTCTAGCTTCATAGTACTTGAAAGGTAGGGCATGGACGTACATTTTGTTCATTTGGATTATGGCTAACATGGTGTGCTTGTCCATCCTGACATAACACAGAGTTACTTACCTGGTTATGAAGATTTATTGTGGCAGTGATGTTGGTCTGACACCTGTGGCCTCCTGACTGCAGAAGAGGTATTACCCTTGGTAGATATTTTGCAGCACATCTTTGAGAGACTTTTTTTAATGTAGATCTTTTTTTATAAATGTTAAATAAATATGTATGTAACTCATATTCTATAAGAAGTCTACTCCTGCTTAAAATATAGTGGATTTTGTTTGATGGGCATATGAATACTGACTACAAAAGTAATTGGTAACAAGAACGTTTGAAAATAATCACTTCTTAAGAAAATGAGAGTTTGGAGTTAAGTGACCTGGTTCAGTTTTTAGTTGGCAATATTTTTACTAGCATTATAAGATGGAGCATGGATAGTCAATATGATAGACAATAGTGAAAGGGTTACTTGAATAAGCAACTACACAAAGTTGTTTGAAGTCATAGACTGGAGATTTGTGGTCTATGTTTGAATCTGACTTCTATCATATATTAGCCGTTTAATCTTTGGCAAAGCAATTAACATATCTGCCTCAGTTTCCTCATCTGCATAATAGTATTAGTTTAATAACTTTATTATAAAGATAAAATAAATTAATACACTTAAAATGCCTTGAAAGATGGCAGATATGGTGTGCTTTCTTTTCTGTTCATAGATATTGTTATTATTATTTTTACCAGTATTGTTGTGCTGCTGGTGATTTGTAAGAACTGTGAAGTTCAAGATTTTACCTCACATGCAAGCTAAAAAGTTAACCAGGCACAGTGTTCTGCACACTGGCAGAAGTCATGAAACTCCCGGATCAGAGACTTATTACTAACAGTAATAGCAATAGCCAGAATATCGTCATGTTTGCACCCACAGTCTAAGTCTCAATTTCTGTAGGGCAATAAAAGTATATTCAGCAGATATCTACACATATAATGAATTACATTATGAGAGAATCATGATTAGGGAACCTGAAACTCTTGTGAAAGGTGATAAACTTGCCTGGTCTTTGCCACAGAGAGACACAATATCTTTATCATACTAGAGTATAAATGAGCAAAATTTGCTGCTGTATTTTTCTCTCAAAGCTGCTTGCTCTACAAACATATTTGAAAAGTAAGCCTGGAACAAAGGCAGTCACTCCTTTTGCTGACAAGTCTTGTGCAAAAATGTGACACTCATGGAGAAGTGTTTCTTAAAACATCTATCCCTGGTTTATATACTAGCTTGGCTTCCGGTGAATTTTTCTATGAATACGTATATGACACTTTAATGGTTTACCTGATCAGACAGACAGAAGCTGAAATTGTATTTGATCGATTTGTCTTATACAGCATTTAATTAAGACTATTATCGGTAGGATCTCTATAAACATTGTGTCTATTTCATAATTGTGCCATTTCATAAATGGGCACAATGTTTATAGAGATCTTATTGATAATAGCCTTATAAAATGATTTTAAAATTCAGTGCTTGGATAGGATGCTTATTCAAAAGAGTCATATTTACATAAATTAATTTACATTTTAGTTTTTAAGTAATTGGAATTGTCCCTCAAAATTTTTGAAGAAAAATGTACAGGAATATGGAGGGTGTTCATCTTTTACGAGTTGGTTGAAGTCAATTGTAAGAATTTCAGATCACTGAATATTAGCCTGGAGGTTTCCCATGGGCTAAAGAATGATTTTTACAGAGTCTTATTAATTATATAAATATTTTATATTCAAATCAATTTTTTCAAAGCAAGAGAATTACAGAACCAGTGTGTAATTTAACGGTCAGACTCTGGATTAAAAATTCAAAATTGAAAATATGATTTTAGGCTGGTTTTATATCCAGTGCTTAAAAGAAATTATCTAGAATACAGACCAAAGACATCGGAACATAAAAGAGAGGTTAAAAGACATGCAGGGCTGAGTAAGAAGATCTAAATATATGTAATTGGTATTACAGAAAGATAGGGCAGAGAAAGTAGGGAGAAGTAATGTTATTTAAAGAGATAATGACTAAGAACGTTCCAAAACTGATAAACCAATGCCCAAATTCACAGAATCCCAATAAATTTCAATCAAAATATTTGAAAGCGATAGGCATAATCCCTCCCATTAAGAATATTATAGACAAATGGAGAAAGCAATCGCTAAGTAAGTGTGAGCAACACAGGAGATCAGTGAACAGGAAATCAAGCACAAGTTTTTAAAGTTTTATAATAGTTTGTCTATGGTGTGCTCAAAACACATAAATTATTATCCAAGGTTTCAGTACTGCTGTTATTAAAATATTAGCTGTAGCTTCATCAATTTTAAAGTACTAAGAGATGAAGTTTGAAACTATAGAAACTATAATATTGTATGTTTAATAACAAGCCATTGATAATGAATAAAACTAATTTTATTCACTTAGCAGAAAGTGAAATTATAATATCATGCTTTCAATAAGTAGTACTATACTATTGTGAAATATGCCAATCAGTTAAGTTTATGTTATATTACATGTGATCACTATTCTTGTATCAAACTTTCTCATATGGCATAAAATGTATACTAATAAACAATAATATGCAGAATGTACATTAGTGGTATAAATTAATAGTGAGGGTAAATGGGAAACTCTAGTTTTTGAAAACGTATGAGACCAAATCATCAAATCTTGATTGCTACTTCTATTTACTCAAATCTTGGCTAATTATTGGTCACTATCTTCTGCTACTTTATGACTCAAATAAAATTACATTCACTTCTCATAACTTTTGCTTCATCTTACTTACTTTACATGATGTTAGTGTTACCCAGCATGTATTATGAGGATAGTGGGTAGTGAAGACAGGTAGATATTCTAGTTTCATTCTTAGTACTCAATAAAGACTCTATTTTCATTATTTATAACACATGTTTCAATTCCATTCCAGTTCTGTTTCTTCTTCTAATCTTCTTGTTTTGGCCATGTTCCTGTCATTTGGACATGTTGATAGTAATTTTCCTGGAATATTCCTTGCCAGATAATTTCTGTTTGATATTAAGTTTTAGTCTCTTTCTATTCCCGGATTCTGTAGAATAGGCAACACAGTTCCAATTTTGCCCTGTAGGAACCCATATCCAAATCATGACTCCACTTGCCTGGGCCACCAGTCTCCTCCATACTTCTTGAGAGACTGTGCTGATAGAGGCAATTGTGGATATAAACGGCCTGTCATCCCGGTGTAAGCTAAGCCCAAGTAACTTTGATAATAGAAATGTATATAACAAAATCTTTAATGTGCATGTGTTCTTTGATCTTTTTCACGATAGTTGGATTTATTTTTATATTAAAAACATTATGCAAGCCAGGCACAGTGGTTTACACCTGAAATCCCAGCACTTTTGGAGGCCAAGGCAAGAGGATCACTTGAGGACAGGAGTTCGAGACCCACCTGACCAACATGGTGAAACCCCGTCTCTACTAAAAATACAAAAAAAAAAAAAAAAAAAAAAAAAAAAATTTCCAGGTGTGGTGGCATGCACCTGTAGTCCCTGCTATCAGGAGGCTGAGGCAGGAGACTCGCTTGAACCTGGGAGGTGAAAGCTGTAGTGAGATGAGATCACAGCACTGCACTCCAGCCTGGTGACAGAGTGAGATTGTGTATCAACATAAATACATATATACATACATAATGCAGACACATAAATACTGACAATTCAATAATAAATTATAACATCCTTATGTAGTTGATTTGTGTCAATCAGAAAATACATTAGTACTGAGAGGGTCTATTTTTTCTCATTTTTTACATATTTTTAAATTCCATTTTCATTTTTATAATTTTTCAAAATAGAAAAACATTATTTGACGGTAACGGCCTATGTTTTGAAGTGTATGCAAAACCTTCACTCTCTCCACTGATGAGGGGTGACCCAGCAATTGTGCTTGTATTTTTTATTCAAGATAATACAGCTGATTGGAACAATTGGTCCCTATCAGATTATTTTACTCCAGTATTTGAACTGAGCTACACAGACAATGAGTCTTGTTATTTCATCACATTAATATAATCCATAGCCTAATTCCTAACATTTCTGACTTCCATAAGTTTTTTTTTTCTTTGTTTTTGTTTCTTAGGAACAGGGTCTTACTTGTATCCCCCACTTGGGAGTAATAATGCCAGGATCACAGCCCACTTCAGCCCCAAACACCTGAGCTCCAGGTATCCTCCCGCTTCAGCCGCTCAAGTAGCTGGGACTACAGGTGCCGGCCACCACATCCAGTTAATTAAAAAAAAAAAAAATTAGAGATGGGGTCTCAGTATGTTGCTCAGGCTCGTATCAAACTTCTGGCCTCCAGTGATCCACCTTGGCCTCCCAAAGTGCTGAGATTACAGGCCTGAGCCACTGTGCCCAGTCTGAAGTCAGGAGTTTTAATGCTTAATTGCAATTGAATGAGACATCTTCAATCCTTTTCCTAAATTCCTTCTATGTTCAACTAGTTTGGAGTTGTTCGTGCTCTTAGTCAAAGGAGTCATGTCTAATATATTGACTCTCAGAAAGCAAAACATGATTTTCAGTAACTCTATCTTCAACACTTCCTAAAGTTACTGACAAGTGGCATGAAGTTCAATACAATTACTACATAGTATACCAGAATACTGAACGACAAATGCAATGATTAGTATGAGGAAAAGTTAACAAAACAAGAATTATAGAATTATAGGCATTTTTCTCCTGGTGTACAGATTCAGTTTTCCGAAATGGATGGGATTTTCAGATATAGCTTAGGGTGACCTCTGTATATACTTCTTATGAAAACGTTCTATAAACTGTGGTTGTAGACAGCCTGATTTAAGTGGTAGACAAGATGACCTTTAAAACTGTTGCATTTTTCCATTTATCTGGAATTTCATGTATATTTTACTTTGGGAATAAAACTAGTTTCAAACAGCAAGTCCATGGACAGTTTAAAACTGATATACTTCAACTATTAGTTTACATCTTCTGATTATTCTACATCTTAAAAAGTGAGTTAGAAATTGTTATTGGTTAATAGAAGAAATGTTACAAAATTTCAAGCTATTAAGAGAATAAGGTGTTCTACAGAAGTGAATTTTCCAGGTAAATGAAGCTCAATTAATTTCTGATATATTAACTGTTAATTGATGGAGAAAATTAAAAAAAAAATTAAACATACCCATATCCCTGATTTTCTAAACCAAGAAAATTGGATATAATTCCACAGTCTCTCAAGGGATATCTGAGGGATTCCATGTTTTTACCACTTATATCTGTTTTCCATTTTTCTATTTTCCTATCTACATCTGAAAACTTCCCAGAGTTAATATTGATAATGGTACCATTAACAATAGTAGTAATAGTCAAAAGAGGAACTCTTTTAAATAATATTGCATTAAATTTAGAAAATAGGTCAAACAAGAAAACTACAAGATGTGGGGGTTTACAGAGATAATGGTGAACTTAAATCTACCTTAAAGAAAAGAAAATATTATTTATTTAATAGCTTCATGTAAATGTGACACTTTTATATAATAGCAGGTAGCCAATTTTCTGGGTGAGCTTATGCTTTCCACTTTCTTAAAGTGTTGAAGAGATGAACGTTAGCAATATATGATTCCTCCCCGAATATTAGGGTATGTTTATGCTTTTCCTGTCACCCTACAGCTTTTTATCTTAAAGAGAAGTTGAAGAAACTGACAACTTTTAAAACTGCTATTACAAAATATCACTTTATATCCCAATATATAAAAGCCACATTCACAATAAATTCAATTATTGTAAGCAAAGATGTAATAGAGCATAAAAAACACAATTTGCAGATCAAATATATTTAAATTATTTTTAATACAAAAAAGTTGTTTAGCATTAATTTACATGTGATTAGTTAGGAATTTTTTAAACAGCAAGCATGACATATTCAATAAAGGTCATATGATCAACTAGTGGCTTTTCCCAATTGCAACAAGGTCACAATTACAAATATTGTTAGTTCTTGAGTTATTTTCTTGAACCAGAAAACCTACCAATAAGTATACTGTCACCCAGAAAATTTCGAATTTCACATAATGTGAATATCAAAGTTTGGTGTTGGAAGTTCTTCACATTCTCTATGCATGTGATTGTATTATTAATTTGTAGCAAAGAGAAAATACTTTATTCCTTTTATTTTGTATTCAAATGTAGCAATAAGTATGACTTTTTTAAAGTTTTCACTCACATCACAACTACTCTACACATTTAATGAAAGGTGATGTTCCTTAGTTTGAAGCACATCAAAACCAGAATTTGTATCTGCTCAGGAAGATCTTGAAAATGTATAGAAGACCAACAATTTTAAAATCAAGTGTAGTGCAGGCATCCCAGATTAACAAGCAATAAGGACTTATCTGTGGATGGTAAAGTTTAATTCATGAAAATTGTGACTCAATAATTGAGTTTTACTTATATCTTTCTAATTATACATTACACCTTTTTAAACATTATGATCAATTTAAAGCACAATTGCTTCAATGACTATGTCGAATATGTTAAAAATAAATTGTGAACAAATCTATCAGTACTATTTCTAAAGTAATTCTGCAACTAACTCTTGATTTCTTAGCATCAGTTGTTTTTACAAATAAACTTTGTTGGAAATATTCATGTATAGCCAATAATATAGTTTATATAGCCAATGCAATATAGTTGGCATTTGGCATCATGTTATGGTAAAGTCTTCTAAAAAGAAGCATGGAAAACTGACATTTTCAAACCTAGCAAGCTAATTGAACAATTACAATCCCACCAAAGGCATCCATTGGAATCATTTCAGGCCTCATTCTATAAACTGTAGCTTACAACAAAGTGATGAAAACAATACATAATCCTTGAAGTCCAATGAGATTAAATGTTATGAAACCAACAATATGGCAAATGAAAACAAATCTCTCCAACCACTAATAAAACTGGCAAAACTAGGAAAAAAAAAAAAAAAAAAAAGAAATGAAGGAAGTGCTTAGTTTTGCTTAATCAACATTAATCATTTTTAATACACGATCATTACTTGTGAACCAAAAAAGAGAACTGCAATATATTCCCAGAAACTAAATTGCACGAACGTTAGTAAATAGCTAGCGTCACAAAAATGGGTATTGCTTACTGTACAGTACGGTTTTATTGTTTAGTGTTTGTTTTTTACTTGTTTGTTTTGTTGTGTAGAAAACCATGTAATGGCTTCCTTATTGAATGAATATTCCCCAAAAGGCATAAATATAAATTTGAATTAAAGCAAAGAAAAAATGCAGATTTTCGGGGTTTTTTTGTTTGTTTTGTTTACTCTTCCAATAATATACATAAACTGGCATGTTGGTGTACTATACAGAAATTCTAGATTTCCAGAGCTTCAAGAATCACACAGTGATGATGGCTGTTGTGAGGATTGAATGAACTAATATGCATAAAAAACTTAGAACATTGACTAGTATGTGATGGGCTCTCTGTAAGACTGAACAATTCCAATTCAAAAAGTAAGGTATGAAACAAACCAGTAATGAATATACATAACTTTGTATTTGTAAATAACCAGATATTTAACTTTTAAAAGAGCTTACACAAACCTCCATTGAGAGATCTGGCATTCAAAGATGTTTCTATTCTATCTCATGAAGCAGAATTGCAAGATCATTTTGAATTCAATCTTTTTTCAAAAAAAAAAAAACCTAGAAATACATTCAAAAATGTTTACACCAACATAGAAAAGATATTTTTAGCCATATGCATAGCTCAAACCTAATTGTAATTAATAAGTTTGTTATGGATTTACTGAAAAAGGTATTCTATTGTGTAAGTTAACTGCTAGTTTAATAAGAGCTGAATTTGTGATAGGATCCATCAATAAAACAAATTGTTTAGATTTCATAAATTTATTCGAATTTCTTAAAATATTATTCCAAACATACCTAGGAATTACACACATACACACTCACAAACACACACACACATCACTGACACACACAGCTAAGACCTTATTAAAAGATCTTTGGGAACATTACTGTAAGCTGAAACATAAACCTGTTAATTATTCTTTCCTATTGGCAATATTAGGTAATGTTATATATTAAATGCATCATTGAGTAGTTTGAGGTGGGATGTATAATTACCTGTATAAGTTTTTCTTCATATATAAACAAACAAAAATAGAACATTTCAACTTAACAAGATTGGAGACACAGTGATCTAGATATGTTGATAATTAAGAATTTTAGCAAAAAAACAAAATTATGATATATAATATTTATAAGTAGATATTGAATAATTTATTACCTTCCCAAATGGATTTCACATGAACTTTCTCTACTTTAGTATTTTCATTATGATGCTATGATAGAATAATGACTTTTAAAATATTTGTTTGTCTACTTTTGTATAATTTATCTACAATAGAATAATAGCTCTTAGAATATTTGTGTGTCTACATATGTAAAATTTATCTATTTTCTCAGAAGTTAAAAAGGGAAAAATGCTTACTTGGTTTAATTAACAACAACCTCACATTTCCTGTGGGTTCTTCTTTTCAATAATTCTGAGTTCTTAAATACTGATGGAAAATATTAATAACTTTAACATAAATTTTAATAGGAAAATATTATGGATATTAAATAATTACATTAAATATTTACTTTAATTTTTAAAGCATGAATTCAGTGGATAAAAATATAACTTGTCTTCTCCACACTGTTACAAGTGGTTTTGGTGTATTGTCCACGTTTCTCAAGGATGCAGATGTCAAAAATAACTGCACCCCTCCCCAGTTAAAATTTTACACTTCTGGGTAGTTTAAATTAATAAAAGGGAAGCACGAGGTGCCTATGGTACCTCAATTAAAAGGAAAATAAATGGCACTATAGGATAGCAGTGGGTCGGGTACTGATCCCCTTGAAATTCTGAATCTTTTCATATAATAAAAAATGTGGCCATTGCTTCAAAAATATGCAGATGAATGTAGGTGTGCCAGGAGACTAATAATCAGAATAATCTGTTTAGTAAATCTATTAACATAACCTGATATTTCCAAGTAGGTAATAAATATGTCTGTGTTTCACAGACATGTGTCTGAGGGCATCAGGCATAGAATGTATTAAACAAATTATTAATGGATGCCGAAGAACCATGACAGCGCAGGAGGTGACTTGAGCTACTTCCTTTCTTCTTTCATTGGAGTGATGACAGGCCATGCCAAAGTAAAGTACCTATAAAGCTTTGGTGCTCTTCTAGAATCCATGATTATATCATGGCAGGGTTTGTGTCCCTCAACCAGGAATTCGAAAAGAGCCACATAAATGCAAATTATACATATGAAATAATGAGAGTAAAATAATAGATTCTGTGTTGTTTTTAAAAATAAACTATGAACTATTTAAGAAAAAAAATTAGAAACATGGCTCAAGGGGACCATTTATCCAAACCTGAGATAAATTCAAAACAGAGAGATCCCTGAAAACATTTCTAAACATTAAGATTGGCACTTAATAAAATCACTAAAGATTTAAAAAAATATTAAATGGTTATATTTGTTCCATTTTATAGTCAAACATATGGGAACATAAACAGGAGAAAAGAGAAAAACAGCCACCCATCTTAGCACATTAGTGGCATCATTAAAGAACTCCCAGTACTAAATTAATTTACATGTTTTATGTAGTCTTTAATTTCAAGTCATTATAAGAATGAGATGCACTTAAAATTTCAACTAAATTCAGTGGGTATGACATGAGTGATATCAACACCAATTACAAGGCATGGCAGAGGAAGTAAAAAATATTTTTGAATAAATATTAGTTAAATCAGAGTAGTAGCTATAAAATAATGAGATTATATCTCTATATATGTACATGTAGTTATCTACATTTTATACATACCATAACTCTTTATGTAATTGTACAACTGCATAAAATAGGTATAATCTTATGGGCCAAAGAAATCAGTGTTAGTATATATAAAATGTATTTCCTGAAAAATTGGCCTGATTGTGATAAATTAATATCCTTTTAAATTTGTTTTTAAATTGGTTCATGGAAAGGAGAATAATTGTTAAGAATCTTGTTCTATAATTTAAAAGCAATTTCCATGGAGCATCCCTAGTCTCCCCACAAGAGCAGAAGCTCCTTTTGATTTATTTAAACATTGAAAGAAGAAGAAATATGTAAAAAGTACACCAAAGTTTAAAGAAATAACGGAGAATTCTGATCCCCATCACTGAAAAATCTAAACTGCCAGAATGTCATTGCACTCAAATAAAATTTTAACTGAAATTTTAAAAAGGAGTAACAGCAATAAGTTTCCTGTTCGATCTGCCACAAGTGCTAATAATACTGGTGCCATCAATATAGTAGCAGCTCTTTGCCTAAAGTATAGATGAGTCTTTTCTGTGGTCATACAGAAACTGTTATTTACAACGGTTTTTACATATACACATATTTATAAATTTATAACTTATAGTCAGACATTAAGGGGGCAATGTGGACTTTACAAGCAAAATATTCTTAAAGTATCTAATAATGCATACCATATAGAGCAGTTTCATTGTTTGCCTTCTAGCATTGTGTACTTTCTCATACAATTGCACACATCCCTAAACTATACAGAAGAACTATGCTGTATTTAAAAGTATAAGAAAACAGGATATCTTCTATTTCAATATATGAATAAAGTGCACATTTTAAAACTAGGTGACAAAGAAGGTGTTACTGGAAGGGAATTAAAGAAATACATTTATTGGCTCATGTAACAATTTTAGTTTATGAAGGATTATGGATTACCTTTTGTGAGGGAATTTTTAATGTCAACGTTGTCTTCTTGGCAAATTCCGTTAAAAAGTTGCATTTGTGACCTTGGTTTTATACAATCATGCAAAGCATATAATAGAATCACGTTGAAACAAAGAAAATTTAAAAAATGAGACAAAGGAATAGCAATTTTTGTTGAGATTTTCCTTATTTCCATAGATACTCCTTTTATTGATTTTATTAACATACCTATTTATGCACTATGCTCAAATACTGTACAAAACTGCAATAAATGTTACTATTTGACTACTTATGTTTCTACAAAAACACCATCGTAAAGGTGCATATATTGGTAAAAGTCAACTAATAACTGCTAATATACGTGTCAATCAAAAGTATCTGAGGTTTGCCAAAAACTTTGAATCTAGGCATAATACACAATTTTTAACTTGTATTAGCATATTTCAGGGGCATAAATAATATTTTAAAATATTAAAAGAAAAATGAATTTTACCCATTAATAGCTAGTACTTATATAAAATTTAAAGTTGTGGTTTCTAATTTAGGGGTGTATGTGTGTAGTATGTGTGTGCGTGTGTGTTTATGTTTGTGCGCGTGAAATAATCCACAATCTATTGGCAATGTTTTAAAGCTGCAGTGTAAAAATGTTCAACCCTTACCAAAACCTCTTCTGGTATACAAAGCTGTTGTAAATTTGAGTCAGTGAAATTTAAAGTTGCAATTTACAAAAGCAGATTTACATTAATTCTTATCTGAAAGAACTGCTTTCACAAGAGAAAAATGTGCCAATTAACTGCCCTTTCCTTTATAATTAGTGGCTTCTGAGTCCTGAAAAGAAGCCTTAAGGCAGAATTTGCAGTAAACAGGAAAGAGGAGTATCATGTAAGTGCTTGCCATAGTGCGGGGCACCTGTGAATGCTCATCAGTGGGAGTTTTTGGCACAATTTTCTAATCCAATATGCATGTTGCTCCACAGCAACCAAACTGGATGCTTTTTCCAGTCTCCAGCACCAGTAAAATTTAGCTGATCAATTTCAATACAACACATACCTGGAAATATTAAGACACATTTATTTTCTTTTTTTAAAATTAAGGTAGTATCCAATGACTAAAATTAATTGTAGGATTTCAATTATTACTTTCAAATAAACTCTGAAGCTAAAAGTGTAATGACAATGACACTCCAATAGTTACTAAATCGTAGGCATAATTAACATCCTGTCGGGCTGACTCAAAATTATTTGAGCTTGTCATGCTGTAATATGTTCATGGCTATAGATACTATACAGAGTAATTAAAAGCTGATTTCAAATCTCTAGTGTTTCTTATGTGTGCCAAGCTTCCAGTTACATTAGCAGGGACTCTGAGCATTCATGAACGGTGCTGATGTTGCAGATACAATGTTTGTTACTTCAAATAATTCATCTAGAAATGACAATGTTATCTTCCATCATAATCAAGCAACAGTAGAAAATACTCCTATTTAAGAGCTAAACCAAAAGGGTCCACAAAAGGTCATACAGGATCCCCATTTTCATCTCTATTAGAAGAATAGGAAATAAATCAGGTCATCTGAAATTCACTTTAAATCAGGTCCTAGGATAAATCTTTTAAAAAGGCAATGGCTGTTTTGGCATGGAGTGTTTTCCATCTGCAGTTCCATGAGTTAGCAAATGCATGTCTCCATTAAAGGTCTACTAGTAAGCTATGTCACTATATACATACTGTACATGTTGGATCACAAATTAGCAGTTATTAGTCAGACTGTACATAGCAAAACAAACCAAATTTAATGTTGCTATACATCCCAAATATAACATGGGTCTCAATTCAAGGACTGACCCCTAATACAGGTTCTCTGTTTAAATATGTAGCCCAGTAAACTAAATTAAATGTACCAAACAAAACTGGAAAAACTATTCTGGACATTCTGTCAATTTTGCTAACACTGTTAAAAGTTTTCTTGGCTTCAGCTGGCTTGTTTTCCGGCTTCTTGTTGGGTTCTGGCGTGGTTGCGCTCTTGGAGATGGTGGAAAGAACTGGATCTTTTGAAAGATTCGGGGCATAATTGGCAACAGCCACTGCATAAGCATTGTTCTGTATCATAACGGAAGCCTTTTCTTTTTTCTATTGAAAAATACAAAAATTAACAGAGTGTGAGTTGAGTTTGCAACTTAACATTTTCTAAAGTCCACTTCAAATTCTGAAGGAAAGTATCCCAATACAAATGATCATGCATTAGAAAAATCCAGAAATTAGGAAAATAAATAAAGGTGTTTATTAAATTAAAAATCCATTAGGGTGAGAAAACCCCCAGAGTAAAATTAATGGTACCACTTTCCTGGAGAATCATTTTGGTTGTGGGTTGACATGGAAAATAAACAATGGAAAGTACAAGTTTAAAAATCAATATAACTTTTCTTTTCTCATGAGCCAGTCAAGCATTTGTCAAATGAATGACTGAATAACTGAAATGTAGAAATATTTTAACAAGAGGAATGATAATCTACAACGAATGATCCCACATTTCTAGCTTCGTAACAGGATTCCCTCCCACCTCACGTCAAAGTCATATAGCAATGCTTTACTCAGATAATGGGAAATCATAACCTTATGAAGATGGCAGTGCAACAAATCCTAGAAACATAGAAGAAGAAAAAAATACAAAGTCTTGGATTTTTGCTTAGCTCATCCGGTTTCTCTTTATAATCTCTAGTTCCGTTATCACAAACTCTGGTCTCAGTCACTATTATCTCCTGCCTTCACTTTGTGTCCTAGCTTGGCTGCTTTTGTCCAACCATTAGACACATTAAAGCCAAAAGAATCTTTTTTTAAGACATAAATTGGATCATTTAACTTCTATGCTTACATCCCTTAAAGACTATTTCATGGAACTTAGAATGGAAACAACATTTTTTACAATGGCTTCTTTCTTTTGCTCATTACCTACTGGTTCCCCTGAAATAACCTCAGTTTTCAAAATACTTTCTTGCTTTGGTGCCATGCTTTTTTCAACATGATAGTTCCCCAGCCCAGAAGACCTCAGTTTTGAAAACCTGGAATACCTTCTCCCCAACCCATTTTTCACATGACCACCAATTCCTACTCTTATTTTGGTCTTGGTTTAAATGCCATTTCCTAAGAAAGGACTTTCTTAAGGCCACCCTAACTAAACATATCTTTGCTCCCCATATATGCTCATTCATAACACCCTAATTTGTTTCCATTATAACATTTTTCAAAATGTGTTATTTCTTAGTCATGTGATTATTCGATTGACATCTTGCTTTCTCATTCAACGAAGGCTGGTGCTGCTTCTGTCTTGTTCACCTTTGCAATCTTAGCACTTAGCATGAAGCCTTCCACAAGTTAGCCACATAATACGTCAGTGAAATAATATATAATTCATTTAATAAAATGAAAATATAAATAGTATTTATCTGTTTCTTTACTAATGTAAATATATTGTTAGTTACTTAAATACAAAGTAAATTGAGACAGCAGTGAATTAGCCAAAATAGTGAGCAACGTGTAAAGCAACACATAGAGAGGACAAATTGGTCAACAATCATATTTTGACTCTTAGTTATTTTAATTAAGAGCTTTCAAAGTGTTCAAATAAGTTACAAAAGGAGCTCTGAAAGCCCAAGAGATTCTAAAAACAGTCATGGATTACCCATCTTTCACTGGCCTGAGTTTCTCCCTCTCCTCTTTCCCCTACTGACATTCTTCCAGATCTGGCTTAATTATGAAAGAAGGAAGGATGAGAGATCTCCATTTGTAACTTTATAAAAGCTACAAAATACCTTTTCTTCAGTAATGATGCAAGTATTTCCAGTGTTAAAAATAGAGGATAATGTCCAAGTGAAAAACTGATAAGGAAAGTATAGCTAACACTTTTTGAGCACTAGAATGTGTCAGGTTGATTGCTAGCCAAGGTGACATCTCTGACAAACCTCACCACGGGATAGGAAGTTCCCTTATTAACCCCATGATATAAGTTCAAAAATGAAGGCTGAAAAAGTTTTGTGACTTGACCGGGTCTCTGCCTGTTAAATGGCCGAAAGAGCACTCAAACTTAGATGTATCTGACTTCTAAACCTCTGCTTTTAAACACCATGCCATATGATTTTCTGTCTGAGTAAGCTGTTTGAGATATGGGAGTGTGCTTTTTCCTAAAATATTCTTGTTGAGGTTTATACCAATAAGTCAATCTTCAAAAAGGATTTTTCAACTTATAATGTATATAATACATAGTGTTTATATTATTATTTGAACCAAATTGAAACATAATTTAAAATGATATCAAATTGCACATATAAAGAATCTGGGCCTTGAGAAATTTCCTTAATATTTTTCTTCAGCTCGTAACTTGATGAGAGGAAGATAATGATACTAAAAGTATATCAAACTGTTGTAATAAGCGAGTGGGTGAATATATTATTCTAACCACATTGAGAAACACATATTCTCCTAGTGGGCTGCAAATCATAACTATTACAAGCCAGACAGTGATTATTGGTATACAAGATGTTAAGGCAATATAATTTATTATGTGTTAGGTAGAAGAAGACAAATATTTTGTTGAAGAACTCAAGGAAAGTTTGATGGAAGTAGGACATTTATGGTGGATGAGGAACTATGGTGTAGGATTTAGACATGTAGACAAAGAAACATAAGATATAAACGTCTTTTGTTGCAACAGCAGTCTCCAGCTAGAAACCCTATACTAATTTTAACCGATATTTCTTGCCCCCCCACCCCCGAATACCCTTCATTTGCACATATATGCACAAGAAATACAGGTACAAAATCTTTGTAAAACTTTAGAGCAGAGGGACTAATCAATCTGAACAGACACTCTGACCAATTAGAAATGAGAAGCAGCACATACCAGCCAAGTATCAACCCTGCATATTTGTATGTTGGCATTTTTTGTTCCATGCTAACACTGTGGACTCTTTAATAAGCAGTGTTAAAACTTGTTCCAAGTTATGTTTGTAATTTTTATTGACAGCTATAAATGACAAAATTCACGTTATTTTCATAATTGTTTAAAGTATGGCTTTAATCTCTGAATCAGTGTAAACTTCAGAGTAGGGCTCAGAACCTAAAAAGGTAATGGTTTTGGTTCTCTTCTAACTTGGAAACTACCATTTTCAGGACCAAGTAAGCAAAGTACAACAGCTATACGTACCATTTTTAGTTAAGAACCCGGTTATTGGCACCTGTAATTTCTTACCAATTCACTGAATGAAGGGCAGGGCATTCCTATGGTGCTACATCTTCTGAATTCCTAGCCACAGCACAGCAAAGCTTTTCTGGCTCAGAATTTTACAAAATCTTATTTTAAAGGGGAAAATAACTCCCCTCAGTCCATTTGAAAGTAACAACTGCAAATCTATAGTGAAGCAGACTGTTTCTCTTTATTTAAAACTAAAACCATGTTTATGGAGAAAAAAATACTGTTGAATTCATAGCTGACTTAGAATTCTAAGATCTTCTAAAGCAGAGTCTATAAGTTAAGTCTGGATAATATATATTATTAATATTCTTTATAAGACCCAGATTTGATAGTGATAGTACCAAAGAATATCCATACCCTAGGTAAATGATAACCGGGAAGTATTACATGGCCCTATTCACTATCGACTTCCATTAAAAATAACTATGTTGCGAGAAATCGTACTATAGAGACCTCTTTGAATATCATGCAGGCTTTGGATCGAGCCAGACCATCAGCAGGCTGAATCCTTGGGCCACATGACTGATTCTGCTTTATTTAATGTAACTTTTAGCTTACACTCAGAACCTGAAGAGAAACAATCCAATGAAAACCTTTGTGTTAATAATTAAAAACAGTACTCATTTTCATAAATGAATTTTTTATACTCATGTTCCTATACAAAAATTTTTGTTTCTTTTGAGAACTAGAAAAGTTCTGATAGTTCTGACGGCCTAACTTCCTATTGTCTAATCTCATGCTGTTTTTTTTTTTTTTTTTTTGAGACGGAGTCTCGCTCTGTCGCCCAGGCTGGAGTGCAGTGGCCGGATCTCAGCTCACTGCAAGCTCCGCCTCCCAGGTTTACGCCATTCTCCTGCCTCAGCCTCCCGAGTAGTTGGGACTACAGGCGCCCGCCACCACGCCCGGCTAATTTTTTGTATTTTTAGTAGAGACGGGGTTTCACCGTGTTAGCCCGGATGGTCTTGATCTCCTGACTTCGTGATCCTCCCGTCTCGGCCTCCCAAAGTGCTGGGATTACAGGCTTGAGCCACCGCGCCCGGCCTCTCATGCTGTATTTCTACTTTAAGGCACCTAGATCGTCCACTTCGTATCATTTTTGAGAATAAGGCCAGGTATAGCCAAAAATATACACTGTGTTTCAGAAGTCCATTTTCAAAAAAGGTAATGTTACAAGTTGAGAATGGGATCAGTGGGAAGGAGACTAGGGATCATGCAGGCAAACTGACACTATTTTCTATTAATTGTAAGTAATTCTCATGACTTTTGAAATCTATGCATGAATGACTGATACAATATCTCTCCAGAATTCTTAACCACTAAGTTTCACTAGACTTCTCTACCTACATGTCCCACGGGTAATTAAAACAAACAAACAATGTCCAGAAATGCACTCAGCTTCCATCCACTCTCACTTCTTGCCGAAATCTGTACACTCACTTTTACCCCTAACTTGCTACAGGTGACACAATTCAGCCAGAACTGATAATTAACTCCACATTGTCCCCTGGTTACCTCCTTGCTATCACCAGGCTAACACTGATTCAGCTCTGAGTCACATCGACTGAGGTAACACTCTACTGCCTGCACTTCCTTGCCATTTCATGCCTTTCTGCAGGACCCTGGTGTTTGCCTCTACAATGAAACATGTATGTATCTTTTTCACTTTTGTTTTCCTTGCACTTCATTGCAAGCTCTTTGAAGGCACAGACTGTGTATTGCAGAGCTCCTAGCATAGTTCCTGGCTGAGCGCAGGCTCAGAAACATTTGCTTAATGATAAATGAGTGGCATGTAACTAAAATGCTTACTATGATAAAAATGTATATATAACTTATAAAGTATAACTTAAGATAATATGTTATATAGACTATAATAAATACTTTATTGGATCAATTGATACAGAATTCAAAAGCTTATTCTTCAATTCTATTATGTAAGTCTCCTGAATGTCTTCAATTTCACCATCTACAGATGTGTAAGACTGGGAAATAATAAAACAGGCTCAATTTAAAAAATCAAAGCTTGTGGAAGCTGTTTTATTTGTCATTTAGACCCATATCAGAAGGTGAAGATTTGATTTATAAACAAAACTATATATACATAAAATATTATATATTATGTATTATCTGGGTGGGGGTAAACTATGCTGTTATACAGTTTGTTGAATGTTCAGTTATCAATGAAGTGGAATGAAAAAAAATATAACCCACACAAATTGATTTTCCATTTTAAAATGGCATGTAACAGGCTTAAGTATATTTTGAGTGTATCACTTTATTGCAGTCTTTGGATATATATTTAAAATATGAAGTCTGGAAAAATCCGGATTACAGAAATTAAAATGTCTTACACCATTGTATCAAAACAATCTTGACTTCCTATGAGTTGTAGAGAAAATAATTTGCTAGTAACTTCAGCCAATGTTCTAGCTAACATATAAACACCTATGAGTAAAGTGACCTGGCCTTTGAATGAAAATAACAATTACATGGTTTGGAGTCAGAAAGAATCTTAGGGACTGTTCCTTACAATAAAGAAATGGGGCTCTCATTCAAACACTAAATATGATAGGCTTTGGAGAAAAAAATCAGGTCTCCAAAGTATAAATCTATGCTTTTTCTACCATCTCATGTTGCCTTTTTACAGTTATTGCGGCTACTAGAAAGCCCATTACTTGTAAAATAACAACATGCTCATTGGTCAGATAATGCTATTGTTAACTGTCTACTAATCATCCTGACTGAGAAAAGTGATACTTACAGAAGATTCTTTGAAGGTTAAACAGTCCATCCACTTCTCTAAGTACTCTAAAGTCTTTTCTTGGAATAAACTGGGCCATGAGAAAGCTATATACTTGGACCATATTAGCTTAGCTCCTTGAAGAATTGCTTTCACTGAGTTGTATGTTAATATAATGCCTTCAGCTTTTATTGAAGGGGACTACAAGAAACATCAATATGAAATCCATTATTGCATTTATTGGGAAAAAATTGACATCACTTGCTACAGTACCCAGCTTCCCCTAATTTAAAAAAAAAAAAAAAAAAGCCAACATGATATTTTTTTCAAAAGGCAATTTCAGAGTAAGGCAAGTTTTTCTCTGAGAAAATTTATATCTCCAAAGAAAAATAACTCTTCCCTCCCCCAAGGTGTTACTTTGGTCACCAAGAAGCTGAGAATTTGAAGCTTAACTACTATTGCAATTGACTGCAGCTAATGTGCTAGCCCAAAGATGAATGTATTTGAGTCTATTTTCTTTCACCTTGATTTTCTAATTTTATTTCTATTTTGTTCAATTATAATTTAAGTGAATACATTCTTTCGATAAACTGCCTGAAATACTTTGGAACAAGGCAGGACCTTATGAATACAAATAAATAAATAAATACACTTGAAAATATGATGTTTTCTATGAATTAAATAAAATGACTCAAAACAATACCACATTCCATAACTGTTTGGATATTCTGTTCCTATGTCTACGTTTTGAGTAATTTATTATCTAGTGTTTTCTATACTTTCCTTAGCCAGTTTGGACTTACTGACTCAGCTTTAGAATTGAAAGCAATCTCAAAGAATTAAAGTAAATACATTTTTTATCAATTCAATAAAATATGTACTAAATACTGTGCTAAGTAACAGCAGATATGATGATGAATAAGGCAAGACATTGTCCACTCAGATCTTGTAAACTAGTGCAAGAAACAGACTTATTTGCAATACAACTATAATGTAATGAGATGTTGTAAAAATAATTCATACCAAGTGGTGTCAAAACACAGTTTTGGGAATGAGAGGAGTTAAATACATTAGTCTGAAAAGTTTTCATATTATGTAAAATCAGATAGATCTTAACAAATAATAGGAGTTTGTCAGTTAGCAGAAGAAGAAGACATATTATTCCAAGAGGGGTCAGGAGGTCTAATGTTATGGAGCTGTGTAGAGGCATGGATGTTTGGGGAAATGATGGTGGCTAGTAATGGTTAGAGAAATAATATGACTATGAAACTTAGATCTATCCTCAATCCTGGATTCACTACCTATTAGATGTGTGATTCTGACCAAGTAACTTTATTGACCAATTTTCATTTCTAAAATAGAAATATTCCAGGCACATAGAAGTAAAAACATAATAAAAATATTCCTTCTTATTCATCATAAAAACAAACATAAGAGAAAACTATATACTTGGGCCATATTAGCTTAGCTCCTTGAATAACTGTCTTTAATAATTCATTAAAGAACTGAAGAGTTAGTTAAATGATCTGATTTATGATTTAGAATAACTCCGATATTAATGTAGAGATAGATAAGAAGAAGACACGATTAAAAATATAAAGGAGTAACAAAAACTATAAAAAGTATGAGAGATGGTGAAAATATGGTCTAAGATATGTAAGGAAAATAATGGACAAGATTTAATGACTGACTAAATGTTGAGCGATACTTCCAAGTTGCTGGCTTGTAAGATTAGGTTGTGGCATTAACTGAAGTACCAATTACTGATGAATAACTAGGTATGGGCAGTGGAAAGATATAAAATCAATTTTCTTGTATCTTTTCTAAAACAGATATTGTTATATTCATGTTGAGATTGAGATTGAGATGTTATATTCAGGTAGAAATGCTCCAGGAAGAGGTTAGATATACTATCTTGTAAGTTAAAAGGTATGGTGTATAGTTATTGATAATGACCTTGAATAGTGAAATGAAGGCAAGGGTTTTAAATTTGGATTGGGTAATACCTCTTTAAATCATACCATATTTACTGAGCACCTAACACATGTAAGAGCCTGTACAAAATGCCAGAAAGAAATGATGTATTAAACAAAAATGGTCATTTTCATAATCAGTGAAGGAGCTGAGACAGAAACATGCAATTACAAACTACAATAAAGTCTCTAATGCAAAAGAACAGAGTACTGTACACACTTATAATGGAGGCCTCATCATTTACAAATTACAGAAATTTCCTGAGGAATTGATATTTGTGCTAAGGATGGCAAATGGGGGGACAGTATGCTTAGTGTTGCAGATATTCATGCAAGCATTGTCAGTAAAACCCTTAAAGTGAGAATCACACAGTGAATACTGAAAACAAAAACAGCATTAAAGAAAGCAGAATTAAATGTCTTTAGGGATAAACAAGAACAGATGCCAGGGAAGCTGGGTCCACTCTGAACTCTGGCAGAGAATCAAAAAACAGAAAATGAATAGTGGCAGCTGCCAGGATGTGAGGGAGGAAAGCTGATCCTCCAAAGTTTGATTTAAGAAGGAAAAGAAGAGAAAAAGTTGCTGTGCTGTGCCTGAAGAACGATTCTGGAGCATAACAGTAAAAAAAATTTAATGGGGATTCCTTGAGAAAAATAGGAAAATTATTTTCAGATCTTAAAGTATGGAGGTTATTAGTGCTCTTCAGCTACAAGATAGTAAATGAAAAGGAAATTAGATTATAGTTGGTCGAGAATTAAGTTGAAAGTGATAACATTGCAAGTAAAGCTTTAAAAAAGTTTGAATATAGAAAGAGGCAAGAAACTGAGGATGTGGGAAGAAAGTGGCATAGGATTGGAAAAAGTTTTCTTCTTGGTAAATGAAGCATATTAAGCATCTTCATAAGCTGAAAGAAAGGAGGCAGTTGAAAATAATAAGATGGCTTTGAAGACATAAAATAATAAAACAATAACTAATGGTACAGGTTTGAGAAAGCAAGAAGGAAAGAGATCAAATCAAGAGCTGGGTGAAAGAATTTGTATTGAGCAAAAGGAGAAAAGGAAAAACATTGGATATGAAAAAGGGTTCCATAAGAGCCTGGAGTTGCATAAATAGACACCTTTGTATATGGAAAGGCATAACAATTTGGAGTTTGATAATCTGATGCAGCGTTGTATTTTTCTAATGATAAGGTTTTCTTGCCTAATTTCACAACTGAGGCTAAAAGTAGTATAAAGTCCTGCCCAAGCCTACAGAGTAAGGTAGCTTTGCCTTTTAATATAGAGCTCAAACGTAGTATGAATATAACTGAGAGTGTTTATTTATTTTTTTGCAAAACCGAAATTTAAGTATCAGTGCACATTCTACATGTAACATGTTGAGTGTGCCATCCACATGTAAACAGGCTAAAGATATATGTCTTTTTCTTAAAACATACAATATCAATATGTAGCTGAATCATTATTTTTACGGGCAAATTGATACTTGGTATTTTATGAATTTTCAAAGAACTTTTCATTTGCTCGTTGGGTTGATAGATAACCACATTTGCTCATGTTTACTGATGTCACACAAAAAAGGACTTCCATAAGCCTGGTTAGTCAGAAAGGGCACTACAAACAGCCTGTGGACAAAAACTCTGTATTTAAAGAAAATTATAATTTTCTACTTAAAAATTAAGTCTAAGGAATATTAAAGTAAAAGCAGATAAGCTACTTTAGGGCACTCTTCTGGATTTCCTTTTAGTTTTAAGGACATTTTAGTTCTTAGTCCGAAGGTAGGTTTATGAAACAACTCTCAAACTCATCTGAATCATGAAATTGGATAGAAAACCCACTGATAAATTCATTATATATATATATATATATACACACACACACATATATATATATATATTTTTTTTTTTTTACAAAACTTTCCATGAAGGCAAAGAAGTCCTCCCACTGGTATTACATAGTCAGATTTAAGATCACAAACTCATTCATTCTTTTATACAATAAATATTTATGAAATGCCTGCTAAGGACCAGACACTGTGCTGGGCACTCTAGCTATGGAAAAGGAAACGAGAACAAGCAATGCCTGATATATTGTTTTCCTGAAGTCAACCACAAGAACTAAAATAACATAAACAATGTTAATTCTTTTCCTGAAAATTAGGTTGGAATCTCAGTGATTTTGACATAGCTTTATCCTGGCTATGTGTAATTTGGCATATGGGTAGACTTAAATCCACTATTCACAAGGAGTAAGCTATTGCTTTTACAGAGCATTATCAATTATTTGTTTTGTTTTTCACATTTAGAGGTACTTCTGTTTTCCAAGGTAAAGAGTTGAGAAGGCATATCATTTCATAATGTCAATTTGGCACTCTCTAATATTAAAATAATATATCAATAAATTTACATATGGGAATTCATGGCACAAAACATTTGTCTTTTGCAACATATTTACAAAAGTCTAATATTTTATCTCCAAAAAATTAGTATGAAGGTGCATATGTAACCAATATATCTTAAAAAATAATTGCATAGATACCACGAAAAAGCAGTACACCATATAGGCAATGAAATCATAAATCAATATTAAAATGTAATGGAAATGCTGAAACAGCCCAGAAGTTAAGCATACAAAATTGACCAGATTCCTTTTAATATTTATTTGTTGGCTCTGTTAGTAGAGAAAATACAACTCATAAAATGAAATAAACCATCAGCCTTATTAAAATTTCTATGGCTTAAAAAAATTAAGGAAAAAGACCAAGACTTTTAAACTATAACATTTACTGCTTATATATTTAAACTGCAATATTGTCATAGCAATGAAAAAAAATTCAAATAACTGAAAAAGAAATCAAATCTGCAAGTATGTTAATCCAAATTTAATAAAAGAAGCATTTAGGTTGATACAATGTTAAAGAAATTCTCTGAATACAACGTTTTATCATTATTAAGAATATAGATGATTATGATACATTCTAAGCCTCTTCTTGAGGCAGATACATAATCTACAGAGTATGAAAGGAAACAGCTGTTATATCAATGCACAAATCTCTAATTAGATTCAGTACTTGAAACCTGAATATGGAGAGCAATAATCTCAAAAGAAGTTAATCTTAAAAACAAATAACTTTTGCCTTTTAGACCATTTGAACAATTTAAAATTCCTAGGCATTTCAGTACTGACATATTTATTCCATACAACATGGGAAAAAATTAAAAAAAAATGCTACATGGGCTTTTACAATCAATCAACAGAGATTGGAACAGGTGAAGAGGACTCAATTCATTGACAAAGCCTGGAATTCTATAATAAGTAAAACTAACGCCCATTATCTTTTTCCAATCTCTTTATAATAATCCAGTGTAGTGTTAAAACCATGAACTTAACAGTCAGACAGGTATATCGGGGTTCAAGTATATTTACTAACAATTTGTGTAAGCTTGGGTAAGTAAACAGCTTTACTGTTTCAGACTCTTCATGAGTAAAAATGAGAAGAAGAAGGCAGTCCAGTCATAAAGATGCTATAAAGATTATGTGAGAGAGCATAGGTAAAACACTTAGCACAGTGCCTGACACATACAGCTCAACAGATGCTATGGAGTGGTTTTAATGGAAGTATTACTACTACGAGCACTCCTAAAGGATGTCAGGTGAGAACACTTTAAAAGAAATTGATGTGATTTAAATTCATATATATATGGATGTCTTTAATGTCAATTTTTAGAAACATATCTGTTACAAGCTGAATTCATTGGGGTATTTTCTTAATAATGATAACACGGAAGCTCTCACTTACCTTGTCATTTACTACACTCTTCCCATCCCAAGCCCATCCTCTTTTGGTGAAGTAATTAACAGTTGCAAATTCAATTAGGGCAGAGAACACAAATGCATAACAAACAGCAATAAACCAGTCCATGGCAGTCGCATAAGCCACTTTGGGGAGAGAATTTCGAGCACTGATGCTTAGAGTTGTCATTGTTAGGACAGTTGTTACTCCTGCAAAAGAAAAGATAGGAACCAAAAACATCAATAGTTACTGGCAGGACAGCATGGGAAGTAGCTTTTCTTTCTGCCCCCATCCTCCAAAGCTTTTGCTACTCTTATCCACTAAAAAATAATAAATAAATGAATAAATGCTAGAATACAGTGTAACGTTAATTATCTTAAATAGGTATGATATTTCTTGATGTAATGACTCTCAAAATATTTTCGGTTTCCATTTTTGTTCTGTATAGAAATCATTTTTCCTCTTCCTAAGTACTATTGAAGTTAAAAAGACTGGGGATACTGAAGTAGCATTACCTACAAGGAAAAGCAGGCACTTTAAATGGGCCCATTGCCAATTAATATATATTTTTTAAATCTTGTAAAACCCTCACATTAATTTGTTCATCATTTATTTGAATCATGTTAAGCAATGGACCAATAACCCACAGAAGTAATCATGAAGGAACCGTGATTTAAAAATACTTCAAGAGGCTCAGCGCGGTGGCTCACGCCTGTAATCCCAGCACTTTGAGAGGCTGAGGAGGGTGGGTCAGAAGGTCAGGAGTTCAAGACCAGCCTGGCCAAGATAGTGAAACCCCATCTCTTTTAAAAATACAAAAATTAGCCGGGCATGGTGGCGGGTGCCTGTAATCCCATCTACTCTGGAGGCTGAGGTAGGGAGTTGCTTAAACCGGCAGAGGTTGCAGTGAGCCAAGATCACACCACTGCACTCCAGCCTGGTCGACAGAGCAAAACTCCGTCTCCAAAAAAAAAAAAAAAAGAAAGAGACAGACAGAGAGAGAGAGGGATACAGAAAGAGAAGAAAGGAAGGAAGGAAGGAAGGAAGGAAGGAAGGAAGGAAGGAAGGAAGGAAGGAAGGAAGGAAGGAAGGAAGGAAGGAAGGAAGGAAGGAAGGAAGGAAGGAAGGAAGGAAGGAAGGAAGGAAGGAAGGAAGGAAGGGAGGGAGGGAGGGGAAAGAAAGAAACTTCAAGCCTGGCTATTTCAGTATTAAATCAATAATTCTGCATTGCTCAGCATTATGAGGACATAATTTTCCTTTACAACATAACTTAGAATCCATAAAATATGAACCAAACCACTAAAAACAAAAACTCATAAAATATAATTAATTATTTTGTAACTTTCTTGGTTTTAAAATAATATATTTCCTTTCCTTTTAACATATAGCTTTTCTGACAGTGGTAAGGAAGTCACAATTGATAAGAGAAAATAAGGCAATAATTCAGGAAGTAAACTGCATTATAAGTCCTCAAAATGACCATTACAATAACCTGTTTTGTCAGGGATCCAATATAAGTTTAATTATGTGCACTGGAGGTACATTAAATTAAAAGAAAATATGAAAATGTTAAAGAAATATTCATTCATATTTGAAGGTTCTTTGTATTTTATTTTCCTTTAGGATAAAACAGTATTTTCATTCATTTACAATACAGTTAGCAATTCAAAATAGCAATAATTCCAGTAAAGCATGAGTAAATGCATCTAGAAATACCCTATGATTGTAATAGTAAGAATGAAAGAAAAAAGGAACTTTATTTCACTGGCTGCTGAGTTATTAAAAACCACATTTACAGAAACATATTATGTTTGCACGTGCTAAATTGTGAAAGGTTTTGATGAATACGTTGCTTTCCTTTGAGACTTTCATACAAAAGAATAGAATATAAGACAGATACACATGTACATACATACATATACATATACATGTACATATGTATGTATATACACTCAATATAGGAAATGAAAATAAATCAGCAGCAACAGTAAAGGTAATCCAAAAATAGTTGCTCTTTAAAAGCAATATTATCATCAAAATGTTAGTAAAATTTTTAAAAATTTATACTCTCCTGATAGTGTGGAAGATATAGGGCTTTACAAATTTGTGTCATACCTAAGAAACTGTCGTCTAATCCAAGGTCATGAAGAATTAGCCCTATATTTCCTATCAGTTTTAGAGTTTTAGGTCTTACCAGTGAGTCTTTGCTCCATTTTGAGTTCATTTTTGTGTGTGGTGTAAGGTAGATGTCCAAATTCATTCTTTTGCACATAGATAGCCCGTTGTCCCAGCACCATGTGTGAAAAAAGACTTTTGTTTCCCCATTAAATTATCTTGGACACTTTGTTGAGAATCAATTGACCATAGATATGTGGGATATCTCTGTACTGCAAATGTTATATCATTGATCTACATATCTATCCTTAGTCAAGTTTTACACTGTTTTGATGACTCTAGCTTTAGAGTAACTTTTGAAATCGAGAAGCTTGAGTCCCTTCTTATTCCTATTCATCAGTCTTAGTTTTCTTCAAGATTGTTTTGGCTATTCAGGATCCCTTACATTTCTGTATGTTGTTACAGTCATTTTGTTCAGTTTTGTAAAAAGGTCATTGGAATTTTAATAGATATTTAATTGAATCTGCACATGATATTTTGGTAGTAATGTCATTTTAATGATATTTAGTCTTTCAGTCTTTGAACACAGGATATATTTCCACTAGATCATTCTTTCTCTCATTCTCTCCTGTCTCTCTCTGTCTCTCTCTATTTCTCTATAATAAACATTTCCATTTATTTAGGGCTTCTTTAATTTCATACAGCAACATTCTATAGTTTTCGATATTTAAGTCTTTCATCTTCTTGGTTAAATTTATTTATAGATATTGTATTTGTTTAGATGCTAATGTAAATGGAATGGCTTTCTTAACTTTCTGTTCAGATTGTTCATTGCTTATGTACAAAAACACAACTGACTTTTTGTATGTTGATTTTGTACCCTGCACCTTTGCTGAATTTAATAGCTGTGACAATTTTGACGTGGTTCGTTAAGGGTCTTCTATGAATAAGATCATGCAAATAGAGAGAGTTTTACTTCTTCCTTTCCAATCTGCATATTTTATTTGTTTTTCTTGCCTAATTGCCCTAGCTAGAACGTGTAGTATAACGTTGAATAGAATTGGTGAAAGCAGACATCTGTGTCTTATTTCTGATGTTAGGGAGAAACTTTAATCCTTCACCTACAGGTATGATTGTTTTCATGTTTATTTTTTTATTTTCCATAAATATGTTATATTATATTGATTTGATTTTTGTATGCTGATCTAACCTTGCATTTCTGGGATAAATCCCACTTTGTCACGCTATGTAATCCTTTTAAAATATGGCTGATTTTAATTTGCTAGTATTTTATTGAGGGCATCTGCATCTATATTTAAAAGGAATATGGATCTGTAGGTTTTTAATTGTGATTTCTTTCTCTAGTTTGGTGTCTTGGTAATACAGCCTTATAAAATGAGTCAGGAAATGTTTCCTTCTCATGTATTTTCTGGAATATTTTGAGAAAGTTTGTTGTTAATTCTTTTTTTTTAATTTATTTATTATTATTATACTTTAAGTTGTAGGGTACATGTGCATAACGTGCAGGTTTGTTACATATATATACTTGTGCCATGTTGGTGTGCTGCACCCATCAACTCGTCATTTACATCAGGTATAACTCCCAATGCAATCCCTTCCCCCTTCACCCCTCCCCCCTCCCCATGATAGGCCCCGGTGTGTGATGTTCCCCTTCCTGAGTCCAAGTGATCTCATTGTTCAGTTCCCACCTATGAGTGAGAACATGTGGTGTTTGGTTTTCTGTTCTTGTGATAGTTTGCTAAGAATGATGGTTTCCAGCTGCATCCATGTCCCTACAAAGGACACAAACTCATCCTTTTTGATGGCTGCATAGTATTCCATGGTGTATATGTGCCACATTTTCTTAATCCAATCTGTCACTGATGGACATTTGGGTTGATTCCAAGTCTTTGCTATTGTGAATAGTGCTGCAATAAACATACGTGTGCATGTGTCTTTATAGCAGCATAATTTATAATCCTTTGGGTATATACCCAGTAATGGGATGGCTGGGTCATATGGTACATCTAATTCTAGATCATTGAGGAATCGCCATACTGTTTTCCATAATGGTTGAACTAGTTTACAATCCCACCAACAGTGTAAAAGGGTTCCTTTATATGTTTGGGAGAATTCACCAGTGAAGCCATTTGACCTTGAGGTTTTCTTAATTGGAATATTTAGTTTACTAAATTCATAGTTTTATTTGTCATAGGTTTATTCAGAATCTTGAGTTAATTTTAGTCATGTGTCATTGCTAGGAATTGTTATAGTTAATATAGATTGTCTAAATTTTTGGCATACAATCGTTACCAGAATTTATATATAGATATAGATATATAGATACAGATATAGATACACAGAGAGAGAGAGAGAGAGAGAGAGAGAGAGAGAGAGATTGAGTCAGTCTTGCTTGACATTTCACCCAGGCTGAAATGAAGTAATGTGATCTTAGCTCACTGCAACCTACACCTCCTGGGTTCAAACAATTCTTGTGCCTCAGCATCCTGAATAGCTGGGATTACAGGAGCATGTCACCATGCCCAATTAATTTTCATATTTTTAGTAGAGACGGATTTTGTCATGTTGGCCTGGCTGGTCTCAAACTCCTGGCCTCAAGTGAGTGATCCACCCGCCTCGGCCTCCCAAAGTGCTGTGATTACAGGCATGAGCCACTGTGCCTTGCCACATATATATATATATTATATAAATTTCTTTTGCTCTATGGTCAGAAGTGATGTCCTCTCTTCTTGCTTAATTTTAGTAATTTGATTTTTGTCTCTTTTTTTCTTGGTCATTGTAGCTAAAAGTAACTCAATGTTATTGATCTGCTCAAAAACCAACTTATGGTTGTGTGGTAATTTTTTCTATTTGTTATTTCTGTTCTCTCTACAATTTATCTCTACTCTAACACTTCTTGTTTTTCTTCCCCTTGCTTTGGGTTTAGCTTTTCTACCATTCAAGGAAGATGGTTAAGTTATTGATTTGAGAATTTTTTTTTCTCTTCGTAACATAAGTGGTTAGAGATACAAATTTCTCTTTAAGAACAAGCTTTTGTCATTTTCCATAACATACATTATTTTTTGCTTCCATTCAATCTTAAAGTATTTTCTAAAACCTCTTGTGATTTCTTCTTTGATTTCATGGTTATTTAGAAATGTCTTCTTTAATGTTTACATACTATAAATTTCCCAAATTTACTTTTTTATTGATTTCTAATTCTATTCTATTGTAGTGTCAGAACATACTTTGTAATAATTCAATCTTTGAATTTCTTGAGACTTGTTTAATGGTCTAATGCATTATCTTCCTAGAGAATGCTTCATGCCCACTTGAGAAATATGTGCATTCCGCTTTTTATGACCAGAGTACGTTAGGTGTAGTTGGTGTATTCTCTATTCAAGTCTTCTACATTTTGCTGATCTTCTGTCTAGTTATATTCATTTTAATATTTTTAATATTTTATTTTAATATTACAATTTTAATATTTTATTTCAATAAAATATTAACTTTCGTATTTAATTTTTAATATTTAAAATAAATATAAAATAAATTTATAAATTTAAATATAAATAAATATAAAACAAAATTTTTAGTTAATGTTTAATATTTTATTTTAGTTTTGATGAATAATTCTAGGTTGAATATTTTTATTTTCAAATATCTTCCCATGGCCTCTGGTCTCCATGGTTTTTGATTATTTGTTAGGTGCTAATCATATTGAGAATCCCTTTTATATGAGATGTTACTTTGCTTGTAACATTTGCTTGTTTCAAGATTCTCTATTGGCCTTTGGCATTCCAAAGTTTTATTATGATATATCCAGTTGTGATGTCTTAGAGTTTCCTTTATTTCTAGTTCATTGAGCTTCTTGGATGTACTGATAGAAAATTTTCATCAAGTTTGAAAGGTTTTAGCCATCACGTCTTCAATTTTTTTTTTTTTTTTTTTTTTTTTTTGAGGTGGAGTCTCAGTCTGTCACCCAGGTTAGAGGTCACTGACACGGTCTCGTCTCACTGCAACCTTTGCCTCCCAGGTTCAAGCAATTCTCCTGCCTCAGCCTGCTGAATAGTTGGGATTACAGGCATGCACCACCACATACACCTAATTTATTTTTCTTTTTCTTTTTTTTTTTTTTTTTTTTTTTTGAGACAGAGTCTCGCTCTGTCGCCCAGGCTGGAGTGCAGTGGCCGGATCTCAGCTCACTGCAAGCTCCGCCTCCCGGGTTTGCGCCATTCTCCTGCCTCAGCCTCCCGAGTAGCTGGGACTACAGGCGCCCGCCACCTCGCCCGGCTAGGTTTTTTTTTTTGTATTTTTTTTGGTAGAGACGAGGTTTCACCGTGTTAACCAGGATGGTCTCGATATTCTGACCTCGTGATCCGCCCGTCTCGGCGTCCCAAAGTGCTGGGATTACAGGCTTGAGCCACCGCGCCCGGCCTATTTTTATTTTTCGTAGAGACAGTGCTTCACCATGTTGTTCAGGCTGGTCTTGAACTCCTGACCTCAGATGATCCACCTGCCTTGGCCTTCCAAAGTGCTGGAATTACAGGTGTGAGCCACCGTGCATGGCCCAAATATTCTTTTTTTTACCTTTCTCTCTCTACTCTTGTTCTCTGACTACAAAAGATTCATCTGTTGATATGCTTGATGATGTACAACAGGTCTTACAGACTGATTAATTTTCCTCATTCTTTTCTCTTTCTGTTCCTCATATTCAACAATCTTAATTGGCTTATCATTGAGGTAACTGATTTTTCTTTTTGGACTGTTTGAATCTGCTGGTAAGCCTCTCTAGTGAATTTTTTATTTCAGTTATGATAATTTGAACTACAGAATTTCTAATTGTTTCAATTTTAAATAATTTATATTATTTTATTGATGAAGTGTTTGAAATATTATTATTATACTTTCCTTTAGTTCTTTGGACATGGTCTCCTTTAGCTCTTTTATCATAGTTAGCATAGTTAAAGACTTTGTGTGGTTAGTACAATGTCTGGGCTTCCTCAGGTAGAATTTCTAACGAATTTTTTTTTTCCTGAAAATGGGTTATAGTTTCTCTTTACTTTGTATGTCTCATATTCTTTTTTGAAAATTGGACATTAGGAATATTGTAATGTGGCAAATCTGGAAATCAGACTCTGACCCTTCTCTGGGATTTGTTGTTATTGTTGACAAACTTATTGTTTGTTTATTAGCTTTTCTTAACTAATTCTATGAAGTCTGTGTTCTTTTTAGTTAGGGACTACCGAAGACTCTGTTTTAATAGCTTAGGGGGTCATCTAATGGGTAGACAGAATATGTAATTGTTAGCTATTTTTATTCTTCCTACTTTTGTTATAACAGTTTGACGATCCCTCAGCCAAAAATCTCAGATTTAATATTCTCCAAAATCTGAAATGTTTCAAGTGCCAAGATGACATTGTAGATTTCAGATTTTTCAGATTATGGATGCTGAACCAGTGTGTATTCTACAAATATTCCAAAATCCAAGAATATCCAAAAGACTTCTGGTCCCAAGCATTTTGGATAAGGGATAGTCAACCTGTACTGCCATTCTAAAAAAATGTATCTTGCTGATTTGACAGAAAACAACAACAACAACAATAACAAAACCCTAGAGCTACATCAAACTCTAAAACTACTAGAATAAAAGATAGAGTAAAAGGTATATGACATTAGTTTGGGTAACGATTTTTTAGGTTTGACTGTGAAAACATAGGCAACAAAAACAAAGATAAACGAGTAAGATTACATCAAGATTAAGAGTTTCCATATATTAAACAAAATTAGCAGAATGATAAAAATCTGGGATCGGTAGAAAACATTTGCAAGCCACAATTCTGAAAAGTGCTTAATTTACAAGGTATATAAAAAACTCAAACACCTCTACAGCAATAAAATAAGTAATCAAATTGAGAAACAGGCAAGGGACTTGAAAAGATATTCCTCAAGGGAAGACATAAATAGTTGACAGATACGTGAAAAAAAAGGCCAACATCACTAAACATTAGAGGATATCAATTAAAGCCATAATGAATATCGCTTCACATATTTTAGAATGACTATTATCAAAGGGACAAAAGAGAACACATGTTGGCAAGGATGTATATTGCACACTCTTGGTTGGAATGTGAACTATGCGAATTAGTATAACTATTATGGAAAACAGTATGGGAGTTTTCCAAAAAACAGAAAATGAAATTACCGTATGATCCAGCAATCATACTTCTGCGAATTTACCCCAAAGACTTGAGATCAGTATATTGAAATGATGTCTGCACTTTCATGTTCATTACAACACTACTTACAATAGCCAACTTACGAGATCAGTCTAAGTGTCTTCCAAAGGATGAATCAAGAAAGAAAATGTGGTATATGTGTACAACGGAAGAGTATTAGGCCTCAGAAAAAGAAGAAATTCTGTCAGTTGAGGCAACATGAATAGAATTGGAGAATAATATGCTGGGTTAAATAAGTCAAACACAGAAAGACAAAAGCAGCATGTTCTCACTTAAAGGTAAAGTCTAAAACAATTGAACTCACAGAAGCAGTGAGAAGAATGGTAGTTACTAGAGGCTGTGAGGTCAGGGAAATGGAATGGGGAGATGATAGCCAAAGGGTACAAAGCCTCAGATGGGAAGAATAATTTTTATGTTTGTTTTGAGAACAGTTGCAGAGTATGGTAAATATAGCTGCTAATTAAGTTTGGTAACTTCTATTTCACTAAAAGAATATTTCTAATATTCTCATTACAAAATGTTAAATGTTGGAGGTGACAGATATATTAATTAGCTGAGTTTAAGCTTTCCACATTATATTAAAAAATCATAACATCATTTTGTAATCCATATTTACATGTACAATTATAATGTGTCAATAGATAGCAAAAAAGAAAGTATAGAGATAAATGTTATACAAGACTCTTCTATGAACACTACTTATAAAAGCCAGAGTGGCAAATTGGTCTATTAACTGATGCAGAAATAGTCTGAAAAATTGTTGAATACCTACATTATAAATACCATGACAATACCACAAATAATAAAATAGTGCTATATATTGACTACAAATATTCTGCATTAAAAGTTTCATAATTCCATTTGAATGAAAATATACACAGCTAGATTTATATATCAATATACATGTAACTGTATAAATGTAGTAAAAAAAACTCAGAAAAGAAACACGTACAGTTACCATTTTGGGGAAGAATGTGGTATTTAGATTGAATAAAGAAAATTAAAATGGACTTGTGGCTGACTTTTTTTGTTTTACATTTTTTGCTATTTTAAAATGAAATACCAGGAATAAAATTAAAACATAAAATCTCTAATGATACAATTTAAGATGGTAATATTAGTTATTTGTGAAAATTAATAGTGAGATTATATTATTTTCTTTTTCTGCAGTGAAACTGCTTTTCATTTGTGATAAAAATAATACAACAATTTTAATTTAAAGCAGGGATAGTTGATGGCATCTATCAATTCTAATTCAAATGTGAATTTTTGGAATATCTGATGGATGCACTAATACTGATTAACTTTTTTAAAAAACAGAAAACATTTACAATAAAATGCAAGTCCAAATGATGGCAAACCATAAGTTGAATTTTGTTTCTAAGTCTACATTAACAGTTTAAAATTAGATTTTGGTCTATTCATTCTAGGCAATAAAACATTACAGCAATTTTAATACAAATCTACCGTGAGGCAATCTTCCCTATATCTAAATTATATTTTCTTTCATCTGATTTTGGAAATTTGGCAATAATGTTATTAACTTTGTCTCTAGATGCCCTCCTCCTTCTTCCTTTCTTCCCTTTCTTTTTGTCTTTTTACTGGAAAAATATGATTCTCAAATGCCACCTTTTCTGTTTACTGCTTTATCGTAGCCTGGTCTCATGACACTATAAACAAAGAGTACTGGACATTAAATAAAGAGACAGTGCACTTACCTGGAAAGCTCACAAACCTTCCCTGTACCTGTCTACCAACAATGTGCATTTTTCTGCACCTAGTTGGGCACTCTCTAAATGTTTCCTCAGCATTTATTTAACAGACTGTTTCTTTTTTTATCACCTCTGATGAGATCTCTACAATTCACTTATCTGGGAGGCTTTTTTTGTCAGTTAAGTGCCTTAAAGTGTTTTTAGCACTAAAATTCTCTATAATATGTGAAATATATGTGAGGATTCCCCATGCATAGACAATACCTAACTTATAGCACTTTTACACTTTATTTTATATAATATTTTTATATCAAGGTATAGGCCAAAAATGTTAGATAATTGATGTTTTAACTCATACTAGGTGAGCAAATGATGTCTAAGCAAAGGGTTTTGGGTGAAAATACACGCTGAGAAGAAAGTCAAACCAAGGTAGGTAGTTTAGCACAGAGACTGACACTGCTGCAGCAGCTTCCCCATTTCTAACATAAGGATCACCAATAGCGCTTTCTAATAGTGTTGTTACTAAGACCAAATGAGTTTCTTCACGTAAAGCTGTGCCCCTACTATAAAAAAATAAATAAATACTTCAATGCATGTATGCAAAAAATATCACTCTGAAAGCAAAGGTAGATTTAAACCAGAAAGACAAAATAAAATAAAATCCTCCTGTGTATTTGTGGTTGGGGTGTGGGGTGGAAGTTAAGAAGGAAAAGTCTCAGAAACTAAACAGGCACGAAAGACTGCACTAGAACACATGTAAAATTGTTTGATACCACCTGCTGGTTACTGCTAGGAATGGCAGAAACAAAAGATTCTCTGATAACATGTGTTGGGTTTCCCCTGCTTCAGGCCAATGGATAAAAATTGAAAGTACAGAATATAACAAACGTATGCACAAGACCAGGTCGTATGTGCCTCTAGAAGGAAGTTCTACAGACTGCAAAACCTGACCTATGCATACTGCAGCATTAGTAGAATGTGCACTCTCAGGTGCAAGAAGCTTTGACATTTTGTTAAATATCCTATTCCCCAAATAAAATAAAATAAACATTTACAAATACAATTTAAGTGTACTATAAAAGGCTATAATTTTTAACTCAGAACCGTACTGCATCTGAATGATAAAATCATTGGAATTTCTATGTGCTAGAGAGAGAAATTAGAATTTGGATGACATATTTTGTCAAAAAGCTTAACTCAAACTCACATCTTTAATATTGGTGAGAATAAAGAAAAAAAATATGATCTAGAAGAAAATGTTTCAAAGGCTATAATAATAATGTGGACAACACTGTTGAAGGAATTGAAATTGTTCTATTCACCTAAATGTATCACGGATTTAATTCATCCAAAACTCGTATTCCCCTCCTCACTTTTCTTCCTGAAGTCCTTCTCTCAGTGAAAGACTTCACAATCTAAATGATGCCATTTTCATATTGGCACCAACATGAAGCTGCAGAGATATAAAAATGTTGTCAGTCTAGGGAATTATACATGCTGTTTACTCTACCTGGAGTCTTTCCACTGCCAGTTGTTTACCTCTTTTGTATTTAGCTACCTTTTATTTCTTTACTTGATAAATTATTATTAAGTGCCTACTAAACATCAGGTACTCTTGTAAAAACTGAGAATACACCAATTAACAAAATTGCAAAGGTTGCTGCACCCTAGAGTGCCCATTCTGCTAATGCTGCAGTATATATAGCTCAGGTTTTGCAATCTGTAGAATCTCTTTCCTAAAGGAACACACAACCAGGTCTGAAGCATATCTTTGTTTTATTGTCCTTTTCAAAATTTTGTTAGTTGGCACAACTGTATACCCCCAAAAATTATATGGATTAGAGCTTGTGTGTCTTCTCCCCAAAATGTAAAAGGGTGCTTAGTTGAGGGTAGTGTTTCATTTTTTAAATAAATTAATAAATATTTATTGAAACCACTACACCAGTAATCTATAATCAATAAATATTTATTTTTTAGGACAATTGCAAGAAACCTATACTTTCTTTTATGAAGCAAGCATAAACTTAGTCCCCACTTTGTGCTGAGCACTGTGGAGCTGTGACTGGAATATTAGCAAAGCCAGATGAGCCCTCTAAGAGATATTAAAAAATAAAAGTACAAAAGAACCCAACATCACAACTGGACAAGGTTTAAGATAACCTATAATAGAGCAGCCCACCTTGAAACGGAGGTTGGGTAGGACTTCCCTTAAGAAATAGGGACAAAGTTAACAGGGTACCCAGGAAAGGAAAAATAATCCTAAACTAGAAAAGAGCGTGCACAGAAAATCCCAGGAACATGGTGAAGCCCAGGGCATTTAGGAGGAATAGAGAGAAAGCTACAAGGCAGGAAGGCAAGAAATAAGGGTTTCAGGAAAGAAGAGGAGGCCAGAAGAGGAAGCAGGAGTCAGACTATTCAAAGCCTTTTTGACTATGCTAAGGTAATATAACTTACTTTCAAGAGCAATGGGAAACTATTTTTTAAAATTATGATTTAAGTTCTGGGATACATGTGCAGAACGTGCAGGTTTGTTACATAGGTATACACAGGCCATGGTGGTTTGCTGCACCCATCAACCCATCATCTACATTAGGTATTTCTCCTAATGATATTCCTCCCTTAGCCCCCTACCCCCTGACAGAAATTTAAACAGTGTAGTGGCATGATCAGTATTTCTTATTTAAAATATTACTTTGGCTATTATTTATTTTTAGTTAAGGTAGTATTGTTTTTCCTTCCCTAGTTGTTTTAAAGATTTTCTCTGTCTTTGGTTTACAGCAGTATGAATGTGATAAGACTAGGCGTGATTCTTGTTGTATTTCGTTTTTCAAATTTATCCTTCTTCGTGTTCTCTGAGCTTTCTGGATCTGTGGTTTTATTTGGAAAGTTCTTGGCCATTATTACCTCAAATATTTCTTCTTTATTCTCACTTTCTACTCTCTCTCTCTCTGTTTCTCTCTCTCTCTTTAGGTGTGTGTGTGTTTGTGCATACACACCGTTCACTCCAGATATATTTAGACAGTCTCTCTCTATATAGACCATTCACTATTTTCTCCTCCTCTATCTGTCATTTAACAATTGTGGCACAAGACATCCAAGCATAGAATAGTCTTAGTATCAGAGACCTAGGCTTTTCATTTATTATACCTCTGCCATATTTAAGGTGTTGGCCATGTTCTTGAGGTTCAGGAAGGCTTGCCAACACTAGACTGCTTTCCAGCACACAGAAAGTGGAAGAGGGAAGGAGAAGCATATCTATTCATTTTAAGGGGATGTTCCTGAGATTAAGGGCATCTCTCTAAGATTTAGTCACAAACTGAAAATTATACAACTAATATGTACTCATATTTCTTTGAGAACTTTACTCATATCTCTTAGCTCCTATAGCTATAAAGGGAGGAACAGAAAAATGTAGTCTTGATTTGACACACACAGCTCAAATCTGGAATTATATTTTTCTGTAAGTTATTGGGAGACAGAAATCATCTCTGACAGAAGGAATGTTGTTGATCTAGGCACTGACTGCATCAATTAGCTCAAATTTGAGAGAGGAAGAAAGAAATGTTTTATAATCACCCTCTAAAATTTCAAACTACCTAACAAACAAAACTCAACACACATATATTGTCCTCCTTCAATCTGCTACAATACGCTTGCTATGCAAGTGCAGCTTCAAGGTAATTCCAAATCCCCACTTCCAAACAGTTTGCTCTCATCAAAATAGAAATTCTAAAGCCACTACTATTCCATACACACTTTATCTTTTGAGCTTTTCTTTTTTATTCCCTTTAACATTAGTCATTTAGTTGTTGGTAATCCACAAGGTTCAGTACTGTCCCTCTACTCTTCTTCCTTTACTGCTCTCCCGTGGCAATTTAATTTATTCTCATTTTCCAACCTGCTCCCAGATGATTAAGACGTTCAAGCATGTATCTCATGACTTCCAGAGCCAAGTAACTCACTTCCTCTGAATATGTCCACATGGATTCAATCAACATTTGTTAAACCTTCAACATGACATCATTTATTAATTAAAAATGTATCCAGCCTACTATGTGTCAGTCACTTTGTTAGACATGAGTATATGAAAAACATAAATTTTATGCTCACGGAGAATATAACCTACAGGAAGATGGAGATGACTGACAGGCATGTTACACGGTAAATATAAAAAGTGATAAAGCATGAGGTGCTCTAAGACTACTTAAGAGGTAGTGAAGACTCTGGAATCAGACAAGGCTTCCTGGAGGAATTGATGTATAAAAGGAGACTTGAAAAAGTCTGAGGAATATGTTCAAGGCAAAACAACACAAAATAAAACATATCCCTAGGTTAAACATAGGTTAACATAGCAAAATGAGTAATTATAACAGATTAAGCTGGGGAGGCCTCATGAAGGTCTTGTAATCCATGGTAAGGGTTTTAATCAATAGACACAATTGAGTCACTGAAAGTTTTCATGCAGGAGAGGGTTACATAACTAGGTTTGAGTTTTCAGGAAATTACTCTTGTCACAATGTGTAGAATAGGCTGAAGGAATGTTAGACTAGAGACGGAAAACCAGAGAAAATCTTTACACTATACCAAGAGAAATGGATCTCATAGAAGTCTTAAAATGTAAACATTAACAAGTGAATCTATAGTCTAACTCAAAACCTATTGCATCTTTCATAACTCTCTAATGTAGGAAAAATCACTGGATTTTAGCTAGCAACTCAACTAGAAATCAAGGAGTATAGTCATTCCTCAGTAGCTATGGGGGATTGGTTCCAGGACCCCCTGTGGATACCAAAATCCACAGATGCTACAGTTCCCATAGAAAATTGCATGTCTGCATATAACCTATGTACACCCTTCCTTGTACTTTAAATCATCTGTAGATTACTTATAATATCTAAAACAATGTAAATTCTAAGCAAATAGTTGTTATACGGTATTGTTTAGAGAATAATGACAAGAAAGATGGCTGTATTTGTCTATTAAGGGCAGAACTATGCATTTTTCCCTAATATTTCAATCCATGGTTAGTTAAATCCATGGATGTGGAGCCCATGAACACAGAGGGCTGCGTGTTTTCTACAAAGCCCACATCTACATTTCTCTCTCCTTCAGATTCCCAATGTCCTACATACCCTACCTCCCTACTGTCTCCAATATCTATAACTCCCTCTCCCTGAACATGCATGATCCTATTTTAGACCTTCAATATTTCTCACCTGAAAGATATCAATTAGCTCTTACTAGTCGTCTTGTATCCACTTTCACCCCATTGCAATCTATTTTATACAATACTTCCCACAGCAGTCTTCCTCAAACTCAAATGTACCCATTTTACTCTCTGGCTAAAACACCCTTGAAGTAGTTTCCATGGCCTTAGAATGAGATAAAAGGCTGCACATGAACTGGAGTCTATCTAACCATGCTGATAAACAATTGAACCCCAGGCCAGAGATACATCAGTCCACAATTTGTTGTTCTCCATATGCTCCATGTTGCTCTTGATAACTGTATACCCTCTGCTTAGAATATGGCCTTTCCTTTAGGCTAATTTGCAAAGCTTGACTTGATTCTTCTTCCCAGTGAGCTTCTCCGACTCCTCTGTTATCAGTGTTTCCTTTCTTTTTACTCTTAGCTTATTTTGGACTATTTCTTTCCTAGCACTTATGATACTTCACTTCAAATATTTGTTTACATCCCTGCTTATCCCTCCACATTCTGAGCTGATTGTGTGCATGTGCTTTTTAAAAAACAAACAAAAAAAAAAAATGCCACTTAACACAGATTCAGACAAAGGTAAATACTCACTATCACCGGGTTCATTAAATGAAAGAATTGATTTAAAAAATTGTGAATAGTAACAGAAGTGGACCACACTTACAGATTGTATAAGGAGGAATACACAGATTAAGAATATAGTAAATTTTGAATGAAACAGAAGTTTAATCACAATATTGTAATATAAACATAACTTTGAATTATATAAATTGATGCCTTTTGCACATAAATCTCATATTACACTATTCTGGACTGCATATATAATCATCACTTAGAAGCACTTACTATTGGACAGATCTTATTCTAAGAACATTTCTATATGTTAATTTATGTAGCTCACATAACAACCATGTATGTAACCATGTAATTATTATTCTCATTTACAGATGAGGAAATTGAGTTTACATGAGGTATAGCACTTTACTGAATATCATACTGTTAGCAAGTAGTAGAGATGAGATACAAACCCAGGCAACCTAACTCAGAAGTCCACACTCTTTACTATTAAATTATATTGCTGAATCTCTAAATGAGATTTTTTTTCAAAGACACTTATGTCTAAATTGTGTATTTTTCAATAAAATTAATCTAACCCTAGCGATTTACTGGTGAAGTTCCTAAGATCTTTATGAATTTTAAAGTTACATCATATATTAAAGTGTTTAAATTGCTTAAGAAGTGGCTATACATAGAGAAAAATGGTCCCTGAAAGCAGGCAAGAGTTTGAATTCTGCTTCTGCCACAGCAGCTATGTGACTTTGCTAAACTGCAGATCTTCCTCCATCTGCAAAACGAAAATGATATTTTGGGAGTTGTTGGAAAGAAAACCTATGAGCATACATGTCTTAAATACAGACTTGCCCACAAATGTTAAATTCTCCCCTCTCTACTTTCTTTCTGAGCCTCAGTGACTTTATCTCTAAAATGGGAATTAGAATATGCGTCTTATGTACTTCCAAAGATTAAATGATGTATGCAGAGGCCCCATGTAGAACCTGTCAAGCAGAGAATCCTATAGCTACCCTGTTATTTCTGAGTTAATTATACCCCCAAATTGTAGACAAAGATGCTAAGAAACCAAAACCAAGGATGCAAGAGTCCCATCTAGTGGTGGTTTAAGAAAAATCAAAAGACACTTGGAAATTGCACTGCTTAAATGGATGCCTAGGAAGCATTGGGCAGTTTTATTTTAGTTAATTCATTTCCCACCTTGGTAAAGAATGTAATGAGTCTCTCGTGGTAAAAGAAAGTAAAACCTTGAACTGGATTCCCCTTCATTCTTCCATTGTTCCAATAAAGCACAAAATCTCTTCTGAGTGGATTCACCTATTTCTGATCTCATTAAACCCATCATCTTAATGACCAAACTACTCTGTTCCTAGATTTTTAAAAGGATATGATTCAGCTCCTTAATTAGGTGTAATTTGATAGTGATGTTATAAAACGGATTTAGCAGACTTTTTTTTAACGTTTTATGACTTAATCTTAACCAATCTCTTGCAAGAATAACCCATCAAATCATAAATCTATTGTGGTTCACATCAAATGAAACCAGTTATGACCTAGAGATTCTGCATTAAGGTAAGGGTGGATCTAAATATGGACAAAGATGGCAGACCAGGGGTATCACTCTGGGATCCCTGTACCTGTGCCCTTCTATAGAAGAGGTTCGACCTGATGTGACTATAAGAACCACTCTTATATTCCAATTTCATGAGTTTAAAATAACATATTCATAATAATGAAAAGCAGACAATAAAATAACAGAAGGCCATCAAAAACTCTATCCTATATAAACCCCCCATTGTCATCAAATTATTTTTCTATTTCACTCTTGTAAGTTTCATTGCCATAAAATGCAGGGTGACTGGTCCTATGTTAATAGTTTTAATGATTTATTATAACTCCTTGGGGTGATTTAACTGAGGAGATACGTTATTTTTGATAAATAATACATCATTAGAGAATTTTTATTACAAAAATTCACCCAACTGGAAATTATTCTTTTGAAATACAAAACCCTATTTGAAAAGAAAGGATAGCTTTTATTATTTATTTGGGAGTTATGATACAAACAATAAAAATGCACTCAAAATTTTGCTATAGTGAAAGTAAATATTTTACTACCTAGTGATAACCTAAGCCTTACAAAAAGTGGAATAATCAGAGTAGAATAGTTTATATTTTCCACATTTCTTAAAACTTAAATGAAGAAAATAAACATTACGTTTACTAAAAAAATCAAATCCAAAGAAAACAAGAACAAAAAAAAAACTATTCTCTTGAAACCCTTGCAACCTGCTTCATATATTAAATGAAGTTATAAAGCTATCACAGATGAGTTCCAAGAAAGAGTACAATATGGAGAAATGGGTTTACTTAATGCAATCAAAAGCAGTAAATTCTTCACCTCAGATTACAGGGACATGGGCATTTCAGAGCAAAATTAACCTAGACATGAGTTAACTAGGTTAATTTCCCTTAAAATTGTAGAATATGACACCTGGGCAAGACTGAACTTGGAAAGGCCACTTTATAGGATTAGTTGCTGTAGTATCATCTGATAGTAACAATTTCTACTGCAGGGAAAAGAATCTGAAATCCTTAAATAAGCGGCTGCTGACAGATAACAATTAATTAGGAGAATTCAAATCTGAAAGTTCACCTCGTGTTCTGATGGAGATTTAGTAATCCTGACTCTCAAACAGAAATATAAAGAAGTCACCAAGGGTATTACTGACTTAGTGACTTCAGGCTCCCTCGCCCTCCCCCAGAAAAAGACAAAGTAGTTTGATGTCATAATTATGTAATAGAAAAAGTGAAAGCATTAGAGTCAGGGAGACCTAAGGTCAAATTTTCTCTTTGATACTGACCTGCTCTTTGATAACAGAGTAGGATTTTAACACCTGTGGGTCTCAATATTTTTGTCTGAAAAATGGGGATAATGTCACTTTCCTAACTGGGGATTTTTTTTTCAGAATTAAATAATGAGTTAATCTGAAATGTCTAACAGAGTATATGGTACATACAGGGTATTCAATAAATGCTACTTTTATTTTTTTCATCATTATTAGTATATAAATTTTGGTGTAGGAAGTAGGAGTGGGTTTCCTGCTGTCATGACTTAAATGGTCATATCTGCATTAAAGTGGTATCTGCATGTCCTGGTCAAAATCTAAAAATTAAAAAGAAATCATCAAAAAAATAGCGAATACTTTTAATTCCCCTCTATGTCCTTACTATGAGGAGATAATAATTCATGTTATCAATCAAGTCAGGCCACCTATATTCCTGAAACGACTTCTCAAGCTGCCTCTAGACTAGAATAATCAAGGCTCTCTAATTTTCCTTGTCATGGCTTATTAATGTATTTTGCTTCAGTCACTTTCCTAAATGGCACTGAGCTAACTGGAATGAGACTCTGACAACAGCAGGGAGGAGGGCTGCTGGTGGGCTGGCAGCTTGCATCTGATTATCAAGTGCTGTCTTGTGCCAAAGTCAATTCTGGGATGCCAGGTGTGCCTCCTGTTAGCACTCCCAGCCCATGACTTATGGAAGACGGATTTGGAATGAGTTTCTGCCCTGTACAGGCTATGTGCTCATTGATTTTCTATCCTGCTACCACCCAGGCATTCTACTCCTGCTGCCACCTTCTCACTTACTTTTCCAATTAAAAACATCTATATCTCCGTCTAAGACTGCCTCAACTCTTCAGTTTGGACAAGCTGAAACTGTACTCAACTCATGTGACTTTCTGATTGTCTCTCTCTTGGCATTAGTTTGTTTTGATCAGTTCTTACAGAATGTCCTTTCCTTTCTCTGCATGCCCTGATCCATGGGCTGCAAATTCAAATGTCCACAGGGACTGGGCAGGAAAAATAAACTGGTAATGTGGGCAACAGTGTGAAAAGGGCTGCAGTAAGCTAGAGAGCACATGTCTAAACATGGCTGCTGCTATTCAGTCCCAGTTGAAGGTTGCCAATGCAAGCATATGAGTCCCTGCTTTACCAAGTCTTCTGATTTTTCATTGCCTATTTTTTAATCAATGAAAAATATTAGCATATATACATATGCAAATTCACACATGTATTTTTGTGTATATAATCTATATCTACTTATCTAGCTAGCTAGACAGTTTTCATGTCTCAGATAACTCTATCGTACTCAGTAGATAGTCAAATATAAAAAATGCAAGAAGTAGTTTTGTATACAAATATGGAAAGTAGTTGAAACTTTGTAGTTCTGAAGATTAAGAGCCCAGGATAAAGAAATTTTAATTCCAGAAAAACATACACACACTTATACACACTCACACAATACTTGAATCCATAGTATATTCTACAGTGTCCTTGGTTCTCAGAAAATATCCAAACTTTCTGTTTATTGAATTTAAAAAAAAACAAAAAAACAAAGATATATGTTGACTTTAAACTTAAGATACCCGTTAACACATATTGTTCCATGGAGCCTCTTAGGATCCCTATGGGGTAGATAGCATATACTTACATCAATTTGCAGTAGAGAAAATCTAGAATTTAGAGAGGTAATATAACTTACTCAAGCTAAATGTGAGGTCAGAAACTGACATAAGCTTCCTTCATTCCTGGTGCAATATTCTTTCAACCAGGTAGTAAGTGCTTGATAGGGCTATTTGTCTTATTATTAAAAGATTAACTCTATATTGCTTACTTCAGATTATGACTCTCTTTATGGTACAATAATATCATTATTAAGGGACTTTCTGCCCACAAGATGGTCTCCCAGAAATTGTAAAGAAATGTTCTTTTTCTTCTACCAGTTTTTCTGATCACATACAATATATAGCTGTGTTCCATATAACAAGGATATGAACCCATTTCCTTATAGATTTCAAGGACTATGTGAAAGAGCATGGCTTTCACTCACCACTTGCACTGAAAACAAGTATTTCTAGCTTTGAATAACTAATTGGGAGGAAAAAGGAATGCTCCAGAGTAGAATTAAATGTTAAGAGTCGAGAATTAGACAATGGTGAGGGAAATAGAATGAAGGGAAGGTAAAAAATAAGAGATGGGAAATAAAAGAGTAACAGTATCAATAAAGGTATGAAGGAGGCAGCTATATTGATAACATAAGATGATAATTTAGTAATTATATATTTAATATTTCATTTTATAATGTATACTATATGTACAATAAAGTGAATTATCAAAACAGAAAGTGATTTTGGGAACTCTCAGAAGTTACAGTTAGTGTCAGAGTGACAGCAGCTTTGTGCGCTGTGATCCCACAAACTTCACAGCTGGCGAATCTATTGCAATGAGTAAATTTAATTTATTTTCTGTCCGATATCTATTAACATTTCTTTTTGATACAGCACTCTGATTTCCTATGGATAACTACCTAATGTACACTTTTCATTTATACGGATTTGCTCCTGCTGACTTAACTCCTGTTGAATTGATGAATGTAGATGTTTACTTACTTATTTATCATCTATGTATGAATTTATAAGCCAATTTATATTTATTTTTCTATATATCTGTCTGTATCTACTACCTCTGTACAGGACTTTCTAAAATCAGTTTCCACCTACTTATTGTCTCACACCTATATAAAATTTTTAAGCACTGTAGTTTTATATGACAAAATCTGGCAATGGATAATCTCTTTTCATCTCTTTTTCTTTTATTTTTTTTTCTTTTTTGCATCACAACTGTGTTATTTCACATAAACAGTTATATTAAACAGAGTCATATTGATACGTCATAAAAATTGTATATGGAAATATGTCTTTATATATTCACATATTCATATATTCAAATATATACTTCACAGTTTTACAGATTCATTATTTGTACTATTCTAATACAGTTTCTGTTCACTACTGTCTTCCCCTTTAAATAATCCAACTCATGATTGCTATTGTGCAGAAAACTATACTATAATCTATAGTGGATTATAGTGGAAATGGAAACTGCATCCCACTATTTATAGATTGTATAAGTAATACTGACAGATTGTATAAGTATTAGAATGGATTTTTTTTCTTATCCAGCATGCATCAATCTATGCGATTAACAAATATTTATTAGGTACCTACTATATGCCAGACATTCTTCTAGGCTTATGAGTTTTAAAAAAAATGAGATAAAAATACCTGCCTCCTGAAATTTAAAATAGAGTGGGAAAAACAGAAATTAAACAGAATATATATCTTTATATCATGTTGGAAGATGATCTATGCAATGGAGTACAAAAATAGAGTAGGGCCAGGGGAGCAGAAGAGTCAGAAATGGTGAGACAGTTTGAAATTTTAAGTCAGGCTGGAAAATAGGTCCCTTTGAGAAGATGATAATTGAGAAAAGCACTGAGGAGGTGAAGGAGTGAGCCACACAGATACCTGGGAAAAGAGAGGTGCAGGCACAAGGAAACAAAGCTGATAGGTGAATGTCTGGCATGATCATGGAATCAAAGAAAACCAGTGTGGATGGTAGAGAGAGAGTGAGGGATAGGAAGGGTAGCAGAAGTTCAACTTGGAGGGGAAGGGAGTTTATGTCACCTAAGGACTTAATGATTTCTGAAGGGTCTTTGGCTTTTACCTTGGGCATATTGGAGAGCCAATAAAGTTTGGAGCACAGGTATGACATTGATCTGACCTACATTTTGAAAGGATCCTTCTGACTGCTAATGTTGGGCATAGAGTTCCATAAAGGTGGAAGCAAAAGTCGATTAAGAGTCTAGTGCAGTACTGTGGACTGATTGACTGTGTTACCTCCAAATTCATATGTTAAAGTTTTAACTCCTCATGTGGCTATTTCTAGAGATGGATCCTTTAGGGGAGTAATTGAGGTTAAATATGGTCATAAATTTATACAAGAATTTGTCATAGTGGTGGAATCCTGATCAAAATGGGATTAGTGTGGTTACAAGAAGGGATGCCAGACAGCTCACTCACTCTCTTCCTGCACATAGACTAAAGAAAAGCCATATGAGAACATTGAGAGATGGTGACCATCCATAAGCTGAAAAGATAGCCCTCACCAGAAACCAATCTTCCTGAACCTTGATCATCGACTTCCAGTCTCCAGGACTAAGAGAAGACAAAGTTTCTGTTTTTTAAGCCACCCTATCTATGATATTTGTTAATAGCAGTCTGAGCAGGCTAAGACAGACATGCAATAATCCAAAGGAGATATGACAGTGGTTCAGTCTAGGGTATGAGCAAGGCTACAAGTAAAGCAGATTTTTAGGGGAAGAAGTTTGAAAGTTTTGTGCATATTGAGTTTGTCTATTGGACATACAAATGAAGACATAAGGAAGACAATTGGATGTATGTATTTGGAGTTAAGGGAGGAGCTCTGTACCAAAGTTCTAAGTTTGGTAATTACCACACATAAATAGTAGAAAGTCACAATAAAGGCTGAGATCACCAAAGTAGAGAGTATAGACAGAAAAAAATAGTGGCTAAATTTTGAGCCATGATCAACTCCAATATTTAGGGGCTCTGGGCAAAGGTAGGGACCAGCAAAGGACACTAAGAAGGCATGAAAAGTGGGGGGTGAATCTAGGGAGTGTGGTTGTCCTAGAAACAGAATAAAGAAATTAAATTATCTTCAAGACATTATATTTCTCATTTAGTGGAAGGAATGTACTCTGTCAAAGGCAACTGTTATGTCAAGTAAGTTGGCCTGAGATTTGGCCACTACAGTGACCAAATTCAGCAGTGTGGCAGACCTTGCCAGGATGATGTTAGAGTAGTAGAGGCAAAAGCTTGATTAGGTAGATTTGAGAGCTCATGGAAGGAGAAACTTTGAGGACAGTAAAAACAGTAAATTACTTCAAGTAAATCAGCTTAAAAGGAAGACAAAGAAATGAGGTGTTAGCTAGGGCATTAGAAGAGTCAAGGGAATTTGAACATTGGGTAATTAATGCCATATTTGTCTTTCTTCTAGAGATGATCAAGTAAAAAATCAAAGACACCGATGACATTAGGAAGAGAGAGGTGCATTCCTGGAATAATGCTCTCAAGCAGGAGAGAAGGAATGCATTGTGGTGCACAGGTGGAAGGGTTGGCAATATGCAGAAACATGATTAGGCAGAGTATGTAGGCGTAGGAACTTGGATACATGAGGCTGTGGGCTTTGAAGGAGGTTCTCTTCTAGTTGCTTCAATTTTTCTCGTGAAGTACAAATCAAGGTCATCATCAAAGAAAATATATACAAATAGCAGAGTGAAGGTGTGTGATAATCCTTCTAATGACAACCTCTTATTCTCCTTTGCATTGGAGGAATATTCCTCTTTCATCTTCAGGGTGAATTTGACTATTCTCACTGGCTCAAGGAGTGACCTGTGACCCAAGCCTTGCTAATAGGTGTGTAACTGGCCATGACGATTGTATCAGGGAAGAGCATGTGACCTATGTCAAACCAACAAGACCCAAGAATAGGACTTTGGGATGGGAGATGTATCTAAGACGGTATTTCTTGTATATACTTAGACAAACTTGTGACTAATAAGAATAAAATTAACAGAGAGGTATAAGACAACTTTACATGGATTTTATTCCACTACAATTGAAAGAGCCTTTACTAATACTGAACCCACACTAGCATAATTTGCTTAAATAACAGAATGACAAAGATTCTGACATTCCCTTCAACCAAAACCAAACACTAATGATACGATGTCAAAGAAGCTGGATTCCTGCCCAGATCTGTTTTTCCCAGAAGTTTATAGAGGTCCATAGTTTCTGAAACAGGCCATTTTGCAAAATGATTACTGTTATTCACACTAAAACAAGATCAGACCATCCTTTAAACAAGTTTTTGACATGAAGTAGAGAATTAGCATCAGATAATAAACAGTAATAATAATAGCAAATACTTACGTAGTATTTACTATACGTCCAGTATTCCATTAAGTGTTCCATATATGAATAAATGTGAGTGTGTACACACAAGTATATGTTTTAATTCCCTAAACTACCTTATAAGAAAGTTATTGTTACTAACCCAGTTTTACAAAGAGATGAAACTAAGGTACAGAGGGGTTAAGAAACTTGCCAGATGCAACATAGTTTGGTAGTAAAAAGGCCAGGTTTTGAACCAAGATACTCTGGCTGCTTGGCTGCCAAGTATGTGCTCTTAATCATCTTATGGCCTTCATAACAACTTATTTTTATTGTAGCAGAAACCACTGGCTATCAGTCTGACAGATGGTCAACCCATGATAGTAGAAAACTGAATTTATTTAAGATAGCAATTTCTCAGATTCTCCAGTTGTAAGACCACACTAGGCTAAGGACACATAGAAATTATTAAGAGGGACACCTGGAAAGCTCACTTTATGGCAAACTGAGAGCAGAAGAAGTCTTTTACCCTTCCTCATTTTATTCTTCCTCTTTCCTGTAATATGAGTATAATGACTTCCTGTTTCCTGTAATATGAGTATAATAATAATCAACAGCCATTTTAACCCACGAATTAAGCATAACCATAAATTAAGGATATCAAAACAGAAAAATAGACACTGAATGCCTGATGCCCATGGTGCTGCCATACCAGCCTTGGACCAACTACTTGTGGACTTCTTCCACATGGGAAAAGAAAAGTATTATGCATTCAAACCACTATATTTGGGTTTTCTGGTATAAAACGTCAAAATGAATCCGGGCTATCTGTAGAACTAAGGAGAAAAATGATTAATCCAAACTCCTTTTGGAGTTTTAATTACTCTAAAATTTAAATAAGACAAGTAGCTAATGTCTTTGAATATACCTTGAATTTTGTATGAAGCAAAATGCATTTGAACTCTGTACTCACCAAAAACCTACAGCCTAACCGACATTTGTTATTTTTATTTTTATTTTATTTTATTTTATTTCATTTATTTATTTATTTATTTATTTATTTATTTATTTATTTATTCTGAGACGGAGTCTCACTCTGTCGCCCAGGCTGGAGTGCAGTGGCACGATCTGAGCTCCCGGCAAGCTCCACCTCCCAGGTTCATGCCATTCTCCTGCCTCAGCTTCCCGAGTAGCTGGGACTACAGGTGCCCGCCACCATGCCCAGCTAAATTTTTATGTTTTTAGTAGAGACAGAGTTTCACCGTGTTAGCCAGAATGGTCTCGAAATCCTGATCTCATGATCTGCCCGTCTCAGCCTCCCAAAGTGCTGGGATTACAGGTGTGAGCCACCAAGCCCGGCCTGATTTTAGTACTTAATAGAAAAACAAACAAACAAACAAACAAAAAAACAAACACCCGACTGTTATTTCCTGAATATAACATTAAGAAAAAATAAAAGTTCATAATTCATATAAACTTATCCAAAACTTAATAAGTGATTTTGCTTCAAATATAGAGATAATACTTGGCAAATTCATCACAATTATGTTTTTTATGTAAAGTTCTTTAAAAAGTTCAGAAGCCATAACTTCACAAAGTAAGCTATATGTATGTATAACGAAATGAGGTTTGTATACCATTAATGCACTGTCTAGTCTCAGGAACCCCGAAAGCAGAACACCTAAGGTATAAGTTTTCCTGAGTGCTTTCTTACATTGTCGACAGAGAGCAAATATGTCACCATGAAGGGAGTTGGGCTTACTTTTTGTTGAGGGATGTAAATAGGTGCTTAGTAAGTATCTGTTGCTATTGAATGAATTGGATAAACAGAGAAAGTCAAAGGAGGCTTTTACTGTTGCAAAATACAAGAGTATCTTTGAAAGAAATTAGGCTGGCTCCAAATATCCATGAGATAAATGAAATATGCCAGAAAACAAATAGCTAAAACTCAATATAATGGATCAAAGTCTCTAATATCAAGGCATACACATTCTAATTTTAACTTCTCTGCCTACTGTCTTATTTGCTCCGTTTTATTTTTCTATTCAGAGCATGAAGGCCATAAAGACCTCAGAGGTTGAAAAATTTGACATCTGTCTTGTAGAGCATATTAATTTTTTTAAAAATCATTAAAATTAATTTAAAAATTAAAAAGTAGTATTTTATTAAAACTTGTGTGGATTACCCACTATATAAAGCTTTGGACTTAGGGGGAGTGCAGAAGATTTAATTCTCTCTCATTAGGGAGAGGGTGTACAAACCTGTCAATTTAAAGTGAGAAATTTAAAGAAGGTAGAAACTTTCCTTAAGTAACTGCTATGCAATAATCCAATGATGATGCTCACCCTCAAAAAAAAAAAAAAAAAAAAAACTCAGAAAACAGCGAAGGATGAAATAAAGGTATAGTAATGAAATGAAGGTATAGAATAAGGTATAGAATAAGGCTGGACAGCTTTCAAGCCTCATTCCAGGCAAGTGTTACCATTTTTGTTTATCTTTGACTTGCCCCCTCCAATATACACATGCATACACATACACTCAGACAGAATATTTAGTACTAGCTTTACACAGAATAACTTGTAGAATACTTTTACCACCTGACAACCTCAACTTACATAAAGTATGATTTTTGAATCCTTAAAGTGATATTGTAAAGAATCATATAACATTTGCACATTCAAATAGTCTGGATTTTTTATTTTATGTATATTTATCATCATTCTTTAAAAACATTTGTATATTTGTTATAGCTAAACCTGGCAGCCTTGACACTAAACACCTTCTGCTGGTTGTAAGTTAAATATCTATTCATCTATTTATATCACCTCTGTACTAGGATTGGTAGAGTCTCCTGTTGGCTCCCTTTGAAATATACACCTATTTGACTTATACTAGGAAATTTCTGTCTTTACCTCAATGCAGTATTTAATTTTCCTCATAACCTTTATTAAACAAGCAATTCATTATTTTATTAGAGATTTGTCATATAGTCACAAATTAAGTCTTTCTAAAATGTCATTTCTGTCCCATTTATTTCCTCTCTGTTTTTTATTACTATATAACTATTCCCTGAAATTATTTTTCTGTATTATTTGTGCTCTGAAAATCATGCAATCTTGTTTTTTTAAGTCATCTGCATAAAACATTTCTTTTCACGTTTGGCCATACCTATGCTTTTGGTTTTGGTGCAATAACTTGCAAAGTTTTTAGTAGATATTTGAGAAGATTCTTCTTATTCCTGGGATACTCTTGGAATAGAAATTCAGTGCTATATTTTAATCTCATGACTTTTTAAACATTTTTTACAGAGGAGAGATTTATATGACATACAATTAAATTATAAAATTCAATGCCATTTATGCATTCACAATGTTCCACAACCAATATCTTTCTCTAGTTTCAAATCATTTTTTTTTTATTATCCCAGAAGGATACTCTGTGTCTATTAAGTAATCACTCCACTTATTTCACTCCTATCCACTGGCAACCACTGAACCATTTCTGTCTGTATGGATTTTTCCATCTGGATATTTCATACAAAAGAATCATATAATATATGACCATTTTTGTCTGACTTCTTTCACTAATCATAGAATTTCTAAGGTTCACCCACATTGTAGCACATATCAGCACTTGATTCTCATTATGGATAAATCATACCTATTGTAAGTATATACTATATTTCGTACATTCATCTGTTAATGAAAATTTGGATTGTGTCCACCTTTTGACTATTGAGAATAATGCTGCTGTAAACATCCATGTACATGTTTCTGTGTGAACATATATTTTTATTACTCTTGAATCTATATATAGAGGTAGAATTGCAGGGTCATACAGTAATTCTTTAACTTTGTAAAGAGCCACCAAACTTGCTCACAGTGGATGCAACATTTTAAATTATCACCAGCAATATACAAGAATTCCTATTTTTCTACATCCTTGACAATGATTACTATATATTTTTTAAATAACTATATAGCCAACCTAGTGTTTATGAAAGGTATCACACTGTGGTTTTTATTTGTAATTCATTAATGACCAGTATTATTGTACATCATTTCATGTGCTTGTTTGCCAGTTGTATACTTCCTTTGGTGAAAAGTCTTTTCAAGTCTTTGCCCAGTTTTTAGATTTAATTGTTTATATTTTTGTTTATGAGGTAATTATGCCTTCCAGATATTAAACTCTAATCAGATACAAGATTTGCAAATAGATTTTCATATTTTGTAAGCTGTCTTTTCACATACTCAATAATGTTAATGTTCTTTGATACACAAAAGATTTTCATGATAAAAAATATTTATTTATTTATTGCTGTTTGTGCTTTTGATGTTAAATCTAAGAATTCTTTCATTGCTAAATACAAGGTCATGAAGATTTATCCTTATCTTTTTTTCCTAATAGTTTTATATTTTAGGTGCTATGTTGAGATGTCATATATTTCTGATCTATTTGAGTTAATTGTTGTTTCTTAAGTGAGGTAGGGGGTCCAACTTCATTCTTTTGAATGTAGCAGTTATCCAGCTATAACAGTACCATTCGATAAAGAGATTATTCTGTCCCCATTGAATAATTTTAACAACCCTGTTGAAAATCAATTGGTAGGTAGCGTGATTCCTCCAGCTTTGTTCTTCTTGTTTAGGATTTACCTGGCTATTCAGGCTCTTTTTTGGTTCAACATGAATTCAACTTTTATTCCCAGCTATCCATGTTCATGGATAGGAAGAATCAGTGTCAGTAAAATAGCTGTATTAGTCCATTTTCACACTGTTGATAAAGATATACCTGAGACTGGGAAATCTACAAAATAAAGAGGTTTAATGAACTTACAGTTCCACATGTTTGGAAAGGCCTCACCTTCACGGTGGAAGGCATGGAGGAGCAAGTCACATCTTACATGGATAACAGTAGGCAAAGAGGGAACTTATGCAGGGAAACACCCCCTTATAAAACTGTCAGATCTCATGAGACTTATTCACTATCATGAGAATAGCACGAGAGAGATCCACCCCCATAATTCAATCACCTCACACTGATTTCCTCTCATGACACATGGGATTTGTGGGAGTTACAATTCAAGATGAAATTTGAAAGGGGACACAGACAAACCATATCAATGACCATACTACCCAAAGCAATCTTGGGCAATTTTCAATGGGAATATGTTCCTGATTTGGCTCTCAGCTTGACTGTTGTTGGTGTATAGAAATGTTAGTGATTTTTGCACATTAATTTTGTATCCTGAGAATTTGCTGAAGTTGTTTATTAGCTTAAGGAGCTTTTGAGCTGAGGCTATGAGGTTTTTCAGATATAGGATGATGTCAACTGCAAACAGGCTTCATACTTACAACGACTTGATCTTTGACAAACCTGACAAAAAGAAGCACTGGGAAAAGGATCCCCATTAAACAAATTGTGCTAGGGTAAAGGCTAGCCATATGCAGAGGATTGAAACTGTATCCCTTTCTTATACCACACACAAAAATGAACTCAAGATGGATCAAAGACTTAAATTGAAAACCCAAAACTATAAAATGCCTGGAAGACAATCTAGGCAATACAATTCTGAACATAAGAACAGGTAAAGAGTTCATGATGAAGACAATAAAAGCAATTGCAACAAAAGTAAAAATTGACAAATGGAATCCAGTTAAACTAAAGAGCATCTTCACAGTAAAGAAAACTATCAATGGAGTGAAAAGAAAACTTACAGAAGGGGAGAAAATTTTTGCAAACTATGCATCTGAAAATGGTCTAACATCTAACATCTGTAAGGATCTTAAACAAATTTACAAGGAAAAAAAATCAATCAAAGTGGACAAAAAACATGAACAGACCACTTTCTGAAGGAAGGCAAACATGTAGCCAACAATCATATGAAAAAAACTCAACATCATTGATGATTAGAGAAATGAAAATCAAAATCACAATGAGATACCATCTGATACCAGTCAAAATGGCTACTATTAAAAAGAAAAAAAAAACAGATGCTGGCAAGATATGGAGAAAAAGGAAAGTTTATGCACTGTTGGTGTGAGTGTAAATTAGTTCAACCATTGTGGAAGACAGTGTGGTGATTCCTTAAAGTTCTAAAAACAGAAATACCATTTGACCTAGTAAACTCATTACTGGGTATATACTCAAAGGAATATAAATTATTCTATTGCAAAGACACATGCCTGTATATGTTCATTGCAGCACTAGTAATAATAACAAAGACATAGAATCAATTTAAACGCCCACCAACGATAGACTAAAAAAATGTGGTAAATATACACCATGGAATACTACACAACTACAAAAAAGAATGAGATCATGTCCTTTGCAGGAACATGGGTGGATAAGGAGGTCATTATTCTTAGAAAATTAATGCAAGAATAGAATACCAAACACTGCATGGTCTCACTTACAAGTGGGAGCTACATGATGTGGTCACATGGACACATAGGGAGGAATAACACACACTGGGGCCTTTCCAAGGGTAGAGGGTGGAAGGAGGGAGAGGAACAGGAAAAAATAACTAATAGGTACTAGGCTTAATGCCTGGGTAATGAAATAATCTGCACAACAAACCCCCATGACACAAGTGTACCTATATAACACATCTGCACTATTCCCCTGAACTTAAATTAAAGTTACATTAAAAACTAAGAAAATCAATTGTCCATATGTTTGGGTTTGTTTCTGGGCTCTCAATTCTATTCTATTGATCTATGTGTCAGTTCTTACGCCAGCACCAGGCTGTTTTGATTACTGCAGCTTTGTAGTAGGTGCCAAATTGGAAAATGTGAGTATACCAGTTTTGTTTTAAATCTTCAATATTGTTTTGTTTTCTTCAGGCTCCTTTTGATTCCATATAAACTTGAGAACCAGTTTTTGAATTTCTGAAAAAAAAAAGCCACTGAATTTTCTACAAGTATTGAATTGAATCTGTAGATCTTTTTTGAGATTATTGCCATTTTAACAGTATTAAATCTTCCAATCCCTGAATATAGAAGGTCTTTCTATTTAATTACATCTTTTACGTTTTCTTTCAGCAATGATTTGTAGTTTTCAGTGGATAAGTCTTTCATCTTTTTGGTTAAATTTAGTTTTAGGAATTTTATTCTTTGAGATATTATTATAAATGATATTTTCTTAAATTTCTTTTGAATTTTTCACTTCTGATGTAAAGAATCAAACTGATTATTGTGCATTGATCTCGCATTGTTAAAACATTGTGAGATCAACATTGTTAAAATTGTTTTTAAGCAAAAAGTAATTTTTATTTTGGTTTCTTTTGGCATATATATAATACAGGAATACAATTTCAAGGAATAATTACGTAGTAATGAAAAACATAAGGAAATTAATGGGAGATAAGTGATATTTCAGAAATGTCACTTCTCTACATTAATTTGTGACTATGTGACAAATTCCTCATAAAATAGGAGTTTTGTGTTTTTTTGGCATTTGTTATCCCCTTTGAAATATTACATTAATGGGGTATAGTATATTGATTGCCTTTCTTATGTTGACCCATCCTTGTTTATCTAAGTTCCACAGGTCTTGGTGTATAATCTTTTCATGTGTGGTTGGATTTACATTGCTTGTGTTTTGTTAAGGATTTTTGCATCTCTATTCATAACAGATATTAACATATAGTTTTCTTGAGGTATCTTTGTCTGACTTTGGTATGATGGTAATTCTGACCACACAGAATGTGTTGGGAAGTGTTATTTAATCTTCAATTATTTGGAGGAGTTTGGAGATGACTGGTGTTAATTCTTTTAAAAGTATTTGGTAGAATTAAACAAATATTAGCCCTCTGGTGCTCGACTTGTTGTTGTTGGAAGGTTTTTGCTTACTTATGGAAATTATTCACTTATAATAGGTCTGTTGAGTTTTCCTATTTTTTTTTTTTTTTTTTGGTCAGGATTGTTAATTTGTGTTTTTCTAGGAATGTATCCATTATTAGGAATGCATTTTTCTAGGAATGTGTCTAGGTTATTGTGATGGCTGATACTGAGTTTCAACTTGACTGGATTGAAGGATGCACAGTATTGATCATGGGTGTGTCTGTGAGGGTGCTGCCAAAGGAGACTAACATTTGAGGCAGTGGGCTGGGAAAGGCAGACCCACCATTAATCTGGGTAGGCAAGATCTAATCAGCTGCCAGCATGGCCAGATTAAAAAGCAGGCAGAAAAACGTGAAACAGTTACCCTGGTTTAGCCTCCCAGCCTAAATATTTTGCCCATGCTGAATGCTGTCTGCCCTCAAACTTTGCACTCCAAGTTCTTCAGCTTTGGGTCTCAGACTGGCTTCATTGCTCCTCAGCTTGCAGACAGCCTATTGTGTGACCTTGTGATCATGTGAGTTAATACTATTAATAAATATATATATATTCACATATATATTCATATATATGTGTATATATTTTATATATATATCCTATTAGTTCTGTCTCTCTAGAGAACCCTGACTAATACAGACTTTTGTGTCAGAAGTGTTTATAGAGGAATAAAATATTAAGGATGGAGTTCTTTCAATCGTTTTGGGATTTCTGAAGTTGACTGTTGTTAATATAATTAGACCCCAAAATGCTAAGAACTGTACTTCTAATAGTATGGAGAACACCGATGATCCTTGGTATGAACTGTTTAGAGAGTTATGCCAAATAAATGCATTTGACACTCCTGATTCATGGCTACAGAGAGGAAAGGAGTTCAGGGACTCTATACATAATAACTTCGACTGAATGTGGAGAACCAAGAAACATAAAGAAGTTGGTTGGTTGCTCCTAAGTTCACTGGAAAAAGTGATGAAAAACAAATGATTAACTCAGGGATTCTAATTCTGGGCTTCAGAAGCAGATACCGAGCCTCAAATCCGCTAAGATTGCCCTGAGTGAGAGTCTTATCTCCTGTAGACAAAGAGCTGAAATAGTGAAAAATCAGACACAAGCTCTTATCATGCAAGTGGCTGACCTGCAACAAGAGGTGCATGTACAGCCTCGCCAGGTTTCTACTGTTAGTGAGGGCATTGATCAGAAAAGAATGGGACACTGCAACTTGGAATGGAGATGTGTGGGAGGACGCTGATGAAGCTGGAAACACTGAGCTTGTAAACTCTGATGAATAGGATAATGGTGGAAGAAACATAGAGTTGGATCAGGCTGAATTTGTCGATTTGGGCACACTAAGTAAAGATTCGACATTTAATGTTGCAGCTCAGGGAGTTAAAAAAGGTTCTAAAAGTTTATTTGATTGTTTAGGTGAAATATGAGTTAAAAGATGGCCCACTGTGAGTGAGCTGGAAATGCGTGATCTCCCTTGGTTTAACGCAGAGGAAGGGATCTAAAGGCTTAGGGATTGGGATGGTGGAGTGGATTAGTCACTTTAGACCCACTCATCCCAGCTGGGAGGGTCTAGAAGATATACCCTCAGTGCTTTGCAAAATAGATTTGTGAGGGCAGCACCTCCATCTTTGAAGAGCCCTGTAATTGCTCCTCTCTCTATGTCAGATCAACAGTGACAATTGTAGTCACTCAACTACAAAATTTAAATATAATGGGAATAATTGGATCCCAAGTTCGCAGGGGCCAAGTAGTGGCACTCAGCCCTCAAAGGAAAAGTGAGTGGAGCTACCGTAATGGACAGCAGAGGCACAACAGCAATCAGAATAGTCTGAATCGTATAGAGCTCTGGCATTGGCTAACTAATCACGATGTTTCTACAAGTGAAATTTACGGAAAGCCTACTGCATTCCGATCTAGTTTATATTCCTATTTAGTTTATATAAGCAGAAAACTTTCGAGTTGAATGGACAGAAGACTAATTTCAGAATTACAAAAACAGAATCATGGCCCCTAAATCAGTTTCCAGACTTGAGCCAGTTTCCTGAGCCAGAACCCCTTGAATGAAGGGGGGTCCCTTTGAGAAAGGACCCCACCACACTACCAACAATTCATGCCATTAATCTTTCTCCTATCCTTCCCCAAGGAGACCTCTGACCTTTTACCAGGGAGCTGTGCATTGGAGAAAGGCAAATAATCAGACATTTCAGTGACTACTGGACACTGGCTCTGAGCTGACGTTGATTCCAGTGGATCCAAAACATCACGTGGTCCTCCAGTTAAAGTAGCGGCTTATGGAGGTCAGGGAATTAATGGAGTTTTAACTGAGGTCTGACATACAGTGGGTCCAGTCGGGCCCTGGACTCATCCTGTGGTCATTTTCCCACTGCCAGAATGTATAATTGGCACAGACATACTTTGCAGCTGGCAGAACCCAAACATTGGCTCCCTTACGGGTAGGGTGAACACTATTATGGTGGAAAAGGCCTAATGTAAGCCTTTAGAGCTGCCTCTACCTAGAAAAATAGTAAATAAAAAACAATATCGCATCCCTGGAGGAACTGCAGAGATTAGTGCCACCATCAAGGACTTGAAATAAGCAGGGGTGGTGACTCTCACCACATCCCCATTCAATTCTTCTATTTGACCTGTGCAAAAGACAGATGGATCTTGGAGAATGACAGTGGATTATTATAAGCTTAACCAAGTGATGACTCCAATTGCAGCTGCTGTACCAGATGCGGTTTCATTGCTTGAACAAATTAACACATTTCATGGTACCTGGTATGCAGCCATTGACTCAGTAAATGCCTTTTTCTCCCTTCCTGTCCATAAGGCCCTCCCGAAGCAATTTGCCTTCAGCTGGCAAGGCCAGCAACACTCCTTTACTTTCCTACGTTGGGTATATCAACTCTCTGGCTATGTGTCATAATCTTATTCAGAGAGAAACTAGTCACTTTGGCTTCCACAAGATATCATACTGGTCCATTATATTGATTACACTATGCTAACTGCAACCAGCAAGCAAGAAGTAACAAACACATTGAACTTATTGGTGAGACGCATGTGTGCCAGAGGATGAAAAATAAATCTGACTAAAATTCAGGGCACTTCTACCTCAGTAAAATTTCTAGGAGTCCAGTATTTCGAGATATTCCTTCTAAGGTGAAGGAAAAGTTGCTGCATTTGGCCCCTCTTACAACCAAGAAAGAGGCACAATTCTCAGTGGATCTATTTAGATTTTGGAGACAACACATTCCTCATTTTGGTGTGTCACTCCATCCCATTTATTGAGTGACCTGAAAGGCTGCCAGTTTTGAGAGGCGTCCAGAACAGAAGAAGTCTCTGCAACAGGTCCAGGCTGCTGTGTAAGCTGCTCTGCCACTTGGGCCATATGACCTAGTAGATCCAATGATGCTTGAGGTATCAGAGGCAGATAGGGATGCTGCTTGGAGCCTTTGGCAGGCCCCCATAGGTGAATCACAAGGGAGGCCTCTAAGATTTTGGAGCAAAGTCCCTGCCATCTTTTGCAGATAACTACTTTTTTTTTTTGAGAGGCAGCTCTTGGCCCATTACTGGGCTTTGGTAGAACATGAACATTTGATTATGGGTCATCAATTCACCTTGCAAACTGAACTGCCTACAACAAAGTAGGTGCTTTCTGACCCATCTAGACATAAAGTGGGTCGTGCACAGCAGCCCTCCATCATCAAATGGAAGTGATATGTATGTGATCAGGCTCAAGCTGGTCCTGAAGGCACCAGTAAATTACATGAGGAAGTGGCTCAAATGCCCATGGTCTTCACTCCTGCCACCCTGCCTTCTCTCTCCCAGCCTGCACCAGTGGCCTCATGGGGAGTTCCCTATGATCAGTTGACAAAAGAAGAGAAGACTTAAGCCTGGTTCACAGATGGTTCTGCATGATATGCAGGCACCACCCAAAAGTGGACAGCTACAGCACTACGGCCCCTTTCTAGGACATCCCTGAAGGACAGCAGTGAAGGGAAATCTTTCCAGTGGGCAGCTTTGAACTGTGCATCTGGTTGTTCACTTTGCATTGAAGGAGAACTGGCCACACGTGCGATTATATACTGATTCATGGGCTGTAGCTAATGGTTTGGATGGATGGTCAAGGACTTGGAAGAAGCATGATTGGAAAATTGGTGACAAAGAAATTTGAGGAAGAGGTATGTGGATGGACCCCTCTGAGTGGTTAACAACTGTGAAGGTATTTTAATCCCATGTGAGTGCTCACCGACGGGTGACCTCAGGAGAATAGGATTTTAATAATGAAGTGGATATGATGATCTGGTCTATGGACCTTACCCAGCTTCTTTCCTCAGCCATGCCTGTCATTACCCAATGGGCCTATGGACAATGTGGCCATGGTGGCAGGGATGGAGCTTATGCATGGGCTCAGCAACATGGACTTTCACTCACCAAGGCTGACCCGGCTACAGTCACTGCTGAGTCCCCAATTTGCCAGCAGCAGACACCAACACTGAGCCCTCAATGTGGCACCATTCCTCGGGGTGATCAGCCCAACTACTTGGTGGAAGTTTGATTATAATGGACCTCTTCTATCACGGAAAAGGCAGAGGTTTGTTCTCACTTGAATGGACACTTATGCCTGATACGGGTTTGCCTATCCTTCACGCAATGCTTCTGCCAAGACTATCATCTGTGGACTCATGGAATGCCTTATCCATCATTATGGTATTCCACATAGCATTGTCTGTGACCAAAACACTCACTTTATGGCTAAATAAGTGAGGCAGTGGGCTCATGCTCATGGAATTCATTGTTTATACCATGTTCCCCATCATCCTGAAGCAGCTGGATTGATAGAACGGTGAAATGACCTTTTGAAGTCACAATTACAAAACCAACTAGGTGACAATACTTTGCAGGGCTGGGGCAAAGTTCTCCAGAAGACCATGCATGCTCTGAATGAGCATCTCATATAAGATACTGTTTTTCCCATGGCCAGGATTCATGAGTCCAGGAATCAAGGGGTGGAAGTAGAAGTGGTACCACTCACCATCACTCCTAGAGATCCACTAGCAAAATTTTTGCTTCTTGTTCCCACGACATTACGTTCTGCTGTCTTAGAGATCTTAGTTCCAGAGGGAGGAATGCTGGCACCAGAGGACACATCAATGATTCCTTTAAACTACAAGTTAAGATTGCCACCTAGACACTTTGGGTTCCTGCTATCTTTAAGTCAACAGACTAAGAAAGGAGTTACGTTATTGGCTGGGATCTATCAAAATGAAATCAGTCTACTACTCCATAACAGAGGTAAGGAAGAGCATGCAAGTAATACAGCAGATCCATTAGGGCATCTCTTAGTATTACCATGTCCTGTCATTAAAGTTAATGGGAAACTAGAACAACCCAACCCTGGCAGGACTACAAATGGCCCAGACACTTCAGGAATGAAGGTTTGGGTTACTCCACCAGAAAAACAAAAAACAAACAAACAAACAAAAAACACTGCTGAGGTGCTTGCTGAAGGCAAAGGAAATACAGAATGGGTGGTAGAAGAAGGTAGTCATCAATACCAACTATGACCACTGGACCAGTTGCAGATACAAGGAATTCATTGTCATGACTATTTCCTCTTTCTTTTGTTAAAAATGTTTGTGCATGTATACACCTGTACAAAGAAAATGCCTTCATTTTGTTCTCATTTTCCTTTATCATGTGACACAAGATTTACTGACTTCATATTGTTAACTTGATGTATTCGCATTTGGGTTGGGGATTGGCGCATTTCCAGTTGTACAAAAGACAGTTGTATTAACTTAGGTGTAATTATGACCTTATTATTGTCGTAATTTGAAGATTATGTATGATCTCAGGAGATGTGTACGGGATCAAGTTGACAAGGGGTGGATTTGCGATGGTTAATACTGACTGTCGACTTGATTGGATTGAAGGATGCAAAGTATTGATCCTGGGAATGTCTGTGAGGGTGTTGTCAAAGGAGATTAACATTTGATTCAGTGGACTGGGAGAGGCAGACCCACCCTTAATATGGGTAGAAACCATCTAGTCAGCTGCCAGTGCAGCCAGAATATAAAGCAGGAAAAAAAGAAAAAAAAAAGAAAAAACATGAAAAGATTAGACTGGCTTAGCCTCCTAGCCTACATCTTTCTTCTGTGCTGGATGCTTCCTGTCCTCAAACATCAGTCTCCAAATTCTTCAGCTTTGGGGCTCAGACTGGCTCTCCTTGCTCCTCAGCTTGCAGTTGGCCTATTGTGGGACCTTGTGTTCATGTGAATTAATACTACTTAATAAACTGATATATGTATGTGTGTGTGTATATATGTATATATGTACATGTGTATATGTGTATATATACACATGTATATATGTATATGTACGTGTATATGTGTACATATATACATATATATACATATATACACATGTGTACGTATGTACATATATACATATATACACATATGTACATATATACATATATACACACACATATATATATCTCAGTTCTGTCCCTCTAGGGAACCCTAATACAATTATTTAACGTGTTGGTGTGATATCATTATTTATAATCCCGAGTAATGTCCTACTTTCTGATTTTAGTTTTTGATTTTTCTCTCTTTTTCTGAGGCAATCTAACTTAAGATTTGTCAATTCTGCAGATATTTTCTAAGAACCAAATTTTGGTCTTGTTGATGCCATTTTTTTTTTAATTCTAGATTTCATTTACCTCTGATCTAATCTTTATTTTTTCTTTTCTTCTACTGCCTTTGGGTTTAGTTTGTCCTTATGTTTTTATTCCCTTAGAACGTAAAGTTATTTATTTGAGATCTTCCATATTTTTTAATGTAAGCATTTATAGCTACAAATTTTCCTTTGAGCATTGACTTCACTGCATCTCGTAAGTTTTGGTATGCTGTGTTTTCATTTTAATTTCCCTCAAAGAGTTTTATAATTTCCCATGTGATTTATTATTTAATCCATTGGTTGTTTAAGAGTGTGTTATTTGATTTCCATATATGGGTAAAATTTCCAGTTTTCATTCTACAGTTGCTTCTGGCTTTATTCCAATGTGTTGAGAGAAGAGGCTTCGTATTATTTCAACCTTTTAACATTTATTGAGAATTCCTTATAGCCTAATATAAGTCCTATTCTAAAATATGTTTCATGTTCATTTGAGAAGAATGTGTAATTGCTGTTTTTGCGTTGTAATTTTTTTCTTTCACTGTCTCTTCTGTTTTCTTGTTTCTCAATTTTATTATTCCAAGATTATCTCTTTGTAATTGTGCTCATCATTTTATTAATGTTCTTTGCTTACATTTCCTATGTGTTCTTTTAAAACTCTTAATATGTGTTTTTCTTACAGAGACAATCTTTATAGTTCTGTATATGTATGGGTGTATGTGGGCTTTGTTTTGTTTTATTGTACTCCCAATAGTGGAAACACATATGATGATGCTTAGAATTGAACTTGTTCTAATTTTTTGATATTGTTCATTTGGAGAGTTTAATTTGGAGAGATTGTCCATTGCTATAGATCACTTTATTGTCCCTCCACCAACTTATCTGTCATTTATTTATCATATATTTTATAGCACTTAAAATGTCCTAAGCTCTATGTTAATAACTGTGTGTAGAAACTCTCTGACTGGAGAATGAGAAATCCGTGTAAAGAGAATTACCATAATGAAATTTAATTTTTGCCATGATATACGCATTTATAAAGCACCAAAAGAGAACAAGGAAAGGGGAGCTTTTTAAGAAACGTTTAGGACACTAACAAGTGAAGATATTAGTGTATTAATATATTGTATGTGCCACACATTGAAAATTGTGTATAAACTAAAATTGTAGACTATAATTATCTTGGAATTTTCTATAAAATTCTAGTATAATGCCTAGGTTTAATTGCTAAATATAGTGAGGGCATATTATTTCTTAAATGTACAGTTTTTAAAAGATCATACATTATACATATATATGATTATTAGAATCATATATCCTAATTACTAATATTAAAATTATATTCTACATAATTCAATTATAGGTCATGAAAATATCACCTTCTAGTTCACTGAGCAAAAAATATTGAACAAAGCATTTATTTCGAAAATAATCAACTTATGTAGCACCATGTGAAATGCTTCAAATATTCTGTAATGAAATGGAATAAATAGATTATAAGCATGTGTAATATTAGTACAAAGGAAACATAAGTGACATTGTAATAACAAACAAATGTTTGTAACCCTAAGTTAAATTTGATTTGGCAGACATATCCTGATTTAAAGTTTTTATTCCTGAAATGTAAAAGAAATTTATGTAGGCGCATTCACTTTTTAAAAATTGCTCTTTTGGCCGGGCGCGGTGGCTCAAGCCTGTAATCCCAGCACTTTGGGAGGCCGAGACGGGCGGATCACGAGGTCAGGAGATCGAGACCATCCTGGCTGACACGGTGAAACCCTGTCTCTACTAAAAATACAAAACAAAAAACTTAGCCGGGCGAGGTGGCAGGCGCCTGTAGTCCCAGCTACTCGGGAGGCTGAGGCAGGAGAATGGCGTGAACCCGGGAGGCGGAGCTTGCAGTGAGCTGAGATCCGGCCACTGCACTCCAGCCTGGGTGACAGAGCGAGACTCCGTCTCAAAAAAAAAAAAAAATTGCTCTTTTTACTATCCTCTTCATTCACTCCTCTTCTTACTCCTTTATTTCTGATGCATGTTGTGTTTGTGTAGTTCTTTCTAAAATTTTCCCATCAAATCTAGTCTGCTAAATGGTTTTGTTATTAATCTTACACAACTAGGTTGCAGTTTTAACTCAATATAATACCTTGAGGTTATTTACCATTTGAATCATGTTTCTAGTTAGTGACATAGTCTCTAAGCAAACTTATTCCCCAATAATGTAATAATATAAAACGTTTTTCTAAGATTGAAAAAAACATGTGTTTATTAAACAGCCAGACAAAAATTTGGAAAGAGGAAAGTACCAACAAAGTCTGCTATGCGTTGCTTATTACGTGTTGGAGAATTGGGTTTCTTTTTAATTTTTTTTATTTTTTGGTCAACCCAACCACATTCCAAGTATTTTCTTTATGTAATTGTTCATCTGAAATTCTTCCCTCTTCTATACAAATGTTCAATTTTCTTACTCTTTCTTGATCCCTCCTGCTTAAAGGAGAGTCATGACAGCAGCATATGTAATTTAAGGAACTTAAGCCTTGGAGTAAAGCTCTGCTTTAAGGTCTTAGACAAGATACCTAAAATTTTAGAGCCTCATTTCTTTCCTCCTAAGAGATATTATTAAAAAAAAAAGAAAGAAAAAAAAGACATATTATAATCTACTTCGTTGGAAAACAATAAGTAAGGAAGTATGCAACATGCATAGCATGTGGCTTCTTATAAAGTAGTTCCCCATGTTGTTCAAATTTTCATGTTAATAATTATGTATCAATAATAATGATGACAATGACTCACCTTTCTGTATAGTTGTCTTAATCTTTTTCTTCTTCCAAGTTGATTATATACTCAGCTTTTTTCCTTTCTTATTTCTTATTTCAATTTCAATCCTATTTCAGTCCAAAGCAACTTTACTAATTTAATTCCTGAAGATCGGTAACCTTCTACTAGTCAAATGGATTCAATGCATTTTAGACTTATCGATGCACATTTGATATCATATATTCAGTATGGATCTCTGTGTGTGTGTGTGTGTGTGTGTGTGCGCGCGCGTGCGCGCGTGCACGCGCATTTTGAGATGTTGAAATTAACATCTTTTCCTTTTAGAAAATTGTCATCCTCTGGTTTCCTTCCTTATTTTCTGGTCATTCCAATTAGATCGTTTTTATTCTGCAATTTTAGGATTTTTAAAGATTCCAACCTCTGATCTCACATTCACCCACCTAATTTTTCTTGGAGATAAGTTCTAGACTTACAAATTCTATCATCTTGTCACTAATGATTGTCATATTTATCAATAGTTTCTACTATTCATCTGTGTTCCAGATACTTATTTCTATTGTCTACTGAACATCAAATTGATAGTATAAGGAACATCAAAATACACATAACTCAAACTACAATCAGTTTTCCTATTTGCCCTCTCTCTTCATGTTTTCTTTTATTAATAGCAACATTATCCACTTAAATTATCCAAGAAAAATTCTACGTTAGCCTAAATTATTCTTTTTGCTATGATTGTTACATATCTTCACCGAATCCATTGATTCTCTCTCTCAAACATCTTTTCTTTTCTTTCTTCCTTTTTTTCTACTGTCTTCTTTTAAAATAACCTAATAATTTCTCATATGAACTATGTTAGTAGCCTCTTAACTTTTCCCGTACCTCTTGTAATTTCTGTCTTTCAATTCATCCTCTGCAAAGATGTCATATCTTTCTAAAGTACAAATAGGATCAGATTCATAATAATAATAATAATACCTTTAGTTAAGCAAGATAAATTAGATCTGGAGATCTACTATACAGCATGTGGCTACAGCTAAAAACAATGTATTGTCTTCTTAAAATTTGTGATGAGAGTACATCTTATGTTAAGTATCCTTACCTTTCCTCCCTCCACACAACTCAATAATAATAAAGGAGGTGGGAAAAATTGGGGGAGGTAATGAATACTTCTATATCTTTGATGGTAGTGATAGTTTCACAGATGTATTCTATTCCCCAAATTGAAAGAGTTGTTTCAACTAGATTAAATATGTACAGATTTTTATATGTCAATCAACATTAAATATGTACAGATTTTTACATGTCAATCAACCTCAACAAAGTGGTTTTGAAAAAGGATAGCTAACAATTATATACCATTTATTAAATGCTAGGCATTGTTCTGACAGCTTTAGACATGTTATGGTCCAAAACACCATAGTGACTTGGTATAACCTGTTAAGATAAAAGTACATTTCATTACGATGACCTGTAAGTCCCTTCTCATCTAGGCCTCAAACTATTTTCTATCTATATCTCCACTGCCACTGAAACAGCTCCCTTTCAATGAACATACCATTGTCTTTCATCCCTTAATGTCACTGCACAATCTATTCTTTTGAGGTAGGATTCTTGCCCCATCTCATCGGCCTGGGAAACTCCAACTCATCTTCCAAGTCTCAGTTCAAATGGTAACTCAGCCACTTACTCAGCTCTAGGAAGGATCCATGTTGCTGTTTTCTATGATAACTTTTCTATGCCTCTTTTACAAGATCTTTACCTTATTACCCTTCTTGGTTATACAGTGCCATCCATTATACCAAGTAATTGAATTCACTGACTATATTTTGTCATATTTGCATCTCTAGGGCCTGGTACAGTATCTAACAAAACAAGTCCTCAATAAAACTTTCCTAAATGAAAGAGTGGACTAAACACACAAAGGTAATCTACTTTGTTACAAAACGTGCTTGGCCCAATTTATATATGTATATATCCAAAAAACAGTAACCAAATTCCTCTGCATGGTTTCAATCAAGAAAATGAACTTTGTTATTAAATAAACTCATGGCATTTCTTTTTTTTTTTTTTTTTTGAGACATGGTCTTGCTCTGTCACTCAGGCTGGAGTGCAACCGCATGATCACAGCTCACTACAGCCTCAATCTCCCACGTTCAAGCGATCCTCCTGTAGCTGCAACTAAGTAGCTGCAGCCTCCCAAGTAGCTGCAACTATAGGTGTGCCACCAAGCTTAGCTAACTTTTTTTTTTTTTTTTTTTTTTTTTTAGGGAGACAGGGTCTTGCCATATTGCCCAGAATGGTCTCCAACTCCTGGGCTCAAGGGATCCTCCCGTCTTGGCCTCCAACCTGGTAGGACTAGAGGCATGAGGCATTGCACCAGCTTCTCTCTGTCTCATTTAAAGTACTAATATATTTAGTCATCTCAAAACAAAACCAAAACAAACATATAATGTCTAGCTATATGGAATTCCATACTCTAAATTTAAAAATTCCCCTCCCTAGTTTTATTCAAGAAAATCAAACACTAACAAAAGTGAATGAGGTCTCTCTTCTTCCCTCCCTTTCTACCTCTGTTTCTAACTTAAAGTTGTAAGATAATCACTCTTCATCTAAAAACAACAGAAAAATATAGAAAGCCTAGAAATATGATAGTGAGACTGTAAATCAAAACTTCTAAGAAAATTCTCCTTATATAAATATAGTAAGGACAAATGTTGAACAGCAGTATGATTTAACAGAAAGAAGTCTAAGTGTGTTTTCAGAATATCTGAGTACTCTTTTTTCCTTATATCCCTTACTAACAGCATAGCACTATGTTACCACTCTGAGCCTACTACCTCAGCTACAAGGCAAAAACAATACTCCCCACCCCATATACTACAAAGAATTAGTTTGAGGATCAAGAGAGATAGTGTTTTTGAAAGTGTGCTATGAAATATAATGTGCTGTACTGGAAAGTGTATATTCACTCACCAAACACAGTTCTTGCAGGCACAGATTCTCTGTTAAGCCAGAATGAAACTTGGGAGAGAATGACAGTCATGATGCAAGGCAGATAAGTCTGAATCACAAAATACCCAATTTTTCTTTTCAAGTGGAAATGAGCTGTCATTACAGTGTATTCACCTGGAAGAAAAATTTAAGAAGCTCAAAGAGTAATAGTCAATAGTTTGAACATTTAAGAAATAGAAGGGATCAGAGGTAGAACAAAAACTGATATTTTAAAAAAATAATATATCACATATACGTCAGAAAATTTATATCACCTTTAAAAGCCTCCTTAGCATAGCATGAGTGTTTAAAAGAAAATTTTAGTATCAAAAAACCTGCAGTGCACATCCCATGATATGGTATAGATTAAATACCTCTTATGTTAAATATGTGGAACTAGAAGTGTTTCAGGGTTTAGATTTTTCAGAGTTTGGAAAATTTACATTATTACAAATTGAGCATCCTTAATCAAAATATATAAAATATAATATGCTCTAATGAGTATTTCCTTTGAGTATCATATCAGCACTCAAAAAGGTTTTTTTTTTTCCTTTTCTTTTTTTTTTTTGGAGCATTTTGGATTTTATATTTTCAAATTAGAGATGTTCAATTTGTATTTGTTTTCCTCTCTAAGTCATGCTTATTGACCAAAGGAATTCAGAATTCATAAATGCTCTCTGCCAATGGTTTATTTTACTTGGTTAGGCCCCTCATTCCCTCTGGTATAAACCTCAAGTCTCTGTTTTGATTGTTTTAACTCAGCGCTCTCTGGCTCCAAAAGTATTGATCTCTGGCCACATCTCCAAGACTGATATTCTGGCCCTCATTTTCCCACTTTTAACCCTATCGCCAGTTCTGAATTTTTCACTGTTTTATGTCTGTGCTAATTTGCTTCAGTTACTTCTATCTAATCCTCATATCTACCTTCCTTTCTGCTCCCTGTGTTTTAATTATTGCCAAATGTCAATAATTAGTCCACACAGCTGTTTCTTTTTGTCTTTTTATTTTTATTTATTAATATTTTTAAATGAAGGTGGCCCTCAGAGAGGGAATCAGCTTTCTACATGGGCCTGTAGTAATTATCAATATCAAAAGTTGAATAATCATAAATTATCTAGAATAGGGGTGAAAAAATAGAACACTAAAGAAATTATCACTTGTTGGTCGGGCACACTGACTCACGTCTGTAATCTCAGCACTTTGGGAGGCCGAGGCAGGCTGATCACAAGGTCAGGAGATCGAGACCATCCTGGCCAACAAAGTGAAACCCCATCTCTACTAAAAATACAAAAATTAGGTGGGCATGGTGGCGAGCCTGTGGTCCCAGCTACTCGGGAGGCTGAGGCAGAAGAATCACTTGAACCCAGGAGGTGGAGGTTGCAGTGAGCCAAGATCGTGCCACTGCACTCCAGCCTGGTAACAGAGCAAGACTCTGTCTCAAAAAAAAAAAAAAAAAAAAAAATCACTTGTCAAAAGGTAAAAATTAAAATTTATTACTTTGAGAAGATACATATGTTGCAAATACATAGTGCATTTTAGGCCAGTGTTTCTCAAACTTCAATGCAACTATTAATCTTGGAATCTTGTTAAAGTGTAGATTCTGATTTAATAAGGAGTAGGGCCTAAGATTCCGAATGTCTAAGAAGCTCCCAAACACAGCCTACGCTGCTAGTTCTTGGACCTCCAGAGCAAAAGATTTTAAGCAATCTGACACACTTCTAAGTCCTTTAACCTATTAATATTCTTAAGCACCAGTTTTTTTTTAAGAAGAATTTTACTAACCTGTACTGGATTTAATTGTCTCCTTTCCAATTGATTGGCCCAGCAGATCATATTGATTTAACCTAGAGCCATCAGGAGCAACCTGTACTGAATCAGATGCATTGTAAGTCCAAATATAAGTGACCTCTGAAGTTGTATATGCATCTATAGGAAATCAGGAAAAATAATATTTTAAGCATTTTCATAAGAACCATCAATCTAGTGCTACACGAATGGTTGTGTATATCATACAGTCACTATATACTTTCAATACTAATACTTAAACGTCACATTTAGGGCAAAAATGTCTCATTTGAATTTACTTCAGTATGAGAGTTATGAAGTGGACCAAAAGAGATGATCACGACCTTGACAGTATATTTATTGCAACCACTTTGAAAGATGAAGAGCAAATTTCTTGTTAGAATCTATTACAATTCCTGGGCCCTGAGATGATTAGAACATCTCCTTTAGGCCAAAGGTAGCATATGAAGACACTGTGGTAAAATAAGCTGTTTAGCTTATTTATAAATAGCAATCACACATAAGATAAAAATCATAATTCAAAATTATATTAATGTTTGGACATAAATGTATCCTAGTTAAGAGTTAAATGAGTTAGCTATCATGATACAATGCATTTCATTAGAATAAAAAGTAATTATTATCAAACATGTAAGACAAATAATAATGCTATACTTGCATCAAGTTGCAAATCCTTTTAAAATCATGCTCATTTTAAAATGAATTAATGCACACAGATATCCTAGACTACACATTCATAGCATCCCAGTTTAACTATGGATTGGCAGGAAGAGGAAAAAAATGCAACCAGATCAGACATAACTTCCTGATTTATCGGATGAAGAACTTAGCAGAAGTAAGATGACTTCAGACCTGGCATGCAGGCAACATGTCTGGTCTTAGCCTTTCTCTGGCAGTGGCATTTTCTTACCTCTCTATGCACCACTGCGGAACAGATAACCTCTCCATGTAGGCAGAGTCCCCCCCACAGTTGAATAACAGGTAATTCTTTCTATACTACTGACTTTCTAAAGAACTTCTATGCACTTTTACTCATGAGAATGTTTAGAAGTATAGTTACCTCTAGTTCTTGAGCAAAATTCAACATTACAGTCACATTACCAATTAAGGGACAGAAAGGGCCAGTTGTCTCTGGCAATAGTTCTACCTCCAGCTCTCTAGGACACTGGAAATCTCATTCTCTGCAATCTATAATTTTCCTAACTTTAATAGCACCATACTGTGGTGACTCTGGTTCTGAAATTGATATAAAGTCTGTGATTGCAAATCAATTTCCACTCAACCATCAGTAACAATAGAGTATATGATTATGAGTTTGTGTTTTCTAATGACATACTTGGCATTGTCTAATGCCAATGTTGTCTGGTTTTCTGAATGTTGCTACTAAATGTCAGTATCAGTGAAACACCATTACCACTACATATATAGTCACCTACATTCACAATTAAATTATATTATGTGAAGCAATTTTTGAAATAGGATTCTAAAAATGTATATATATGTATATATTTATATATGTATATACTTTTAATAGCAGAGAAATGTTCATATGATTTGATATGAATGAATTTTAATTATTCTAAGGTTTAGTTTTCTAATTAATTTCAATTCATTAATCATTAATGATTGATTACACTGAGAAAATTAAACAGCAACATTACTAATGTGAATAACTAGCAACTCATTTGTAGATCAAGTGGCTTGTTTTGTTTCCCCCATGAATACATATTCTGACTCTCCAATAAAATTTTAAATGGCACAGAATTTAACAAAAAGATGCATCAAGTGATCTAATTTACGTCGGAAGGGCCCCAGAATACTCTGTAGTTGTCCATAAATTATGAAGTTTTTTTTTAAGTAGAACGACATCACTTTTGAATTATAATGTTTCTTTCAAACATAAATAAGAAAAAATGAAACCCTATAAAAGAGATGATATTTTAAAGGCACTAATGAGATTCTGATAGGCAGCAACTCTGATTCATGCCTGTACCTCCAGGACCGGGTATAGTGCCTGACATACAGAAGAAAGATTCTCAATTCACTCTCACTAGATTAATAAATTAAGTCATAATATTTTAACTATGTTCTTTACTGCTATGGAAGAGGGAACTCTAGAGAAGAGCTTAAGAGTTTATTAAGGAAAGTGACTGATTCTTCATATGTCTTTTGAAAAAGCAGCTACTGCACTTCATTAGTTAGATAAGAATATAGTTTTGAGATTCTGTGTATGGTGAAAATAATGCAGCAAAAATGTATGCAGTGCAGATTAAAGCCTCTCCCGAATAAAGGGAGTTATATACATCAACACACATATAAGCCAAGAGGTCATAATAATGTTTCTCAGTAAAGTATCAAAGGAGAGAAAGACAGTTTTACAAAATTCATTAGGAATTCCACTTCTAAATTAAGCTATCATTAAATAATCTTGTTTGTGTTAATTAACCCATTTTTGAGTCCTTGTTGCATTAAGCAGATGTATACCAACTGATTCTTAATATTTGGTAACCAGGAAAAATATTTCAAAAATATTTTTACCTATCAGTTTTTAATCTGAAAGACAATTTACAGCTTCTTTTGGTTTAATGAATAGATTATCCCTAGACTTTCATTCAGAAATTCTAAAATCAAGTTAAACAACAAGGAAAAATTCAAAGATGTGCAGCACTAGGAATAAAACAAAACAGGACTGAATTTAAAATTGTAAGCACACAGAAAAAAATGCTTCTTTTGATTGAGGACAATGACGAAGTTCCTGAAATCCAATCTTTTTGTGGAGTGGGGGTAGGGAAGAAGACGGCTTTCAAGTAAAGAAGGAATAAATGAATAAAAGAAAAATTCACAGCTGCTTCTGCCAAACTTTGTTATGCCAACATTGTCAGCTTTGGCTTGGCTTGTATATTGTTCCACACTGGTGTCCATACTTTTAATACTTATGCATCAAGCACCTACTACAGGCAAAGACAATAAAATAACATAAAATTGTTTATTCAGTGTGTCAGAAAATAAATGTGAAGAAAACAAAATTAGTGCTAATTACTTAAACAAAAAATGCCTAGCAGCAAACTTTATTTGTTGCTCATAGCTCCTTCTGGGTACAGAAAACTATATTCTCAAGCATGCGATATTTCTGCACTCCATAGATGCAGTATAAGAGATTTTTAAATATTATTTAAATATTTTCAAGTGTGCTTATTTCATTTTCAGAATTGGGACATCCATCACATCACTTATATTTGATGACTTAATAACAATAGCTTGTCGACTAAAAGAAAAAAAAAAAGTCCTTCTTACAGCATGATTACATCTTGAATTAATCTCTTCTTTGGTATCAAGGCTTTTCAGTTTTTTCTATAATGCCACTTATGTAATGGAAATAACTCTTTCTCTGCTGCATCTGCTGTGGTTTTCTCAGCATCATGTTTACATAGTATAACATGATTGACTATATTAAATAATGTTGGAAGAAATGCCAGTACTGAAGTTATGGTTTCCATGACAATAAAAGAAGACTTTGTAGTTAAATAAAGAGGAGATTCTCAAAGAAAATTGAGAACTGACACCTTTTGTAAGAACAAACAAGATTTCAATTACTGTACCACAGAAGTAGGATCATCAAAATAATTAGAGAGTTTTGCATTCATATGAGCCACCATTCTTCCGTTTTCTTTTGCTTAATACAGTTTATGAGAAGGCACACCATTCAGTGATACATAGTTTTAATCAGGTGGGAGTACTGCATTTCTATTCAACAATGAAGAAAAAGTCAAAAGGTATTCAGAAGGGACAAAGATGAGGGTGCCAGAAAGATCATTCTCTAAAAAGGTCAGGCAATAGGACACCCTCACACAAGAGAGACGCTGCTCAGCTGTGTTCATGGATATATGCTGAACCTATCCAGAATGTCATGTGGGACTAGGGAGATGATTTGACCTTCTGCCTTTTCAATTATTCTGGAAGTATGAATGCATCTTCTCGACATACAAGATATAACCCCTCTGACCTAAAGAAGAGCTAACTGCACAAAACCTTTTCTGAAATGTCCTATGTACATAGAAGGTGCCAGAATGTAGCAATGCAGCTACATTATCTCCTTTAATTTAAGAAATAAAAAAAGAAATCCTTCCATTAGTTACAGCAGAAGACAATGACACAGACTAAGCTTCTGTGTACGTCATTTGCAACAGGCTGATTTCCACTTTAATAAACAACAGAATCTATACTTTCCAGTTCATTCTTAGTTGATAAAAAAGTAACATTTGAGTTTTTAATGTTCTAGCACTTGGAAAAGAAGGTAAATTACAGTCCTAAACTTCAAAGAACTCCTGGTCTAATTTTACACATGTACTAAAACACATGATATTCTTTATTAGCAGTAAAAATAGGTTATAATTGTTTAACACTGTGATTAAATTATAATAATATTTCAGAGATGTTCCTTAAGGAAAATTAGCATGGCTTTTACTTCCATATCTTATTGACAATTGTTAATCATCTCATAATTTGAGAAAAAAAAACTAGACAATTAAGCAGTGCTGCTGAATTTCCCTGATATTATTGACCCAAAACATGTACCTTCATCCCTGTACTTACAACTGCCAAATTTCAGAGGACATGAATGAGCATCCATTGGGAAATCCTCCAAGTGCATTGGGCATTCAGCTTGAACTGTAAGCCTAAAAGTCAAAATTCCACCATTTGTTTAAGTATATTGGTAAGTCAAGAAAAATCACTCGTCATTACTGTCAACAGACTCGATAGAGGTAGAGTCTTCATCACAGCATTTTATTAGGCTCATTAATATTTAAATAATCTTTTGTTCATTCATGTTTAGGTGATGCCTCAGAAGACATTGACATATACAAATTATTAGTATAAATGAAAATAATAATTAAAAATATATTTTAGCCATTTTAGTTTCTTAAGAAGTGAAGAAATTACATATTCATTTTGAAGGGCTCTTTTCTCATTAAGCTCATGATTAACACTTGAAATCTTAAGGACAAAAAATACTCTATCATTAAAAGAATGCTATTGTCTCCATTATCTCATCAACAAACATATAGTAAAATTGATCAAAGGATTCAATATTAGTTCAGAGGAGCTCCCTTCAACATATATGAATTCTGAATTAATACTGTATACTGCATATATATTCACAGTTATACACACAATTCTAGATATAAATACATACACAGATGCATTTCCTAGAAATAACTTTATCAAGTTTAGATTGTTGGATAAATTATAAACACAAATTACGAATGTTAAATATATATTTTTCTGTATCTACATGATTGCAACAAAGAGTAGTCATAGAAAATATGATATAATGCAAACTTTCAATTATTCCATTTCATGTAAAGACAAAGTGAATATAGCAGGTGCTAAATAAAATTTATAGAGAAATCTGTTATAATGAGCAAAACAAATATGACCACAATTCGTTATGGCTTAAATTCTAAGAGAATGTTTAAATAGAACCTTAGACAATATATGCCAAAGTTCTATGTGTCCTGTGCCTGCATTTTATTTAAACCCTAAAGTTTTATTCATTGCCTTCGTTCATAGAAATGATCAACATACAAAGTCCACAGGGGCATTGCATCTGAATACATTGCAAGATCCAGAGAGAGAAACAGAGGCAGAAAGACTAACTAGCACTTCCATTTAGGCAATGAACAATTTAGTAATGAGTCCTCAAGAAATTTTTCTTTGAAGATCAGAAATAGCATAGGACTGTATTGTTGTCCCGTTTTAAATAACTTTCATAACCGAAATCTAGCACTTATGAAATAACAACACATCAAATAACTGGAATACGTGTTTCTGTCTACATATAACGCTGATGTCAGATGTCTGTTTTAAATCTTTTATGAAACATTTTAGCTTTAGATTCCACATAATCTTACTAGATTTGTGATTTTTTTCTTATATAATACAAGTAACTTATTTTACAAAATTAATTCATGAATATGCTTAAGATGTAATAGGTTTTAGGATCAACAACTATTCTGCAAGAAAATTTTATTAAAGTTTAAATCATATAAACAATGCTATAGGATACTTTTTGAATTACAAAATGGCAATTTCATATGGTTCAATCTAGTACATGTTTATGGTATCCAATATACTTGTAAACCTTATTAAATAAAGCTTTCTCTCTGAATTTAAAATAGTTATTTTTCCTTTGGAGTAACTTCATAAGGAAAATTAAAATATTAAATTAGCCTGGGCATGGAGGCTCACGCCTGTAATCCCAACACTTTGGGATGCCGAGGTGGTTGGATCACTTAAGGCCAGGCATTCGGGGCCAGTCTGGCTAACATGGAGAAACACTGTCTCTACTAAAAATACAAAAATTAGCATGGCATTGTGACACATGCCTATAATATCAGCTATTTGGGAGGCTGAGACAGGAGAATCGCTACAACCTGGGAAGCGGAGGTTGAAGTGGGTCAAGATTGCACCACTGCACTCCAGCTTGGCCGATAGAGCAAGTCTCCGTCTCAATAAATGAATAAATAAATAAATAAAGTCTTACTCTGAAATAACAAAAATTTTGATGGGATATCTGATAAGATATTAAAACTGTATGTTAATACAAATAAAATTCAAGTCATATTACTAAAGCTGTACTTAATAAAAACATCATGTGAAGAATAACCAAAAACATCAATTCATAATAATAAAGGCAATTCTTAACATTTAAAGAACTAAGATGAGACTCAAACTCATAAATGCTATTTTATATAGTTTTTTAAAATCAAAACATTTGCAAAGCATATTATGGGTACTTCAATAATCTGGTAGAAAACACTCAACTTTTGCTAATACCTGGCAGATAGATTGACTGGTTGTTTAATACACGAAAATTTCTTAGTATATAAATGCATCACATCAAATCTAAAAACATACCTCATTGTATACAGTAGAGTCCCATCATCCTGAATTCGAAGCAACTTATTTGGCATTGTCATATTATGAGCTACTGATTTTTTCCCATTGTGAAAAAAAGTATCTGGAGTCCAGATTTTGCTAGCCATTAAATTGTTCAGTCGAAGGATGTTCATGGGACCTTTAAATTTTAAACGTTCATCTTTCCATTTTTGTCGAAAGAAAACATCAATTGTATATTCCTGAAATAAAAAATATAATTTCTTTGAAAATAGTAAATGTTGTACACACAAGACACTATAAAATTCCAACAAAATAAAATTCTAATTAATTTAAACAGAGAGCGAGCTATATTGAAAGAAAAACATTTTTAATCAGAAAAATTACTCCTTTGTCTTATCAATACATGTTGCCACATACTATGGGATAAAGTATGTCTGTGTATACTATTAGCTATATATTCCTCTGAAAAGAAAAAATATCACTTTGGCCTCTTTTAGTTGAACAAGGTCTCAGTCAAACTGCTCCACTGCATCCTGTAGTTTAGAACTGCTTGGAGAGGGGATAAGCTTGGGCAGGGTCTGGTTGATTTATTTTAATAGCCTATTTCAAGAAAAAATGAGTAGGCAGCTTTCCCAGTAGCAAATAAATAAATAAATAAATAAACAACATTTTTAAAAATTAAAAAGAAAAAAAAACCCACTACACTTAAGCACATTGTCAGATCTGCATGAATCATCATCTCCTGTTGCCAAAGAAACTGTAAATTATCATATTTATTTTTTAATCCTAAAAAATGGTGAGAACATGATAATGTTAGCAAGACTGTCTTAGGAGATAATTTCAATAAAGTTTATTTATGAAATTAGTTGTAATACAAGCACTTTACAAGTTTTTAGAATACATCAATTATGACTATCTTGCAGGGAAACTCCCTCATATTAAAATGTACTTTAAAATATTGTTACAGACCCACTAGTGATCAGGTCCTCTATTATTTTTCTCCAAATTTTAACTTAGGTGGAACTCTCTTTCTCTCTCTCTCTCCTTACCTCTGTCTCTATCTTTACCCTATCTTTCTTAAGGTAATGTATACATTTTAAATGAGATACACAATGCACGATTGTAAATACTATTTACAATCCACTGGATGTTAATTTTTTTGTCAATATATGTTTGTATAAACATGCTATAAATAATTAAAATGTTCAATTACACACCTGAGATTGGAAGTTCAGAAACTGTCCTTTGAGCACAAAACCATAGTCATTACATGTTTGAAAATAAACAATGCAGTGATGCCAATTTTACTAAATTAATGTTTGCAGAAAAGAACAGATTAAAAAGGCCATATACTTATAAAACAGAAAATCATTTGTACAAATTTGAATCAAATACATGAATCCCAGTGATCCCTCAAAACTTGAAACTATGATGATACTAACAAGTGAAAATCCTAGGTAATGGCATGTGAGTAGGAAATGAACAGAGGTTCTGGGTTGTTAATCCTTAAAGGAATATTCCATAACCTTATCCACACTCACTATCATCTAGTTATCTTTTTTAATGTTTAACTCTAAACATTAAATGGAACTCTAAAATTAAAAAATAATGAACAAAGAGATGAGTCTTTGCACTCTAAGTTTCATGTAGTATTTTTTTTTTAGCTGGGATTCCTCAAATACTAGCCTAACGTGACTACATATGATTCTTGCTTACTTTTCCAGGCAAAATTAATGAATTTTAAAACTTTTTATAAGACTTCAAATTCTATATTTCATTTCTGTAAGATGAGGGTATGTTTTATCTGTTTCAGAAGCTGTTGATATGACAGTCATTTCCTGGAGGTCAACCACACAGGAAATACTTAAAGTTTACAAACAGGAAGTTGCAGGTGATTTTTTTTTTACATTTTTAATGACATATTTTACTAATTTATTTTTGTTTTTCATAACTTCAACTTTTATTTTAGATATGGGGGCATATGTGCAGGTTTGTTTCATGAGTATATTGTGTGATGCTGAAGTCTGGGACACTGTCATCCAGAGAGTTAGCATATCACCCAATAATTAATTTTCCAACCCTTGTCCTCCTCCCTCTCTCCCTGCTCTAGTCCCCAGTGTCTATTGCTGTCATCTTTATGTCCATGAGTACCCAACGTTTAGCTCCCACTTAAAGTGAGAACATGCTGTATTTGGTTTTCTGTTACTGCATCGATTTACTTAGTATAATGGCTTCCAGCTGCATCCATGTTGCTGCAAAGCTATGATTTTGTTCTCTTTTAAGGCTTCCTAACATCACATAATGTACATGAACCAAATTTTCTTTATCCAATCTGTCACTGATGGGCATCTAAATTAATTCCATGTCTTTGCTATCGTGAATAGTGCTGCAATGAACATATGCATGCATCTGTCTCTTTGGTAAAACGATTCATTTTCTTTTGAGATATATAACCAGTAATGGGATTGCTGGGTTGCATGGTGGGTCTGTTTCAAGTTCTTTGAGAAATCTCCAGACTGCTTTCAACAGTGGCTGAACTAATTTACATTCCCAGCAACAGTGTGTAAGTATTCACTTTAGTCTGCATCTGTTTGTTTGTTTTTTCTAACATTTTAATAATGGCCATTATGACTGATATAAGATAGTATCTCATTGTGGTTTTGATTTCCGTTTCTCTGATGATTGGTGATGTGAAGCATTTTTTCATCTGTTTTTTGGCTGCTTGTATGTCTTCTTTTGAGCAGTGTCTGTTCATGTTTTTTGCCCACTTTTTAATGAGGTTGTTTGCTTTTACTTGTAGAATTATTTAAGTTTCTTAAAAACTCTTTCCAGAATTATTATTCATCTTTGAGGGCTCACAGTGTCCCAAGGTGTGCCCTGCCAATCTATCTAACATAGTTTGAGTCCTTTTCTCCCACCCTCACCATGCAAACTCATGTTATGCTCTAGGCAACTGCAACAATCCCCACTCCTTGCCATTCCTCAAATAGAGCAAGTTCTCCACCTGCCTCAGACCCTTGAACACCTGCAAAAAAAAACATAGCCAGCTCTCTTTGTATTTCTATAGGGCTCTTCATTCTTTCAACATCATCTGTTGCAATTATACATTTGCTTCTCTGCCTCCCAAACAGTTTATAAATCCTCAAGAAAGGAACCATGGCTTTCATTTGTGCTTATTTTCTTTTTGTTTCTCAGACATACACAAGAGTGTAAAGAATATTACAAACAACTTGTAACCATCACCTAGCAGAAATGTCATCACAAATATTATTGAAGCCCTTCCTCTTCTGTTTATCCCTTCTCAATCACAGTCCCCTTGTCCCCAAGGAAATAAGTATCTTAAGTTTAGTGTATACCATTCCCATACATGTACTTTCACATTTAGTGTGTGTTTGTGTGTACGTGTGTGTGTGTGTGTGTATATGTGTATATATATATATATATATATATATATATATATATATGTGTGTATATATATATATATATATATATAGAGAGAGAGAGAGAGAGAGAGAGAGTCACATTATAAACATTGATATACATGTATATCATACCTTGTATATTGCCTTCTATATTTTTCTGACACTTGCATCTTTTAGCTACTTTGCTGAGATTTACTCATGGCAATATATCTAGCCCTCTGATTTATTTTCACTGCTTTATAGCATTATATTGGAAGACAAACTTCACAATATCATCGTCATTTTTCCTTATCCCTTGTCACTGTCACAAGCAATATTGCTACAAATATTCTTGTTCAACACTTGTAATACAAAGGTATAAGAAGAGTTACTCTAGACAAGAGGTCAGCAAAGTTTTTCCATTAAGGGTTAGTCAATAAACATTTTAGAATTTGTGGGCCATATTGTTAGTATCACAACTATCCAACTCTGCCACTGCAATGTGAAAGCAACCATAGATTGCATAAATGAATGAGCATGGCTATGTTCCAATAAAACTGTTTACAAATAAAGGCAGCTGACAGCCTTTTTTTCCCCACAGGCTGTAGTATGCTGACACTGCCCTAGACTAAATCTATAAGTAAGATCACTGGAATTTCATGTATGTGCATCTTCAAAATAACAAGACGTTTTTCAATTGAAATCCTAAGTGGTGTGCAAATTTACATTCTCACTAGAAGTAGATAAATGTTCTTCTTTACGTACAACTTAGTAGAGACAGAATATTTCATTTTAGACATGATTAGTGTGAGAGGGGTCATGGTGTAATCATGTGGATTTCTCTGTTAATTAGTAACAAATAATATATGTTCATGTTTGTTAAAAATTCTAGTTTTCTCCTCTATAAATTGTCTGTTCACTTAATCTACTCAGTTTCCTTTTAGGTTGTCTGTCATTTTCTTACAAAGTTATGATAATTATTTATATAGTTTCTATACTAACACTTTCTTAAAGAATATACAACTTAACAAGAATCACACTAAAGATATCCAAAATATCATAAACATATTCCCATGTTTCTTCAATGGATATAAAAGCTCTGCCTTTTACATGAAGGCCTTAAATCCATCTTGTATTATTGTATATGATATGAGATCAAGGTCCAACTTTTTTTTCTAATAATAGAAAACTAGCTTTATCAGCATCATTTATTGACTGGTTCATTTTTTCCCTATACATATGCAATGGCATTTCTATAATATATACAGTATCCATATGGGTATGGATCTGTTTCTGATTTCTATTTTGTTTTTATTATGTACCCATCCATAGTTAAATTCCAAAGCCATTATTATAATAGTTGTATATAAGGTTTAATTAACAATATTCTGTTTATTGTCCAATTGAAGCTATTTTATAATTTCCATCATGGCTTTTCTTTTTCTTTACATAGAAAACATTTTTAACTGTGTTTTTATATTTCCAAATGTATTGGCTTCTTTCATTTATATTTCATCATTAATGTTTGATTTTACTGCAGTTATAATAAGATATTAGACACTATAAAATAATTTTTTGCAATTCATTGAACATTTAAGAGATTTTTTTGTTGTTGAACCTGACCATTTTCATCTTTTCATGATAATCCAGTTCATTTATGCCTATTGTGATTACTAATATTGGACATGTTTCCAGGCTGTATTGTTTTTAGCAGTGAATTAAAATTATAAGGATAGAAGAGAGAACATATTGGACTTTACATGATCAACCAATAAAAATAAAGGAAGAACTCTAGAAAATTAAAAGAAACAATAGAAGAACACACACTGAAGCACACACAAAGTATAAGGAAAAAAAAGTATCAAACTAAAAGAAAATGTAAGAAGTATATAGAAATCAACAATATCAAACATTACTAAAAGGTAATAACGGCTTAGAAGTAGAGAGTGTAGAAGGCAGAATGCAATGAGTTGAGGAGTGAACACAGGGTACAAGTGAGTAAAGAGTAGAGTTCTCTCCTCTGCTCCTGCATTTAAATGCCAGTAAAGGAAATCTAGTTTTATCAGTAAAACCTAGAGACTAGCTAATACAGGTTAGCTATTGTTGTATTAAAACAAACAAACAAACAAACAAAAACCACACACACACACAAAGAAAATGCAGGAGCTTAAAATAACAACCATTTATTATTAGTTTAGAAGTCATGAAGCTGGAAGTTGGTTGTTCTCACCTGGGCTCAAGTTGACCTTAGCTGAGCTTGTTAATAGGTCTCTGCGTTAGGTGGCCATTGGCTGATCTAGGCTGTCACTGTGTAGGGCTGCTGGAGCAACTCAGCGCAGCAAGAACTGTCTCTTGTCCTGCCTCACAAACCACTGGGCTAACCCGGCTTTTCTTTCTCTTGACAATGGCAGAAGTACAAAAGAACAAACTCCAATGCACAAGCCCATTCCAAGCTAGTGCTTGTGTGATATGTTTTAACAGCCCATTGGCTAAAGCAATTTACATAGTTAAATTGATGGATAATTGGTATAGTAGGTAACCCCAACTCTCAGTGAGAGGACACTATAAAATGAGATGGGAAAACGTGGCTATAGGAAGGGGTAAAGAACTTGAGCCAGTATTTCATCATTGCAACCGAACACACTAGGCCTCTGTGAGAGGAAAGTAAAAGATGTTGGTGAATGAAAAAAGAGTTTGAGGTCATCTGAAATTTCAATGAAAGTCACATGAGTCTAATCTCAGGGAGGCAGGTTGGTTATAACTTAGTAAATATAACTATTATCAACTGTATTTACTTAAGAAAAGAGCGAGCCTTTAAGTGGAAGCAGGGTAATCAGCTTAGGACAACGGCTTACAAAGTAAAGTGTGTATATCCATTTGGGTGCAGGAAGAAAATATTAGAATCTCGATTTTTATGTATCACTTAAAATATAAAAAGTAAATGAAACTTTTATAAAAGATAATATATGGAACTATATAAACATTATTAAGAGTAAGAATGTAAATAAGTAAATTATGGTCATATTTATAAGGCATTCTATGGGAAGAGAAGGGGCAACAGGAAATGGGGGAGTGAATGCATTTGTTATCAGTGTACTGTGATTGTGTCTAGTTAGGTGAATTTACAATACTTACTTTTGATTAAATTAGCTCTAATGAAAATAGGCAATTGGTTTCAGAAGACTACTGATAAAACACCATGGAAGAAAGTAATAATTATACAAACGAAAGTGGAAAACAAGAAAAAGAAATACAACACTCTGTCTAATAGGAGCTCTATAGGAGCCAGGTTAAAAAAATAGTAAACAAACAAACTCTAAAAAAACTCCAAAAAATATTTATAATTATCAGTGAGGCTATTTAAAATATGGGTTTACACCCACTGTTTATAGCAATAAATTTCGTCTTAAGCACATGTTGTAATTTAAAATACTGGTCAATGATAGCATCAGACCATTGCAAGTAATAAGTCATTTTAAAAACTAAAAATCCAGAACACAAGGACAAATATCAAAAGTTGATGGGTGGATTTTTAAATATGAGCATCATAATTCAGTAACCAATAGCCAATGACATACTTCTTAAAGTTGAATCTATAATAGTTGTAAAGGCAAGTATTAATGTGATATAAATTTAGAATCATACCTTTTAATCGCTACAACGTAATTTATTTAAGAAAAATATTAAAAACAATAAACTGCACTTAAACATTAATTACTAGAAATATAAACATTTTAAGTGGGAACAAAAATAAATGTATTTCTTTGATAAATATAATTACTCCTTAAAATAAATATTTATTTTTAAAAGTTCACTTTAGTCCATATTTCATATTTTTATATATTAGTGTAAAATATATGTATAGATATATACATAAATATAGCTGATTAACTAGTTTTTGTATGTTTTGCTTTCTAGATTAAAAAGACAGGGGAAGAATTCATTTCAATAACATAATATTCATTGCATAGCCACTAACTACAACAAGATTTCCAAATAAATTATTTTCATGTGATTCCCTTAAATGCTTATAAAATGCATACTCTAAGTATTTGAAAAGAATATTCTTGAAAAGTGCATTTAAAATTAACTTCAGATTTTTCATGAGTACATACTAACAGAGCTATTACTTGATTTGTGTTTTATAAGAAAATTACCAAAAAAAAAATAAAAAACGGTCTAACTCCTTCATACAAACTTAAAGGCTTAGATCCATGAACTGAGATTCTAAAAGAAATTAATAATAAAAGGCTGAATTACACAATGCATTGGAGAATACACATACAACTAAAGTGCAAATTTAATAAGAAACAAACAAAAAACCACAAGGATAGATCAGCTTGCATGTATCCTATGGCTTATACACAGAAGTGAGACTGACTGTTGGGTGACACTAAAGAGTTGAAAAATCCGTACACTCCAAGATTTCAAAAATTTCTTACAGGAAATTTAATCAAATTTCCTACTCTCACAGATGGGATTATAGAAAAATTCAGTGAATTTCCTGTTTTCAAGTTTGTGAGTGACCGAACCCAGACAAAGATGCAGTTTCCAGTCAAATGTTTTTGCCACTACTAAAAATCTCCATTTATACAGTAAACTCCTTAAGTGTTATATTCATAATTTGTCCTGGAAACAAAGAAATCACTCTCTATAAGCCATTGCACAGTTTATCATATAAACTTGATTTTAAGGACATATTAACTTAATGAAGGCACCATATTGTTTATTGCCTGACTACATTAATTATAAATCAATACTTGCAGCCAATTCCTGAAGAATCTTATCCACTCACTAAAACACAACTAAATTGTAGGACTGCTCCTGGAGTGATTTCTCATTTACTTTGATTTTCTACATTTATTTAAAAATAGTAAAACTTATTACATTATACTCTTGTGGCTAATAAAGGCTAGTCTCCCTTGAGTAAATTCCAATCAGTGTGTTTCTTCTATAATGAAGAACATGTAGTCTATGAAGCAGATCTATAAACAATGTAAAAAATATCACCCTTGGAATATGCAAGAAAAATGAAGCTCAAATACTTTCAGTTGGTACTCAAAGGGGGCTAAACAACAAATTTAGCACAGTATTTGCATTGCAAAAAATTACAAAGAAAAATGAGAATCTTAAGAACAGATCAGCAAAGGGCCAATAAACCCAATTAGTACAAGCCTTATTATGTAAAGAAGTTCACACAAACTACAGTTGCAGAACAACATAGCTACTGCACATTCAAAACATAGTGGAGGTAAGATGTTTGGACATTCTTTTTGGAACCAGGGGCCAGGCAAATTTCACTAACAAACTAGAAAATGATACTAAAGATTCATATTCTAACAGAAAATAATTAAAATATATCTAATAAAAGTATTCAATATGATTAATAGTTATAGTAGACAGCGATCTACTTTGATATAATATGTGTCATTTAAAATTCATAACAACTTTATTGCATATGCAAAATTATCCCAATTTCACAAGTGGGAAATACTTCAAAAGCAATATTTACTTAAAAAAAAGACAGAGAGGAAAAATTTGGTCTCAAATTCTGTGTTTCTAAACACCATGGTCTTTTCATTATACCATACATAAAACAACACTTGAAGGCAGAATGTCAGAATAAAATTTTCTTCTTTCATAGATCAATAAATGGACATTACTCATGGCTTATGAGAAGTTACAGGAAGAACTAAGTTATAGGGCTGAGACTGGAGTTTTGGAATCTCTGAAAAGGGTATTTTCTTCAAAGCCCGATGTTGGAAAAACTGAATAGCCATATGCACTATAATTAAATTGGACATCTATCTTATCCCATACACAAAAAATCAACTCAAGGCAGACTAAAGACCTAAATGTAAGACCTGAAACTAATAAAACTCCTAGAAGAGAAGATAGGCTCTTTGACATTGATCTTGGCATTGAGTGTTTTGAACATCACTCCAAAAGCTCAGGCAGCAAATGCAAAAATAAACAAGTGAGCATACATCAAACTAGAAATCTTCTGTACAGCAAAGGAAACAATCAACAAAGTATAAAGGTAGTCTTATGGATTGGGAGAAAATACTTGCAGATTACAAATTTGATAAGACGTTAATATCCAAAATACATAAGGAATTCACACAACTCAATAGTTAAAGAACAACCTAAGGGCAAAGAATCTGAATCAACAGTTCTCCAGTAAAAACACAAAAATGGTCAATAATTATATAAAGAGGTGCTCAACATCACTAATCATCAAATAATTACAAATTAAAATCAGTATCACCTCACACCTGTTAGGACGGTTATTATCAAAAAGACAAGAGATAACAAGTGTTGGCCAGGGTGTGGATAAAAGGGAATCTGTGTACACTGTTGGTGGGGATGTAAATTGGTGCATCCATTAGGAAAAACAATATTGATATTCCTCAAAATGTTAAAAGTAGAATTGCTATATGGCCCAGGAATCTCTCTGTTAGGTATATACCCAAGAGAAATGAAATCATGACCTTTAAAGATATTGGCATTCACATGCTTATTGTAGCATTATTCACAATACCCAATATACAAAAACAATCTAAGTGTCCGTCAATGTATGAATAAATTATTTAAATATGGTATACATGTACAATGAAATTCTATTCAGTTTTAGAGAAGGAGACCCCGTCATTTGCAACAATATAGATAAACATGGAGGGCATTATACTAAGTAGGATAAGTCAGACACAGATGGAAAATAGTGCATGATCTCATTTATACATGGAAAAAGGGAAGGGAAAAAGGTAGGTTGGTTGGTTGAATACATAGAATAAAATGATAGCAGTTACTGGGGTGGGATGTGAAGAGGGAAAAAAATAGGGAGGTGTCAATCAAAGGGTATAAAGCTTAGATACATAGGACGAATGTCTACAGATCTAAGGTAAAACATAAGGACTATAATTATTGTATACTGGAAATGTAAGTGCTCTTACTGTAAAAAAAAAAAGGAAACTATGCAAGAGGATAGATATGTTAATTTTACTTGACTGTAGTAGCCACTTACTATTATAAGTGCATTGAAATATAATGTTGTACATCTTAAATGTGCATAATAAAAAATCTTCTTTGCACAATTAAAACTGAAACACAATATCAAATAATAATAGTGATACATATTAAGTAAGAAGAAATAGATGTTAAAAGCACGAGTTCTCAAGTCAGATAGATCAGGGTACCTGACTTTAAGCAGGTTGGCTAGCCTTTCTTTATATCAGTTGACTTATCTGTAAAATGGTAAGAAAAATAGAACTTACTTCCTAGGACTCTTGTAAGGATTAAGTGAGATAATATTTGCAAAGTTCTCAGAAAATGGTTTGGACACCAAGGAAGATATTCTGGCATAAATCATCTTCCAAAGATCCTTCTCCCTCTCCCCATACTCAACAAAAGGGTGGCCAGACAAGGTAGAGACACCCAGTAATTAAAGGTCATAAAGTTCCAGAGGTGGGGGCCACACAGGATACCAGAGAGAATGCCACTGGAGAAGAAGCCACCTGTGTTTTTGGTGACTGCAATAAGGAGGTCACTGAGAAGATAGCACAAGTATGCTCCATGGGAGACCCAGTATTCATCTACCAACCATACAAATAGCATATATTGCTAACAGAGAACTACAATAGAACCAGTTCAGTAAAAAGGTATATTCACCTTTTACTACTCTCCTTTACCCTTGCAACAACTTTGAAAAACACAGAAAAAGAAGAGGAAGAGTGGATCTTGGCCTGTCCCCACAGTACATCCCTTACCTGTGAAAAAGGCATGGAAAAGGAGAGAACATCTAGATGGCCTAAGAGACTGATGCTGAAATTAGTTTGGACTGGACTCGTTAAGCTATAGTATGCATTGAAGCATTGCCGTAATGTGAGGAAGGGAGTTTGAAAGAATAAAATCTTGCTGATTTCAGTCTCCTGAATCTCTAAAGCCCTTAGGATGAAGTACAAACACTCTCACAGCCTCCAAGGCCCTGCACGATCTCTTCCTCTCTACCCCTCTAGCCTTGCCTACAATAATCCCCCACCACATCCACACACCCACACCCCAACACATGTACCCCTCTATGCTGCCACAATTATGACATAAGTACGTGTCAGGCCTCTGATTTATCATGCTGCATTTTACTATGCAAACTCACTAACATCTGTTGATCAGTCTTCTCTATCCTCTCCCTACATCTAGACAACTTTCATTCCACACTGAGAACAAGGATCGTGACGTCGTGACCACCTTCTTCAATGCTGTGTCACCAGCATCTAAACAACTACTTGGAACATAGGAAATAAACAATACTTTGCCTATGAATAAATGAATAAGGGGAGTCATTGTAAATTTAATGTAGTATGAAGGATACTGAGCCATAAGGTTTCTGATGAAACATAAGAAGAAAGGCATCATTAGCAGAGGCAGATGGCAGAAAAGCTCTCAGATGTCTTATGGCAACAATCTGCAAACAACAAGCTAATCCTTAAATTCACAGGTGTCCAGTTACTTTCGTTCGTGTGTTTGCATGTGTGCATCTAGGTAACTATATTAAACTAATCACCAATATACTTTATAATTATATAAATAGTTATATTTTATAGAATAGCTGCATTTTAACTATAATTGTTATTTTAAAATATTAATAGTTACCTTTTACAGAACGTATATAGTATAATAGCAATATTTTAAAGAAAGTCAACACATACCAAAAAAGCCATGCAATTATAAGTTGTCTGGTAACGGAAAGCATCATGTTTTAAAGTATCATTTGGGCATATCTCTATAACTTCTTGGGGGGTGATTATGATCTTCTTAGTCTTTATGGCCTTTATGGTCTGGCTCGAAATACTTTTCTAGCCTCATCTCTCCCAAAATTCCTAAGAGCATTCTAGGCTCCAGTTATACTGAACTTTCACATTTTACTAAACTCAACAAGCTCTTTCAAGTTGTGCTAAAACACTCTTTTCCATTGTGTAGCTAGTCAATCTTTATGTGTTCTTCTTAGCTATCTTTTTTTCCCTAAGATCCGTACCAAACTCTATATCTACCACCCACATCCCCTCTGATAAGACATTAATCCATAAATACTTCAATGAAAGCATTATTGTACCGTTGTAAAATGAACTATTTTCCTTAGCTGTCCTCCAATATCCTGTGAGCAATTTGAGGGCTACACTTACATATTTCAGTTCCTACCATGGTGAGAAGCACTGAGTGTATACTTAGGAAATCTTGTTGAAATGTACAGACACAAGTTATGCCTTCTAGTATCTCAGACTGCCATAAAAAATAAAAATAAAAAAGTCAGGAAGATTTTCATAAGCCTATGTACAATGTCATTTAAAAAATACTATGAACGCCATGTGGTGGAGCACAGGGATAAAGAGGACTGACGACTTGGAATAACCTAGAAAGAAATCAGAAAACAGATGAAATTTGAACTTAGTTTTGACTAAATAAAATACCTCCAGTTGGCAAAGGAGGAGGTAAGCATAACAAGAACAGGAAAAAACATGTGCACGGCCAGCGAGTTGTTAAATATAATGACATGTTCAGGGAACAGTGAGAAGTTCAATGCCATCTTTAAAAATAAAAGCCTCACTGATAGTTATAATGCCGTACAGCTACTGCCCTCCGTCTTGCCTCCTCTCTTCAACCACGCTGCTTAAAAATGTTACCTCCACTTTTTCTCCATTTCCTCACCTCCCACTTGCCTCCACCCACCGCAATCTGGTTGCTTTTACCACAATCAGCAAATACTTCTGTTTTTCATCTAATGACATATTTAAAAACCTTTTCTTGGTTTTACCACAATAGCTGATACAATGTTCGCTCCCTACTTTTGTAATGCTCTCTTGTACTGGTATTCTTAAAGTCACATTTTCCTGGTACTCTGAGAAACCATTGCTAAAATCCTCATCATGGGATGTGAGACCTTTGATGCCTGTCAGCTATCTACATGTACTGATATCCCCTAGAAAATATACGGTAGTAGGACCAATAGATAATATTTATTATTCTTAATCTAGGCATACAAGTTCTTTGTGGCTTTCCCAAAGACAGTCTCGAAACTTGAAACCTAGGACAAAAAACACACAACCCCTGAAATTTTTACTTAAAAAAATCACTTCATGTTCAGAAATCACAGTTATTATTTATTTTTTTTTCTTTTGTCAACATTTATTTTTGGTTCAGAGGGTATCTGTGCAGGTTTGTTACACGACTAGCTTGCATGTTGCTGTGGTATGATGTACAAATTATTTTGCCACCCGGGTAGTGAGCATAGTATCCATAGGTAGTTTTTCAACCCTCCCCCTCCCTCTCCCTCAAATAAGCTTCAGTGTCCATTGTTCCTATCTTTGTGTGTACGTGTACTTGATGTTTAGCTCCCACTTACAAGTGAAAACATATCATATTTGGTTTTCTGTTCCTCTATTAATTTGTTTAGGAAAATGACCTCCAGCTGCATCCATGTTACTGCAAAGGACATAATTTCATTATTTTTTATGGCTGCATAGTTTTCCAAGGTGTATATAGACCACATTTTCTTTATGCAGTCCACCACTGATGAGCATCTAGGTTGATTCCATATATTTGCTATTGTGAATAGTGCTGCAATGAACATACAAGTGCATATGTCTTTTTGGTAGAACAACTGATATTCTGCTAAAAAGTAGACTAGTAATAAGCATATAGTATATAGTAATAAGCTTGCTGGGTCATATAGTAGTTCTGCTTTAAGTTCTTTCTGAAATCTGCAAACTGCTTTCCACAGCAACTAACCTAATTTACATTCCCACCAGCAGTGTATAAGCACTCCCTTTTCTCCGCAACTCTGCCAACATGTTATTATTTTTACTTTTTATAATTGCCATCTGACTGAGGTGAGATGGTCCCTCATTGTGGTTTTGATTTGCATTTCTCTAATGATTAATGACGCTGAACATTTTTCATATGCTTGTTGCCTACATGTGTGTCATTTTAAGAAATGTCCTTTCATGCCCTTTTTCCATTTTTTAATGGGAATGTTTGTTTTTCACTTAAGTTCTTTATAGTTCTGGATATTAGACCTTTGTCGGATGTATAGTTCAAAAATAATTTCTCCTATTCTGTAGGTTGTCTGTTTTCTCTGTTAATAGTGCCTTTTCCCATGAAGAAGCTTTTTAGTTTAGTTAGGTCCCAGTCGTCTATTTTTGTTTTTGTTATAATTGCTTTTAGGGACTACAACATGAAATTGTTGTCAAGGCCTAGGTTCAGAATGGCATTTCCTAAGTTTTCTTCTAGGATTCTTACAGTTTTGAGTATTACATTTAAGTCTTTAATCCATCTTGAGTTGATTTTTGTATATTGTGAAAAGAAGGGTCCAGTTTGAATCTTCTGCATATGGCTAGCCAGTTATCCTAGCACCATTTATTGAATAAGGAGTCCTTTCCCCATTGCTTGTTTTTGTTGACTTTGTCAAAGATCAGCTAGCTGTAAGTGTGTGGCTTTATTTCTGGGTTCTTTAGACTGTTCCATTGATCTACATGTTTTTGTACCAGTACCATGCTGTTTTGGTTACTGTAGCCTTGTAGGATAGTTTGAATCTGGGTAATGTGATGCTCCAGCTTTGTTCTTTTGCTTAGGTTTGCTTTGGCTATTCAGGCTCTTTCTTTGGCTGCCTGTGAATTTTGAAATATTTGAATTTGTTTTCTAATTATGTTAAAAATGATATTGATAGTTTGATAGGAATAAATCTTATTTAGTTTTTACAAAAGAATAGGGAGAATGGTAGGGAATACTACTTTGTGACCTTAGAAAACCAAGAGAGCTATGACTGGATGCACTAAGTTCCTACAACCCTCCTTCTCCAAGAAAGGTAATGAATGGAGTCACTACTTTTACCTGTGCCCTTCTGGAACTGTTTCCCCACCCCTTAGGTGATGTTTTACTGTACACAAAATACATGGGTTCATACAGTTACCCAGTTACCAAATAAGCCATCTCACCTTAACTCTACAGAATCCCATTTCGGCAAAGATCTGTAGCACAGATATCTGACGAGAGCACAGCACTTCATCTGATAAGGAATAAGACAGTGGTCTCTGCCTTTTTTTTTTTTTTTGGATCAAAGCACAGCCTAGCTCAGAAAATGGGACCACTCTTCATTTTGACAGATACCCACAGTTGCTCCTTCTCAGTCTCCTCTTCCATTTTTTGTCCACTTTCTGTCCTTTAAATATTGGTGTTCTAGAGTTTCTGTGAAAGTAAGATGGCCACTTCACTCTAATCTCTTTCCTTGTAAAATTTTATGTATGTCTATGGTTTCAACCACCATTATATGGCCCCCAAGTTATCTATACTCCAAGCTTCTCTGTTGGGCTCCAGATCTATGCCTGTTACCTAGACATCTCCAATTAAAGTTTCAAACTCAACATGTGTAAAACATAAATGTTCATCCCCAGCAACAAAACAAAAACAAACAAAACTTCTCCTACTGTGTTCCATATCCCAATTCCTCAAGATGTCATTCTATACTTCTTCCACCCCTTCATCCAACAGATCAACAATTCTACCCCACAAATAACTTTTGATTCTTTTCAATGCTCTCCATCTTCAGTTCCACTGCCCTGGGCCAATTCACATTAATCTCTTGCCTGTAATAAAACAGCTTTCTAACTAGTCTTCCTTTTCTCAATCCTTTAATATAAATTATTGAACCATAGAACTCTTACTCTGCCACATACCCTCTACCTTCCTCCACTTCTTCATCAGTCTTATAATAGATTCGTGCTTCCTTTAGCATAAAGTCGAATACCTTATCATGTTAAAATACAGACTTTCATGTTCTACAAAGAGTAAATGTTAGTCTATAAATCATAGGAAGATCCCAGGAAACAACTATTTTAAAAAATAATTCAGATGGTTACAATCCAAGTACCTGTAAATCACATTTTGGGGAATATTATTATAAATTCTAGGAGGGTGCTGAAAAATATTTGATGAATGAATGAATGCTTCCAGTGTCTATTTTCTAACGTTCCAAAATGTCAATAACCTTACAGCAACCAGCTTCTACATGCTGACTTTAAAGGGAGTAAACATTATTAATTTACTTTTGATACAAAGGGTTTGCCATGTTCATCACAGGTTTTCTTAATGAACTACATTTACAAATGACAACCTCTGATAAAGAGTTAACAGATTAAGTTCAGTGTCAATTTTGACCAGATATTAAATCTCACAACTCTCTAAACTTCCTTGATGTTAACTACTGAACTATATAATATCCCAGTACCTTCTGGAGATTCTAAGAGATAATGCACTCTGTGTTTTTATAGAGAAGAAAAGTATTATCTGGAAAAATCAACATAATCAATAAACCAAGGTCATATTTACCACACTGCCTGCTTCTTAGCCTAATGGTTAACTGTATCAGGTATCTCAAGATTACTTCAAAGTTTTCATTGTCCAAGCTCTAACCCTAACACTTCACAACAGACAACCATTTGAACTGAGGTTCTTAGTCTAGGTTTAGGTTAAATAATTGATAATCATAACACTTATACCATTAGAATATGCACACACAGTGAAAATGTTTACTAATATAAGAAAAGACATCCTATAGAAACCAAGGAAAAAGGGAAAAACACAGTACAGTAAATTAGAAAGTGCTAAAATGCCTACTACAACCTTGGTCAATTGCCAGCTACTAGTACATTTCAAAAATTAATTACCTCCTTATGAATTTCAAAATATTGAAATAAAATATTTTTAACTTGGTTGCAGAAACTGTAAGTATAATCTTTAATTATAATTTAGATCTACAACATTTTTGGGACAATTACACTAGTTAATGATTCCAAGAAAGCAATGTGTGTGTGTGTGTGTGTGTGTGTGTGTGTGTGTGTGTCTGCATATTTTTTTGGTTCTTAATTCTTTTTGCTATGCTGTTTTGTTTTCTCTCAGGCTAATGTCATAACAAATCTACATCACTGACCTGAATAAAAGAAATTAGGAATTTAGGTTTTGCTACTGACTATGTTCACTGATTAGAAATAAAAGTGTATATGCTAAGCTACTAAAAGTAAAACTAAATTTGTTTTTTACTTTTGTTCTTCATTAACAAATTGTTTATGTAAGATATTCATTAGATAGCTCCACATCCACTTTGACTTGTAGGTAATACTATGTCTACGTTTTCCCTTCCCATCATAACATTCTTTTTTATTTAGAGTGTCACAGCCACGTCTCATTGCTCAAGCTATTGCTCCATCCATACTAAACATAAATTCAAACTTTGCCTCCTTACTTATCTTGATTTCCAGTAAAAATAATATCAACATGGAAATCATTCATTTTGATCATCATGAAGACCAAATTGTTTCTCTCCATAAAATGTATATATGTTTTTTGAGTTGAGCACCATCTTCCCTAATAGACTTACAATGTGAGTAAAAAGATGTATTTGTATGTGTCTCTGTTACTTGTGTCTATAGGTTATTCAACTTTAATTTTTCCCAGCTGCATCTTTCTTCTCTAGATTTGGACAAATATCAATAATACCTGTTGAGTGATCAAACTATCTCCTGGTCCTCAATTAACATCTTCCCTGTATTACACATTATTCATATTTCAGCTATCTGTGTTTTGCCTCTCAACTCTAAATCCACCCTTCTTTCATTTCCTTTGTGATACCTGATGGATCCTATAAATACTGCTCCTCTGCCAGCTCACACAATGTCAGGCTTTGTCAATAGAGGGTGCTGGAGGGACACTCCAATGTAGTCAAAAGAGAAGGGCGCTTTTCTTTCTTGGTCTCTTTCTGGGTCACGTGCATTGTCATTTTTTTGGCACAGCTTCAAAGGACTGACATGCTGTGAGTTTTCAGCCCATGCAGCATATTTCTGTAGACCAGCTTCAGCATATACCATCACATGTTTCTTCACCACCAGTAGCTGCATGTTCCTGTAGCAGCAGCACCCCTCCAGTGAGGTCAGAATTCACAGATCTTAGGGGGAAAGGGTGCTCTTTCAAGTCCTCAGTTTCTTCCTGATTCTGGAAGTGGTGACACTGCAACCCTAGAAGTAGATGTTCTGTCTGCATTTGTTAATTCTGTATTGCTTGGAATCTTCTTTTATCCATGTTTTAAAACGAATTTAACTGTCTTTTATTAGTTAATAATTCTTTATATCAGATTTTCCCTATGATGTTCTATGACTGGACTGTGTTTACATAGTATGCTCCCATTTGGTAGGTTTGTGATTAACTAGACTTCCTCTAAAACAACTGTTGGCAAGCCCGACTAAATGAGGTAAATAAAGACAGAAATAAAGTAGGAAATCTGACAAGAGCAGAGCAATTTCTTAGAAATTTTTTAGGCTAGATGCATTAAGGGAAATGTATCACTAGATAAAATGTCTAGGGCCTTCAAGATTTTCAAAAACGTACTAAGATGCTGAATATGCATTCCATTTTTGAGAATACATCTATATTTGGGTGTGCATACACACACTTACACACACATGTATTCTGAAATATAAAAAGAAAACTAAAAAATCAAAGTAAGTGATTTTTTATTTAAATGTTATCAACTGAAATTCCACTCAATGCAACCTATATTGGTAGTGTGAGTATATTTTAATGTTTATTATAACTTGTGGTAGAATCCCCCCAAATAAGAAAGCATATCTTGAGTCTGCTAAAAAATTTTAAAGTTCTCGGGTTCAATTTACTGATGAAACACAACTGCTTTTAGTTCATTTCAGACATAAAGGAGCTAAATATGTTCCATTGCTAATGACTATATACCTAACATCAACTACCAACTTTCTAAATATGTTAGCGATCCAAAGAATAGTCACAACAAGGAGAGGTAGAGAATTAATCTAATCCATTATCGCCACTGGAAAACAAATGACTTTGTATATTTTGGCATACAAGTATGATGTGAGTTTGTGTAAAATCCCCAAATATCAAACATGTCTTGCTAGAAACATACATGTTTGCATGTATGTATGTATATATGCATATATATATAGAGAGAGAGATATGTTTTAGCTAAAATAATTCACTTTGCAAAAAAATAAAGCTAAAATTTCAATGCAGTAACTGCTACTACTGAAATTTACAACATGAAAAAAATCTACAATATTGAAAATGTACTGATATTTGGGAGTCATATCATTTGTCTTTCTGCTTTGGCTGATAATAAGACACAAATTAACCAGATGTAAGAGTCACAATTTATATAATATGCTAATTTCTCAATGTAGTAGTTAACAAAATTCTGACTCTACTTAATTTTTGATAGAAGTTAGGTATTTATTTGCACTGTGTCTCTCTAATATTTGGGAACATTTAAGACAATCTGCACTAAGACAAAGAGTATTTACTAGGACAAAATTATATTTATAGTCAAACAATAACATTTGGAATGCACACTCTTACTAAAAATAAATAGTCTTTGTCATAATTATAAGGATATGTCCACTTAAATTGACCCATGGAAAGAGGCAGATTAATATTTCAGGTCAAAATATACAATAATGCAAGGGGAAAAGGAGGGTTTACTGAAGAATAGGATTTTTTTCCTCTTGTACCAGAATCGTACCTAAGACCCAGAATTGAAGGAGAAAAATAAAAGCACTTAAATCATGACATTCCCATTTTAAAGAATTTTAATGGACTGCCAACATTTAGTATCAACCACCTCCCCAAAGGTGGGGATCACCCCTGAACATGTTCAGCCACCCAGGTCAATATAAGAAAAGGTCTCTGAGGTCAGAGATGTGGCTCTGATGGAATAAACAGCACATTTTTTGCCATAAAAGTGAAATTTAGGTTCCCTAACGGAAACCTCCTGATAAATTAGCTGGTAATGTTTATGAAAGCTTGCAAAAATGGAATACTTTTTGTTTTGTTAGTTTATCCAGGTAGAAAATGTCCAAACTTGTCAATTTTCCCCCGAGTTATCAGAGAAAGGGAAGAATTTGAGGAGAAATGACACAGTGGGGAATACTGGGCAAAAAGGGACAAGGGCTTCTCGGTGTCTGGGTCATAAGGAAGATGAATGTCTAAAGAATCATGAAGTCCTAGAGGGAAGGATGCCTGAGGGGTGAATGAGCCACAGATTTGGCAGGGAGGTAGCAGGGAACAAGAGACATGCACATCAAGGGAATATAAAGTAAAGCAAATGTCAGTTGACATGCTGGAATCTGACAAGTTATTATGAATGAAAAACTCTTTCATCAAAAATGTCTATTGCAGAGCACTATAGTTAGCAGTAAAAGTGAAGGACTTATCATTAAATTTTTAATGCTTCATCAATAATTCATCTTTGGCGATTCTAGCCCATCAGTACCTAACACATCAAACCAATTTTCCTCGCTTACCTATCTTATCTTATTGTATTTTAATTGATTGGAGACAGGGTCTCATTCTGTCATGCAGTGGCACGATCACAGCTCACTGCAACTTCGACCTCCTGGGCTCAAGCGATCCTCCCACATCAGCCTTCTGACCACAGGCATGTGCCATCACACCCTGCTATTTTTTATATTTTTTGGTAAACATGGGGTTTCTCTATGTTGCTCAAGCTAATTTCAAACTCCTGGGATCAAGCAGTCCTCCCACCTCGGCCTTCCAAAGTGCTGCAATTACAGTTGTGAGCCACCACACCAGGCCTGTCTCATTTTAAAGAAAAAACAAAATAACACCAGTTCCATAGAATCCAAGAGTACCAACATTCTAATTTTTTAGGTTGATTTATGTATACCTACTATGTGTGCAGATTATATGTATGGTATGTATGTAGATAGCTAACGAGGCAATCACTTTGCTCAATACCAATCAGAGGGTTTTGTTGTTGTTGTTGTTGTTTTTAAATGTGTAACACTGACCATGACCTCATTCTGTAAGAAGTCTTTATCTATGAAACTATATTCACTTTCCTTATGGAAGTTCGCAATTCTGCCTTAATCCTCCTAGAAAATTTTTCTTCTTAATACAATTAATTTTATTTAAATAACTGTTTATCACACTGTAGTTAGGTAGACATGTTTTGAAAATGATATAAAATACACAGGACTAATCCAAACACTGAAGTTGGAAATGGAAACCACAGATCTAAACATCTTTAACTATCCATGTATTTGGGTAGACTAAATAGACATGAGACATATACATAATTCTGTAACACTAAAAATGCTACTTTATTTGAAATTACCCCCACTCCCCATTATGTGAAGTAAAAATACTATTTAATGAAAAACTCACCATATCTGTATCTGAGACAGGGCCAAAACTGGTCACGTAGATGTTAGTGAAGACTTCAGTAATACTGTCTGATATGAGAAAAGAGATTGAATATAGATATTATATAATAAGAGCCACAGGAGAGAGAAGGGTTTGAGTACACGGTATGGTTTGAAAGCTGTGTCATAAATTTGGGATTACTGGGTTTTACTTTCTTGTCAACTTTCGCAACCATAATGACTATAATGCTCAGTTATTTCATTGGTTTTCACCATCCTAACTGCAAAATGTATAGAATTATTATGACATTCTTACTTGGAAACCATACCTGATTAGCACATCCTCATTTATATTGCTCAAAATGAATAGTTTCTTAGGAAACATCATAAGTGAAACAGTTTATAATAAATATATTACCAGTACTAAAAATAAAGTATGGTATTGTTTGATATAATCCTAAATTTGATGTTTCAACTAAACATTTCAGTATCTCATGATGGTAAAGATTCAATTTACAGATTGTAAATCAGTACATCTTCTCCATACAGCACAAAACAGCTTGGTAATTATAAATAAACATAATTCCAATTAATATAAAAAGCTTTATCATTCAGTGACATAAAAATTAAAAAAATAACAGATTACTTTCAAACAAGCTTGCTTTTAAATGTATTTAAGAATGTCTGAAATGCTAAGACTGAACTAAATTGGATTCTAAAATTATGTAACATCATAACTGTAATACAATTAACTGGAGTGCTCTATTAACTAGGTAATTTAGATCAAAATTTTAAATAAGCCAAATGGTGATGGGGAAAAGGTCAAAGAAAAGATTGAAAAACAAAAATCTTTTCACTGCTCTTGTAGTAGGAAAAAAAACATATCATTAATGTTTATCATCATGAGCGAAATGTCTTATTCATTAGCTGTCAGATTTATAATTCTACGTAAACAATAACAAGAATTGTTTTTCGTATTATACTAGACATTAATTTACAACCATCAAAGAGACTAAACTATGTCTGGGATTTTGTATCCATTAAGGCAAGAATAAAAAATAGAAAGGCTATTGATAAAACAGGGTATACTTTGAATGCCTACTACATAACAGGTACTCTTTAAAGCACCTGAAATATCATAATCTGAATGTCAAACGTATGTGGTAGATTCTCTGTTATCTCTATGCATGTGTACAACGATTCAAAGAAAGGTAAGCAAACTTGCCAAAGACCCACAGCTAGCAGAGTAGATAGAGCAATGATTTATAACCCAAGCAATCTAGTTTCTGAGTACTCAAGCTAAATCAAAGCATCATACCATAGTCAATGATAAACGTAAAACTAACAGTAGTTTCTTATTAAACGCATGTTTCTATTCACCAGAATACTCCGTGCCAAAGGCATAGTTATAGTGCTCCAAATAAATATGTTCATTAAACTTTGTTGTATACACTATTTCATCCCTAAAACTGTATTTTTGAAGTTCTATTGTAAAAGCATTTGAAAATAAATTTATGAAATAATTTCAGATGCCACCTACCCCAAAGACCAGCTCAGGAGCAGCTTTCTGGGTATAAAAAGTCCCATAGGATCCTGAGTTCAGAAGAGTCCCATGCGTAATTTAATGGTCTATCTGCGCTTTCTTTAAAAATCTTAATTATTTTTTAAACAAAGCGTCCTGTATTTTCATTTTGGACTGGACATCACAAATTATGTAGCTGGCCCTGTTCTTGAATTTATATATACTAGAAAGCAATCGTGGAAATGAGAACCATCATTTTGTTTTCCTTTTACCCACACCAAATTAGTCACACTATTACATTTATTCAATTAGTAACTAGATAAACCTTTGTAATAGCTGTTGACCTAAAATGTTCCAGAGAAGAGAAATTAAAATGTGAAGGTAAGCTTTTACTCTAAGAGAAGAAAGTGAAATGATTCTCCTTAGTTTAAGTAGTAGAGTCCAAGAAATTACAAAAATGTGTGAATGTATTGATGCTAATGATATGAATAATATTCACTATATGCCAAATGGCAAGTAAAGGGTAAAGGGGTATCAGTACCTAGTGGCTATAAAGAGGTGTCAGCTAAGAACTGACATGAAAAATAAGGTTAGTCTCAAAACTCTAAGCAGCAAGAGAAACACCTAAGACTCAGAACATAGATATAAAAAGTTATTTTTAGAAAAAGAAATGGTTTCATGGATTATTGACTTCATAAGCATAGCTAAATAATGTATGCATTGGGGAGATATTGTCCTGCTATGGAAGTTCAGAAAAAGGAAAATCAGCAAGCCAAACACTGACGATGAACATCCAATAGTGTCTAAGGGAAAGGTATTCTTAGCAATGAGTTTTCTTTTTTTTTAATTTAGATTTCAATATGGATGGATGCACAACCAACATGCGCTAATGAAATATTTTAGTGTAATGAGTATAGATATTCAATATATCTAACACAATCTTCTAGAATTCTATGATCAAAACTCAATCTTTCATTATATTTTAGCTTTCCATAGACAAGGAAAGGGAAGTGAACAAAGGAAAAGGAAAAGAAAGGAATGGAGGGGAAAGGAGGCTAGGGAGATTATATGAATGTAGGCTATTTCCTGTAGAATACAGGTTATTCTAATCTTGTGACTCTGATTTGTCAAGACATTTTATAGTATCATCTGCTTATGCTTGTTTTCCCATGTGGATTTGGAACAGGGTGGATTTGTGCTATTAATGCCTGTTACGATATTCTGATCCATTGAAAAGATGTATGTTACAGAGTAAACAAGTGAATTTATAGTCTGGTGGCAACCTGAGTCTCTGTGTATTTTAGGTACCATGATTCACTCTTCAGCCTTGATCACTATTTTTGTTTGTTTGTTTTTGTTTTTTAGACGGAGTTTCGCTCTTGTTGCCCAGGCTGGAGTGGATTGGTGTGATCTCAGCTGACTACAACCTCCGCCTCCAGGGTTCAAGTGATTCTTCTGCCTCGGCCTCCCAAGTAGCTGGGACCACAGGCGCTCACCACCATGCCCAGCTAGTTTTTGTATTTTTAGTAGAGACGGGGTTTCACCATGTTGGCCAGGCTAGTCTCAAACTCCTGACCTCAGGTGATCCACACTCCTGGGCCCCCCAAAGCAGTAGGATTACAGGCATGTGCCACCGTGCCTGGCCCTGATCACTCTTAGTTGACACACCAAGATCTGTTCTGACTCAGAGCCTTCAAAATGGCTATTATCTCTCATTTTCTCTTTGGTTAATTGTTACTCTTCATTTAAGTCTCAGGTTAAATGCTCTCTCTTCAGAGTAGGAGTTCATAATCCCCTATAAAGCCCTCTTCTCTCATTTTTGCTCTCTGACACTTTCTTTTTATGGGAACTTTCAACCTTGCTGTTCTTTTAATGCCTTAAGATATCCTTCTTCCTTTTAGTTTTGTGTTTGGTCTGTCTCCCCATCCAAGATTTAAGCTCCACAAAGAAGGAGACTGCACCATTTCTGTTCACTATTATGTCACGAGTGCTTACTACAATGTATATCACATGTTACGTGTTGTATGTTTGAACAAATTATTTCTCATTTTAATTAATGTAGAACATCAATCTTTTTCCAAAATATTTCATCAACGTTAAAAGTGACCATGCACAGCTGTTGCTAGTTGAGGAAAGGATGCCCGTCATTTGTGAAGGCAGAGCCCAAACTTTCCATTGACAAAGGCAGGTCGAGAGTCTAAGTAATAGGCTTCCAGTGAAGTAACAAAGCTGAGCAAAGGGAAAGAATGTACTTGAAGATAGCACTGATTCACTGCAAACCAAAGTTGAAGTCTGAACAGTTAAGCAGCTCCTAGCAGAAATATCCACCATTAGTTACCTCAGAATAATGGTTTGCCAGCTAAGTAGTTGACATGAGAAATACCAAGAGTAATATGCAAAAGTAAAAGGATGTTCTGTATAGATTTCTCCAGAGGCAAAACACAAGGTTGATAACAGGTACTTTAGGAAAAATAAGTAATGTATGTGGCATACCTAGAAGAACGTATAGTCCTTAGAGCAATCGTCAAATTCAGGATGGTGAAAGAGGACAAGGAACAGCCTGCAGACATGTACTGAGGAACACATAATGTATTCCTAATATTTCATTCTTTTAAAATTAATCCTAAACAATTTTGACAAAATCTTAAGATATGATGGTGGTGGTCATTGTTAATCTTATTCTTCTGTGTACTTCTCTGATTTTTTTAAACTGATTCACAGAAAAAATAAATGGCCTGAAAGGATATCCAAAATGCGCATATAAGTAATTTCAAGAAGGGTTTCATTCATGAAAAATTGCTTTTTGCTCAGAAATGCAGCGTAGAATAACAATAAAAACTTCTTTAAAAATCTTTGCAAAACTAAGAAAGAACAAAATTAATGCTCGATTATGATTTATTTTACAAGATTCACTTAAAATAGATGGTTGGGGATAAAAAGTGAGTAAAGCAAAACATCTACCTGTGAAAGATTCACAACATAATAGAAAAAGAAACATTTAAGAAATTGTAACCCAAGAAACGTCTGCTGCAACCAAACCCAAAATATAATATCTCAATGCCCATAGAAGCATGTTGGAGAAAAACATGGAGGTTTCACTCTTTTGTAATTTTCAATGGTCCTGATTCAAGGCAGAGAAACTCCTTTGTGCAAAAGTCAAGTCCCACAAATAGTTAACTTTCACTCATAAACATGGTTAACATGCATGTACAGAGGATGTGATGAGGTTGTAAAGAAAGGCAGAGTTGTATCAAACAGACCTGACATGCCAAAATAATATGAATATTGTCTTTATATACATGGCAGCAAGGGATTCACTGAAGGACTTTGACTTGGAGAATTTTGTGGCTAGGGCTGTTACCAGATATATTATGTTACATTTATATAGGGCAAGCCAAGACAAAGTAGACTGAAGACAATGTATTCAGTGTGGAACATAATGCCATTGTTAAGACCAAAGAAAAAGAAATACGATCAAGATTAGGAAATGGTAGAAGTCAAGGGAAAAATTTGTTTTAAAGTAATATTGCAGGAATAGGCCCTTTGGTTTGAGTGTTAGAGGATGTGTGGAGCCTGGAAAAGAGTAGGTTCAGTAAAACTATAAAGGCATAAAACAAATGAAGAGGTTTGGAAAGTAAATGGAGGGTAAGGACATGAAGACAGTAAGTGGAAAATATTCTTTTTAAAAGCTTGTCAAAAAATATTTTGACAAACACAATAGTGGTTGAACTGTACTGGATAATATAACACACAATAGCAAGCAAACTTTCCAAACAAAAATTTCTAAGATTTGGCAACAGCAAAATCCTATCATTTTGTAAATGACTGCTGGACATTTGATACGTATATTCTTTGTAGCAGATCCTCCTTCTCTTTCTCCTCCACCATAGACACACACATACACACCATTTTAAAATTGATTTTCTCAAGAGAGTGGTAATAGTATATATGTAGAGTTGAAAAGAGAATCATAAAAATATTTCTGAAAGGTTTTGTGTGCGTCATATGAAAGAAGAAGTGAACTCATATTGACCATTTATCATTTGATCTAGTCAGTAATGATGCCATTCTAGGAATGGAAAATAACTCCTCTAGGAAAATGTTCTCCACATCAATGATGTGGAATTCATGAAAACTAATTATAATTTGATTCACATGCAATGAGCCAGTAAAGTTTCTAAGTACACAATCATCTGTATATTTAGGAAAAAAACTCCAACCTCTTTTATTCTAGTCTTACTTTTATTTTAGGTTGCTGCGTTAGCCAATCTTCAATAATTATGTTAAATAATAGTGAAAATAAAAATCAGGCATTCATTATTATTTTTAAAAACTTGTCTTTTAAAGTTAAGAATAAATTCAGGGAATTTATTATATCACAGGGAATTCAATATATCACTTCTCAAAGTGAGGTATCCACAATAAATGGGAAGAGAACTATCTGATTCTCTGTGGTCCATATGTGTGTCAATTATTTGACTTTTGTAGGCATTTAAGATTGAAAATCTTGGAAAGTTGCAATTTTCCATAAAAAAGATTCTTTCATCTCTGTTCCTATCCATAGACTTTTTTCTTGGATTAATTCTCAAGGTATTATTTTCTGTGGCTAATGTCTGCTACCCATTTCTGACCTTCTAGTCTTACTATTTTCTTGGAGTTTGAGAGTATAAATAGACAACTACTGAGAAGTAGAAAGATTGGACCAGTTTTCCGATTTAAAGCTACTGCAGTTTCAAAATATAGATCAGGCAGTTAAGACAGGATGAAAGTTTTTTCCACCATCTATAAGGCTAATCAGGTTTATTGTTTCCTGTTGTTCATTATAGATGGGTATATAGGTCTCCACACAATTGAACATAGCAATGAGTAAGTGAGTGAGTGAGTGAATGAAGTTGTCATTCTATCTTAAACTATGACCACTCCAAATCTCTCCCTAGCTCTATAGGTTCATTTACTTATTATTGTTTTATCTTTGTTGTATATATCTACTCATATGGTAGACATGAGACACATGTGGCCATTTAAATTAAATTTTAATTAAATAAAATTAAATAACATTTAAAATTTTGTTCCTTAGTACACTGGTTATATTTCATCCATATGTGGCTATGTATAGTAACATCCACATAGAGTAGCATAGTAGCTGGATAGAAGAGTTGAACATTTCCGTTATCACAGAAAGTTCTGTGAAATAGTATTTGTCTATATCCTCCCAATAGAAGTTAAGTTCCATGAAGACTGGGTTTTGTTTGCTCAGAAAAATAAAGCCACAGCACAGAATAGCCCCTGACACAGTATAAGTTCTTAGCAAATCTTGGTTAACTAAATAAATTCTTACTCTTAGTTCACAGTCATTTAAAGTAGACATAACCTCTGCTATCATAATGAAGCTTATTATAGCTTAATGAAGAGAGATACTATGCAAAAATTAAATAAATATACAATTGCAGACATGATATATGCTATGAGAGTATACAATAAGGGAACTCCTCCTGGAAATATTTCCTTCACTTCTTCTCCAGGTCATCGTAATCACTTTATTTTATTCCAACCTTACTGGTTACTTTTCCCCTAAATCCTTCACTCACTCCTAACTCCTAAACTAATAATAATGGAATGCCTCAAATTTCAGTTTTTGGTGTTCTGTATTTACACTTCTTTGATGATTTATTTCATGTAGTCAAGGACTTCTAAATTTCTCTTTGCAGTCTAGAACTTTCTTCCAAAATATAGACTTGTATATACAACTGTTTACTTGGCATCTCCACTTAGCTGCCTAATAGAGTTTTTAAACTTATCATGTCTCAAACAAAACTAATTTTCCTCTCCAAAATCACAGCACTTACAGCCTTCCCTATTGTATTTTATTTATTCCAACTCTTAGGTCACAATTACTGGTTTTATTCACAGCTTCTCTCTTTTCAATAGTAAATCTCCTCTCAAAGATAGGTATAATCCAATGACTTATTATCTCCTCCGTTGTTATGACTCTTAAAGCTATCATCATCTGTCTCTGGGAATACTGCTTGCACTCATTCACACCTACAGTCTCTTTCTTTTTTAAATAAAATAATAGATTTGTTCAGATATAATTTATATAATATGAAATACACCCTTCTAGTACAATTTAGTGGATTTTGGTATCATCACAAAGTTATACCATATTACTCTCTAAACTTAAAACACTTTTATTACCACAAACAAATCCCGTATCCATTTGCAGTCTTTCACCATTCTCCCTTCTCGCAAGCTCTGGCAACTACTAATTCAGTTTCTGTTTCTATGGCTCTGCCTATTTTGAAATTTTTATTATAAATTAAATCCCTTCTATTCTATTCTATTCCAAATTTGTAAACTTTTTTTGTCATGAATCAGTGTTGGATTTTGTCAAATTATTGTTTTGCACCTATGCAGATGATTATGAAGCATTTGCCCTTTTTTCTGTTGATATTGTTTATTATAGCAATGTATTTTTATGTGTTAAAGTAACTTTGCATTCCTGGCATAAATATAACTTGGTTCAGTGTATAATTTTTACATGTTGCTGAATTTAATTTGCTAGTATTTTGTAGATACATCTTTCAGTTTATCTTTTGATTTTGTTGAGCTTCCTGGATGTACAGAATAATGTTTCTCACCAATTGGGGAACTTCCCAACCATTATTTCTTTAAATATTCTTCCTGTCCTTTCTTTCTTTTCCTTCTAGAAATTCTATTATGCAAATGTTGGTATGCTTTATGTGTTCTCTAGATCTTTATGGCTGTATACCTTTCTTCTTGTGTTTTTTTTTCTTCTGTTCCTTATAATGAATAATCTCAATTAACCTCTTTCAGATTTATTGATTCTTCTGACTGTACCAATTTGTTACTGAATCCCTCTAGCAAAGATTTTATTTCAGTTGGTTTTTATATCCTGGGTTTCTATGAGATCCTTTAAAAACTATATGATGTCTATCTCTTTGTCATTATTCTCTTTCAGTGAGATATTGTTTTTATACTTTCCATTTATTCTTTAGACATTGTTTCCTTTAGTTCATTGAAAAGATCATTTAAACTTGTTGACTAGTAATTATGATATCTAAATTTCCTGAAGGACAACTTATATTGACTCCTGGTTTTTCTGTATGTGGAGCATATTTTCCTGTTTCTTTTCATGGGTCATAGTTTTCTGTTGAAAATTTAAAACTTTAAATACTATATGATAACTCTAAAGATAAGAAATTCTTCCACTCTTCCAGGTGTGTGTGTATGTACGTGTGCATGTGTGTGTGTGTGTATGTGTTGCTGTTTGTTTCTGTTGCTATTTTTTGTTTAGTGACTTTATAGGACTATTTCTGTAAAGCCTGTATTCTTTGTCTTTTGCAGCCATTGAAGTCTCTGCTCAATTAGCTTAGTGTCCAGCAAATAATAGCATAGTGATTTTCTTAAATGCTTTGAACCAATAAGTTTCCCAGCCTCTGCACAAAGGTTCTGTGGGGTGAAAGGATTAGGGGGAATTAATGTCTTTAACACTCCGGCATACAGTTTATAACTCTGCCTTAGCCTTCACTTCCTGCTTTTGCAGAATCTCAAGGCCATCCGACATTAAAGATTAAGGCCATTTTAAGTCATTCTCAGGCTTCTGCAAGGCTTTCTAGATTCCCAGGAATAGGTTTGAGGTTTTAAGAGCCCCCTATTGTCATCTCAGTGCTCAGTTTTTCTTTAGATTTTGCCCAGCTTCTTGTTAACCCCAGCTTATATCTCTGTTAAAATTACTGTGACATTAAACAATACCTGCTAATTGTTTTCATCAAATGCCCTGGAAATAGAGCTGTCCACAAGAGCAAGCTAAGTCAAGTCATATAAAGATGAGCCCTGAGAGTGGACAGACAGGTCAAATAGTGACAGTTTGCTGGTGATGGGACTTTTGGGGAAGCTCCAACTCAATGCTGTCAAATCCAGTGGCTGCTACATGGCCACTTTTCACAATTAACAGAGTTGCAAGACTTGATTTTTAAGTTGAGCATGGAGAATGCAGAAAAGAAGATGAAACAATGAAAGTTAAAATGACACAAAGCTCAATGTGTTTAACAAGCTTCAGACATTTTTCTTGTAAATGCTCCTCAAATTGTTGCAAGGCTTTGGTTAATTTCAAGAGTACTGAAAAGGTTGATTATATAATTTCTGCCACTGCTCTTGTTGCTTTTATGGAGGAGCAGACTTTTGGAGGTCCTTACTTTTTCCATTCCATAAGTATTTTTCCACAGTCTCTTCTTAAATCAGAAATCAGATTGTGCCAATTCTCTTCACAAAACTCCCGAATGCCTCTATATCTCACTCCAAGTATTAAAAGCTGTGGCCTTATATTCACGTCCCACATAACACTTCATAACCACAGCCTGTTACTTTGTTTCTTCTCTGCTATTGCCCTCACTAACTGCTGCCTCACTGATCTCTTGACTGTTCATCAAACATGCCTGATATTTCACAGACATTTTCTTCTGCCTAGTAGGCCCTTGTCACAGATGCATAGCTTACTCTCTCACCTTACAGTTTTATTTTATTTTTAGAGAAAAGGTCTTACTCTGGTGCGTAGGCCGGAGTGCAGTGGTATGATCACAACATCATAGGTCACTGCAGTCTCCAAATCCTGGGCTCAAGTGAGCCTCCCATCTCAACCTCCTGGGTAGCTGGGACTACAGGTGCACACCACCACACCTAGCTAATTTTTTTTATTTATTTATTTTATTTTAGAAACAGGGACTGGCTTTTTTGCCCAACCTGGACTTGAACTCCCAGCTTCAAGTAATCCTCCCACCTTGGCCTCCAAAAGTGCTGAGATTACAAGTATAAGCCACAAAGCCCTGGCTGTTTATTCATGTTTAACAAATATTTATATAGGGTTGACTACATGCCTGACACTTTCTAAGCATTTTAAAAATATTAACTTATTTAAGACTTTGCTGAAAGATCACTTTCTTCCAATAAGCCCGAAATGGACATTGTAATTCAAATTTCACCTTCTCTCTATCCCCAATACTTTAGATCTCCCTTAACTTGTCCTGCTTTTCCCCACTTTTTCCACAATAACTTTAATTTTCAACATTCCCTATAATCTTCTACATATTGCATACATATTTTAAAATAAAAACTCTAAGAAAACAAAGATAGTTTTTTCTACTGATATTTTCCAAGAACACATAACAATTCTGGAATGCAGTAGACTCTAATAAATATTTGTTGAGGGAACCAACCATTTAGCCTGACTCAGTTTGGGGTAGAGGAAGGGTAGGATTTCTTAAACAAATTATATTTCAGTGATATAAAAAGGTGCATTATAAAGATCTTTTAAAAATGTGTAAGCTTGAGTGAGACATAATAAGAGAATATTAGGCCTAACCCAGCATAGGGGAAACTGCAGATTCAAAGATAGTGATATAAAATATAGTTGGATCTCATGAGGAAATGAAAAAAAGTACAGAAAGAGAACAGAAAGGGAGTAGAAGCATAGTACAAGGTGAATCCGAAGAAACAGGCACAGCTAACATGCACGCTTTGTCATTGTGTGATCTTGGACAACAAGTTTGATCTGTATAATATGTATAATTCAACATAGATAATAACTATACCTACCTTATGGTCTTGTTATAAAGATTAAATGAGTTACTTTATAAAATCACTTATAGCTGACACATACAAGGTAATATAAAAGATTTTGCCATCTATGTATATCTGTATTTAATTGGGGAGTTTCAGGCTGTGAATGCATACTCCAGAGTCCATGGTTCCACTGAATAATAACTGGGCAACTTAGTTAACCTCTAGGCACCTAAGTTTCTTTATCTCTAAAGCAAGAAAAGTAAAAGAAGCCACCTCACTGGGTTTCTGTGAGGATTAAGGCTTGAAAGGAGTATAGAACAATGCCAAATAATAATGTTCCATAATGCTAGCTATTATTAGCATTACTATTATAATTGGAGTCCAAAAAGTATAGGAATATACCTAATATTGGAATACACACCAAGAAATAAAAAAGGATGCAATCCCAACATTTAAACAGTTTATAAATGAAAGGAAGCCAGAAAATTAGGCTAGAAAATAGTATACAGAGAGATAGTGAAACCAAAAGTAGAGGAGAATACAGTATCTCAAAGACTACAGATGAGTGCTACAAAGGCAATTCACGTTCCTAGGAAGGAAACAGTGATGTACAGTTGATGCTGCTAAGAGATCCAGTGGTCTGGGGCCTGGAATATTTGCTGGGTTTAGAGATCTTGAAGTCACTAGTGGAGTAAAGAATGTGCAGAAGCCAACTTGGTGTGAGAGATATTAGAGAAGAGGAAAAGACTAAAGAGATGTTAAACAAGCCTTCAGAAGTTTGACTGTGAAGGGTAAGAGAACTCTAGCAAAAGGGCAAGGTGGAGGAAAAGAGACAGCTTTTTGTTTTGCTTGTTTAAGGCAGACGATAGTTGAACATATGGCAAGGCAGATGGGAAAGACTGAGGTTGAAAGGGAGAAACTGAATATACAGGAGAGAGAAAAGATCAATGACAGAGGAAAATTTTCTAGCATGCAGCCAGGACATTAACCAAAAGGGATTGGCAACTAATACACGGAGGGAAGAGGGAAGAGAGAACATCCTTGATTTTATCAGGAAAGAGTAAGGAGCGTATTTAAACAAATGGAAATAGATTTTTTAATCTAGTGGTAAGAAAGTTGAGGATGTTCCTGGAGATAAATTTCCAGTTAGTTGCCAAATATATGTACATCATTCTTATAATAAATAATGACTCTAGGTCAAAAGTTTTATAGTTCAGGCAATCCTATTAATAAAATATGAAATATTGTATATCCATATGATATGGGTTGGCTCTGTGTCCCCACCCAAATCTCATCTTGAATTGTAATCCCCATAATCCCCAAGTGTCAAGGGTGGGACCTAGTGGGAGGCAATTTCAGTGTGGGAGTGGTTTCCCCTATGCTGTTCTCATGATAGTGAGTGAGTTCTCACGAGATCCGATGGTTTTATAAGTGGCTCTTCCCCCTTTGCTTGTTTGCACTCTCACCTGCTACCATGTGAGATGTGCCTCTTCCCCTTCTGCTATGATTGTAAGTTTCCTGAGGCCTCCCCAGTCCTGTGGAACTGTGAGTCAATTAAACTTCTGTTCTTTATAAACTACCCAGTCTTGATATGCCTTCATAGCAGTGTGAAAATGGACTAATACACCACATAAGACCAATTTAGTATTTAGTGTCAGCTCCTTGTTCATATTCCCTTGAGAATTACAGTTCCTATACATGCAATGGCATTCTACTGCAGCTGTAATGCTCTGACTGAGGGCTTTCTCTGGTGGTGAGGGTAGCCTGGAAGTGTACAGAGTTTATGTTCTTGAGAGCTACTAGTAATCAGTGACTAATGGGAGATGGAAGAACTGTAACTCAGCTTTCTCTCCCCGTAAGTAGAGACAACTCTAAGGCATGTTCCACGTTACTCCTCAAGAGTCCACAGTGGTACTAAACCACAGTTGTCCTGAGCAGTAAGCTGCTCATTAGGATACCTTGCATTGGCTTTCTTTCCTTACTTGCTCACTTTGCCACTCCCTCTTCTAGGCCCTCCGGATATCATTTCCCAAACAAATCCATGTTTTAGAGTCTGCTTCTGGGGAAAATGAGAGGCAACTACAAACAACATTCGCTTACCTTAAGAAGGAAAAATGACAATAGTTATAGACACAAGAGAAATATCAATTATATTCACGGGCGCTAACCATCCAAGCAATAAGTTATACTGTCTTCATTCCTGTAATTTAGATATTAACAGTTACATCAGTAAAGACATGAATGTACAATACTGAGAGTAAATCAGGCTGTAGATGACATTCCTTCAACATCACGATGCTAATAATTTTGCTCATCTTGTATCATAACTAGAATGTCATGCACACATTTTAAGATGAGTTAGTCATTGCTGTGCTTTGACTTACGCTCTCAGCAACAACAAAGACATTTTGCTTTCTGGGATGATTCCCATAACACCTACATGTGCCATTTGTCATCCATCAATTGAATTAAAGTCAACAAATACTTACTAAGTGACTTCTGTGTATATGGTACTTAGTGTTCTCTAGTAAAAGTTAAAAACATTAAATTAGATAATAAAATTGTCTCCATTCTACCACTAAGGAACTCTTGCCCCTTAACTAGTATCCTACTCCCAGTGGGCAGACAACATACATTTGATAAAAAGGATGACTCAAACAATACAGTACTGTATTTGGATGGTCAACAAAGGATCCATAAAGGCAGGAACAGTTAAGAACAATAATAAAGGACATGTATTTTGTTTAAGTACAATCATGTTTTATTATAGTTCTAAGTTTTGTCTTTCATAAATTGTAATGATTTGGAAAAGTGAAATATAAACACATGTTTAGTATATTACATAACCTCTTAGTGTAAGATTCCTGGTGCTTTTAAAACGTGCTGCATATTTATGTATTACATTTGGTGTTGTAGTTTTCTTTTTCTACATTTGCTTTTCCCAAATAATTACATTACATTTATTTTTAAAGTATAGACTATTTGGGAATCTTGAACAAGAATGCCTGTATGTGCACAATTACCACTTCTATTCAACAGTATTGGAAGTCCTAACCAGAGCAATTAAGGAAGACCTTAAAAAAAGAAAAGACATCCAAGTAGGAAAAGAAGAAGTGAAGTTTTCTCTGTTCACTGACAATATGATCTTATATATAGAAAGCCATAAATAATACATAAAAAAACTGTCAGAGCTAATAAATAAATTAAAGTTGCAAACTACAAAATTAATCTACAAAATCAGTAGCATTTCTATACACTAACAATGAAGAATCTGAATCCTATTTACAATAGCATAAAATACTAAGGAGTAAATTTAACCAAGGAGTAAAAAGACCAATGAGAACTATAAAATATTGTTGAAATAAATTGAAAATGACACATATATGAAAAGATACCTTATGTTCACGAGTTGGAAGATTTAATATTGTCAAAATATCCATGCCATCAAAAGTGATCTACAGATTCAATGCAATTCCTATCAAATGTTCAATGTTGTTCTTCACAGAAATAGAAAAAAAAAAATCTTAAAATTTGAATAAAATGACAAAATATCTTGAATAGCAAAAGCAATTTTAAGCAAAAGAAAGAAAACTGGAGACATCACACTATCTGACTTCAAAATACATTATAAAGTTATAGTAGTCAAAACAGCATAGTACTGGCTTAAAACTACACATATAAACCAATGGAATAGGATAGAAAGCACAGAAATAAACCCACATATCCACGGTCAATTGATTTTGAACAAAGGTTTCAAGAACACACTTTGGGGAAAGGACAGATTCCTCAATAAACGATGTTGGAAAAACTGGCTATCCACTTGCAGAAGAATGAAATTGGACCCTTATCTTATCTTTGATACAGGACTCAACCCACAATTGATTAAAGACTTAAATATAAGACTCTAAACTATCAAACTACCAGATTAAAACATAAGAGAAAGCTATACAATACTGGTCTGGGCCATGATTTGTTAGATATGACCCAGAAGCACAGTCAACAAAAGCAAAAATAAACAAATAGAATTGTTTCAAACTAAAATTTTTTGTACTGCAAAGGAAACAATAGATGGAACAGAAAAAAACACAGACTGGGAGAAAATATTTACAAATCATAAGTCAGATAAGAAGCTCATATCTACACTATAAAAGAAACTCAAACTACCCAATAATAGGAAAACAATTCTGTTTAAAAGGGGGTGGCAAAAGACCCGAATAGATGCTTTTCAAAACAAGTATACAAATGGTTATCAGATATATTTGAAAAATGCCGTACATAACTAATCACCAGGAAATTCAAATTAAATCCATAATGAGATATCACCTCACATCTGTTAAAATGCCTATCATCAAAAATATAAAAGATGTTAAAATGCCTATCATCAAAAATATAAAAGATAACAAGAAGTGATGAAGATGTAGAGAAAAAGGAACCCTTGTACACTATTTCAAGGAAAGTAAATTAGTACAGTCATTAAGGAAGACAGTATGGGGGTTCCTCAAAAAACTACAAACAGAATTATCATATGATCCAGCAATTGCACTTTTAAGTATACCCAAAGAAACTGAAATCAGCATGTTGAAGAGATATTTGCACTCCCATGTTTACTGCAGCACTATTCATAATAGCCAACATAAGGAAACAACCTAAATGTGCATCGATGGAGAAATTAATTTTTTAAATGTGGTATATATACACAACAGAATTCTACTCAACCTTTAAAAAGAACAACATTCTGTCATTTGCAATAACATGGATGAATCTAGGAGACATTATGCTAAGCAAAATAAGCCAGCTACAGAAAAACGAATACTGCGTGATCTCACAAGTGGAATCTAAAAAAGTCTACATCGTAGAATAAAAGAGTAAAATGGTGGTTACCAGAGGCTGAGGATGGGGAGAAGAGGCAGGAAATGGGAAAATGATGGTTAAAGGGTACAGAGTTTCAGTTAGGCAGGAGGAATAATTTCTGGTGATCTATTGGAGAGCAAGGACACTATAATTAATAATTATGTATTTTATATTTCAACAGTACTAAGAGTGGATTTTAAATACTCCTGCTACAAAGAAATAATAAGCATGTGAGGTGATGGATATGTTAATTATCCTGATTAGCTCATTCCACAATGTATACATGTATCAAAACATCACACTGTAAGGGATAAATATATACAGTTATTATTTGCCAATTACTTTTTTTTTTTTTAAAGAATGCCTGTACAATTGTAGACAGGATACAAAAAATTCATGAAGGAGAAACTAAAGACATCCCATCATGATAGTCTCTGGTTTTTAATTATAAATAAATATAACATAAGAATGAATGCAAAGTCTATATATCACCAATACATTTGGGGACTGTTCCAGCTTTTAAACCATCACCTAGGTAGAAGATTTAGAGTGCCTTCTGTCTTTGAAATGTCTTTCTTCAATATCTAGTGATTCAGCTTATTCCAGGGAGGGAGCTGAAGACCTCTCCCTCTCTCATCAAAGCACCAATGAAAAAATTCAACTAGGAAAGGGAAGCAGCGACTGAATGCACACTGATTTGCTTCTATTTAGTGGGATCATTTGGTTCAATTAACAAATATCTACCAAGAGCTTACAAAGTACAACTTGGAGACATCCCCAGCCTGACAGGCAAGGGAGAGAATGTTTCCAAGGGGAAGCTATGTGTGGTTCCTTCAGTTATTTACATTTCTCAAGGCAACCTTTCATCAAGCAATTGCTGCATGCTCAGTCTGGGCCTCTGACAAGGGAAAGGAAGAGTGAAGATGTGAAGATGTTCTCAAAGACACAACTTCTATTATAAACTGCATTCTCCTAGTAAGAATAGAATCCCACTTTATCTTAAGCTGTTAAAGATGGAAATCAGAGCACATGGAGTATGCTAGAACATTATGAGTCTATACTTTAGTCAGAGCACTGGATAATACAGGGCTAGTATTCCCGGGTTAGTTAGTAATTTGTAGTTTATTAGTCACCGTTCTGAAATCTCATGCTGTTCTCTAAAGTACTGATAGAAATTAGTGTAACAGCTGAGTTAGGAGAATGTAAAAATAAAAACATTGCTGTTACAAATTTACATGTTGTTTCTAATATCCATATTAATGAGAAAGAACTTTAAAAGTCAACATGTAATGGGGCAAACTTTTATCTTTGTAAGATGTTATTTATAAATCAACATAAAGTGAAAACTTTTAATGTATTAAGAAACTCAATTCATGTATATTGCTAATAGTAAGAGACTAAAAATTTTTGCCATATTTTTATTACAAAAGAGTTCATAAGATAAAGCATACTAATTGATTTTTTTACATTTCTACCGGTCCCACACAATACTACTGTTGACAACAATATTTCTGCTTACTTTGCAAAATAATTTTCTGTTTTTTCTTTACTTTTTGTAGAAGGAAAGAATTCAGTGTAATAAAAAAAAAATAACATCGAAAGTACAACCCCAATAATTTCAAATGTGTGTTAATGCCTTGCCTTTCAAACATTTAAAATTCTGCCTCCTTTATTTTCAGTCTTGGTAAAAGGCACCATAATTGAGGCAATTGTCAAACTTTTAGACTCAATCTGAGCTTCTGATTCATATTCTACATCTTAATTTTTGATCAGGTTCTGCTGGTTAAATTTTCTATATCTTTCTTGAATTTTTCTTTCCTCCCCATCTCTACTGGCAGTGACCTCTGGAATGACCTTTTAAGGGTTTTCCTGCCTCTAGTCCTGCCAGTTCCTTCTACCTTTCATTATATTGTCCCAAGTGTTCCTTCAGAAGTCTTGTGGCATCGCTTTTCTAATCAAAATTTTTCTCAATGGCTCTTCTTTGCCTAAGGTTCAACTACCTTAGCATGGAACATAAAACTTCTCATGATGGGTCTTTGTTCATGTTCACTTCCTAATCCAATGATATTCTGTATTGTGTGGCTTAGCCACACCAAATTCCATGTTATTCTCCTTCATACCTTTGTTTCTTTGTACATAAAATACAAGTACATACAAAGTACATACAAGTAAAAAAAAATACATACTTTTGTTCTTTCTCATACATAAAATATCTTCTCATTTAACTTTTGTTCTTAAAAAATCAGCTCAAATCATCCTTCCTCTGTGGAGTTATCCTTGCCATCCATCAGATATTTAATTAGTCTTACTGTTGGATTCTGGGATTTGTGTTGTTTCTTCAAATAAAATAATTGTGTTGTTTCTTCAAATAAAATAATTCACATTGTAACATTCAATGCATGAGAAGATATTAAATGGCATGTAGTCCTCCTTTCTATTCATCACCCAATAACTCCTAGTACTTTGTTCTATACGGTTCTACACATATATGTGTGTGTATATATATACACACACACACATATAGCATCATAGATATATATAGCATATATACATACACATATATGGCATCATAGATATATATAGCATCCTAGATAATCAAAGAATATACAAAGCAACCCTAGAGAAAAACCACTTTTTCTTTCACTGTTTTCTATCATCTACAGCCATACTTGGTTTTACTATACTTCACAGAGACTGTGACATAACAAATTGAAGGTTTGTGGCAACCCTGTGTCCAGCAAGTCTACTGGCATCATTTTTCCAATAGTATGTGCTCACTTCATGTCTCTGGGTCACATTTTGGTCATTCTCATATTACTTCAAATTTTTCTAATTAATATTATATCTGTCATTGTAATCTATAATCAGTGATCATTGATATTACCATTGTAATTGTTTTTGAGGGCCACAAGCCACACCCATATAAGACGGCAAACTTAATTCATGAATGTTGTGTGTGTACCTCCCCATTCTCAGAGACAAAAAATCATATTCTTATATTTAAAACTGGGCCAATTAATAATCCTACAATAGACTCAAAATGTTCAAGAGAAAAGTCACACATCTCACTTTAAATCAAAAGCTAGAAATGCTTGAGCTTAGTGAGAAAGTCGTATCAAAAGCCAAGAGAGATTGAGAGCTAGGACTCTTGTACCAGTTAGCCAAGTTGTGACTGCAAAGGAAATATTCTTCAAGGAAATTAAAAATGCTACTCCAGTGAACACACAAATAAAAAGAAAGCGAAACAGCCTTATTGCTGATATGGAGAATGTTTTAGTGGGCTGAATAGTTCAAAGCAACCACAACATTCCCTTAATCCAAAGGCTAATCCAGAGCAAGGCCCTAACGCTCTTTAATTCTATGAAGGCTGAGAAAGATGAAGCTGCAGAAAAAAAAAAATCAAGCTAGCAGAGGTTGGTTTATGAAGTTTGGGCAAAGAAACAGCCTTCATAAAATAAAAGTACAAGGTGAAGCAGCAAGTGCTAACGTAGAAGCTGCAGCAAGTTACCCAAAAGATCTAGCTAAGATCACTGATGAAGGCAGCTACACTAAACAACAGATTTTAAATGTACACAAAACTGTCTTAGATTGGTAGAAGATACCATCTAGGACTTTTACAGCTAGAGAGGAAAAATAAATATCTGGCTTCAAAGAATAGACAGATTCTTGATAGAGGCTAATGAAGCTGATGACTTTAAGTTGAAACCAATGCTCATTTACTATCTCAAAAATCTCAGAGCCCTTAAATCTATTCTTCCCCTGCTCTATAAATGGAATAACAAAGTCTTAATGATAGCATATCTGTTTACAGAATGTTTTACTGAATATTTTAAGACTACTATTGAGACCTACTGTTCAAAAAGAAAGATTCCTTTCAAAACATTACTGCTCAGTGACTATGCACCTAGTCACACAAGAGTGCTGATGAAGATGTACAAGTAGATTAATGTTGTTTTCATGCCTGCTTAACACAGCATGTAATTCTGACTTTTAATTCTTATTACTTAAGTGACACATTTCGTAAGGCTATCACTGACATAGATAGTAATTCCTTGAAAGAATCTGGGGAAAGTATATTGAAAATCTTCTGGAAAAGGTTCCCCATTTGAGATGCCATTCAGCACACTTATGATTAATGGGAGGAGGTCAAAATATCAACATTAACAGGTTTAAGAAAACCTGAGTCCAGTGTTCAGAGGTGACTATGAGGGGTTCAAGACTTCAGTGGAGAAATAGCAAAACAACAAGTGTTAAAAGTAAAGACTAAAGATGGGACAGAATTGTGGCAATCCCATGATAAAAGCTTTAATGAAGAGTTTGTTCTGATAGATGAGCAAAGAAAGTGGTTTCTCGAGATATAATATACTCCTGGTGAAGATGCTGTAAACGTGTTTGAAATGGTGACAAATAATATATAATATTATGTAAACTTAGTTGATAAAATGGCAGCAAAGTTTGAGAGGACTCATTGCAATTTTGACAGAAATTCTACTGTTAGTAAGATGTTATCAAACAGCATCACATGCTGCAGAGAAATTCTTTGTGAAAGGAAGAGTTCATCAATGTGGCAAACTTCATCGTTTAAGAAACTGCCACAGCTACCCCACTCTTCAGCAACCACCACCCTGATGAGCCAGCAACCACCACCCTGATGACCCAGCAACCAACAACATTCACGCAAGACCCTCCACCCACAGAAAGATTGTACTTTGCTGAAGGCTCAGATGATGGTTAGCATTTTTTAGCAATAAAGTATATTTAGTTAATGTACATTTTTTAGACATAATGCTATGTCATACAATGGACCATAGTGTAGTGTAAACATAATTCTATATGTACTGGGAAGCAAAAATTTATGTGACTCACATTATTGAGATATTAGCTTTATTCAGGTAGTCTGGAACTGAACCTGGAATATCTCTAAGGTATGCCTGTAGTTATATTATCTTTGAAATATGGTTTTTATGTAGGGAATTTGTTTTTATCTCCTTCTTGTTGGATAGCATATTATAATCAAGTATAAGGCTATACAAATCCTATCACACTTAAATATGAAATAAGTCAAATTTATAACTTACGGATAATTGGTATAATTTACATGTAGGAAAATTTTTACGATGGTACATTGCTGAATTACATTAATCATATATGGGAAAACATTTAAAGCAATGTTTTAGATTTAGATGCTAAAAAACGTAGGTTTTAAGATTGGTTGCTTTTGTTTCAAGTAGAGTTCAGTTTTCACTTTCAACAATCCAATATTTTTCATCTACATCATTCCAAAGTAAAATGCATTCAGAGCCTTGTTGGCAATAGTACAAACCCTTGCTATCTTTCCCTGGATCTCCTGGATCAGCCTCAAAAGGAAACTCAGTACTTGTAACACAGAGCTTATTGATATTCTAATTTGATGATAGTATCACTTTTTTCTAAAAAATAAATTTAGCTTAAAATAGTATAAAAGCAAAAATGAAATCTACTAAAGTAATTAACTTTACCACATATTACTGGATGCTGTTTCTTGAATGTATATATATTGGAAAATATTATGATTACTCCATACTTAACATGTAATTAAGAACTTTTAGAAATTTAAGTAGCAACAGTTAAGTACTACTTGTCATATATCTTGAATTCCAAATGTGTGATAGTAAAAGGAATTTACCACCTACTAAGCATTTACTGTGTGCCTGAACTAGATTAAATTTATATATGATCAAAATTTATCTTCATGATCCCCCATGAACTGTCATTATATTCATTTTACCATCATCCAAATTCAACAGCTAATATGAGATGGAGTTGCATTGAAATATTTTACTCTGACGTGAAATCCCGTTCTCCTAATCACTGCAGTAATAAAATGCGACTCACAAACACAACCAGTAAAAGGATTTTTATTTAGCTTATACCAGTATCTTGAGTAGTCCCAGTATAGTCAAACCATGTATATGTACCACACAGTCTTCATGGGACAGCCTCATGTTAAATGTTTTGGAGATAATATAGAGATAATACTAAAGAAACTTATAGTCCAGTTAAGTAGTCAATGCTAGTTATGAAAACATAACATTTAAAATTTTCATCTCATTATATATATGATATGCATATATGTATGTATATATCATCTTTGGTCTATATCATAGATCATACATATATTATGTATATACACATACATACATGTATATAAATATACATGCATCTATCTATATATGTCTCTATCATATTTAGATCTTAATTTTGAGGTTGAACTGCCTCAAACTTAAATTAAAATAGTTATACCACTTTATCTTAAATCTGAAACTTCCAAAGATGGCTACATGAAGACACTGATAAATGGATAAATGAATGTTCTTTCTTACGTCCTTTCTTATTTCATTCTTGTTTTTCCTCCTTCCAAAAAAAGAATTTTTAAAAAATTGAGTGTCTATTATACTATTTAATATACTTAGATAAAAGACAAATACAAAACATAGTATGTAGATACCATAGTCATGGAGGAAAAAGAAACAAGTAGACAGATTATATCCATGAAGTGTGCATAAATCATAAAAATAATCAAAAGTGCAATGGTGTGGTGTAGGAGGTAAGAGATAGGGAAAGGGGAGGCACATGGTTCTGAACTCAAAGCTGGGGAGCCAGAGAAGCTTCCCAGAAAAAGACTTTCCAGGCCATCCTTATATCTATAATGCATGTGTCGTTTTGTTAATTTTTCTTCTGCTTTAGGAGACTTCACCTTCTATCACTTTTTTATTACATGGTGTCATTGTTGGAGGCTTAAAAAAAAAGAAAGAGGAGGTTTTATTAACCATAGTGAATGTTAATACTTATGATAAGTATTCATATTACTTTGATTAAATGCTAGGAGATCTAGAGTTTACTTGGAAAGAAAATAGATGCAGTATAGAGTTTGGGACTCAAAGTGAGGGCAGAAATTGGTAGAAGAAATTTAACAAAAGAAATCACTAGACAGGGGAGAGAGATGAAAGGATGAAAGAAAGATAACTATGAAATTAAGCTAATGATAGAATGTTCTAATGGTTCTTCAAAATTGTTTTGGAGGCTACACCTAGATCTGATCATAAAATATTCTTTTTAATTTAATGCAAGTTCTCAAACTCAGCATTCTTTGCAATTTACAACACTTTTACTTTATTCTAAATCTGTCTCTGAATCCTAATTATGTCCATACCTTTTTCAGACAATAAAATATTTTTAGACATTTCCTGCTAAAAAAAAATTAGAGGCAAGAAATATATTTTCTACAGACAAAATTTTTTAAAGATACATGAATGGGTAATAACATTGAAGACATAGAAAAGAAAATAATCTTCCAAGAAAAATGATTACAGACTACGTCTGAAATAAAAAGTTGTATTTACTATTTATCAGTCTAAAACATATCTCTAATTTCACAGCATGATCATATCCATAGGAAACATTTTAATGTAAACATTCAAGTTCCTTTATTCTTTCTTCATTTTCACTCAAATTTTATCCATTTCTTTATCTGTTTTGATACACTGTTAGGAAGAGTTCATCATTTTTTTCCTACCCTAAATTCAATTTCCACCATTTCTTCTTATAAAAGTATTTGTTATATAAACTTGCAGGTTGATACATTTGGGATTTTACCAAAAACTGTTTTTTTGTTTGTTTGTTTTCTTTTTTTAACCTGTCCACTCTTACTTGTTCCTGCCATTCCTGGTAGTCTTTTAAGCTGCTGTTTCAGCTCTCCAGGCAGTTTTTAAAGGCAGCTATGGTACAACCCCAGCTACTAGATCAAAGAATTCACTCCATGTTTGCCTTCACTGAACTCAGAACGTGGGATGGTTAGACTTTTGCTCTAAGGGCAGAGAAACACTATAAATGAGGCTTTGCACTTCATGTAATGAAAACACATCCAGTTTGTACTCTCAGGTACAGTTACAACTAAATCAGGGTATTCCATGATACTCCTCACCCAAGTTCTCCTGTTTGAAATTGGCATGACATTTCTGAACTCTGTTTACAACTGTTGAGCCTCAACATTCTGTTTATATTTGTGACTCACAGATTATGAAGAAAAAACAAATTATAAGTAAGCTACATAATTTATTTTTCCTCTGGTCCTCCGAGAAATAATAATGTCTGCTTCTCCTCTCGGTGTGAACGTTTTTATATATTCCATCTGTAAATGTTCACAAGAATATAAATCCAATACAAAAATGAAATGCATAATTTCCTGAAAGACTTGTGGCAATTCTCTTCAGTTCCTAAGGATATATTACCACATAAAGAGAAGAACTGAGATCCACTTCTGTCCACATAAGAAAAATTTTAGACAGACCTTTTGGGGCTTATTTTGTCAGGTGATTGTATCCACTGTCCATTTCCATTGACTGTAGAGTACTTGCCTCTATGTAGCCAGAGAACAATGAGGTTACATCACTTCTAAGGCTCTTAAAAGGGGAGACCATTTTCTGCAATCAAGAAAGATGTGGGCATCCATATTGATTTTGGAGAAAGTCTATGGTAAAGTGCTTGGATCAGACAATTTAATGGGAGATGAAAATTCAAGACCAGAGTAAGTTTAACCCAGCTGTAAAGGAAAAAAAAAAAAATCTCTGGAAGGCTTCACTGTCTTTTCACATCTTACTGTTTTCTCTCAGCAGTAGAGTTGTCTCCCTAACCTTTAAAATTTCAGCTATTGTTTACTCAGCACCAATTTTGTGCCTATCATTTTTAATAAGTTCTATGGAGCATATAAAGAAGTACCAGTGTGTTCACTGTTCTCTTCTTAGTGTGGAAAACAAGAAGCCACAAATTATAAAATAACAATAATCATATTTATGATAATCCTTCCTGATGCTTAAGCCAAAGTCTTGTAATTATCCTTGACTTTCCTCTTTCACGCCCATATTCAATCCATCGGAAATCCTGCTGACTCTGTCATCAAAATATGTCCAGATTTCTATCACCTGTCAAGAATTATACTGCTCCTACCCTGGTCCAAGCCACCACTGTCTCTCACCTAGATAAAAGCACTGCCCTCTTAACCAATGTCCTTGCCCAGACAGTTTACCCTCACCACTGCAAAGAGACTGGGTCTTATAAGATATAAGAAAATCAAATCATGCTATGGCTCTGCCTAGAACTTTGCAACAATTTCTGATTTTACTCAGAAGTAAAAGCCAAAGCTTTTACAATGGCCAGCAAGGCCATAAGTAGTCTGAGCTGTCTTCTCTGTTACATATCTGACTTCATATCCTGCTAATCTCACCCTCTGTGTCTTTGCCTCCTTTTCCTGGGCACACTCATATTTCACATCTTTTGAACTGAATGCACTCTTCCAAATTGTAGAATGCTCCTTTTTTCAGGCATCCATATAGCTGACTCCTTCAAATTTCTATAAGCCCTCATCAAAATCTCAACATCACAATCAGACTAATATTAACAGCCTCATATAAACTTAAAAAATTGTTCATCTTGCTCCCAGTTACCCCACTTCTTATCTCCCTGCTCTTTTATTTATTTTTGTTTTCTCCATAGCATTCATCACATCCTGACATACTATATATTTTACCTCTTCACTATGTTTGTTATTTATTTCCACTCCATTCACTAAAATATAAATTCACAGGGACACGAATTTCATTTGTTCACTGATAAATTTCAATGGATTAGAACAATTGCTGGCACATACTTGACCCTCAATAAATATGTATTAAATAAATAAATTTATGAAGAATTAATAAAAAATAATGTCCTTTACTGACTGCATTCTACCTGCCAGTGCTTTGCTAAGTATTTTGCACACATTATTTTATTTTGTCTCATAAACCCTATGAGGTAAGGTATTACTCCTCTTCTTGGCAAATGCAGAAGCCAACATTTAGAAAAGTTTGTAACTTGCCCAAGGTTACACAGCAGGTAAGTGGCAGAGCCAATATTGAAACTCATATTCAGCTCTAAAGCTTGGATTGGATGTTAACTGCTGTGACATGTTGAAAGTAGCAACTTGTTTTACTATACAGTTCTGCATAATTATGAGTTTCTGTTATGTGTAGGAACGGATTTAAGCGTTCTGGACTGAGAAGCATAAAGTAATTATCAAAATATATGTTATTCCAGAATCTAATCCTAATTTAGAAAATTTTTCAAAACAAGACACTGGCTTATAATATCTATAGAAAAAAGCAGGAAAAACACAGGGAATGACGGCGAATTTGAATTGGTTATCCTTTTCATTCATCTCATCAGAGTCTGATTCTCATTTCTCTCTTGGAGATTGCTTCTAAGTATCTCTAATGATTGATCTCTGTTCTTGACCTCCAAATAACACAAAAACCAAAGTATTGGTAAATTCATCATTTTAAAGTCAGCCAGGTGTTTTGTTTGTTTGTTTGTTTGTTTGTTTGTTTGTTTGTTTTTTAAATCCTTTAAGCTGCTTGTTTGGAATCAGCTGACCTTCAGCTACTTACTTTCTTGGTTCCTCTTGAAATCACCCACAATTTCAAGAATGCTAGCACTTGGTCCCAGCTTGATAAAGCAAGGAAATCCTTTAACTTCCCTCACTCATGGTGCCAGCGTATCCGCTTGCCACTCTTTTTGTACACATTACATTATTTTAAGCTTGAATTTGTCATCCAGTTTTGCCCCATCTGTGTCATGGCTGGCTCCACCTGTGTCTTAGATTCTAAACTTCCATGAGAGAAGAAGAGATCTGGATATAATTATACGTACTAAGTCACTTTATACAGACCTCACAGGCAGCCATGAACTGAGTAGACTCTTAATATGTGCATTCTGATAAAAATATCCTAGTCTATTCCCTTCCGAGGCACCCTCCACCCACGTCAACACTTCACTTTCTTTCTCATTTGCCTGGTGAGTCATATCAGTGCTAAAAATTTATATTAAATGCTTCAATCCCAATGTCTTACTTTATTTTTTGCCAGCATTTTCTTAACCTGAATAGTCCTTATAACTGTAATTGTTCACGTCTTGTGTTATAAACATAGAGGAATATATAAGCAGTCAACAGACTATTTGCATTTCAATGCACTAAACAATATTTTTTAGAATTAAACATCCATCATGCTTTAAAAATACTCCAACAGCTTGTGTTTCTAAATGGTGCCTTAAACAGCAGTTGTCCTTTCCTTTGCAAACTCAGTAAAGGGATAATATATCCTTTGGGGTCAGGCTATGCTCCATCTTTCCCCCAGTAGACCCTTTAACTGCAAATAACTTTTCTTAAATGGACTATCAAATTTCCTTTTAAATCAAAGTTATTATTAAATCAAAGAAAACTAGAGAAGGGTTGTTACAAGTGCAAAGCATTCACTTTAGCACTTCCTGCAGGGTAGCTCATTTCAATATGTAGCATTTCTGATTCTCCCTTTGCCGAAGATTCTGCCAAGCACAGGAACCCCCAAATAATCAGGGCTATGCTAAGCACAACATTATCAGAGCTAGAAGAAAATACATTACAGCCTAATCCGCTGTATGTTTTCTATCTTGCTTTCATTTATTTATAATTTTCTGTATTACCTTAAAATATCACTGGGTTGATTAAAATGGCAGTTCATTAGTAAGACTTTTTAAGGGTCTTTCTAACTAGACACCTCATCAGGTTACATATTAGACCACTTGAAACAAAATGTAGTTAAAACACTCTTGTTTACATTCTCAATCATATTCCCATAAGGGCAAATGTAGTACCTCTTCAAGAGGCATGTGGACTCATATCCATCTTCACAGAACTTGGTGAAATGGGGTATTTCTTAATGAGCATAAGGTTCCAACACTATACCCCTGTTAATCATTAAGGGGACTGTGGCACGCAATGCCCCTGCCCATGTTAATCTTCACTCCTTAAACTCTTTAAATATCTTCAACCATTGCCCCATTGTGCTCCTCAGAAAACTTTAATAATGCTGGACATCTCAGACAATCAAAATCAACTTTCTTTTGCTCTGCTTTTAATCACTTTTCCCAAGACCTTTAATTTTATCCTTCTGTCTAGCCTCCCTCTATGGATTTACCAAAGCAAATCTACTTGTCAATTTTCTGATTTTCTCTGAATCTCCCATTTAAGAATCTGTTTGCTGCAGTCTCTCCACACCCCTGCCCAGGAAGAAAACAGACTTGCAATAATCTGGGAATATGGTAAACTCACTGAGAAAAAAAAAAAGCCACTGTTTTACAGCTTCCCAAATGTATAGTATCTAACAGCTCCTCTCTTTGATGTTTATCAAGCAATTACAGGGTGCATGGCAGCTGCATCAGAATAAGTATGCCTTTGAGAAACCAAGACTCCGCATATCAAAATCACTTCTGAGATTCACATGAAGCCTGGGTCTGCAGACATTATCGCAGGACAATCAGTAACTAATCTAATGGCCTCAAGATTAGTATATTCTATTTTCTGAGATGAGCATAATGAACAAGACATAACTGCTGCTCTGTGGAAGTCTGATCTACTGCTGGAATAACACTTATTCCCCTTTTATCACATTTCACAGGACATTTCCCTCCCTAGAGAGAACATTTTTGAAGTAACGTATCCAGCCCTATTCACTACCCATAAATACCTCTCCTGAGGGAGAAATAGTAACTTTTGTGACCAGAGGGATTGGGAAAAGAAACTGAACATGATCAGCTTTGCCACTTTCTCTGATTTAAGATCCCCCTGCCCAGAAGAGCTGTGTCCTATCTTCTGGGTTTTTTTTTTTTTCTTTTCTTTTCTTCTTTTTTTTCCCCCCTTTTTTTTCTTTCTTTCTTTTTTTTTTTTTTTTTTCTTCCTGTGATAAGCACACAAGTTTGGACACAAGCCTGCCTTCTGGACATAGGTCAGAAAGAGTATCCCTTTCTTCTTTCTGGCTGTGCTATTGGGGCTCTACATACACAACACAGTGATCAGGAATATGTCTGTCTCTCTGCAGGCCCCAGTACTCCTAGAATGAAATATTAAGGAGCCTGACTCTGACTCTGACCATACATCTAAGCCACATTCTCCAATCTAGCCTGTTAGTAATAAAACTGATAATGTGATCTCTGGAAGTCCTCTTTCTATGTCTACTTTTTATTTGGTTTGGGGTTCAGGAGGAGAAAAAGGGTCTTATTATAGGCCCCATAAGCCCTAAACAGCAACAGAGGAGCAATTAGGCATGCTTCTTATCTAGTATGTTGCATTTCGTTTTATTAGATCTATGTGGAGTGAAAAGAACTCAATTTGAATTTGAATTCTGTCACTTAATATGTGTATAACCTTGGGCAATTTATTTAACTTTAGTCCCTCAGTTTCCTCAACCATGTATTCAAATAATATTTAATGAGCACATACAACGTGCCAGGCACTGTTCTAGGGTCTAAGGATACACAGTAAACAAATAGACTAAAATGTCTGCCTTTGTGAAACTTTTTTATTTTTTATTTTCTTTCTTTCTTTTTTTTGACAAAATCTTGCTCTGTTGCCAGGCTGGAGTGCAGTGGTGCAATCTCAGCTCACTGCAACCTCTGCCGCCTGGGTTCATGTGATTCTCCTGCCTCAGTCTCCCGAGTAGCTAGAACTACAGGCATGTTCCACCATGCCCACCTAATTTTTGTATTTTTAGTAGAGACAGGGTTTCGCCATGTTGGCAGGATGGTTTCGATCTCTTGACTTCGTGATCCACTCACCTCGGCCTTCCAAAGTGCTGGGATTACAGGCGTGAGCCACCATACCCAGCTGTGAAGCTTTCATACAGTAAAATTGAAATAATCCTAGGACATAATGTTAGTATGAGTATAAAATAGCTTAGTATAGGAGACACACTTACAGTGTTTCCTGGACATAGTAAGCACTCAACAGGTGATGAGGATGATGATGATAATGACAATGATGATCTTTGCTTCATTGAGGGAAGCAGTGCCAGCTCTAACCAAACAACCTGTGTTATTAACGTAGTTATTTTCTCTGTGATTATCTCTGAGCTTCAGGATGTCCCATGAGGCAATGATGATTCTTTACATAAAAATATGTTACATCTTCTGATTTCTAAATTCCACTCTCTAATGCTGAACTCAGCTCCTTAAAGGATACTGTTATTTAAACTGCTATACTGTGTCAGTAGAATTATTTTCTGACTTTGAAAGCAAAGGGCTTTCATTTTGTTTTATTTTGCAATACTGATGTTCCATATAGTATATCATATTGTTAATTGAATTCTGATGGGCAATATTGAAAAATTATTTTCTTTTGTCTTCTTATAGATGGTAGGACTCTAAATAATTTATGAAGTCAACAAGGATGTTGTCACACAGAATTTGCACTTCTTTAAGAATAATCATTATTTTAACTGCATACATTGGATGGTTATAAATTCAAGGATCACACGTTTGCTGTGTTAGTTCTTGTATGGAAATGGTTGAACTTAGATTGATACCTAGCCACTGTCTCTGATGTAATTAATCTAGGATTCATTTCAGATTAAATATCTCTGAGCAATCTTCTATCAGAGAGTCCTTTTATCCACATGTCATCCCAGTTATGACGATCTTTTGCACTAACTCGGCCACTTGGTAGAATTTGTCCATTTGGATACCTGATTAACCATCTGTGATCAAGCCATTCATCTCAGCCACATTAATGTTCTATACATAAGGAATGACGAATTACCTTCACAGGAAATGGATAACTTTCAAATAGAGATCATATCTTCGTCCACTCATTCCACCATCATAAACACACACCTGTTATACCAAATATTGAGATCTGTAATTTTATTTGCACTTTCAGACATGACATCAAAACTTGGAGAATTTAAATATAACATACATGCGGTCATAAAGACAGTAAGTAGTAGAAGTGTTAACCAAAAATATTCTTCTTGACCTAAAGTCTGACACTGGTCTGCCAAAGTTTACCAAACTTGCCCAAATATATTGTAAAGTCTAATAAAAATCACTCCAAATTTAGGGAGATATTCTTAAACTAAATCATTATGGAGCCTAACACTAACCAACACAGTCTACTTACATAGTAAAGTCTAATGAAAATCACTCACTCTAAATTTAAGAAAATATTCTTAAACTAAATCTTTATAGGACTTCACACTCTCTGACACTTTGGAGCCCATCTTCATTATAATCATTATACTTAACTTTGTAGAACTCAAGAGAAGGTACTGTCAGTCCCTTCTAAAACTGTCAAGGATAAGATAATTGACAAGTACCATATCTTTCTTTACTCAGAAATGTGTAACCACAACAACATATCTATAATTGCCTGTACCAACTAATAATGGAAATATCTTTAGTGAGCTCTCTATTGTTCAGTACTCTATATGTTTTTCAATAACAATTACCTTTAAGAGAGAAGTTAATTATTTCATAGTGATTTTTATTTTTACATTACAATGCAAAATAAATCAAAACTTAAAGAACTGTAAAAACAGTGATAGCTCCACTCACATTCCTAAAAGAGACAGGAAAGGAGAAGGAAACCAACTAGTAAAAAGGGGGTTACTCCTTCTGTGCTACTATCTAGGGAGCAATGAAACTATATATTAATTCCTCCTGATTTATCCAGGAAATTAAATAATATTAAAGCCAGCATTTCTTAAAGCTCATTTACCATTTTGATTGTGGTGATGGCATCACAAGTATATGCATAAGACCAAATTGATAAAAATGTATATATTAAATATGTTTAATTTTTGTGTGTTAATTATGATATGGTTTGGCTGTTTCCCCCCCTCATATTGAATTGTAACTCCCACAATTCCCAGTTTTTTTTGGGAGGAACCCAGTGAGAGGTAATTGAATCATGAGGGTGGGTCTTTCTCATCCTGTTCTCATGATAGTGAATAAGTCTCAAGAGATCTGATGGTTTTAAAAACAGGAGTTTCCCTGCACAAGCTCTCTCTCTGCCTTGTGCCATCCATGTAAGATGTGACTTGCTCCTCCTTGCCTTTCACCATGATTGTGAGGTTTCCCCAGCCATGAGAAATAGTAAGCCCATTAAGCCTCTTTCTTTTGTAAATTGCTGAGTCTTGGGTACGTCTTTATCAGCAGTGTGAAAATGGACAAATACAGTAAATTGGTACTAGTAGAGTGGGGTGGTCCTTAAAAGATACCCGAAAATGTGGAAATGACTTTGGAACTGGGTAACAGGCAGAAGTTGGAAGAGTTTGGAGAGCTCAGAAGAAGACAGGAAAATGTGGGAATATTTGGAACTATCTAGAGACTTGTTGGATGGCTTTGAATAAAATGCTGATAATGATACAGACAATGAAATGTAGGCTGAGGTGGTCTCAGATGGAGATGAGGAACTTGTTGGAACTGGAGAAAAGATGACTCTTGTTATGTTTTAGCAAAGAGACTGGTGGCATTTTGCCCCTACCCTAGAGATTTGTGGCACTCTGAACTTGAGAAGGATTATTTAGGATATTTGACAGAAGAAATTTCTAAGCAGCAAATTCAAGAGGTGACTTGAGTGCTGTTAAAGGCATTCAGTTTTAAAATGAAAACAGAGCATAAAAGTTTAAAAAATTTGCAGCCTGACAATGCAATAGAAAAGAAAATCCCATTTTCTGAGGAGAAATTCAAGACACCTATAGAAATTTGCATTAGTAATTTCTATAGGAGCCCAATGTTAATCACAGGACAATGGGGAAAATGTCTCCTGGGCATGTCAGAAACCTTTCTGGGAGCCCCTCCCATCACAGGCCTAGAAGTTTTGGAGGGGAAAATGGTTTCATAGACCTGGCTGAGGGTCTCCCTGCTGTGTGCACTCTAGGGACTTGGTGCCCTGCATCCCAGCTGATCCAGCTATGACTAAAAGAAGCCAAGTTATAGCTCAGGCTGTTGCTTCAGAGGGTGGAAGCCCCAAGCCTTGGCAGCTTCCACATGGTGCTGAGTCTATGGGTGCAGAGACGTCAAGAACTGAAGTTTGGGAACTTCTGCCTAGATTTCAGAGGATGTATGGAAATGCCTAGATGTCCAGGCAAAAGTTTGCTGCAGGGGCAGGCCCCTCATGGAGAACCTCTGCCAAAGCAATGCGGAAGGGAAATGTGGGGTCAGAGTCCCCATACGGAGTCCCTACTGGGGCACCTGGTGGAGCTGTGAGAAGAGGACCACCATCCTCCAGATCCCAGAATGGTAGATCCAGAAACAGCCTGCACCATGCAACTGAAAAAGCTGCAAACACTCAACACTAGCCTGTGAAAGCAGCCAGGAGGAGGGTTAAACCCTGCAAGACCACACGGGCCAAGCTGCCCAAGGCCACAGAAGCCCACCTCTTGCATCAGCATTACCTGGATGTGAGACATAGAGTCAAAAGAGATAATTTTGAAGCTTTAAGATCCAATTGCCCCACTAGATTTCAGACTTGCATGGGGCCTGTAGTCCTTTTGTTTTGGCCAATTTCTCCAATGTAGAATGGCTGTATTTATGCAATGCCTGTACCCACTATTGTATCTAGGAAGTAACTAACTTGCTTTTGATTTTACAGGCTCATAGGAGGAATGGACTTGTCACAGACTTTTGAGATACTGGTGAAATTAGTTAAGACTTTGGGGGACTGTTGGGAAGGCATAATTGGTTTTGAAATGTAAGGACATGAGATTTGGGAGGGGCTGGGGTGGAATGACATGGTTTGGCTGTGTGGGAGGAATGCAGTTGGAGGTAACTGAATCATAAGTGTAGGTCTTTCCCATGCTGTTCTCACGACTGTGAGTAAGTCTCATGAGACCTGATGGTTTTAAAAGCAGGAGTTTCCCTGCCCAAGTTCTCTCTCTGCCTGCTGCCATCCATGTAAGACGTGACTTAATCCTCATTGTCTTCCACCATGATTATGAGGCCTCCCCAGCCATGTGTAACTGTAAGTCCATTAAACCTCTTTCTTTTGTAAATTGCCCGGTCCCAGATATGTCTTTATCAGCAGCATGAAAACAGACTAATACAAATTATATTTCAATCAATTCAAAAAAGAAACACAAAAACTAAAAATAAATTTAAATATACTGTTTTATATGGAGATGTTAACTTACATTTCATTCAATAAGAAAAACTCAGGTTGGAAATAGAATTAGCTTCAAAAATATTTAAATGAAATGACGATAACAGAACCACAAAAAGAACTAAGTAAATGATTTGAGATTATGTCTTTGAACTTTTAATGACAAGCTTTAAGCAGCTGCCATATGGTTGCTGGTCATTATTAAGAAAGAAATTCTTAGCTGATTTACATGCAGTAAAGCAATGGTTTGCAGAATGGCAAAAGACAGTAAAGTTAAACTGGTGTATTCAATTGTTAAACATTTATTGGGTGATATTATATGCAGGATGCTGTGCCAAGTGCCGTAGAGATAAAACAAGAAGACTTTGTATCTCTACTAACAAAATGTGTAATCTACTCAGATAATCATGGCATGTACAATAGTAAATATAATTCAAATCTTTCTTATTTAAGTAAAATTAAAGTTTCTACCCCCTTGCCTATGTCAATATCCTTTGAATCTTGATTTTTCTTTCTCTAACTTCATCTAGTCTAACAAGTTATATACCCATTCCCTGCAAGACATACACCAAATCATGTTTCTTAAAAAATATGAATACATGAGACATGGATAGGACAGATAAGAAAGAAATATTGAATGTAGGGAATAAGTGAATGATGTATTTCAATAGGCCAGAGAAGAAATAAAGTGGCCAGGTGAGTATTAAGAGTTAGTGGAGACAGGTGACAATTAAGCATTAATGGATAGAACTAGAAGATATTAACATCCACAAAGGTAGTCTCCAGACTAAGAAAGACTTTGGAACCAGGTACACAGAAGGGCAGCTAAATCCATGGGAAAGGAGGAGAGCACCAAGAATAAAAATGAGAGCAAGAGATAGCCACATGGATTGAAAGGGAAAGAGAGGAGGTCCTCAGAGAAGAAAGAGGCAGCAACATACTCTACTATTAAAACATAAGACAAGATAGTGGTCTATTTGAGAATACATAATGACTTTTAGTTTAAAGAGCAATTTTGCAATAAAAGGCTTAAGGAAAAATAAACTTTATTATATAAAATCTAAGGTGTAATAGTTTAGCCTTTCAGCTATAATGTTGACATTTTGAGAATTTTTAATAAGAATTTTAATAAAGATATAAGAACATTAACAATCTTAAAATGGTTTTAAAAGGCATTTATTCAATATGAGCAAGGATGATAAAAATAAAACTAAACATTATGAATGTACTGGTAATGCACTTTAAGAGTTAATCATTTTGGAATGTGTAGTTTTACTCAGTTAATGACAACTTTGAGGTGTAACTGATAGCCATAAATCCTGTTGGAAATAATTAAACTTTTCCATAGCAATTTTAAAGGAAGAATACACTTACATTTAATTGATTAAAAATGTAATATCCACAACTAGTAATCTTGTCACATAAAAATAAAATTGCTTTTTCTCTTGCTGAAGACTCAGAAATAAGATATTTTGTAGGTAAAGTGTCACATCAATGCCATATCATATTCTGTAGATGGCATGTTACCATCTTCATGAAATATCTATTCCTACATAATAAAGGAGCATGTAAGATCCCAAGCCTTGGAATCAAAGAGATCTAAATTCAATTCAGAGTTATACACTAATAATTCATGATCCTATGCATATTATTTAACTTGTATGTGCTTCAATATTCTTATCTGTTAAATGTGGCTTATAATGCCTATCTTACAGTACTTTAAAATAATTAAATGAGATGGTGGGTGTAAAGTACACTATACCTAGCACAGGTTAAACACTGAAAAAAAATGTGTTTTTAAAAATTAGTAATAGTAGATATACTAGTTTTCTATTGTGTAACAAATTATTACAAACTTAACAATGTAAAAGAATACCCATTGATTAGCACATAGTTCTGTAGGTCAGAAGTCCAGCATGCTATGTTTTGGTTCTCTGTTCAGGTTCTTACATGGCTGAAATCAAGGTATTGGTGTGCTGTGCTCCTTTCTGGAACCTCTAGGGAAGAATCAGTTTCTAAGCTCTTTCAGATTGTTGGCCACATCTATTCCTTGCAGCTGTAAAGTTAAGGTTCCCATTTTCCCTGCTGGCTGTCAAGTCTCATCTCCTAGAGGCTGTTAAGTCTCATCTCCTAGAGGCTGTTGTGTTCTTTGTCATGTGGCCCCCTCCAGCAATGAAGAATCTCCCTCATGTTTTAAATATCCCGGACTTTTCTGTCTCTGACTTCTTGATTTAGATTTTAAAGGCTCATGTGTTTAGGTCAGACCCACCCAGATAATCTCCCTTTCCTAAAGTCAACTGTACCATATAACAAAACCTAATCATCAGACTGAAATCACAGTCACAGTCCCAGAAATTATACAGAGCATGTAAAACACATGACACGAAATCTGGGGATAACCTAGAATTCTATCTCCTACTCATTTCAGTAAATGTTTGAAAAATTGTCTATTGCATAACACTTTCAATCATTTTAAAAGGTTACCTTTTTTAAATTTTGAAGAAATCATAAGTAATCACGATTAGAAATCTAACAAGTAATTATATCACTAATGTCTAATATTTATACAAGGGAAATACAACATATTTATGGAAGTCTAAGTTTCTAAAGAAAACACAGATGAAGTTAAGCTATCATTTATTCAACTGCTCAGGTTTTCTCAGAAACACCTTTTTCTCCTGTTTGATTCTGTACTTCCGTATATGTAATCTCAAAATCCAACAATTTCTTCTCATTTAATTCCAGTGTATGACAAGAAATATCATGCAATTTAAAAATTCTATGGATAATTTTGCAATAAACTTCTACTCAAAGGGCATCCCACAAAGGAGAAGTTTAATCACATGTAACCCTAGGATGCACAGTTAAATAAAGATTATCAAACTCCATGAATTCTCTTAGTAAAAATAACTATCTCATGTCCTATTTTTAAAGGATCTCTCATTTTCACTCATTATTTCCTAAATTATGAACAAATCTCCACATTATGACATGTTTGCAAAAATCAAAGAGCACATGCGAAACTGGCCACTAATGAGCACCCAACATGTGGTGGGTACTTTTACAGGAACATTACAAATAATTTCATTAATCTTTGTAAACTTGCTATAAATATTAATTATTTTATACTTATTTTACTGATGAAGAAACTGAGGCAGGGAGAAGGCAACTCATGTGTACAAAAAGCACATGGTAAGAACTTGCTCAAACCAGAATACAAAACCTGGTTTTTCAAGCTCCAAAGCCTGGTCTTTTCCAAAGTACACTATATTGTGTCTCATAAGATGTACATGGTTCAAATGGGAACAAAGGGAAATGAAGCAGCTGTAACCCAATGCATCTGGAAAGAGGGCTCTTGCATTTAATATGCCTTCATCTATTCGCCTTTCATATACTTATCCCTTCTTCATGTACCATATTCCTTCAATATCACTTATAATAAGCTTAGCATGGTGGAAATTTATATGAACAATTGCATCATTGTATTACTAATTTTACAAATAACCCAAGTACCAATGTACTATGTACCAAGAAATGCTGAGATTATCTATCTAGATCACATGGTCTTCTTGTCTCCTTCTCATTAGCTATTCTCCAGCATAATAATACCAAAAGCTCTGATTTACACAGTAAGGGAGTAAAATCAGTAGTGAGAGTAAAAGATTCTGGCTTTAATTCACAATGCCCTAATAGATTTTCTGCTAACCACTGTACTGTGCTTTCTGATCCTCCATGTCTAAACCTATTTTCAAGTCTGGATACATGTCAAAGTCAGGTTGACCAAGAAATGCAATAGTGAGAACACTTAAACAAATAGAAGAATGAAACTGCACACCATCCTTCCCCTTCCAGAGGTACTTATCCAGAGGCTAATGATTACACAAATGTAACAAATAATGACCTTCTCCTCCAAAGCATACATATACTCATTGACCCCACCTTTGTTAGATTTGCAGGTGCTTAATTCCTGATTGATAAGACTCTGGAGAAAGGCTCTTGAGAAAATTATATTGAATAGAACATCCATGCCATCACAAAATAATTAGGTGACCAAAGGCAAGTAATTGGTCTGTGGCTCTCATTTCCTTGCTTGTAAGGTAGGGGTCATCAATTTATCTATCTCATGGGAGTGATAATGAGTATTAAATGATATGTAAAGTAATTAGCATGGCACCTCAATCTCAAAACCTGTTAGAAATTATAATTTAGTACGATTCCATTATCTTATAACTTTTCATTAACAGCCTCTGCAAGACAACTGAAAAAATGTAAATGGTTTGTGTGAAACTAATAGTTTTGCAAAATCTCAAAATAGAGAGACATTTTAGGCTTATGCTTCTCAGTCTTTTAAAATACATCTTTATAGTTTTTGTTTTTATCTCTATCATGTGCATCTAGTGACTCTTCCAAAACTTTTGTTGTGGGGTTAGAAGGCAGTGCCGTAAGCATTACAGACAACTGAAACCATAGAGCCTTTGTTCATGATCACTGCTCAGATGGTCTGAAATGCAGTAACAGCAAGAGCTACTGAATTAGTTCATTTCACTATATTAAATCCAAGTTCAACCCAATGGTTCTAATTTTATGTACTACTGAATTTAAGGTTCAGCAGACCAATTTAACCCACCTATCAAGCAACAAACATTGTTTCTGAAAAGGATGACTCATTGTTAGCAATGTCAGAAGTCTAAATCACTAAAATATACAGACAAAATTGACGGTTGAATGTCAAAAATGTTTCTGAGAACCCAAAATAAGTAGCTCTCCAAAGTACAGATATGTCTGTTTTTACATACATGAGTGTTGGATTCATATACATAATCAATTGACAAATGATGAATTCTACATCCTGTGCCAGGCACTAAGGACACAGTAGCAAACCATACATGGTCTCTGTTCCTCACCTATCTAACTCCATTCTCCCTGGCAATTACTGTCACAGAGGTTGAAATTTCAGACTAACACTTCAAAGACTATCTCTTTTTAAATATCTTCAACTGGAACTATCTCTTCACAGCACAAATGGCAAAGCTCCTTATTCCTGGGAGCTTGGGATAAAGAGCATACAGCACTGACTTCTAACACCAAGAAAAGAGAAGGTATATAAAGTTGACTATATCCAGAAAAGCATTGTTATTAACATCATATCTTTATAATAATTAATTTTATATAATAGTTAACTTCATAAATATTCTATGCATGCTACAGACAAAACATAGTTGCAGAATTATATATCTTAAAATGAGATATGACCTGTGCCACCAAACAGTTTGTATAATCAGTCACTATGGAAGATGACTTGCACCCTGAGAAATGGGTTCTACCTGCCAAGTGTGGTAGTCATTAAGCTACTTGCAAAATATTGCTAGTTCTTCTACTTCTGAGTAAATGGTAGGGTTGCACTTCCCTGTCCCCTTGAAGTTAAACATGTTTATATGGCTTCCTTTGAACAATGGACTGTAGGCAGAGGGACATTGTGTCACATATGGGCAGAAACTTTAAATGACAGTGTGCACCTAGCTACATCTTTCCCTTGGACACAGTGGCTAGCAATGTTTTAGATAGTGGAGGTCCATCAACCTGAGACCATAAGTGAGGAAGACATAAAAGAGAGCTCATTCCTACATGCCATCCAACCTCAGTGGACAAGGTTGGATTGTGAGCAAGATACATGAGAGAGAGATAAAACTGGATAGTTACTACTGAAACATAAGTCAGTTAATTCTGACTAATCCAATCACTAAACAAAAGTAGGACTCTGACCTTATAACACTGATAGCCAGCTCATAACAATGGGGGACAAAGGTCTCTCTTTGAGGTTTTAAGGAAAATGCTAGCTAGACTCATCTGGTAACAGACCAATCTTACTATACACATATATTTTTCCCTTTTAACTTAAGAGTTCAAATAAAGAACTATGAGAGAAAGAAGAAAGAAACCATCATTTTTAACCAGAACCTTGAAAACAGATGACTCAGTCCAGTGTTTGGACCACGTGCATCAGAATCAAGAACATTTGATGAAATATAGTTCTGGGACCAAACCAAATCTGAATGAGTCTTTGACGATTTGTTAAATTTGCACTTAACAAGTTTTCTGACTGATTTTTTCATACCTTTTATGAGAGGTATTGGTTTAGGGCCAGAGACTGAAAACTAATACTCAAGTGTGATTTGTTTGGGAAGCACAGAATGTGTTTACTTTGATTTAAATGAAAATTGGTTGACCTTTAAGGCTTAAGAAAACTTTCTATAAAAATGGAGATCTTCAACAACTTTTGAAAAATAATTGGAATATTTGGCAACTCTGATTTTAAACACTTATATGGCAGTAATCAGATAAAACTCAACATCCTTTGTACAAGAAATGTGCTCTCTAGTTCTTCAATCTCCATTATGCTCCACTCATTCCTTTATTTGTTCTGCCCATGGAGAGCATTTGAGTTTGGGCCCCTTTGTTCTGGCTCTTGAAGGCTATGTTACACAGACTGGAGATTCCACTCTGGAAACTGGGAAAGAAGAAAGCTATTAAAGATGTTGAGCAAAATAACTACATAATCAAATCTAACTAAAAGTTAGAAATCTGGCAATATGGAAAATAGGGTAGGGCTAGGTTAATATACCCAAACGTTTCCTTGGGGCAGCACAATATTTCCTGGTCAAGCAATTTACTCGACTGAGTGACATACACTGGATGGATCTCCGGCTAAATCTAAAGGGCACACCCCTGTAATCAGGGAAGCTATTACCGAATTTCAATGAGCTACTGTCATCGGGAATTTCAGCTTGGGGTCACCAGATTTGTCATCTTTAAAAGAGAAGACAGAAGTTCACATTTTATTGGATTCCAAATGTTTTAAGTTAATTATTTATTTAAAAACAAGAATAGGCCAATACATTATGTTGATACCTGTGGATTAGAGGATGGAGATTAGAAGCAAGAAACTGGATAGGAGTGAAGAGAATTTGAAAAATTATTTTCAGATGGATTTTTAGTTATTGTAGCTTGACAAATACAGATACCATTAGCCATGCAAGAGAACTACAGGCTGAAAAAACAGTTTTAGGTGGCAGAATTATGAGTTTAGTTCCTAGAAACTTAATTTGAGAAATCCATGTATGAAAGGGCACGGTTCATCATTCGTCTATCTATTCAAAATACGTGATTACTGTTATATCCTAACAATATTACATATAGTATTGTGGATAAATCAACAGGCAGAGAGTCATAAGTCTTTGTATTTAGAGATCTTAGATTCCAATGGGTGTATGACAGAAATACAAAACTACAAGTTAGAGTTATATTAAATAGAGTAATGGGAGATTTGTTCCAAAGGAAATGTGCGTATTTAAGTGGATGGTAGTCATTTAAGGCTTCTCGATGGTAGTGACATCTAATCTAAAACCTAAAAATAGGAAAATGTGGTTCCTAATAGAAGCAATAGTCTACATAATGACTCACAGGCTAGTGGTCCGAAGTCTATTTTTAAATTTTACTAAAACATAAAAAATGAAATTAATTCAGTGAATCTGGACCACCACAAACAAAATTAGTGACAAGTAGTAAGAGATGGAGCCAAAAAGAGTGAACAGACACCATTGGCTACATGAGCTACCTTAATTGCCCTGAATCATGAAAGTAGTGGATAATCATAGAAAGGAGTTCATCTGAACAATAATAAGCAAAGCAGAAAAAAAAAAAAAGCATCTGGGATAGAAATTAAAATTCGTGAATAAACTACATATAGGTTAATATTTAAGGTCATGAAATTGAATTAAACTGTTTTGGGAAAATCATTAAAGTAAAAGGTAAGAGTTAAAAGTATAGAACATTGGAATGCACCCATATACTTCAGAAGAGAGAAGATAAAGAGAAGCCAAAGGAAAAAAAAAAAAACCTGATAAAGAATAGTAGAGGGGGGAAAAAAACAGGAAAGAGGAGTATCAAGTGGAGATAGATCTATGAAGTCCAACAGGACAGAGAATTTGAAGAGATGTTGCCATTCACATACCATGTATAAAGAATATAGAGCAACATTTAGAAGCATAAACAGCTGAGAAATATAATTTAATGCATTTATTACTATCTTACTTACACCAGTCACTTCCTAATCAAACCTTACTCAGGTTTAAAAGAAGCTCTTAATTGGAATTTTCATGCAATGGGAGCACCTAATTTTGTACAAACTCCTAGTTGCTAGGAGTCAGAAAACCAAAGCAGCCTTTGTGTCCTTCCAGGCTGGACAGACTTTAGAGGTTTGCAGCCTTATTCTGCTTGTATTCAACTCTATACTCTGTCTATTTCTCTACAAAGAAAAAATTGGTTTAGATTTCTGTTCCAAGAACGCTATTTTCTACTCTATTTGCCTTGAAACAAGCCACACACACACACACACACACTCACACACTCACACACTCACAAAACCACAGGAGAAATTTTAGATCGAAGGGGCATTGTAGGTTATTGAACAACAGTCCCCTCATACTCGTGTTCCAGAAACTGAGTCACAGAGATAATACTGGTCCATAGTCACACAGCTTTTACACAAAAAAAATTTATATACAAACTAGCGTTTGTTTTGTACTCTAGCACACAGCTTTGCCATCACAAAATCCTCTGATCAAATTAAAGGCTCTTTCTCCTCTTAGCAAGTCAGTAAAATTAAAGTACAATATTTTTCACCAATTCAGGATCCTCTAGATTTATAAAGTGGTCTTTGTCAGGCTCTGATACAAATCATATATAATATTGTTTTAAAGAACATCACCCTTTTTATCTCTCCAAAGGGAAAATTTAGAACATGTTAAATAGAACATAAAATAATTTAAATTGAGAGTAGTATTATATTTCTGCCAAAACTTTAAGTGTGGTAATTTTTTTATCATAATACCATATTCAGATTTAAATTAGTTATTTTTATAATCCATTTTTTATACAGATTTTGTTCAAAACTTTCATTTCGATTTTTTCTTCCCACAACTCATTAACTGCAGTATCCAATACAGTTTTTATAAAGCAAGGTTCAAATATTACTGAGCATTATTGCAGACTAGTTTTAATTTTTTCTACATACTTATATACAGATATAGATTTTTTTTTTACTCGTAGAGGATGATATAAGTAAAGTGCAGTCATGACTGGATAGAGAAATTGTATTCAATATTACACATCATATCCACCTAAATTAAGGGTCAGTCTTATATTTACCAACAATTTTGTAAAAGTATAAGAAATAAATGTGTTTATGATTATACTCTGCTAAAAATAAAGTTTATCACCACCAACATTTAGAAATAAAAATTATAAATCTCTAAGTGTCAAAAAATTGATATCATAATAATATTTAGTGAGCACTTAAAGGGCCCCTTCTCTTCACTACATTATATTCTTTATGAATTTCCCCTGGGGTTGTACAACATGGTAGCCTGAGCTAATCACTTTCTTACTGCACAAAGTGTGGCACACAGAACAGCAGCACTGGCATCACCTAGGAGATTGTTAGAAATGCAGCATCTTGAGTTCCACATAAATGTATTGAATCAACATATGCATGTTAATAATCACCAACCAGGTTATTCATATGCACACTTTACAAAGCGGGAAATGGAGGCACAGAGAGAATAAGTAACTTTTCTGTTAGAGAGTTAACAGATGTGACAGGCATTGCCAGTAGCTTACTGATCAAATACATCCTCCTCCTTTCTAATAAATCCAATTTTATTTAGGGCAGAAATGTGCCCAATGCCAAGCAGGACACTAATTTCCCCAGATGTCCTCCTAGCTGAAAAGAGCTATGAAGGTAAAGGCAGAAATCAGCTGCAAGTGCCTGGAAGTCTTATTTTTCTGACATAAGGAACAGATGATTCCATTCCTTCCTTTTATTCTGGCCTTAATCATAGATAGGATAGTTGGAGCTGAAGCAGTCATCTTGAGATCATGAGGTGACAAGCATAAAGAGAAGGAAACACTAAGGAAGGTGATGAAAAAAATAAAAGTCTATGTTATTTAAGCCACCTTTTTTAAGAACTCAGTTAGTGCTAGGAACCACCAATCTGTAAAATTCTTGTTCGTGAGAAAAATTAACCCCCACTGAAGTCACTGTAGGTGGAATTTCCTATTACACTCAGGCAAACACATCCCTAACCGATGAAGGCTACTATGATAATTCTTCTCTTACCTATATTTGATAATTTTATTCCAATGCTAGAGAGCAAAGTTTCCTGTTTCCAATTGGCATTAAATTTGCAGTATAAAAAGTCACTTGAGATTACTATATCCTTTTCCAATGTCTTCAGACAGAAGTATGTAAAGTGTTACACCACCCTCTCTAAGCGGGTGGGGAAAATTACAGATATAAGAGGCCACAAACTGTTCCCTAAAGGGAAGGGATATGATGAAGAGACATCTGCTTTCACCCCGCTAACTTTCAGATCCAGTCACTTAAATGTGCACCTGCCCAATTTCCTTGTGTTGATAGATTTTGCTTAACATCCCAGCTGTTCCAATGCAGTGGCAACACAGTCAGAAATTGCAGCTGCCCCCTGGAACTGGTGGCAGTCAGATATCTGAGGCTGAGATGACTGTATTAGAAGCTGTCACCAAAAATGACAAAGACCAGAATGGATGTGGTAGCAGCTAAAAAAGAATGGCAAACGCAGTCAACATCTGTGTAATAAGCATATGAATGTAAATGTCCTCATCCTGAGTCAGCAACTGTATTCCATGGAACTTTTCATCACCCCTATATTTCACAGATCATAATGTAAATCCTAAATGACCCTCCCTGTTAAAGATATTAATTGTGCCATCAATTTGGCAGCAGTCAAAAATACCTCCTAGAACCCTGCAGATTATCAGGGAAGCTTGAAGGAATGAAAGTTGAAATGAATCTGTTACAGCATGAATATTCTCCTCACTACTACATTGTCTTTTCTCCCTTAAGAGTTCAGGTAACTGTTATTCTGATGTATGTACCTGAATAATAAGAAGTCAACTTACGACATTTAATCTTTTTAAATGGTGACATATTTTAATATAATTATTACTAATAACATGGTTCTATATATGGTTTTCTTGTTAGTTATCTCTGATCCTGCAACTCTATAATTGCCACTAAGCCAAAACTACTCAAAATGATAAAAGGATCCTCAGTTTTAATTACTGTTGTCTTAGAAATCCTCTGCTTCCTTAAAAGTGACTCTACATTAACTCTAATTCTTTTATAATATTTTTACAATGTAAGCCTGCCCCATTTAGTCTCTTAAGATTCTGAAGTTTCTTTTACTCGAATATGTGTTGGACAATTCTTTTGCAATTCTACTAAGCACGAATCATCAGTTTCCCATTTTTTGCTTCAGTGATTACACTTACATGCCCTAGATAACTAATTAAATCTATCCTCCCATATTCCCCTCTACCTGACCTGAACACCAGCCTTGCAATTCCATTTTCTTTTAATTAGGAAGTACTCTCTTGTGGTATCCAAATTTTAATCTTCTTTGCAAACCTAAGTAGCATTTTAGCCCACTATTTTTTTCCTGAAAATTTTGAAGAGTTTCTCTATATAATCACAGTAACAACAATGAATTTGATATGTTTACCCTGATTCTCTGACTATTGCTAACTTGTGGAATTCTATTGTAATGACCCTTAAAAATGCATGTAATTGAAAAAATTTGAACTCTCCAACCAAAAAATCCTAGTAACTCAGCGTCTTTTGCTACAAAATCTAAAATCTTCACAAGTAATTAAGAGTAAACAGGAAATCTTCCATCACTTTCTAAAAGTCCCCCGTGACATTTGTCTTCCTCCTCTAAACTCCTCCAGTTCAAGTCTGGAGTTATCTTCTGTCCTGGAAAGTTTTTAACATACCTAATTCTAAAAGCATCCGATCCTTTTGCCAACTTAATGGAAACCAAATGCCTATGCAATACTTACTAAAATATGTTAGGTCCCATTAAAAAACACAATCTAAATAATGTATTTTGTAATACTACTTGGAGACATTTATAATTTTTATCCCTTCTTCAACTTTCCTTAACCTTGAGATGTAACTCTACTCCTCTGCTCATAAACAAAATCCAATTGTACTACCCATTATATTGAAATACTCATGTATTTCAGTATATTCCTGAAATAATCATGAAGTTATTAGACTTTGCTACATCTCCACCGAACATTTAAAAATATTATGACCTTATTTTTAGTATATTTTTGATGGATACTATATGCATATTTATATATATCAGAAGGAACATCTTACTTTGTATGATGTTTTAAATCAAATTATTAATGCCCTAATTAATCGCATTCTCTAAGAAAACGATATGCTTCTATACAAAAAAAAGGCATAACATATATCCCCGAAACATTTTGCATTCACTCCCCTAATAAGCTTGTGACAATCTGAATGTTAATAAAAATATTTATTAAATCGCAGAATACTATTTAAAAAAATTATGTGAAACTATTTTTACTTTTTAACATGTTTTAATACTGAAATAAACAATAAGAAATATAGAGAAGATGAAATAGATTTAACTCATATATCAAATTAAGATTACACCTTAAAAAGGTACTATTGTACAAAAAACACAAAGATACCAAAACTACCACTAATGCTAATTACTTACACTGCAAAATCTAGTGGAGAATTTGAAGGGATCTGTATATGGTGATAAGTTGATATCCTTAATTTGATGAGCTTCTGTATATAATCATTTAATATTTAAAGATTAATTTTAGTTTTATAATACCTTATTTGTAAATGATAAGATCTGTACCTCATGGGTTGAGGGCATTTTAACTGAAAAACAAAAATTTCCAGAATTCTGTGTTAACAACACTAAAAATTTAGAAGAAATAAACATAATTCTCATCACATAACTCTTCAAAAGTTTTTCATTTTGCTGTTCATGTCTAGTTTTCTTTCTTTCACCTGTAGCTCAAAACAAATAAGTTTTTCTAAAGAAGGTAACAGAATAGTATACGAAGTTTCTATTGGAATTAACACTGTCTTAGTACTTTTGGGAATGCCACACTTAAACACCCTCGACATCCCTGCTACAGACATAGAAAAATGTGCTCTCTGAGTCTTACTCTCTTCTGTATATATCATAATTCTCCGTCTCACAGTAAATATACCAGAAATCACTCTTCCCTTTATGACAGAATACTTAAAGTTCAATAAAGAAAACAGAGTGGTTATATACAATTCTTAATTAAGAAGAGAAAGAAGAAACCAGTGCCTAGAACACATGAAAGCCAGAACAAGCCAAAATATGGTGTGATATGAATTTATGCAGACTGGGTCTTGTTCATGATTAGGATTTCTAGCATTTAAAATAGTACCCAGCAAATCCTAAGCCCTTAGTAAGAAACAGTTGAATGAATGAGTTATACTTACAGCTACAAAACTTGGCTAACTCCAGTTAAATGGTACAAGCAAAAATCATTTCCTACTTCTCTAAACTTCAATAGAATGTTCTTATAATGGACCATGTGTTGTGTGGTTTCAAGCTATTTTGAGAATGACAGGGTATATGCCTCATCTCCCCCTGAGAGACTTCATTTCCAGGAAGACCAACACCACACCTTGTATGTCTTTATATCCTGCAGAGTGCAGTGGCTGGCATATCACACACTTTCAATACACATTTTAAGGAACAAAATACTAGAATAATTTAATTTGACTCTTTCTGTGTTAACACATTGAGAAGTAATGAATTGTTTACTGGCCAATCTGTTCATTTCACTATCTTCACTACCAATATAGATTTCTACAAGGTGATTTATCTGTAGCAATCAAAATAGAACACTAAAACAAATGGATCAGTCATGCTTATGGTCCAATTTATCCACTGTGTATTAAGGGGGAGAGAAAGAAAAACTTTGACTGCATCTGAGCTGAAGTGCTACAGGCAAAAAATACAGTGAGTGAGGCATGCTTGTGCCTGAAACAGCCAAAATAAGCATCCCTCAAAATTATGACTGAGGACAACACCTTCACAATAGTGATGGTTGAAAGAACCAACTGCTATTAACCAAAAATGTTTTCAGATGAAAACAAAGCCCTAGTGTTAGTTCATTAAAACATGGGTAGCGGCCAGGCACAATGGGTCATGCCTATTATCCCAGCACTTTGGGAGGCCAAAGTGGGAGGATTACTTGAAGCCAAGAGTTCAAGATCAGACATAGTGAGACCCTGTGTCTACAAAAATTTTAAAAATTAGCTGGGTGTGGTGGCACACACCTGCGGTCCTAGCTACTCAGGGGACTGAGGCAGGAGGATCACTTGAACCTGGGAGGTGGAGGCCACAGTGGGCTAAGACTGAGTCCATGGTATTCCAGCCTGGGCAACAGAGCAAGATTCTGTCTCAAAAAAAAAAATAGGTAATATTCTCTGGGCCATGCACTTTACTGACATCACCTTAAACTTTGCCTGACACTTGCTGTATGGAGAGAAAGTGCTACTATCCAATATAATGCATCCAGTGCTCTCATACATTCAGTCTGTCTTTTCTATAAAACAATCACATGCTATATATCTGGTTAAAGCAACCAACTGAGACAAAATTCTGCAAAACTACCTCACCGTAATTACTTCCTAAGAAGTCTATCTTAGTCCCATTCTGCAACAAGGAGTGGGCAAGCAACACACAGTGTTAATGAGGGTGTGCAGAAACACTAAGATGCTTGTTAGTCATGCCTCAAAATATTAAAAAGCATCACAAAAAGCTGTACCTAACATTAATATGTTTCTAGTTTAACCTAGCATGCACTGTGTTAAAGTCCATCAGCATGCTATTTTCATGCCATATGGAGAGAAGTGGGATAGCCCCCAGACACAATTCAAGAAACTGACTTTGAAAGCTGTGTCCACAAGTCTCCAGCCTCCCCAATGGCATCCCACTTCAGGCAGCCATTACATGTTTCATGCCTCCCACAAAGTAAATTTAAATAAATAGGAAATGACAAACTACTTGATATCAGTCATTTACACTTTTATCAAAAGCTATTTACACACTTGTGTGAAATCATCCCAATTTATTTTCATTTTCTCACTCATGAAATAATAAAATGCAGTGTTCCCTGTAACCTTTAGGCAGTCTAGTGGGTGACTCTCGTGCGGAGCATGAAAGGGCTCTGAAATCTGCTTATGCAGAAGGCTTATTCTGAAGGTTATCCTACTCAGTGAACTTTAGGAGAACCCAGGAATCTGAGTCTGAAAGGCAGGGAGACTAGATTCTCAGCTGCCTCATGCTTCTGAAGGAGCATCAGCCTTGACTGCAGCTGCCTGATTGAGGAGAATGCCTAACATCACAGCTTTTCAAAGAAGCAGAAGCTTTAACATCTGGAGTTTACTCTGCCTTCATCTGAGACTAGAACTACTTAACAGCTCTGCTCGATCTCTTCTTTCCAACCATCTTGCAACCTACCTTTCCCTATCTTCCCCTCGCCTCCTCAGTTTTATATACTGAGATCTCAAAACACTTTTGGCATGTTCTCTCCCTCTTGATGTCTCCACCCCCATAATCATAAAGATAAGTATGATGTGATCAAGCATTAGGATATATACTCTAAAGTTTCAAGACTCAGAGGTTTTGCTGTTGAAGTGTCTGGTACATCCCAGGTTAGGGTGGTGACTATGCTTTCAATTTTATGATGTGTCCCTAAAATTATCATTTATATCATATGATGAGCTTATATTCTGTAAATACACCTTTGCTTCTATAGACAAATTCATTATCTTGAATTAATGATGCCAAATTTTTATATGTCATGATAGTAATCATGAAAGATAAATACATCATCTTTTTCATTGGTTTTGTTTTCAGGGATTTTGTTCATGTACAAAGATGTGCCTACAATAAGACTGAATGCATAAGAAACACACAAATAACTTCTTTCTTTAAAGCTGGATCCTGTGTGCTCCAAGTGTATCGTGTTTCAGAAGTCAAAGCTTTTATAAATTAAATGTGACATGGGTTGATATATTCTATTTCATTTCTAGTAGAAGTGGTAGTAGAACCAACAATAACGATAATAATTTCTACATGTATTGAGTTCTTACTCTGCTTGCCAGCCACTGTCCAAAGGGATTAGATGTAAAAAGTAAAATAAGCCCTCAAAAAACCAATAAGCCTTGTAATTTTACAAATAAAGAAACCAAAGCAAGGAGAGGTTAAGCAATGTGCTGAAAGTTATATAAGTATATACAATAGGAACAGAATTCAAAAGCAGGCACTGATCTTAACCATTACTTTATGAAGTAATACAATGCTCTTTTGAGGTCAGAATTCCTCGTAGGTTCTGAGAGAGATCAGATTTTTCGGTATTAACTTTTTCCCACTCAATAGCTTCTATTTCATTTTTTGTAAATTTGAGGAGTAATAACATCAACGGAAATATTTTATCATATATCTCTCCACAGCCTGAGGATAAATATCCAAGAATGAAGTTGAAAACTGACCATCAGACACTAAGTCTGTGTTCAGACCTCATGTTTTTCATGGTTTTTAAGCATAAAGCATCTTCAAGGTTCCAGAGTATAAAACAAAACTACCAGGTTGGGGGAGGGTGGTTCTAACTAGCCAACCTCCTCAAAACAGCTTTTCAATGTGCAGTTAAGCATGGTACTCAATCTAGATTTTCCAGGCTGAATCTATAATTTAGATTCCAAGGCTTGTCATAGCTAATAGTTGTTACTCTTGATCATGTGGATGTCAGCTTTCATAAATATATGAGGCCTGTCTTCGCATTCAGTTTTCCAATGACCTTATAAAATTGGCCCCAAAAAACAACTGTTGCTCCTTTTATTCATTTAACAGTGTGAAAGCCTCCTCTGAAATATAAACATCCATGGGAGGTACCCCAACTTGTTAGTTCTAATGACTAAATTGAAGACAAAGAGAAGACTTGATACAGTTATTAGTTCTGGCTAATCTGCATCTACGGTCTTGTTAGATAAGATTTTGAGGCAATGCCATGTCAAGTTTTCAGGCCCACAATGAAGTGAGACTACCAAACGCATAAGACCTACCAATATTTTCTTGACATGTTTTTCAAATAATATTACTTTCTAACATAATATTCTCCTTGAAGAATTCTCCTCTGCTATACCTAAAAATACTAATACCTATCAATTTTATGTCACATTGCACTTTCTTAAGAATTTCAATGTTCTTGAGCCATATACTATCCCTGTGAGATATAAATAGAATAAGTAGAACTCCTCCTCCCACTTCACAGATGAGTAAATTAAGTCATAGATAGGAAAAATGAATCACTCAAAATCACACAGTTAGTTTGGGGCAGAATCACAGGTACTGTAAGTCAGGAGTTTAAGTAATTGGTATAATAATTATCCCAATTCACCAAGAAATCAACTTAAAATACGTTGGTGTTAATAGTGAGAGGTTGGTATAGTAATTAAATAATCATTCCATTGATTTTAAGGATGAAGTAAACTCTATAGTTGATCATTTTCATGGTGGCACATTGAAAACAAAAATGAAATCAACTAATAAAATGGAAAGTCATTCAAGAGATATCTTGTTGAGTGCTCACTATGTGCCAGGCACGGTTCCAGATGCTTAGGATAGATATATCAGTGAATCAAGCTACTAAACAAGCAAAAAATCCCTGAGCTCATAGAGCATACATTCTAGCAAAAGAGATAAAAATGTGCAATTAATATAATGGCAATAAATAAAGTATATATGTATATATATTTGTATATATATAGTGCTAAAGAAGCACAAACAAAAAATGAAATTGGGCAAAGAGGATCAGGATTGCTGATGGGTAGACAGGTTGGGGTTTCATTAGGTTGGTCAGCGTTGACCTCGTTGAGAAGATGAGACCAGTGGATACACCAGGGAAGAGAAGACAACCAGAGAAAAGGCTCCACAGAGTATCCCAGTGAGTTCAAAGAGCAGGAAGGAAGCCAATGTGACTGAAGCAATGTTAGCAAGAGAGAGAGTTGTGTGAGGTGAGGTTAAAGAAAGAGTGGGGAGAAAAACTTTGCAAGGCCTTGCAGGCTACCGCAAGAAATTCAGCTTTTATTCTGAATGAATAGGACACCATTGCAAGGATCTGAGTTGTTGAGGGGCATGCTCTGACTTAAAATTTTAAAGGGATCTATTATTAATCATTAAATACCTTAAGATATTTTACTCAATATATTATATAATTTTTGTCATATAAATGAATCACAATGGAGTGTCCTCCTCTTAGAATAAAATTCTATTATTCCCATTTTCCCAAAGAAAATATCCAGGCTCAAAATGTCTAGAATAAGAGCTGGTAATGATAGAGCCAGGTGAAAAGAACATTTTTTCTAACTCATAGTTCAAAACTGGTTCCTCTTTTCTATGTACTCATTTATGTCATAGTTATAAAGGAAAGAAAATAGTAACTGAGATTAATTAACTAGATTATTGATCAATAGAGAAGTTCAGTTTGAGACATTAAAATCGAATTGAGCCCATTTTTCCCTTATTATTCATTTCTGGGAAATAATGATACAGGTAATTTCCCTGAGCTTTCTATTTGAAATGACATGTGTGCATTCAGACTAAAAATGTTGGATACAGAAGTAATCATGATAATAATTTAAACTTGCAACAGTACATTTAGAAAGTTCTTCAAAGTCTTTTAGCTATTATCATTTATTAACTGTCCACTAAATGCCAGTCTCTATGCTAAATTCATGGCATATGTCATATTTAAAATTCAAAAAAAATTAAGAATGTCATTAGAAATCCTGTTTCACAGATGACAAATATAGATCCAGAGAGGCTAGGGATTGAAAGGTCACACAACTGCTTAGCCCCAGAGCCAGGATTTTGCTAAATCTCCAGTCTAAAGCAAGGTTCTCTTCATTAAGTCACACTGCTCTTCTGCAGAACGATACTCAACTTACAACCTCAACATTCCTAACTAAAAGGTCAGCCAGATATAGGTAGTCCCATTTTCCAGAAATGAGCTGGTCACAGAAAAGTTAATCAAGCATCAACATTTATTTCATGACCACAATATGCAAATCAATATTTAGTTGCTGAGAAAAGAGGATTTATTTTACAATATCTTGACTCAATGAGCTTCAAATCTTAATAAGGTAACAAGAGAAACATAAAATGGTAATATATCATACAAGATAGCATATAATATGTACCGGTAGACATAGTGCCAATGACTGGTTAAAAAAAAAATAAGAGAAAATTTAATCTGGGTGCTTCAATTCAGTTAAGAAAGATCTTTACTAAAAAAGACTAGTGTTAAGATGATTTTCATAGGAAAGGTAGGGTTTAGATCAGCAGAGGGGATGAGGAAAAAATGATTCCAATCAGAGGAGATCATATGACTAAAAGCCAAGGGAATAGATGAGAATGAATTATCAAGAGAAAATAAATAGATGTGTTTGAAGGGCAGGAAGAATGGGAGGTGGGGTAAAGTGGTAAATGAAACCAGAGAAGTAGCCTGTGGAAATCCTTGTTAAATTAGCAATCTAAGGGAGGAGAGAAAGAATTGATATCATTGAACTGCCAATATGTAGCACACGCTTTATGTACAGTTTTTGTTTATATAATCAACTCAACAACTCTAAAGGTAACTATATCACAGCCACAGAAACAGGTGATATGGCCAAGGCACAGCTCTGTGTGTGAATGGAGCAGAATTCCAGTCTAGACCTGTCTTCCTCCAAGGAATATGTTCCTTCCACTATCCCTCACCACCATCTACCAAAGGAAATGGGAAGCCACCGTTGGCACTCGATCAAGAGAAGAGAGTGACATATGAAAAGGAGTATAAAGCTAAAAGAAGACTGACCTGACTGTGAGATATTAGCATATGTTCAATATCAGAGGATTGAGGAAGGAAGAGAATAACTCAAGAAAAGCCACTTAGTGTATTGTATTAACCCAACTAACAAGGTAACATAAATCTCTATTTGAATGAAAGCATTGGAAATAAAAAGGATGCAAGATTTTACAAAAGAAATATAAGGAGATCAGTGGCAATACCTAAGTCCTAAAACAGGTAGTTTCTACTACCCAACCGTATACCCAGAGGATAAATACTCCTCTTAAAAATTCAAAGAGACAAAGGCTACAGGCTAACTTTGATATTTTAAAATTTGACAGCAGATGATTTATTTTAAAATAATACAATCTATGCCTTAGGAAAAAAATCTGCCTTAGTGCAGACTACCTCTTAAACCACGATTGTGAATTATGAGAGCCTTACTTCTTACTAGGCTTATTTCGCTTATACAAGTTAGGTCAATAGTTCATTGTCACATATGTTAACATGGATAGTAATCCTTATATTCATGTTTATTAGGCATATTAATTACTAATCAGATATTCTTTTCCTTTTTATTTTTCCTATTAGAAACTAAGCATATATTAAGCAACTGAATCCTTCCTTCAGGATACAATGTGTCGTGTCTGTGAACATTATTCCTCTCTGGGATTTCTCTTTTAAAATGTAAGATATCACTCAGGGATTCAAGTAAAAAAACTAATAGAAATTAAATGACATATTATTGAACCAGTTGGGCCTCCTCCAACTTTTTTCTTACCCATGGACTATCCAAACCATACAGTTAGCAAATATATATATATACAAATCTTTTCCAGCAACTAAGGATTGCAAAGTCACTAAAACTTGCAATAACCAGATTAACTATATAAATCTTCGATTACTATCAACTGTTCAACAAATTTGTCTTAATTTTGAATTAACTGTGAGACCAAACATCTTAATGATTATGAAACAAACAAGTGATAATTGTAATCATTAAAATTTAACATATTACCCAAGCCAAATTTTCTTTCCCTTTTTGAGTAAAAATACATTTTTCTGAATAGAAAACTAACGTTTAAATTTGAAATCAAACTGTGCCACAATCTAAAAATTTAGACTTATGTCTAATGTATATCTGAAGTGTCTTTGAAAGTTTCAAAAGCAACAAACTTGTGCGTATTTTAGAAATATCACATGCAAGTGTAAAGAAGCATCATCATAGAATGCTAAAAAGTGTATTTGTTAAAATACAACCACTATATTCTTATATTTTTTATGTTCCTTATTTCTGTGTATCTGAGCTGATATGAAAATATGATCAAAGGAAGTATACTTTCTTTACATATGAAATATACTTTCATATGTATATCTGCTCAATAATGCTAGATTTTAACATACTCTAAGTGTAAGAAAGTTAGCCATTTAAAATAAGTTAATTTAAAAACTATTCATGCAGAAAGTCTGGGCTCCATATGACTTTAGTCATTCTATGAAAGATATGTTAAATACATTATGTATGTATAAAAGGAATCACAGATAATGTTTTTTCATATATCTTACTTTCTATTTTCTATAATTTTATATACACAGTGATGCATTCATATACAAAATGTATTAAAATAGGAATATTACCCTTAACTTTTAGAGGCATTATTTTATGAGAGTTTTTAAAAAGGAAAACTATTTTTACCTCCCAGTCCTGGTCTAAGCCGATTATCGTAACCATCCAGAAGTCTGTCAAGAATTCTTGTAAAAATGGTAATGTTATTTTTAGCCTCATCTTCTTGGATGTTAGCCAGCACCAACCTAAACAGATAATTTTAAAAGCTTATATATACACATACGTGTGTTTTGCAAATGCCAACCTGCTTTTCTTCCTTAATTTAAATTTTAACACTCCCTGGGCTATTAGTACCACCCGTTTCCCCCCTTTTTTTTTTTTTTTTTGTTAACTTCTATAAATACTGGTATGTCTGCAAACAAGTTAAACATGAAATTGAAATAGATTCTAAACAGTAGATTATCAGAAGTTTCATGTTAACATTATTTGAGATTCTTATCCCTTTAACATTTCATGTGGACTATTCATTTTCTTTCTAAACCCATCTCCTGGGATATATTATGATTGTAGATTAACACATGCAAACACTATTAGCATTGCTATTCTATAGTTAGAAAATTCCAGTAATCAGACTCGTGAAAAACTGTTTTCAATATTAATTGGGAAATAAATTGCTTTTTGAAGGTAAATATATTTTCTATCTCTCTCATAACAGTCTTTCTTTTTTGTATGTCTTTTTCTCTTTTAAAACAGGACTTTTTCCTTACTTTGGGTATACCTCCACCCAATGGCCAAGTGCAATATAGACATCAGGGAAACTCCACTGGCTATGTGCCAGGCTCCATGTAGCCAGGAGGTGGAGGGGAGGTGGGCTCTGAAAGCATCAGCAACACATACACAGCTGCAGAGATCCTTAGAGCCTAGTTCTTCCTGATTGGTCTCTGAGAAGAGCAATATTGTAAAGATTAAAATGCCTAGTTATTTTGTTTTGGTGATAAATTTGTAGAAAGAACAAATGGTCTCAAAATATCACCAGAAAAGCTTTAGAAATTGTGATTTTCTCCATTATTTCTCCATCATAAAGCCAAACCCTGATTCTATCACATGCAGTAATTTGTTGCAGAAGCAACTAAATGTATAAAACAGAATGTCCATTTTCATTGTCTTTTTTTTTCCTCAGAATGAATCAGATATTTAAATTACTGGCCCCAAAAAGGAATCATTTATATAATAGAATACAAGACTGGCATAAGCACTACTGGTCAAATATAGAACAGAAAACTAGTTGAGAGAAATATGGTTAAACACTAAGATTTTCAATGATTATTAATTGATCATGGATTGTCCACTCTTTTAAAATAAAAGTAATATATAATTACATTCTGATCAAGGCACATTGTATAAAATATTATCAAAAGTTTCCATTTGCATTTAAATGATAACAGAGCTAGTAGCTATAAGCAGTCACAATACATCAAAAACTGGTAACCAACCTCAAATATTGTCTTAAGAGCAGAGAAAATATTAAAATATTGAAATGAAGATAAACATCTACAAATTAAATAAGTGTATCACTTTATACCCTCTAGCCTCAAAAGTTTCTGTATTGCCTACTTAGTAGCTAATTTTAAAACCAATAAGTAAGATTTTCATAAAGTTCCACATAGAGCTTTTCGCTTGAAAGTGTTTTTTAATCACATTTTGTATTTTCTTTCTCAAACCAATATGCAGTCATTAAATTAGTAGATATTTTCCAAATAAAAACAAGGCTTTACGAGATAGATGGTGTCTCAATTCTATGAAATGTTTTCATACTTTGACCATTACTCGGGCAATAAAATAAAAAGTTAAAAGATAAATAAAGATATAATAAAGACTTACTAGTTTTTAAAAAATAAATAGTTACAAGAACATTCTTATAAAACTTGTATCTTAGGTCTTCTGATATTATGAGAATCATATCCTAAAGGCATTAAAGAAAAGATGCCCACTGATGATGAAAATCAGGAAAGACTACAAATAAAATGAAGTTACTGAAAGCAATAAAAATTAATTTCATGTTTTTATAGCATAGGCAAAAGAAAATTCATTACATATTTTAAACCAGTACTCCTGATTGTAAGCATTTGAGAAAAAAATCTTAATAATGCAAAAAGTTGATGATTAATAAATCTAGCTTTTGTTTTATTGTTTGTGATTGTGAAGTTGCATTCTACCTCCACCTAGAGGTTTAAGACTCACACATCATTTGGGTTTTCTATGGTGACTAAAGGAGCCATACCATTAAAAAAAAAAAAAAAAAAAAGAAAAGAAAAAGGAAAAAAAAAAATAGTTAACACTCAAATCACTTAGCTGGTACTTTTCTGTCAGCTTGAAGGAAAACTTGGCTTCCTTACCGAATCCTGGTGTTATATTATAAGTGCCTATACTTAATTACTTCAATTCCTTGTAGGAATATGCCATTGAAAGGATTTTCTTTTCTTCTGTGAATGTTCTGCATGGAAAATGCTTCTGTTTGCTTTTGGATCTTATCACTAAGAACGAGAAGCAGTGAAGTTTTTATAACCTACTACTTCATAGTTCACTTTCCCCATACACCCCCTTTCTGAGAAATAATTCTTTAAAACACCCTTGATTTTCAAAAGCATTAATGGCATACAAGAAACACATCTTTACCCTGAATTCAAATAGTCAAATACAATAAATATCTCACCTGGCAGGGTCCCACACCAAGAAAACAAAAAGCAACAACTGCATGTTGTAGATGTTCAATTTCGTCTTCATCACCGCCGCTCTTTACAAAGCCATGAAAGGAAAAACAAAATACACTTAAAATTGCCTTCAGTTCCACTATCCAAGTAACCCCAAAGAATATCCTTTTAGTTAGGGATTCGTGTTAAAGCTACGGAGATTACTTCCTGGACTGTGTGTGGGACTTGATGATTGAGAGAAGATTTCTTTTTTATCGACCCCCACCCCCACCCTTTTCCTTTCTCCTTCTTTCTTTCTTTCTTCCTTTCTTTTTTTTCTTTCTTTTTTTTAACAGCAAGATGACCAAGTAATCAGACTTCTCTCTGCCAGGAATGTCCCCCAACCTCATCGTCAGCAAACGCTGTTTTGCGCACACATGTAATAATAACACCCTGGACTTTAAATTGACATAGCAGCTGGAAAGGGAATGGGTTGGAGGGGAGGGGAGGAAAGGAGAGGAGAGATGGGTACTTCACGCCACAACCCCCTCAACCAAGACCACCTCCGCAACCACAGCGGGAAAAGCTAGGGGCAGGCAGCCCACTTTTGCAATTATTCTTTTCATTACAGTGAACTGCAGTCCTCACGTTTTCGTTTCTTCACTCCCCTTAACAAAATAAAATAAAATAACATCCTTCCTTGCCCACCCACGGTTGCCCAAGACCAAGTCTTGGAGGCAGCCGGGTTCGGATCAAGTGCTGCGAAACGACGCGTTTGACAGCTGCTCCGGAGCCAACGATCACAATAAGAGAAGGAGCTTGAGGCTCCGGCAGCAAACATCAGCCAGGCAGGCAGCGGTAATCACAGTGTGCAAAGTTGAAGACTATAAAAGAGCCAGGCTAACGTGCTGCCGGGCAGGTGTCCTGGATTTTATTGTAGTTGCAAATATGCTTCTGGTGATAAGTATCGAAATTATTTTTTAAGTGCGCTGGGTAGGAGGGAGGTGCGGGAATTGAGCCTCCTCCGTTTCCAGGGAGCCTCTGAAAGTGGGGTGGGGGAGATGAGGCATGCACGCGAGGCAAAGACAAACAGGAAAGGGTCTCTATCAGGACCAACGTGTGCGACCCTACCTGAAACAGCAAGCAGAATTCGGTGTTTTCTTCCTTTTGCCCTGATCTTGACGAGATAGGAAACTTGAGAGAGAGAGAGAGAGAGAGAGAGAGAGAGAGAGAGAGAGAGAGAGACTGAGACTGAGACTGCAGCAGCCAAGCGAGCGTGGAGCTATGGGCTGGTGGAAGCCGGAGAGGAGCGCTAGGAGCGGCGGCGGCGGCGTGAGGTGTAGAGGGAGGCAAAGGCGTTCGTAGTGGCGGTATGGGCGGAGGAGGAGGAAGAGGAGGAGGAGGAAGAGGAGGAGGGGGAAAACGATGACAGGAGCTGGGGCGGAGGGGGGGAATTGGGGGGACGCTGGCGGAGGCGCGGTGCGCGCCGGCGGTGGCGGGCACGAGCCCCGCGCCTGGAGGAGGAGGAGTCAGGCCGGGTAGCAGGGCTAAGGAGGTTCCCGGGAACGCAGGGACCCCCCCCCCCTACACACCCACTCCCCCGCCTCGATCCCTGGAAACCGACCGTCGCCCGCCTGGCACTAGCAGCGGCGCAGACCCGGGCGGCGTCGGGCGCCCGGGTGCGCTCTGAGCGCAGCTCCCCTCGCCCACGCCGCGCAGGAGGAACTGAGCCCACGCGCCGCCCCGGGCTGCCCCCCGAGGTCGCTTTCTGGGGCTCCCGAGAGCCCCCAAGGTTCCTGGCAGGGCTGCTGGTGGGTGTTGGTGTGAAGTCGGAAATGCAGTGTGGCTGTGATGCCCTAGATCCCTGGGGCCGCGCCCTGCCGCCCGTCCCCCAACATCACCCTGCTGTGGAGCGACGTGGCTGCTAAGAGGTAAAGAGGTTCCGCTCCCGCTGGAGGGCAAGGGGACTAATCACGCCTTTACTTAGTCATCAGCGCATCCACGCAGGACCAAGTTCAAAGCATGTTGCGTGAAATCAGACAGCAGGAAGTTTCTTTGATTTCCTGAACCCTCCTGATGTATCATTCATTCCTTCACACTCCTGCAATCAAGACCGATTTCCCCTGAAAGCTCTAAAGCTGGAGAATTCCCTTGAGCCAGTCAGTAAAGTCCATTTGCAGATTACACACACACCTTGGGAAACCTCCCGCTCACTTCCAGCAATCCTTTTCCAACCTCTTTTCACAGGCGCCCTCCCTAGCAGGTGATCAAACTCAATCAACAGCTCCAAAAGTTTACATTACCCCGGAGCAAAAAGGGACCTGCTGTGTTTCTACTACCTCTGCAACTCATTCCCCAGGGGGAGGAAAGGTAACAAGGTTTGAGGTTTTCCCCCTTTAGGGCTTTTCACTGGCAAAGGGACTTGGAATTCCAGTCCCATCTTACACTTTCAGCACTGTGTGTTTGATCTATCTTATTTCTGTTCTATTTTATATGAGGTGACAAAATCCAAACGTGCAACTTGAACAGAAAAAAAAAAAAAAAAGAGAGAGACATTTTCCTTTTTGTACTGCACATAAGACAAAATGTTACGCACATTCTACTAAGGCAAAGCAGAGTCAGTGTTTATCTCCTCCAGAAGTTGTTATAAACGTTAGACACTTTAAAGGAAAAAAAGAGAGAGAGAGAGAGAGTTAAGTATGCTGATATGTTTCTGTCATTTTACATTCAGAGTCAATATGTGCCAAACACTTCAATTTTGTTAGTTATGCACCAAAAATTCAGATGTTTTTCCTAGATGGAGCAGTTTTTCTAACAGGCACTGCTAATCTACAGTAAATTTTAGCTTTGCTTTGAAGATTATGGGAGGAGAGTAAAACCTTTACATTGTAAATATTTCCAGCTGTCCTTTTTAACCTATTAATCACCACTTTCTGGATGAGCATTTCATATGTTACAACCTAAACAAACATTTACTCTCTTATTTAGCTTGCTCTGTGAAGAGTGGAACACCACCCAGCTCTCTCCTCCATCATTAATATTCCTTTCCTGACTTGCCCATTGCAGAGCCTAATTGAAATTCACAAAGATAAAAAGCATGCCATTTAAAACCTTGCAACCAGAGAACCTTAAGTGTCTTATACTTGGCATGAACAGTTCACTTCCTACTGTATTTTCCTATTTTCCATTTCTGTGAGTCAATCTTCATTAAGATCTCTATCACTTCTCCATTTATATTATTAATAAATTGTTGATATTTTGATAATGAAAGTTAAGCAGTGTATGGTTCTTCCCAGCCTTAATTGCTATTCTCCAACAAAATTTTTCTTTAATGAATGTCTTAATTTTTGTAAATATATTCATATATTTTTCTAATACTTATATGGTCTTATCCTGGATTGTAATATCAAATTATAAATGTTAGTTTTAATTTTTTTCATTCAACATTTATCTAAATGGGAATGGTTTGTTCTGAGAAATTAGCTTTTCCCTTTAGCACCCTTATTAAATGTGTAATTTCAATGACATATGACCCTCTTACATGACACTTCACAAAGTTCAAGCTGCTTTGAATGATTTTCACCATTTTGATTTTTTTCTGTAAGTGTATGTTACTACATCGCACAGATTTGGAGATGCATTTACTGGAGAAAGACCCAAAGTAAAAACTAAATTTAATTTTTTCATTATAAAACCTTGATTTTCAGTTCTCACAAAACGTTTTACAATTTTAAATGTTGGATAGCTGTAACTTAAACTTCAAAGCACATTAAAGGAAATGGAACTAGAAAAGCTGCTTGTGGGCAGCAGGTTTCTACTGCTTAAGCCATATCTATACTGTTATTTTGTTGTATTACTAGCCCAGACAAATTTCTCTGGAAATTTGGAGGATTATCCAGCTTCCTCAAACGTCTAACAAACTCAACCAGATTTTATTCTCTGCTCTTTGTGATAGAGTGCAGGTTAACTGCCTGAGATCTGAGCCAGCCTGTGTGGGTCGTGACTAAGCTCTTCCTACCCACTCCTTTTAGAGCATGTCCTAAGGCAACCAATCCTGAGGAAGAATTGACAACTAATTGGCTGCCAGTAAATCCATTCCCACTCAGGCTTGGGCAGCACAAAATCTTCTGTTTCAAACCAGTTTGAATTACTGATCAACAAATTAGGTTGGTGGGTGGAGGTGGTCACTTCTTACATATTCCCCAACCCCAACACTGAAATCCCTAAGGAAATTTCCACATAAAGACCATGAATAAAAGAAAGCTGAAGAATTGGGAGATCTTGGTTTTGTCTGACTTCTTATGAGCTGATGTCTCACAATATTGCACAATTTTAAGATTTGTTATAAAAACTGTTCATGTTCTTGAACAGATATTTTGTACAGCTTCCATTTTTAGAGCTCAGCCTAGCGTTACTGCTATAGAGAGCTACTACTTTATATGCCCTATTGAAGACTTAATCTTTAAGCTTTCTATAGATTGATATGTGTATATAAGTATATATATTACATATGTATATATAATACACCTATATTTTTGTACACTTATATGCATACATACATATATGCAAATATACTAATATATCTGTAGATAGATAAACATATATCAGAACTAATAAAAATAGACATGAATATTTTAATAAGAATAGCATTTAAATATCACAATTCTACAAAATACATTTAATCTTACTACTACATGAATTGAATCATGATGATCTTTACATGCTTTGAAGAGCAATATCATAATTACTTCAACAAGAATAGCATCTCACTATATTTAACTTTTAAAACTCTCAGTACATATTTCATATAATAAATTTGTGTATATTTTAACTACATACATTCTTTTGTGATTCATTCATTTGAACGAGAATACAAATTTATGAAAAATTAGGAACTGAAGCACAGATTATTCTGTTTTCAAACAATTAAATATTATCTTCTACTTTTTCCCATTGAACGATTTACTAATTTCAAAATGGACCTGGAGTATATGTCAGTTCTCACATATTCACCACATTACCAAAAGACAAAACAAAACAAAACTGGTGCAATTTCTTAGTTGACAATTATCAATTCAAAATCAGAACTGGGTCAAGAACTATTTTTCCCATATATTGCATTTAGATGGAGGCTTAGGCACGAAGGTTCTAAAAGAAGAAACAGCTGTGAAGCGGAAGTAACTAGTTTCACAAACAAATAATACCAAAACTACTCTCTTACATTCATGGATCTAGGTCGCATTTCATCATATATATATATACACACACACACATATATATATGTATACTTGCTTGGATAAACTATGCACATTAACTTCTTCAAATAGAATTAGTAACTCTGTTTATCAAGTAATTTTACAAATTCTCATCCAACTTGCAAATTGAATATATCAAGCATTCAGGATATCCTGGTGGTTTCTGAGATTTTTAAAACAATTTACATCATGACACACATAAGAATTATTTGTAAGAAAATTATTTTGCTTTCCTTTTGTGAAATTATAGGTATAATTTATTTTTAGGTTAATGAATTGCTTCCTAAAACAAAGATAAAACTCTGCTAATTCAAACCAAAAATGTCTTCATTGAAAATTATGCTTGTTAATGAAGTATAAGCTGCTAAATGATCAGCAGCTTTACCTGTGAGACATGTCCTTTAAATAATATTCATAGTAATGACAAGAATAAAAGGAGACCTGTAATGTCTTCATTGGTATAACAGCTTAGATCCCATTCTAAATGTTTTGTATTAACTCATATAATCTTCAAAAGTAGGAAGTTATTATTATTTCCATTTCACTGATAAGAAGGTTTAGACACAGAAATATTAAGCTGACTCAAGATCTCACAGTGCTGGCTGGCAGAAGGAGTAGAGCCCTGGCAATATGGCTCCAGAGTTTTCATAACTACTATACTCTATGAATTAACACCTTATCATGAGCAGTTATTCAGACAAAGGCAACAACAATAACAACAAAATCAGAAAACAGAGAGAATCCAGGACCTAATTTGAACCCATTTATAAACACCTCAGGTGGGATAAGATTGGTCCAACTGAAGGATTATTCCAATATCATTATTTATAGCATCAAAACTCTTGCATCTTAAGAGGAACAGAGGGTATATATAGTGAAGAAATAAATGAAAAATATAATCAGGGTATGGGCATTTTATGGTCAATCAGTGCAAAATGAAAGAGAAAATAGAACCCAATTATTTCTAAGAAAAAGTGAATAATACTATAGCAAATTAATTATAGATATCAAATGACTTCAAATATAGATCATTCATCTTTGGTAGAGACTTTTTGTATTTGAGAGAGTGGCTTGCTCATAGATGCTCAATAAATAATTGCTGATCTTTGTAAAGTTAAGCACTTTGGAATACAAATTGGGAACCTTGGTTCCAGAGCCTGACCTTGGGCAGTCTTAGCTATGGCATATGCTGTTACCTCTTAGAGTTCTATCTCTGTCCATCACTGACTATCAGTGCTTAGATACCTTTTTTCCTCAAAAGGTATCTACTCTAGTGTTCTCTATCTTATCACCTTTCCTCTACCGAAATCCTGAACACTGGGAGATATTCAGTGTAGACTCTTTCTCAACCACCCGCCAGTACCGTACACACACACACCCACACACACACACATTTACTATTGCTGAGAAAGTACCTCCTATCTATCCCTTATCTAAACCATTCTGTTCATTACCAATTCCATAGCCTTATCTCTATCCTCACTTGAAATATTGGAATATCAATATACAGTAGCCTCCTAATTAGTTTCTCTGCCTCTGATCTCCGTTTTCTCCAATCTATCTTCCACTGGAACAACAAAAATATTTCTACATCTGATTTTGATAGTGTCACTCAGTCATCTAAAATGTTTTCTTGAAAACAGTATAAGGTGCAAACTCTTTTGCATATCACATCTGAGTTCAAATTATAGCTTATACCTCCAGCCTCAACTCTGCTCTCTCTGCACACTCCTTGTTACACACATATTCATGCATGTGTGTGCACATACACACACATGCACACACATCCATAACCAGCATTCATTTTTCAAGCATCATTCTTTTCTCTATGCTTCCTGCAATCATAACATTGCATTTCTCTCAAGAGCCAGTGGTTTTATGCCTCTATGCTTTTGTTTATCACTGTCTTTTCCTACTGGAATGCCGTGTTCACCCTATCTACCTGATGAACACTCCAAGTTTCAGCCCTGTAAACTACTTCTTCTTCCAGATAAAATTACCATGCCTTACTTTGTACTCCTGCTGAACTTAGCACAGGCGTTTAACATTAAGCCTAAATATTCAACTGAACTTATTTATTAACTTTTCTATCACACTATCTTAGTCACTGGGGGCTGCTATAACAAAATACCATAAAATGTGTGGCTTTTAAACAACATAAATTTACTTTGCACAATTCTGAAAGTCAAGAACTCCAAGATCCAGGCACTGCAAGATTCCGTGTCTGGTGAAGGCATGCTTTCTTGTTCATAGGTGGTGCCCCCTTGCCGTGTCTTCACATGGTAGAAAAGGGAAGGTAGCTCTCTGGAGTATCTTTTATAAGGACACCAATCTCATTAATTAGGGCTCTGCTCTCAGGACCTAAGCATCTCCCAAAACGCCTCACCTCCTAATACCACAGGGATTAGGATTTCAGCACATGAATTTTGGGAGAACACAAACATTCAGATCATAGCACTCACCCTATTGAACTGTGAGCTATTTAAAGGCAGAAGGAGACTCATCTAAGCTATCTTTACTGTCTACATGCACAGGCGAATCAAGCATATATCATCTTTCAGGAAATTCTTGAGGACATGAGCATCTGTACCTTCATAAGTGATATAGTTTGATATTTGTCCCCTTTAAATCTCATGTTAAAATTTGATCCTCAGTATTGGAAGTGGGGTTTAGTGGGAGGTATTTGGGTTATGGGGGCAGATCCGTCATGAAGGGCTTTGTGCCCTCCCTGAGTAATGAATGAGTTCTTCCTCTATTAGCTCCCTTGAGGTCTGATTGTTAAAAGATCCTGGCACCGCCTCCTTTCTCTTTTTCTTTCTTTGTCTTTCCATGTGATGCCTTCTGTCCTATGCCTTCTGCCATGAGTAAAAGCAGCCTGAAGCCCTCACCAGAGGCAGATGCTGGTCCCCTGCTTTTTGTACAGCACCTAAAGAACCATAGGCCAAATAAACTTATTTTCTTATAAATTATCCAGGTTTATGTATTTCTTTACAGCAATGCAAAATGAACTAAAACAATATGTATATGGGAATCATAATCCTTCCTTCAGAGGAATGAGATGTTACAGAGAGTTGAGGTTAAGAGCTCAGACTCTGGTTCTAAATCCTAATCCTACTACTTACTCACTATACAACCTTTGACAAATTCCTTAGCCTTATCTTGTCTTAGTTTTCTTACCTGAAGAATAAAAGTATTTGTAGAACCTACTACTCTTGGTCATCACAGGTATTTTATGAGTTGATATATGTGCACAGAGCAACGCATGAATCATAGACAACACTACACAGTGTTTGCTGGTGTTACTGAAGTATTTGAAAGCTGTTAGATCACTGCCTCCACATTCAGTTGATGAGATTTAGTTGCATGCACAGCCCTTGAATTTGTTGAATCTTTTGGCTCTTAGCTTTGGATTAGACAGTTCCCATCCACTCTTTCCCACCCACATTCAAGCTCCCACCTTCAGAGAATGACCTGTAAGAACCCAGCACATATACCTACATTCTCTTATGCTGCATTAGATTATTTTTTCTCGTGAATACATTGTTTCCCTCATTCCCCCATTTTTTTCTGCTCTTTTTTTTTCCTCCTGTCCTCCTTTTAGTATCCTATGCCCTCCTTTTTATTCCAGCTCGGACTGTTTCCATCTTTCGTTAGTTCTCTCATGTCCCCTTTTCCTCCCTCTTTCTCATTAGTATTCCTACATAGTATATATCTGCATTTGTGTATGCCCTTGTCTTTTGGCATATGGAAAAACGTGTGTTTGTAAGAGTGTATACAGATAAGAAGACAGTGTCTATTTAAGCAGATGAGAATGTGGGTGCTTATGCTGCACATGGATGGGCATCCCTGCCTGTGTTTCTGGGTAAAGTCCTCTGTATAAGCAATACTATTAAATCCACTCAAATGTATAGTATTGATCCATTATATTAATTGAATTGAAAAGTCAAGTGGGGCTTTATTTTTTGAATTGGCTATTGATTTGCCTGAAATACTTTTTTAAAGCCACATGTTTAAATGAAGCCCAAATCTGTAACACCTAGAGAGCTAAATTCATTTGTCAATGTGGAGGCGTCCAGCTGCCCTTCCTACCCGTGCCCTAGAGTCAAATATGGTTAAAAGTTGCCCTTCCTTTTCCTGTGACTTCTGGATATCCAGTATGTATTCAGTTTGAAAAGAGAAATATGAAAATTTTCTGCATTATAAATTAAGAGTTAACAAATTATCCTTAAAATAGGACAACAAACAAAATAACAAACTATTCCAAAACATTTTGGTGGGGAGATAGATGTTTTTAAAGAGGCTAATGATGGACATTAGTGCTGTCCAACAACTATTGCCAGTTTCCAGCATGGAGGTATGAACAGATCAAATTTTCTCACTTTCCTTGAAATTAGAGTTGCCAGTGAAAATTGCTCTGACCAATGATGGGGAAGCTAAACAGACTTAGGCCATTTTCAGATGGAAACTGGATGAATGAGTGTCTGATTCACCATGTTTACTCCTTCCCTGTTATCTGGTTATTACCAATGATGCTCCAAATAGTGATGGTTCCTCAGTGGGTCCTTGAATGAGGATGACAAAGGTCAGAACTCTTAACTGACTGGCACTGAACATATAGCATGGACGAGAAATACATATTTGCTGCTTTAAGCCTCTAAAATTTGGGGGTACTATCTACTACAGAATAACTCAATCTATCCTTACTGCTGAAATATGAAGAGAAAAGCAAGGGGTTCTTTTTTTTTTTCTTTTTTTTTTTTTTTGTCTTGTTTTGATACCAAATATTGATTGGTGAAGTGACATATAAAATCTTTTCTGGCAAAGAAGATTTTTTAAAAGATCCAAAAATCACAGCCCATAAATACCTTCTTGCCTAAGCCTAAATTAAATGATTTCATTGGTCTTTAGTTGTATTTATGCTTTTTTTTCCCATTTCTTAACTGTTTTTATCTTTATTTCTCCTCCACTTAAACACCCAGAGGGGTTGAGAAAAAGTCTGAGATTGTTCCTGACAAACATTTCTTCTAAATCTCTGTTTCATTCTTCCTTACAGTGGCACAGACATTGGGTAGGTGGATGATATTCATTGAGTTCCAACAGGAACTCTGATTATCAAATCATCTGACAGGTATTAGAAATGGGAAAGAAAATGATTTAAAAAGAAGGGATAAGGAAAAGAGGACTGATGTGACAGCAACTGCTAGATGTTAAAGTGAAAGAGAGATAATTTAAAAAAAAAACAGTTCTGAGTAGAAATGCATATTAGGAAAGCATCTCCATGTTTTCACTACATAAACAAAAACAAAAGAAATTGGCTCTGACCTAAAAATATAATGAGAACTTTGAGGCCATTTTCAGAGATTTTTGACAAGGTAGAAAAGACCAGTTAGTTACAGGTTTTAATATGGACTATTTTGTTTTCATTGCACAATTCACTGGAGCAAAAATTTATGGGTTTAAACTGCTTTTAGCTAGTCAATCAACATCAAACCATTGAGACAATTTAACATTCAAATTGTGAGAAGAAAAATGTACTTGTCTTTAATAAGCCCTTGAGGGAGCAGACACTGTTTCTCTCTCCTTATATTCCTCACAGCGCTTTCCAGACAGTAAGTACTCAATAAACATTAATAGAAAGTACAATAGGCAAGTGAATAAATGTGAGTAAATTAACAAATGAATGAAAGATTGTGTCAAAAAGTTCTTAAAGGTCATTTATAGTAGATCACCTGTTCTCACCTTCTCCATTTTGACCCTCTCTAGCCTGGCCTCAATGCAGTAGGCTGTGTGATCTTGCCGCAATACAGAGCTGATCATGTCACTGCATAATTTAAAATTCTTTAAACACTTTCTATTTCTCTTAAATTCAAGACTAGATTCTTTATATGGCTAGTGTCTTGTATACCTTGGCTCCTATCTGGTCTTGAGCCATTATTTTCCTCGCTCCATGAACACCAACCTTCTTTCAGTACCTGAAATGTGCCAGACTCCCTAATGGCATTTCTTTTCCTGCCATAGGGCATCATAGCACATGTTTCCTCTGACAGAAGCCTCCTACCTCCTTTACCTGATTTGCACCTATTCATTCCTCTTAGAAAAAAATTAGGAAGCACTTCCTTAAGCCTTCCCTGACACAGTAACCTCACCACCCCAGTCTCTGTTATGTTCCCTTGTTAAATGTGCTTTTTTTTTTTTAAGAGATCTTGTCTCCGTTTTTTAATCATTGTATGTGATTATTTTACTAACATCTGTTAACCAACAGTGCTATATATTCCATGAGTTCAGGTCTCCCGCTTATTGTTACTTAACATTGTGCATCCTTGAATTAGTGCATTGCCTGATTCATTGTAAGCATGCAATAAATCATTGTTTTTTAAAAAACGAAAGAATAAATGTATAACAAACTCAGAATGTGATGTATAATGTTACTTTCAAAGCTAACATCTCCTATCCCTAAAATTAAATCTATAGTCCAATTATTTGGATTGTTGCTACTGTCATAAAGAGCCTATGGAGAACTAGGAGCTGAAGACAATGTCACTGCCTCTCTACACTTATGAGAAGCGGACACATTTTGTGTTGGTAAAAAAGTGGGAGAGAAATTCAATCAAGGTAGGCCAGCAAAAGGAACAAAAGGAAATTATGTATTCGGTTCACAATAAGGAAGTTTTTTTTTTTTTTTTTTTTTGAGTCCAGGCTTTGCTGTCTCCCAAGCTGGAGTGTAGTGGTGCAATTTCGGCTCATTGCAACCCGTGCCTCATGGGTTCAAGCAATTATCTGTCTTAGCTTCCTGAGTAGCTGAGATTACAGGCACCCACCACCATGCCTGGCTAATTTTTGTATTTTTAGTAAAGATGGGGTTTCACCATCTTGGCCAGGATGATCTTTAACTCCTGACCACGTGATCCACCCACTCAGCCTCCCAAAGTGATGGAATTACAGGCATGAGCCATTCAATGTAGGTGGTAATGATAGAGGCCAGTGGACTATTAGCTTCAAAGGATAAAACTGCATGTAGGTTATTGCCAGTATTCAGGAACTGACATCCATCAAATCTTGCCTTAGTATCTCTGCCTAAAATAGAATGATCTATTATTATTTAGCTAGGATATAGGACTAAAGTCTGATGGATAAAGAAGAACACTGACATTAGAAAATCATTGCCTGAAGTGTTTTAAGGGACTTTGGCATCGAAACCAATCCTGCCATCTATTTCTACCTAGGGCTATGTCTGAGCCATAAAGCTGACTAACTTCAAGAAACCATTGAATTTACAAGTCACCTAGGAGCTCACTGAGGCGCCCTCTCAAACACTCTAACACCACCACAAGCTGGTTTATGATATTTTCTGGGTGCAACAAACTGTAGACATTTTAGTATAAGTAGTAGACATATTTATATAGACAATTTAAGTTTAACTAATATTTAGTTAATTAACCTAAGAAATTTTTCAGCATAAATCAACCTGTTTTTGGCTTACTAATTAGCATAAGATCTATAATAAATAACCTTTTGGTGGTAATAGTAATGGGATTTGAAGCTAGGAAGACTTTAAGAGGACCCAAACTCCTTGCATGAATAAGGTCTACAAAGAGCAAGCTCAGCAATGTCCAGAGTGCCACAGTCAACCCCAGAGACATTGACCTGGAGACATCTTGCCCCTGGATCCAATTATAAGACCAGCCGATCTTGCCATCAGACTCTCTTTTGTAACACTCAAAGTAAATATTTCATGGAAGATGCTGTTCCATGGAACTAAGGGCAAATGAATGGAACTTTTCCCAATCTAAGAAGTTCCATGACTATACCTGCTTGTAAATAAATGTATTCTGCTTGGAAGATTTTCGCCTGAGACCTGCTTTCATTGTGAATTAACATCTAGTGAAGAGATTGTAGGATAGAGACTACCTCTAATCAGTGGTGGTTACTCATGTTTACCAGAAGAACCTGACAATCACTAAAGGATCAAATTGGTTTTGCATAGTTGGGTGATCTAGAACTGTTCACAGGATCTGTAGAGTCTGAAAATGAGAAAACAAGGAAAGAGCAGCTGTTATTTAAGGAAGTGTTGCTAGGGCTTTAGTTGTGATAGGAGTAAAGGTAGCAATAGTGACACAAGTTGGCTGAAGCTAGTACAGAAAGGAAAGGTGCACTCACACCTGAACCTAAGTTTTTCAATTTAGACAAGGCCTCCCTTGGAAAATAAAATCTATGTCACAGGAAGAAAGGGCATGGAGCAGAAAAGGTGTTTTATTTCTAGAACACTTGTAGGTAATATGGAAAGAAACTCTTGAGCCTGGTTTCTGGTAGGCTCAGAGCTTGGCTCTGACCCAAGTCAGAGCCAGAGATATTTTAAGGTTTAGCATCTTTCCCCAAAGAAAGCTCACCATGGTGAAACCACCCCCATAGAGTTTACAAGAATTACATGCTGGATTCTGGGCATAAAAAAGTAGTTATAATTAAGCATTAATCAGGCTGCACTTTGATTGTTCAGTCAGATGGGGCTGTGCTGAACTCAAGTTCTAATCCCCATGAGCTTTATGGAGGAGTGAATTTCCAGCAAGACTTCATGTGATCTGTTCTACTGAGGCTTTACCTAGTTGTCAGGATTCTGGCTTTCCAGGTCTTCAATAACACCCAATCTCCAGGCTGACTGTGATGAAAGGGCATATCTGTAGGAAACAGCAGTCTGCTAGAAGCAAATTTATGAATAATAGGTAGAACCAGGCCTCAGGATTGCACACACCTGGCAGTGTCTCGCTCCTTTTTATGTATGTTGTCTTTTATTCAAAGGGTGGAGCATGGGAAGGGCATCCCATATAGTATTTCAAAAGGACTAAATTTGAGCCTGCTTTTAAGAGCCACTCTTACTCTGAGCATGGAAATAGGCAAAGCCTTATCCCAGATCAAGCTGGTTTCCTGACAAATCTTAACTAAAGCCTTTTCTCAGGTCACGATTCATTTTTTCACTCTTCCTTGTGGGGCCTTCAGGCTGTGTGGAATTTCCATGTTATACCAAGGACTTGAGAGACATCCTTAGTGACTTTGGCTACAAAAGTGGCACCATTGTCACTCTGATTAGAAATGGGCAAGCCAAACTGAAGGATGATTGTTTTTAAAGCAGAGCCTTAGCAACTTCAGATGTCTTATCTGTTCTGCAATGGAATGCCTCAATCTAACCTGAAAAAGAATCTACAAACATGAGCAGATATTTAAAGTTTCCTGCCACCCTCAGCATCATGGTGAAGTCAATCTACCAGTCCCAAGTTGGCCCTTCACTCCGTGCCTGGACCGTTTGTATCATGGGTGGAGGACCAGCTGGGTATTCCAGGCCCAGGAGAGAAACTTCTGTATGACCATTTGAAAAATCTTATGCACACGTGGGTGAACAATATATCTCTGACTCCAATGGAGAAGGGCATCCCACCTATACTGAGTGGTTCCCTGAGTATGTCCAACAATGCCGTCCATGAGGCATTCAGATACTAGGAATATCCCCTCGTGGTTATGCATCCATCCATCCTGCGTTTTTCAACTGGGGTCTAAACCCCAATTGAGTGCTCTTTTAGGTCCTACTCTTCTAAGTATGTAGGTAGTTCAAGGTCAAGGATTATTCCAGGTGTTAATGGCATTAGTAAAGTTTGGAGGACCTTTTCTCTTGCTGCTGTCTTTGCAGACTTGTCTAACTGATTGTTGCCTTTTGCCACCAAACTGTCTGTCTGTTGATGCCTAGGGCAATGAACTGCAGTCACTTCTTAGGAGACCATGACTGCCTCTAGGAGAGCTAAAATCTCTTTAGCATATTTAATTGCTTGTTACCAGAAGTTAAAAAACCCTCTTTTTTATCCAAATAACCCCATGAGCATGGATAACAGAGAAGGCATACTTGGAATCTCTGTAGATAGACATTTGTGAGTCTTTACCTAGTTGGAGGATGTGGGTGAGGGTAATGAGTTTTGCTTTCTGTGCTAATGTTCTGGGGGAAGTGCCTCAGCTTCCAAAACTTGCCAGTGTATCACCACAGCATACTCAGCCTTTTTTTTTTCTTCCTGATCCATAAAGCTCCTTCCATCTGTGAAAATCTCCACATCTGGATCTTCCAATTGTATGTCAATAAAATCTGGCCAGCTAGAATTAATTTGTTGGATAATTTGTAAGCAGTCATGCATAGGTTTAGATGCCATCTGAGGAAGCAAGGTGGCAGAATTTTAAGTAACAGCAGCTCTCAATATCACATTTAGGTTATTCAGGAGAATAGCATAATGTTGACATAGGCTTCTAGAGATCAGCCAACAGCCTCCTCTTGTTACAGTAAAGGAAATACATAGTGGGGTATGTGCACTGTAGTTGGCTGGGCCAGAGTAAACTTTTCTGCTTCCTAAAGAAAATCACAGGTGGCAGCAATAATCCTAAGGCAAGATGACCATCCCCTTGTGACAGTACCCATTTTGTTTTGAGAAGTATAGACCTGGCCTCTTGATGTTCCCTAAATCCTGGATTATCATTCCCAAATCTGTTCCTTGTCTTTCATGCAAAAATAGGTCAAAGGGCTTCCTCATACTGGGGAGTCCTAATACCGGAGGTGTTATCAACTTTTCTTTAATGGTCAAAAAAGCCTTTTGGCAATCCCCAGTCCATTCTAGCTGTTTGTTGTATTCCCTTTTTATACATATTTTTTAATTTTGGGGGGGTACACGGTAGGTGTATATTTTTATGGGGTATGTGAGATATTTTGATACAGGTGTTCAATGTGAAATAAGCACATCTTGGAGTCTGGGTTATCATATCCCCCCTTTAAGACATCTTGTGGTCTGTGGTCATTTCCAAGATAGCTGAATAGGAAAAGCTCTGGTCTGCAGCTCCCAGCAAGATCGATGCAGAAGACAGGTGATTTCTGCATTTCCACCTAAGGTACCTGGTTCATCTCATTGGGACTGGTTAGACAGTGGGTGCAGGCCACAGAGGGTGAGCTGAACCAGGGTGGGTCATCACCTTACCCGGGATGTGCAAGGGGTCGGGGATTTCTCTTCCCTAGCCAAGGGAAGCTGTGACAGACAGTACCTGGACAAATGATACACTCCTGACCAAATACAGTGCTTTTCTCATGGTCTTAGCAGACAGTAGATATCCTCCCATGCCTGGCTCGGCAGATCCCACACCCATGGAGCCTTTCTCACTGCTAGTGCAGCAGTCTGAGATCAACCTGTGACACTGCAGCTTGACGGGGGGAGGGGCATCTGCCATTGCTGACGCTTGAGTAGCTCACAGTGTAAACAAAGCAACCAGGAAGCTCAAACTGGGTGGAGCCCACCGCAACTCAGCAAGGCCTACTGCCTCTCTAGGTTCCACCTCTGGGGACAGGGCATAGCAGAACAAAAGGTAGCAGACAGCTTCTGCAGACTTAAACATCCCTGTCTGACAGATCTGAAGAGAGCAGTGGTTCTCTCAGCACGGTGTTTGAGCTCTGAGAACAGACAGGCTGCGTCCTCAAGCAGGTCCCTGACCCCCCATGTAGCCTGACTAGGAGACACCTCCCAGTAGGGGCCGACAGAAACCTCAAACAGGTGGGTCCCCTTCTGGGATGAAGCTTCCAGAGGAAGGATCAGGCAGCAATATTTTCTGTTCTGCAGGCTCTGCTGGTGATACCCAGGCAAACAGGGACTGGAGTGGACTTCCAGCAAACTCCAACAGACCTGCAGCTGAGGGGCCTGACTGTTAGAAGGAAAACTAACAAACAGAAAGGAATAGCATCAACATCAACAAAAAGGTAATCCACACCAAAACCCCATCTGTAGTTCATCAAAATCTAAGACCAAAGGTATATAAAACCACAAAGATAGGGATAAACCAGAGTGGAAAAGCAGAAAATTCCAAAAACCAGAATGCCTCTTCTCCTCCAGAGGATCGCAGCTCCTCGCCAAGGGAACAAAACTGGATGGAGAATGAGTTTGATGAGCTGACAGAAGTAGGCTTCAGAAGGTTGGTAATGACAAACTTCTCTGAGCTAAAGGAGCATGTTCTAACCCAACGCAAGGAAGCTAAAAACCTTGAAAAAAGGTTAGACGAATGGCTAACTAGAACAGTGTAGATAAGACCTTAAATTACTTGATGGAGCTGAAAACCACAGCTTGAGAACTTCATGACACATGCACAATCTTCAGTAGCCGATTCGATCAAGCAGAAGAAAAGATATCAGTGATTAAAGATCAAATTAATGAAATAAAGTTAGAAGACAAGATTAGAGAAAAAAAAAAAGAGTGAAAAGAAATGAACAAAGCCTCGAAGAAATATGGGAGTATGTGAAAAGACCAAATATACATTTGATTGGTGTACCAGAAAGTGACGGGGAGAATGGAAACAAGTTAGAAAACACTCTTCAGGATATTATCCAGGAGAACTTCCCTAACCTAGCAAGGCAGGCCAACATTCAAATGCAGGAAATACAGAGAACACTGCAAAGATACTCCTCAAGAAGAGCAACCCCAAGACACATAATTGTCGGATTCACCAAGGTTGAAATGAAGGAAAAAAATGTTAAGGGCAGCCAGAGAGAAAGGTTGGGTTACCTACATAAGGAAGCCCATCAGACTAACAGTGGATCCCTCAGCAGAAACCCTACAAGCCGGGAGAGACTGGGGGCCAGTATTAAACATTCTTAAAGAAGAGGATTTTCAACCCAGAATCTCATAGCCAGCCAAACTAAGCTTCATAAGTGAAGGAGAAATAAAATCCTTTTACAGACAAGCAAATGCTGAGAGATTTTGTCACCACCAGGCCTGCCTTACAAGACCTCCTGAAGGAAGCACTAAACATGGAAAGGAACAACCGGTACCAGCCACTGCAAAAACATGCCAAATCTGGGCCGGGCGCGGTGGCTCAAGCCTGTAATCCCAGCACTTTGGGAGGCCGAGACGGGCAGATCACGAGGTCGGGAGATCGAGACCATCCTGGCTAACACGGTGAAACCCCGTCTCTACTAAAAAAATACAAAAAAGTAGCTGGGCGACGTGGCGGGCGCCTGTAGTCCCAGCTACTCGGGAGGCTGAGGCAGGAGAATGGCTTAAACCCGGGAGGCGGAGCTTGCAGTGAGCTGAGATCTGGCCACTGCACTCCAGCCTGGGCAGCAGAGCGAGACTCTGTCTCAAAAAAAAAAAAAAAACAAACAAAACAAAACAAAAAAAAAACATGCCAAATCATACAGACCATAGATGCTATGAAGAAACTGCATCAATTAACAGGCAAATTAACCAGCTAACATCATAATAACAAGATCAAACTCAAACATAAAAATACAAACCTTAAATGTAAATGGGCTAAATGCCCCAGTTGAAAGACACAGACTGGCAAATTGGATAAAGAGGCAAGACCCTTCAGTGTGCTGTATTCAGGAGATTCATCTCATGTGCAAAGATGCACATAGGCTCAAAAGAAAGGGATGGAGGAAGATCTACCAAGCAAAGGGAAAGCAAAAAAAAAGCAAGGGTTGCAATCCTAGTATCTGATAAAACAGACTTTAACCAACATAGATCAAAAGAGACAAAGAAGGCCACTACATAATGGTAAAGGGATCAACTCAGTAAGCAGAGCTAACTATCCTAAATAAAAATGCACCCAATACAGGAGCACCCATATTCATAAAGCAAGTTGTTAGAGACCTAAAAAGAGACTTAGACTCCAACAAAATAATAATGGGAGACTTTAACACCACAATGCCAATATTAGACAGATCAATGAGACAGAAGGTTAAAAAGGATATCCAGGACTTGAAGTCAGCTTTGGACCAAGTGGACCTAATAAACACCTCTATGCAAATAAACTAGAAAATCTAGAAGAAATTCATAAATTCTTGGATACATACACCCTCCCAAGACTAACCAAGAAGAAGTTGAATCTTTGAATAGACCAATAACAGGTTCCAAAATTGAGGCAATAATAAATAGCCTACCAACCAAAAAAATTCCAGGACCAGACAGATTCACAGCTGACTTCTACCAGAGGTACAAAGAGGAGCTGGTACCATTCCTTCTGAAACTATTCCAATCAATAGAAAAAGATGAATCCTCCCTAATTCATTTTATGAAGCCAGCATCATCCTGCTACCAAAGCCTGGCAGAGACACAACAAAAAAAGAGAATTTTAGGACAATATCCCTGATGAACATTGATACAAAAATCCTCAATAAAATATTGGCAAACCGAATCCAGCAGCATATCAAAAAGCTTATCCACCATGATCAATTCAGCTTCATCCCTGGGATGCAAGTCTGGTTCAACATATGCAAATCAATAAACGTAATCCATCACATAAACAGAACAAATGACAAAAACCACATGATTATCTCAATAGATGCAGAAAAGGCCTTCAACAAAATTCAACAGCACTTCATGCAAAAAACTCTCAATAGACTAGGTATTGATGAAACATATTTCAAAATAATAAGAGCTATTTATGACAAACCCACAGTCAATAGCATACTGAATGGGCAGAAACTGAAAGCATTCCCTTTGAAAATTGGCACAAGACAAGGTTACCTTCTCTCACCACTCCTATTCAACATAGCTTTGGAAGTTCTGGCCAGAGCAGTCAGGCAAGAGAAAGAAATAAAGAGTATTCAATTAGAAAAAGAGGAAGTCAAATTGTCTCTGCTTGCAGATGACATAATTGTATATTTAGAAAACCCATTGTCTCAGCCTAAAACCTCTTTAAGCTGATAAGCAACTTCAGCAAAGTCTCAGGATACAAAATCAATGTGCAAAAATCACAAGCATTCCTATACATCAATAATAGACAAACAGAGAGCCAAATCATGAGTGAACCCCCATTCACAATTACTACAAAGGGAATAAAATACATAAGAATCCAACTTACAAGGGATGTGAAGGACCACTTCAAGCAGAACTAAAAGCCACTGCTCAACGAAATAAAAGACACAAATAGAAGAACAGTCCATGCTCATGAATAGGAAGAATCAATATCGTGAAAATATGGCCATACTGCCCAAGGTAATTTATAGATTTAATGCCATCCCCATCAAGCTACCACTGACTTTCTTCACTTAATTGGAAAAAACTACTTAAAATTCATACGGAACTGAAAAAGAGCCCACATAGCTAAGACAATCCTAAGCAAAAATAACAAAGCTAGCGGCATCACACTACCTGATTTCAAACTTACTACAAGTCTACAGTAATCAAAACAGCATGGTACTTTTACCAAAACAGATATATAGACCAGTGGAACAAAACAGAGGCCTCAGTAATAACAGAAGCCTCAGAAATAACCACCTGATCTTTGACAAACCTGACAAAAACAAGCAATGGGGAAATGATTCCCTATTTAATAAATGGTGCTGGGAAAACTGGCTAGCCATATGTAGAAAGCTGAAACTGGATCCCTTCTTTATACTGTATACAAAAATTAACTCAAGATGGCTTAAAGACTTAAATGTAAGACCTAACACCATAAAAACCCCAGAAGAAACCCTAGGCAATACCGTTCAGGACATAGGCATGGGCAAAGTCTTCATCACTAAGACACTAAAAGCAATGGCAACAAAATCCAAAATTGACCAATGGGATCTAATTAAACAAAAGATCTTCTGCACAGCAAAATAAACTATCATCAGAGTGAACAGGCAACCTACAGAATGGGAGAACATTTTTGCAATCTATCCATCTGATAAATGACTAATATCCAGAATCTACAAAGAACTTAAACATATTTACAAAAAAACAAACAAACAACCCCATCAAAAAGTGGACAAAAATATGAACAGACACTTCTTAAACGATGACATTTATGCAGCCAACAGACATATGAATAAATGCTCATCATCACCTGCCATCAGAGAAATGCAAATCAAAGCCACAATGAGATATCATCTCATGCCACTTAGCATGGCAATCATTAAAGTCAGAAAACAACAGATGCAGAGGATGCACAGAAATAGGAATGCTTTTACACTGTTGGTGGGAGTGTAAATTAGTTCAATCATTGTGGAAGACAGTGTGGCGATTTCTCAAGGATCTAGAACTAGAAATACCGACCCAGTGATCCCATTGCTGGGTATATACCCAAAGGATTATAAATCATGCTGCCATAAAGACACATGCACATGTATGTTTATTGCCACACTATTCACAATAGCAAAGACTTGGAATGAACCCAAATGTCCATCAATGATAGACTGGATTAAGAAAATGTGGCACATATACCCCATGGAATGCTATGCAGCCATACAAAAGGATGAGTTCATGTCCTTTTCAGGGACATGGATGAAGGTAGAAACCATCATTCTAAGCAAACTATCACAAGGACAGAAAACCAGATGCCCCTTGTTCTCACTCATAGGTAGGAGGTGAACAATGAAAACACATGGACACAGGATGGGGAACAACACACACCAGGGCCTGTCATGGGGTGGGGGGCTGGGAAGGGATAGTATTAGTAGAAATACCTAATGTAAATGACGAGTTGATGGGTTCAGCAAAACAACATGGCACATGTATACCTATGTAACAAACCTACATGTTCTGCACATGTACCCTAGAACTTAAAGTAAATTAAAAAAAAAAAATGCAACAAATTTGCTATGAGTCTGAAGTTGGGGATCCAAATGTGGCATAACCCAGCCAGGTCTAAAATACTCCTTAGTCGCTGCCATGTCATAGGCCTGGCAGCTCTAGAAAGAGCTTACTTCCAGTCAAGGAGCAGGTTTCTCTGTCCCTGCAAAAGATTAGCCCCAAAGTGTTTAACTGAGGATTGTAACATTTTGCCTTTTCTTGCATGCTTCATATCCCTCTTTGGCCAGAAAATTTAAAGTTAATATGGTGCTCTGGTTAGAAGTCTCCTTGTTTGTACCAGCAACTAATATGTCATTAACATATTAGAGCAGAGTCCCATGTTTTAGCTGAAGGTCCTGAAGGTGCTTAGTAAGAATTTCCCCAAAGATGATTAGAGAGTTTTTTAAAGGCTTGGAGAGCTGTCCAACAGTACTGCTGTTTTTCCTTAGTATCTGGAACCTCTCATTCAAAAGCAAACAATTCTGTGACTCTAAACTCACAGGAATGAAAAAGAAAGCATCTTTCAGATCTGAGACTGTAAACCAGCAAGGTTCACCAGTTAAAGTTGTGAGTAGTGTATAAGGATTGGGAGCCATGGGGTGAATGTCCTTTGCAATTTGGTTAATGGCTCTCAAGTTCTGAACAACCCTATATTCTTTAGTCCCAAGCCTCCGGACCACCAAGGTAGGTGTGTAATATGAGGATCAGAAAGGTCTAATGAGCCTAAATTGGAGGCAAATGGGTAACAAAGGTTCAATATCTTATTGTGCTTTTTTTCCTCAGGGATATTGTTTTAGATTCGGCAGTACCATTTCTACACATACATTAACCTGTACTGGGATTTTGGATTTATCCCTCTCTTGTCTCCCATTGGCTCAAGTATGGTGGCTCACCCTTTGTAGCAATTCTTCAGGTTTATGAGCTTCTTGTAACAATTCAGCTTGCTAGGTGCAGACTTCATATGGGGACATGCTGATATTCAGTCATCCAGGGAAATGGCAACCTTTGCATTCAGTTTAGTCAAGAGATCAGGTCCCAAGAGAGGAATGGGGCATTTAGGCATATATAAGAAACTATGTTGGCAATCTAGGGATTGAAGTGGTCTTTATAGGGTCCTCCCTGTGACTCCAATCACTTTTGTGGTTTCTGAAGACAGTTTGTACAGGTATGTATTTAATACCAATGAGTAGCTCCAGTATCTACTAGGATGTCTATTTTCCACTGTCATAACAACCTGGGAAACACTCTGTGTGGGAAAACTGAAGGTTGTTGGTTGGATCAGAAGGAGCTTCCGCAGTCCTGTAATTCCTGTCCCTCATCAACAAAGTTCACAGCCTCAAGTCCCTTGCCTGCAGGTAGCAGGAAATGCATTTGGTGAATGAGAGGTTGATTTCTCTCAGTATTTGCCCCTTTGTGGTTTGGACAATGTTTTTTCCAGTGGTCCTCCTGTCTGCAATAAGCACATTGGTCAGGATCTGCAGTGGAGTGCCCCTTCTTATTGGAAGCATGGGGAAAATCGGGTCTTATCTTAAGTGGGGTGCCCAAGCAGGGTCCTTGACATGGTAAAGAGTTCCTTGGGTTAGAGCAGCTGTCAGCAAGGTGACTTGTTGGATTCTTTGAAGCTGTTTCTGCTTCTGAACCTGGTCACTGCTGGTAAATACTTTGAAAGAAATCCCCACTGATTGAGACAAAGACATGCCCAATGCCCCTTTGACATTTTGCAAATTTCTCAGAATATTGGAAGCACTTTGGCTAATAAATGTTATGTTTATTATGTTTAAATATTCTGGAACAGTGAGGTCAACATGTGTGTATTGCCTGAACACTTTAAAAATGCATCCCAGGAACTGGGGGGGGGGGGGGCTTTCATTGGGCTTTTGCATTACTTCTTGATCTTTGTTAAGACTTCTTTGCTTCAGTGCCTCTTTATGGAGTCTAGCCAGAGTGCAATCACGATGATGCTCAAGCTTAGGCTTGTCTCCAGGGTTAACATTCCATCAGCGTTGACTATAGGCACTGAAATCTGGGATGCCGCCTATACCAGGGTTATCAGGAAGTCAATATGCAAATGATCTGCTTCATCTCTAGCCTTTCTGAGACCATTCTCCACTCCTCAAATATTAGAAGTATATTTAACAAGCTTTGAGCATTGGCCCAGGTGGGGTTATGAATTGGAAATATAAATGAAAACAATAAGTGGGCATATTGTCTTTCAAATTGAATAAGTCAGAAGTAGAGAACAAAGAGTATATGCAAATCAGCCCCATAGGTTTCCCTGCATTGACATCAACACCTCCCATAAGTAGCTGCCAAAGGCAGAATTCCCCTACTGAAGCTGAAGTGGCACCCTGGCTGAAGGGTTCCCTGATAGGTGTAAGAAATGACCACTCCTGTATCCCCCTCATTTCTGGCCTCTTGGAGGCAGGAACTATGGTTCAGGAGCTGGTGATGTGGCCAGGGCTCCCCCATATAGTAGGGGAAGTGGAGCTGACCACTTATTTAACTAAATTAGCAAAGCATCACCATCTCTTTACTGGGACTCTGCTAGTACAGGTTTATTAACATTCTCTGATATCTGAATTTTACATTTTTTTCTTTATTGCCTGTTTTTCCAAAGCAATATAAAACACTATATGCATGAGAGACTTCATCTTGCTTGTCTTCTATTTAAAGAACAAGTCTAGCTGAAAGAAGGTATTGTAACCAAAGGAACCATTTCTGGCCATCTTTCCCCATATTCTAATAAGTACTGGGACCAGGCTGCATTACAAATGTAAATCATTTTCTTCTTTTTCATGGATTTTTAGGTGAACGATGCCCAATTTTGTAATACACAGCCCAACAGCCTGCTTAGAAAAATCAACTTATCATTTCTCATAGGAGCAAAGACAAAATTATAGATGTAACAAAGACACAATACCAGTCACTCCTCTCGGTATCCGAGTTTTAACCTAGAAAAAGACACAAAATGGTTGCCCACAACTCAGGCCTGTTGAGCATTTGCTAGTGACTCCTTCAGGACTCCCCACACATAAATGGAACAAAACTAGGCATGAGCTCTTACAAGTCTGAATTCTAAAACCAGATTTCAGAACTGAGTTTCAAAGCATTCAGGAGTACTTCCTCCCAACAGTGCTCTTTATTATCTTTTCAGTTGGAGAAAGTCCTCTTAAACAGGGCTTTTACTACAGGGTAGGGAGAGTCAACAGGACCTTATAACAGGTAACAGACCTCTGAAAAGGTCAACATATCAGGAGAAGGGAAAAGGGGTGTTCATTGCACTTGAGATTACTCACCAGATTCAGAAGACATCTTTCAGACTCAAAATCATTTTCTCCCGTAAGCAAGCTTATGTGCCAAATGTTGGCAACGCTCCACTGGCAAGGAAGGCTCCAGAGATGGCCCCTGGCTTAAAGGAGCCAAACAGCTACTTGAGCTTATCTCTGGGCCCTCCAAAACGGAAGGGGCACTAGCCATGGGCAGATACTGACAAGAAGTGCCTCTTAGTAGGATCACCACTAAGATGTGACTGTAATAGGCTTATGGACTGATGCACATAGCAAGTCAATACACTGAGACACTGGGTTGCATCAGAGAAAGAGGATTAATTGTAGGTCACTGAATGAGGAGATAGGAAGAATCCTGAAATCCATCTCCCAAAGGAACTTGGGGTTAAGGTTTCTAAGGGTGTTGGACTGAAGTGTGGAGATCATTGATTGGTCTAAGAGTGCATGATGAAGTCATGGGACAGGGAGATGAGAGATGAAGAAGCTGCATTCTCATGCTGCTCTTACTCCTCTGTAGAGGTCTTCAAACTGGTTACTGGAATTCTAGTCCTGCAAATCATTCTAAGCAACCCTTAAAAGCCTTATGAGTCCAATGTCAGAGATGCCATCTATAGAAACAATGAGAATGCATCAAGTCTTAAGCACTTTTAAGACCCTCATTTTCAAGTTCTTATCTATAGGAACAAAGGGGATATAAATGGTCAGTATCTAGTGCTATGTGACTTTTGGCAACAAGGAAGTGGACCAGAGTGCTGCCTGATTAATATGTAATTATGACTAACTATATTTATGTCCAGAACCCAGCATGCAATTTTGTTTTTTGTTTTGCGATAGAGTTTCACTCTGTCGCGCAGGCTGGAGTGTAGTGGTGCAACCTTGGCTCATTGCAACTCTGCCTTCTGGGTTGAACCCAGCAGGCAATTCTTGTTAACCTTGTGGGGGAGGTTTCAATGGCACACACTAGCATGAATAGGACTGAAATGGGAATGTTACCAGTAAAAAAACAGATTTCATTCACCTGGTGAGTAAAAAATGACTGATCTCGAGAACACGAGTTTTCATCAATAGGAGTGTTAAGGAAGAGGACACTGAGAGTCTTCTCCAAAGCAGTGTTTTCCTGAGGGAAAGAAACAAAAGATTTTATGGGATTATGGACAGGGGAGAGAATACATCATCACATGTAGATAAGGGAGAGTAGGGGTCCCAGTTGTACAGATGTTGTGAGTCATTTTGCCAGTACATAAGTTGCATGTTATGGTAATAAAGCTATAACTCCTTTGGGGTGGATATTTTAGCAATGTAATGAGGAAAATTCACTAGGGTCCATCTGTAAGTTGCCAGAGTCTGTCAGAAACTGGTTCCAACCAACAAGGTGATTATACTCCACACAGGGTTTGGGGAAAAACAGACTTCAGGGCAAGATGCTGTACGACAGGCTGATTGTTAAATTTGATTAAATTCATACAATTCCTAAAGACCCTCTCTGTTTGCTGACAGAAATATCACAGATTTAGAGCCATAGATTACAGCTCAAAAGACAGCTGAAAGGTTAGCAAGTCTATGCTACTAGCCAAGGAATCAACAGATTCCATTAGATTCTCTACTGGGGGAGGAGAGCAAGATTAATGAGTTAATAACCAGGGCTGGGAAGGCTATAACATTGCAAGAATATAAAATCAAGCAGACCATCTGACCTTGGGAAGGTCTACATTGTTTCCACTTACAGATTTACATTTATGTCCGACTATATAATGCTCAGGATCCTCTGTCACCTCACTTCACATTGTCGTTTTCCAAAATCAGCAGAAAAAAATTGGAAACAATACCAGTAGTTGTAGTTGCTGTTGTTTTGAGACAGGGCCTTGCTCTGTCACTGAGGTTGGAGTGCAGTGGTGTGATCATAGCTTACTGCAGTCTCAACCTCCTGGGCTCAGGTGATCTTCCTGTGTCAACCAAGTAGCTGGGGTTACAGCCATGTGCCACCAAACTCAGCTAATTTTTAAAATTTTTTTAGAGGTGAGATCTCACTATGTTGCCCAGGATGGTATCGAACTCCTGAGCTGGAGGGATCCTCCCATCTCAGTCTCCCAAAGCTCTGGGGTTACCCCTAATCATCACACCTGGCCTAATTCCAGTTCTTTCTATGTGACTGAAACCCTGGGTATTATTACTGGGTGCCAGGGAAAGAGTGATACTAAGACTTTATTTTTGTTTATTTAGTTATTTTTCATAGGAATTCTACCAAAATTTTCATAGTAAAAGTGTTTATAAGCATTCTTTTTCTCAAATTAAGACAGATTGTCTATAGTCCCATATTTAAGAATATGGTCAAAAACATAGTTTTCTACTCATTTGTAAATACTCAAATGAAAAATAAATGTAAATGTACACAAGGTACATAAGCGCTACATAAACCAAGGAACCTGGTTGTTGCCCAAGATATTTCAGTTTAATGCCTGAGTGGTTATGATCAGCAGTAAATTTATAAAGCCATCAATAATCTTTACAAGGAACTGTTCCTGATTGAATTCACCAAACCTTACCATCAGTTTCATCAAGTAGCAATGTAGCAAAGAATGTCATTTTGGGGATATAAAAAAAGGAAAGAAAGAACTCCTTAAGCCACTTTGACTGTGGTAATAGTGCCAAAGTCTCCATTTTTAGCAAAGCTTGACAATAACTCACATTTATTAAGCCCTTACTCTATGCAGGACATTCTACAGAGAACTCTACATACAGTGTCTCATGGATTTCTTGTAACAGCCCTCTCAGATATTATCTCTGCTTTAAAGATTAAAAGAGAAAGGTTCAAGCTATTTAAGTTATTCCAAGTTATTCACTCAAGACAACTGAGCCACTCAGAGCAGCATTATCACTTTTATGAGCTCTACGTACTTTTGTCTTTGTGGGCCCCTTTCTTCATTGAAAAACAAAAATTGTATTTTATAACTGCTTAAGTATGAAGACAATTATATTCCAGGCTGGATTTAGTCTTACATATGTGTTATTATTATATTCAATTGTTTCTTTTTCTTGAATTCAAAATAAATTAAAATTAAAATATTTTGTGAGACCCCCCAAAATCATGAGACCTTGGCATTGTGCCTACTGTGCCTAATAAATAAGTTGGCCCTGCAGAGACAGGATTCAAACTAGGGCTGATGGAATGTGTCCAATAGTGACGTCCTTCTATGCATTCCCCTCATCTCAGCCACTGTCAAATCGTGAACCTCACATGTTTCCCACTTCTCTCAAAATGATTTTTAAAATACTAATGTCACAATCTACCCAGTCTAAATTCTGTAAGTTTGTAGAACTCCAATTTCTTTGCTTCCAAGTTGTAACACTCCAGAATTAATTAAGGATTAAAAAAAAAAAAAAAGAAAGAAAGAAAACGAAAAAAGTCACAGTATTTGCAACGCTGCAAAAGGAAAGGAAATGTTTTATTCGCAGTCATTTGAACTCTTAAAGCCATAAAGAACAAATCTTTATCATTCATTTTTGTGTTATTGAACCAAAACTGCCTGCAGGTGCATGTGGCTATTTAAAGGAAATTGTAAATCTCTTTCATATCTTACTAATGTAGTGAGGACGTATAAATAGTTGCACATGGCAGATAATTAGTTTATGCCAACACATTATTGTGCTTACGAGCATCTGGATATCAACTACTTGGCAAAAGAGCCAAAGAAAGTTATTGCTAACAAAATACTACGAAGTCATTTCCAAAATGCTGAGTGGTGAATATTTAAATGATAAAAACAGTATGTTAAACTTATGCTAACGGGTAAGATTTAAGTTAAAGAAATTCAGAGAAAAAGTAGCCATGACAAACAAAGAGTGTATGCTTAATATTAATGCTTCCTGGGACTTTTGTTGCTTCCCTTTTATTATTTTTTTAATAAAATAATAGAAGAAAACAAACGCATAGGTATGCAGATACATATATATAGATTATATAGTTATATGACTATATTATTAAAAATTATATAGATTACATAGAAGAAAAATCAGAAAAACATCTGTAGAAGTGTTTATTTCTAGAAAAAATTATTATATATATTTATACAATTTTTAAAAAGTGTGACATATTGTATACTTAAATCCTAAATTCAAACATATATTCTAAGATATATGTGCATGATTTCTCTTGTCAGTTACTCTGAACTTTGTTCATCCATGCAGAAGACTAAATGTCTTATACCCCTCCTAAACTGGCCATTTTTTCTCTTGTATCCATCCCATGGAGCACTCAGATGTCATGGATGTTGAAGGAAAGGTGGGTAGGTCTCTTACTTATTGCCCATTGTGGCATTGAGACCATTCATTGTCCTTTCCTTCTACCTCATTATCTCATCTTTTTGAAGTTAATTGCTTGAATACATCACCCCTTATCCCTTCTTGTTGTTCCTATATTCTATCTTTTTATCCTTTTTTTCTAGTATTTCAGTTCCCATAATTCTACAAATACGTGAGACCCTATTAACCGTGAGCATCATTGACCATGCTCTTGTCTTTTTTTTTTACCTGATCCAGATTCCAATAATCATAATCGCTCCCTGAAGAGACTCCTTCTCCCTTACTCCTCTCTTACTTTGTCAGACTAATTTAGGAGAACACCAACACTGTTTGAAGCCAAATCTGACAATCTGGGGAACAGCAGCATGTGGCTAGACAGAATACACAGTATCCTGACCTTATCACTTCAGGGAATTCCTACCATATTTCTATAGGCAGCTTTCTCTCTCTCACTCTGCTAGATGGTTATTTCACACCTCTTCTCTCTCATCAAGTATCCACAACTTCTCCTTGCCTCACTCTGCTGATTATTTTGCTTCTTGTTCTCCAGGGAAATGAGAAGCAACGGATGAGAGAGTTTTCACACGCTCCCACTAACAAATCTAAAATGCTATGTAATCTTCATGTTGCCATGCTGCAAGTATCATTTATTTTCAGTCTTCATTTAAGTCCTCAAGAGTGTTTGAAACAGTTGTTCATTCTTACCTCCCTGAGATATTACTCTCACTTAACTACGTGGACACCCCACTTTGTTTAGTTATCCTACTTCTCTAGCCATTCCTTCTTTGTCACCTTTGCTGGCTCCTTCTCATCTTCCTTACTTCTAACCTTCAGAGAAAATAAGACTCCATCCTGAGACTAGATTCCTTCACTCTCTGTGCTCACTCCTTAAGTGACCTCATCCATTCATAGCTTTAAATACCATCTATATGCTAATATTCCAGTCAAAAGCTCCATTTTAGAACTATTCCTGAATTACAGACTCATATATCTAAGTGTTACATGGCATTTCCAGTTGGAGTTTGTATTATTCTGTTCTCACATGGCAATGAAGAACCACGTGGGACTGAGTAATTTACGAAGACAAGAGGTTTAATTGACTCACAGTTCTGCAAGTTTAACAAAAAGCATGACTGGCAGGTCTCAGGAAACTCAGAACAATCATGGTGAAAAGCAAGCAAGCACGTCTTATGGTGGAGCAGGAGACAGAAGGGAGGGGAGGTGCCACACACGTTTGAAGAATCAGATCTCGCGAGAACTCACTCACTATTACAAGAGCAGCAAGGGGAAAATCTGCCCCCAAGATCTAATCATCTCCCAGCAGGCTCCTCCTCTCATGTGACATGAGAGTTGGGTGGGGACACTAATCCAAACCATATCGGAGGTTTAATAGGTATAACAAATTTATCATGTCTAATATTGAAATATTGATTTCCATCTCCCAAATCCTCCTCACGTGTTCTTTTTCATATCCATAAAATAGCAATTTCATTCTTCACATTGTTCAGACCCGAACTTTAAAGTCCTTGTTTACTACCTTTTATTATTACACTCAATATCCAATCACTCTGCAAATCTTTTGTTTCTACCTTCAAAACATAGCAGAATCCTTCCCATTCTCATTGACTGTACCACAACAACTACTCCAGGCCTAAATTCCCTGACTTGGGTGATGGTAAATGCTCCTAAATATTCCCTCTGCGTTCATTCATGTTTCCCTATAGTCCCTTCCCTGTAATCCTGCATCTCTGTGTGGAAGCTTCCACTTTCATCCCCAGCCGCGTGGGAACTGAGCTAACAGCTGACCTCGCCCTCAGGGGATAAAAAGTGGACACCATGTCTATATATATCATTCTCAATAGTATTAAGACTTTTTATAGCCATTTAAATGTCATTTCTAATCAGAGCAGTAGTTGTGTATGATCAAAAACCCAAGTATCACAGAAAGCTAAACCAAAAACCTAAACCCTGCTTCTCACCCCTTAGTTGCACCACCTCAGAGGTAACAACTTTTAACTCTCTTAATCGTTTTGTCTAGCAGTTACCTCCTTCTATAAAAACAACATACGTACATTGATATCCCTTGGCTCATTTATTTCAAATATTATCCTCAGAGTCTCTGCTATTTTGGAGGAGGATTTAGTTCTTTTACAACTCTACCCTACTAATCTATCTCATAGGCACTATATGGTTTTATTGCTATTTAATATTTTAATGAATAAATAGTGCATACATGATTATGGTTAGGTATATATTTTGCACTAGAGAGCCAAGCAGAGTAATTGTTTTCCATTTTCCTTCTTTTAAATATTTTATTTTCACCTCATGTTTTAATTACCTCTCATTTTCTTGATTATATTCTCAAATATTCTTTCAAATAATTATTATATTGGAATTCTGAGACAGCCTCTCTCTTTACCTCTTTTTATTCCCCCTGAAGATCTTTTTTTCTGGAGTCTTCATTCTACTGTTGTAAACTGGATGATATGATTTTGGACAAAAATATTTATCTGAGGTTCAGTTTTATCACCTATGACAGACATGGCAAATCTATATAGCATGCAGAATTATTATGAGGACTAAATGAGATATCTAAGAAAATACTTTATCAACTAAAAAGTACCCAAAATTAATGATAATATTATTATTATCATCATTAAAATATTATCCTCATGTTGAATTGTCAAAGCAACTTCACAAATGCAAGGTACTTTGGAAAGGACAAGCTCTTCCATCAATAACTCTGCCTGGCCACCCCAGATGAATATCTGGCTGAGAGGCAGCATGAAGCATTCAAAAGAACTTTGACTTTATAATGAAAGGACCTGGATTTGACATTTTGGCGTTTCACTGACTAATATTAGTTAAGTCATTTGACTTTTTCCCATTTCAATTTCTCTAATATGCTATAATAGCACTAGCTTTTTTCATGTTTTAATTTTTTTCTATTTAAATAAATTTTTAATTAAGGTAATTACAGATTCACAAGTAGTTACAAAAGTAGCACAAAGAGGTCCCATGTAACATCGCTTAGGTTCTTCTTATAATATTTACATAATTATAGCACATTAGAAAAATCCCCAAATCAGTAAACTACCATTAAATAAACCATTGTTTTATTTTTAACATTTAAAACACTGAGTATGGTACAGTAACTCATATATACACATAAAAGTGTATACAACTTCCTGACTTTTCACAGATTAAACAAACCCTTGTAACCAGCATTTTAACAAAAGGTAGAAAATTACTAGCACCCCAGAATCACCTCTTGGGTTCCCATTCTAACCCAACTCTTTGATATTTCTAACAACACATATTAGTGTTGCTTTTATTGCAGTTATAAAAATGAAGTCATACTGCTTCATTCTCTTGTGTCTGTCTCCTTTAGTTCAACACATTTGCGGGATTCACTTTTGTTGGTTTCTTTATGTCTTTTGCCTTTGTTTTTATTTTATTTCAACACATAAAAGTCTTTTAAAATGTAGTCAAACTTACGAGTCTTTTATGGCTTATACAATGTGAAAGAGGTTTTTAAATTTAAGGTATTTTTATTTTTATTTCCATAGGTTCTGGGAAAACAGGTGGTTTTGGTTACACGACTAGGTTCTTTAGTGGTGATTTCTGAGAATTTGGTGCACCCATCACCTGAGCAGCATACACCATGCCCAATTTGTAGTATTTTATCCCTCATACTTCCCACCCTTTCCCCCAAGTCCCCAAAGTTCATTGTATCATTCTTTTTTTTTTTTTTTTTTTTTTTGAGACGGAGTCTCGCTCTGTCGCCCAGGCTGGAGTGCAGTGGCCGGATCTCAGCTCACTGCAAGCTCCGCCTCCCAGGTTCACGCCATTCTCCTGCCTCAGCCTCCTGAGTAGCTGGGACTACAGGCACCCGCCACCTCGCCCGGCTAGTTTTTGTATTTTTTAGTAGAGACGGGGTTTCACTGTGTTAGCCAGGATGGTCTCGATCTCCTGACCTCGTGATCCACCCGTCTCGGCCTCCCAAAGTGCTGGGATTACAGGCTTGAGCCACCGCGCCGGGCCCATTGTATCATTCTTATGCCTTTGAATCCTTATAGCTCAGCTGCCACTTATGAATGAGTGAGAACATATGATGTTTGGCTTTACATTCCTGAGTTACTTCACTTAGAATAATGGTCTCCAATTCCATCTAGGTTGCTGCAAATGCCATTATTTCATTCCTTTTTATGTCCCAGTAGTATTCTACCATACATATATATACACACACACACACTATATATATATATATATATATATATATTCTATCATGTATAACATCATACATATGCACACATATTTTTGATATATATCATATATATTACATATATATTACACATATGTGTATATACACACATATATGTACACACACACACATACATATACCACGTTTTTTATTCACTCTTTGATTGATGGGCATTTGGTCCGGTTCCATATTTTAGCAATTGCAAATTGTGCTGCTATAAACATGAGTGTGCAAGTATCTTTTTTGTATAATGACTTCTTTTCTTCTGGGTAGATACCCAGTAGTGGGATTGCTGGATTAAATGGTAGTTCTACTTTTAGTTATTTAAGGAGTTGCCACATTATTTTCCATAGTGGTTGTACTAGTTTACATTTCCACCAGCAGTGTAAAAGTTTTCCCTTTTTACCACATCCCTACCAACATCTTTTTTTTTTTTTTTTTTTTTTTAATGGCCATTCTTGCAGGAGTAAGGTGGTATCACATTGTTGTTTTGATTTGCAGTTCCCTGATTATTAGTGATGTTGAGTATGTTTTTATGCATTTGTTGGCCATTTGTATACCTTCTTTTGAGGATTCTCTGTTCCTGTTGTTAGCCCAGCTTTTGATGAGATTCTTTTCTTCTAGCTAATTTGTTTGAGTTCCTTATAGATTCTGGATATTGGTCCTCTGTCAAATGTATAGATTTTGAAGATTTTCTTACACTCTGTGGGTTGTCCGTTTACTCTGCTAATAGTTTTTTTTTTTTTTTTTTTTTTTTTTTTTTTTTTTTTTTTGCTGTATAGAAGGTTTTTAGTTTAATTAAGTTCCATCTATTTGTTTGTGTTGCATTTGTTTTTGCTGCATTTTTGGGTTCTTGGTCATGAAGTCTTGGCCCAAGCCAATGTCTAGAAGGATTTTTCTGATGTTATCTTCTAGAATTTTTACAGTTTCAGGTCTTAGATTTAAGTCCTTGATCCATTTTGAGTCAACTTTTGTATAAGGTGAGAGACAAGGATCCAGTTTTATTCTTCTACATGGGGCCAGCCTACTATCCCAGCATCATTTGTTGAATAGGGTGTCCTCTTCTCTATTCAACAATTTTTTTAAAATATTTTTGTTTGCTATGTCAAAGATCAGCTGGCTATAAGTATATTGCTTTATTTCTGGGTTCTCTATTCTGTTCCATTAGCCTATGTGCCTATTTTTATACTAGTAGCATGCTGTTTTGGTGACTATGGCGTTATAGTATAGTTTGAAATCGGATAATGTGATGCTTCCAGATTTGTTTATTTTGTTTAGTTTTGCTTTGACTATGCGGGCTCTTTTTGGTTCCATATGAATTTTAAGATTGTTTTTTCTAGCTCTGTGAAGAATGATGGTGATATTATGACGGGAATTGCATTGACTTCGTAGATTGCTTTGGGGAGTATGGTGATTTTCACAATATTGATTCTACCCATCCATGAGCATGGGATGTGTTTCTATTTGTTTGTGTCATCTATGATTTCTTTCAGCCATGTTTTGTAGCTTTTCTTGTAGAGGTCTTTCGCCTCCTTGGTTAAATATATTCCTAAGTATTTTATTTATTTCTCTGCAGCTATTTTAAAAGGGATTGAGTTCTTGATTTGATTCTCAGCTTGGTTGCTATTGGCTTATAGCAGAGCTACTGATTTGTGTTCAGTAATTTTGTACCCTAAAATTTTGCTGAATTCATTTATCAGTTCTAGGAGCTTTCTGGAGAAGTCTAGGATTTTCTAGATAAACAATCATATCATCAGCAAACAGTGACACTTTGACTCACTCTTTATTGATTTGGATGCCCTTTATTTCTTTCTCTTGTCTGATTGCTCTGACTAGGGGACTTCCAGAACTATATTGAATAGAAGTGGTGAGAATGGGCATCCTTGTCTTGTTCCAGTTATCGGGGGAAATGCTTTCAACTTTACCCCATCAGTATTAGGTTGGCTGTGGGTTTGTCATAGATGGCTTTTATTACATTGAGGTATGTCTCTTCCATGCCAATTTTACTGAGGGTTTTAGCTATAGAGGATTGCTGGATTTTCTCAAATGCCTTTTCTGCATCTATTGAGATGATAATGTGATTTTTGTTTTAAATTCTGCATATGTAATGTTTCACATTTATTGGCTTGCATATGTTAAACTATCCCTGTGCTATCTGTTTTTAATTAGTCAGAGTAACACTAGCTGCTGTAATAAAGCCGGTATCAATAGCTTACCCCAACAATGTATTTCCTCTTGCACACTTAACAGCCTAATGTGGTTTCTCTAGGCTGGTAATCAACCTTACTCAACACAATACATGGACCCAAGTTTTCCCCACATGGCAGTTTTGCCTATTTTATGCAGTAGCAGAAGGGGAATGGGAGCACAAAGAAGGACACATGTTGCTTAAAAGCTTTGGTTCAGGCCGGGCATGGTGGCTCATGCCTGTAATCCCAGCACTTTGGGAGGCCGAGGCGGGCAGATCACGAGGTCAGGAGATCGAGATCATCCTGGGAAACATGGTGAAACCCCGTTCCTACTGAAAATACAAAAAAAAAAAAAAAAAATAGCCTGGCATGGCGGCGGGCACCTGTAGTCCCTGCTTCTTGGAAGGCTGAGGCAGGAGAATGGTGTGAACCTGGGAGGTGGTGGAGCTTGCATTAGGTGGAGATCAAGCCACTGCACTCCAGCCTGGGCGACAGAGCAAGACTCCATCTCAAAAAAAAAAAAAAAAAGCTTTGGTTCAGAAGTGATAGGACTCACATTCACTCATATTACATTGGTGAAAAATAGTCACATAGAAGATGGCTGAATAGGAGCAGCTCCAGTCTCCAACTCCCAGCGCCAGCGACACAGAAGACCGGTGATTTCTGCATTTTCAACTGAGGTACTGGGTTCATCTCACTGGGGAGTGCCGGACGATCGGTGCTGGTCAGCTGCTGCAGCCCGACCAGCGAGAGCTGAAGCAGGGCGAGGCATTGCCTCACCTGGGAAGCGCAAGGGGGAAGGGAGTCCCTTTTCCTAGCCAGGGGAACTGAGACACACAACACCTGGAAAATCGGGTAACTCCCACCCCAATACTGCGCTTTAAGCAAACAGGCAAACCAGGAGATCATATCCCACACCTGGCCGGGAGGGTCCCACACCCACGGAGCCTCCCTCATTACTAGTGCAGCAGTCTGTGATCTACCCGCAAGGCAGCAGCGAGGCTGGGGGAGGGGCGCCCGCCATTGCTGAGGCTTAAGTAGGTAAACAAAGCTGCTGGGAAGCTCGAACTGGGTGGAGCTCACAGCAGCTCAAGGAAACCTGCCTGTCTCTGTAGACTCCACCTCTGGGGACAGGGCACAGTAAACTAAACAAACGCAGCAGACACCTCTGCAGACACAAACGACTCTGTCTGACAGCTTTGAAGAGAGCAGTGGATCTCCCAACACGGAGGTTGAGATCTGAGAAGGGACAGACTCCCTGCTCAAGTGGGTCCCTGATCCCTGAGTAGCCTAACTGGGAGACATCCCCCACTAGGGAGGGTCTGACACCCCACACCTCACAGGGAGGAGTACACCCCTGAGAGGAAGATTCCAAAGCAAGAATCAGACAGGTACACTCGCTGTTCAGAAATATTCTATCTTCTGCAGCCTCTGCTGCTGATACCCAGGCAAACAGGGTCTGGAGTGGACCTCAAGCAATCTCCAACAGACCTACAGCTGAGGGTCCTGACTGTTAGAAGGAAAACTATCAAACAGGAAGGACACCTACACCAAAACCCCATCAGTACATCACCATCATCAAAGACCAGAGGCAGATAAAACCACAAAGATGGGGAAAAAGCAGGGCAGAAAAGCTGGAAATTCAAAAAATAAGAGCGCATCTCCTTCGGCAAAGGAGTGCAGCTCATCGCCAGCAACGGATCAAAGCTGGACGGAGAATGACTTTGACGAGATGAGAGAAGAAGGCTTCAGTCCATCAAAATTCTCAGAGCTAAAGGAGGAATTACGTACCCAGCGCAAAGAAACTAAAAATCTTGAAAAAAAAGTGGAAGAATTGATGGCTAGAGTAATTAATGCAGAGAAGGTCCTAAACGAAATGAAAGAGATGAAAACCATGACACGAGAAATACGTGACAAATGCACAAGCTTCAGTAACCGACTCGATCAACTGGAAGAAAGAGTATCAGTGATTGAGGATCAAATAAATGAAATGAAGCGAGAAGAGAAACCAAAAGAAAAAAGAAGAAAAAGAAATGAACAAAGCCTGCAAGAAGTATGGGATTATGTAAAAAGACCAAATCTACGTCTGATTGGGGTGCCTGAAAGTGAGGGGGAAAATGGAACCAAGTTGGAAAACACTCTTCAGGATATCATCCAGGAGAACTTCCCCAACCTAGTAGGGCAGGCCAACATTCAAATCCAGAAAATACAGAGAACGCCACAAAGATACTCCTCGAGAAGAGCAACTCCAAGACAAATAATTGCCAGATTCACCAAAGTTGAAATGAAGGAAAAAATCTTAAGGGCAGCCAGAGAGAAAGGTCGGGTTACCCACAAAGGGAAGCCCATCAGACTAACAGCAGATCTCTCAGCAGAAACTCTACAAGCCAGAAGAGAGTGGGGGCCAATATTCAACATTCTTAAAGAAAAGAATTTTAAACCCAGAATTTCATATCCAGTCAAACTAAGTTTCATAAGTGAAGGAGAAATAAAATCCTTTACAGATAAGCAAATGCTTAGAGATTTTGTCACCACTAGGCCTGCCTTACAAGAGACCCTGAAGGAAGCACTAAACATGGGAAGGAACAACCGGTACCAGCCATTGCAAAAACATGCCAAAATGTAAAGACCATTGAGGCTAGGAAGAAACTGCATCAACTAACGAGCAAAATAACCAGTTAATATCATAATGGCGGGATCAAGTTCACACATAACAATCTTAACCTTAAATGTAAATGGACTAAATGCTCCAATTAAAAGACACAGACTGGCAAACTGGATAAAGAGTCAAGACCCATCAGTCTGCTGTATTCAGGAGACCCATCTCACATGCAGAGACATACATAGGCTCAAAATAAAGGGATGGAGGAAGATTTGCCAAGCAAATGGAGAAAAAAAAAAGCAAGGGTTGCAATACTAGTCTCTGATAAAACAGACTTTAAACCATCAAAGATCAAAAGAGACAAAGAAGGCCATTACATAATGGTAAAGGGATCAATTCAACAGGAAGAGCTAACTATCCTAAACATATATGCACCCAATACAGGAGCACCCGGATTCATAAAGCAAGTCCTTAGAGACTTACAAAGAGACTTAGACTCCCATACAATAATAATGGGAGACTTCAACACTCCACTGTCAACATTAGACAGATCAACGAGACAGAAAGTTAACAAGGATATCCAGGAATTGAACTCATCTCTGCAGCAAGCAGACCTAATAGACATCTATAGAACTCTCCACCGCAAATCAACAGAATATACATTCTTCTCAGCACCACATCGTACTTACTCCAAAATTGACCACGTAATTGGAAGTAAAGCACTCCTCAGCAAATGTACAAGAACAGAAGTTATAACAAACTGTCTCTCAGACCACAGTGCAATCAAACTAGAACTCAGGACTAAGAAACTCAATCAAAACCGCTCAACTACATGGAAACTGAACAACCTGCTCCTGAATGACTACTGGGTACATAACGAAATGAAGGCAGAAATAAAGATGTTCTTTGAAATCAATGAGAACAAAGATACAACATACCAGAATCTCTGGGACACATTTAAAGCAGTGTGTAGAGGGAAATTTATAGCACTAAATGCCCACAAGAGAAAGCAGGAAAGATCTAAAATTGACACTCTAACATCGCAATTAAAAGAACTAGAGAAGCAAGAGCAAACACATTCGAAAGCTAGCAGAAGGCAAGAAATAACTAAGATCAGAGCAGAAATGAAGGAGATAGAGACACAAAAAACCCTCCAAAAAATCAATGAATCCAGGAGCTGGTTTTTTGAAAAGATCAACAAAATTGACAGACCACTAGCCAGACTAATAAAGAAGAAAAGAGAGAAGAATCAAATCGACGCAATTAAAAATGATAAAGGGGATATCACCACCGACCCCACAGAAATACAAACTACCATCAGAGAATACTATAAACACCTCTACGCAAATAAACTGGAAAATCTAGAAGAAATGGATAATTTCCTGGACACTTACACTCTTCCAAGACTAAACCAGGAAGAAGTTGAATCCCTGAATAGACCAATAGCAGGCTCTGAAATTGAGGCAGCAATTAATAGCCTACCAACCAAAAAAAGTCCAGGACCAGATGGATTCACAGCTGAATTCCACCAGAGGTACAAGGAGGAGTTGGTACCATTCCTTCTGAAACTATTCCAATCAATAGAAAAAGAGGGAATCCTCCCTAACTCATTTTATGAGGCCAACATCATCCTGATACAAAAGCCTGGCAGAGACACAACAAAAAAAGAGAATTTTAGACCAATATCCCTGATGAACATCAATGCAAAAATCCTCAATAAAATACTGGCAAACCGGATTCAGCAATACATCAAAAAGCTTATCCACCATGATCAAGTGGGCTTCATCCCTGGGATGCAAGGCTGGTTCAACATTCGCAAATCAATAAACATAATCCAGCATATAAACAGAACCAAAGACAAGAACCACATGATTATCTCAATAGATGCAGAAAAGGCTTTTGACAAAATTCAACAGCCCTTCATGCTAAAAACGCTCAATAAATTCGGTATTGATGGAACGTACCTCAAAATAATGAGAGCTATTTATGACAAACCCACAGCCAATATCATACTGAATGGGCAAAAACTGGAAAAATTCCCTTTGAAAACTGGCACAAGACAGGGATGCCCTCTCTCACCACTCCTATTCAACATAGTGTTGGAAGTTCTGGCTAGGGCAATCAGGCAAGCGAAAGAAATCAAGGGTATTCAGTTAGGAAAAGAAGAAGTCAAATTGTCCCTGTTTGCAGATGACATGATTGTATATTTAGAAAACCCCATTGTCTCAGCCCAAAATCTCCTTAAGCTGATAAGCAACTTCAGCAAAGTCTCAGGATACAAAATTAATGTGCAAAAATCACAAGCATTCTTATACACCAGTAACAGACAAACAGAGAGCCAAATCAGGAATGAACTTCCATTCACAATTGCTTCAAAGAGAATAAAATACCTAGGAATCCAACTTACAAAGGATGTAAAGGACCTCTTCAAGGAGAACTACAAACCACTGCTCAGTGAAATAAAAGAGGACACAAACAAATGGAAGAACATACCATGCTCATAGATAGGAAGAATCAATATTGTGAAAATGGCCATACTGCCCAAGGTAATTTATAGATTCAATGCCATCCCCATCAAGCTACCAATGAGTTTCTTCACAGAATTGGAAAAAACTGCTTTAAAGTTCATATGGAACCAAAAAAGAGCCCGCATCTCCAAGACAATCCTAAGTCAAAAGAACAAAGCTGGAGGCATCACGCTACCTGACTTCAAACTATACTACAAGGCTACAGTAACCAAAACAGCATGGTACTGGTACCAAAACAGAGATATAGACCAATGGAACAGAGCAGAGTCCTCAGAAATAATACCACACATCTACAGCCATTTGATCTTTGACAAACCTGAGAGAAACAAGAAATGGGGAAAGGATTCCCTATTTAATAAATGGTGCTGGGAAAATTGGCTAGCCATAAGTAGAAAGCTGAAACTGGATCCTTTCCTTACTCCTTATACGAAAATTAATTCAAGATGGATTAGAGACTTAAATGTTAGACCTAAAACCATAAAAATCCTAGAGGAAAACCTAGGTAGTACCATTCAGGACATAGGCATGGGCAAAGATTTCATGTCTAAAACACCAAAAGCAACGGCAGCAAAAGCCAAAATTGACAAATGAGATCTCATTAAACTAAAGAGCTTCTTCACAGCAAAAGACACTACCATCAGAGTGAACAGGCAACCTACAGAATGGGAGAAAATTTTTGCAATCTACTCATCTGACAAAGGGCTAATATCCAGAACCTACAAAGAACTCAAACAAATTTACAAGAAAAAAACAAACAACCCCATCAAAAAGTGGGCAAAGGATATGAACAGACATTTCTCAAAAGAAGACATTCATACAGCCAATAGACACATGAAAAAATGCTCATCATCACTGGCCATCAGAGAAATGCAAATCAAAACCACAATGAGATACCATCTCACACCAGTTAGAATGGCAATAATTAAAAAGTCAGGAAACAACAGGTGCTGGAGAGGATGTGGAGAAATAGGAACACTTTTACACTGTTGGTGGGATTGTACACTAGTTCAACCATTATGGAAAACCGTATGGCGATTCCTCAAGGATCTAGAACTAGATGTACCATATGACCCAGCCATCCCATTACTGGGTATATACCCAAAGGATTATAAATTATGCTGCTATAAAGACACATGCACACGTATGTTTATTGCGGCACTATTCACAATAGCAAAGACTTGGAATCAACCCAAATGTCCATCAGTGACAGATTGGATTAAGAAAATGTGGCACATATACACCATGGAATACTATGCAGCCATAAAAAAGGATGAGTTTGAGTCCTTTGTAGGGACTTGGATGCAGCTGGAATCCATCATTCTTAGCAAACTATCACAAGAACAGAAAACCAAACACTGCATCTTCTCACTCATAGGTGGGAACTGAACAATGAGATCACTCGGACTCAGGAAGGGGAACATCACACACCGGGGCCTATCATGGGGAGGGGGTAAGGGGGAGGGATTGCATTGGGAGTTATACCTGATGTAAATGATGAGTTGATGGGTGCAGCACAGCAACATGGCACAAGTATACATATGTAACAAACCTGTACGTTATGCACATGTACCCTACAACTTAAAGTATAATAATAATAAATAAATTAAAAAAAAAATAGTCACATAAGAATATAAGGGATGGAGGGAGACTGAGAAATCTTTTCTACTTAGTCACTTTCCAGCAACTACTTTACTTTCATAGTATTACAAGTGAAAAAATGCAAGTTTTGCTGGAAAGCAAACCATCTTCTCCGGTACTCTGTTGAATAGAAGTTATTTCACAAGTATTTATGGAAATAAAATATGAGCATCCACTTTTAAATTTAATTCATGAGACTATTTTATAAACTCTAACTTACAATTAAAATCTCAGCTCCATGTGTGAGTACTTGTGTGGATGTTTTTGTGCGTTACATGTAAGTAATTCATTAATAGGACCACATATCTGACTAAATATCAATCAAGTAATAACTTTCCTCATTCCATTTAGTTTGACAGCTATTTATTGAGCATCTGTTACATGCTGGGTAGTCTACTAGATGCCAAACATACTACTATAAATGAAGAGATAGGCAAAAATATTTGCTACCCACGTAATTAGTGCTTACAGACAAGTACACAGTAAGACATATAATGATTTATCCTTAAAACATCACCACTTCATCCCTAAATATGCAGGAAGCTATTATTTAGTTTCCATTAGAAAAACAAATCATTTAGTCTACTGAAGGGAAGAAAAATACAGGAAATACCAAACCCAGCAAGGCTAGACCATTTTCTTTATAGCATGATTTTGTGCATCGTGAGTGTCCAAAAGAGAACCAAAAATACAGATTCCTAAACGTGCTGCCCAGTTACATGTTTTCCTAATAAAATCTTGTGGAACATCACCACTGGAGAATTTCATAGCTGGAACATCTTTCACAGTTTTATCACAGCACTTTCATGAGTCAGAAATATCATAAAGGTTCACCTCTAAATATTGTTTTCATTTTCTTTTGTGATTGGACTTGAATTTTAAATTTAAAGGACCTAATTTTTAGATAGCTTGGAAAACATTCTCATTTAGGACACTGTGTGAAACTAGAAGAAATACCATCTGTTGACACTGTGAAATCAAGCACATCAGGCTGGAAATTTGAACATATACTTCTTCACTTTTTAAAATTATTTATTTAGTATGTTTCTTATCTATCCACTATCTTCTTCTAGCCCCTCTGCTCATTGAGTGAAAACTAACACATTATGTTTGGTAAAAAATATTTATACAGATTTACTGTATTCTTAGGTTTCCTGAAGAACATGCTTCTATCAAATATCTTAAGTCTCTTCCTGGGAATCAATTACATACCATTACTGTTCACATTGGTTGCCCTAAAACTCACTCTTGGGGAACATCATCTTAATCCTGTTCAGTGAAATGTCAATTAATAATTACCCCTAAGCCACTTTCTATCCGGTCATCCATTCTAATTTCTAATCCCTTGATGTTTCTGCTGCTAATATAATCATGAACTATTTAGTTTAGTGACAAATTTTTTTAACTGATTTGTTAAACTTCATTAGAAAAGGCACTACATTTTCCTTATGTTGCATTCAAAATTTTTTTTCAAATAAATCCAGTATTTTTTTTAAGGAATACTATGTATGTCTCGTCGTTGAGGTCACATGTTAATACTCAGGCAGGTGTTCAAAATTTATTCTCAAAGGGAATTCCTACCTTTGACCTAAAAGACAATACAGTGACTCTCTGCAGTATTTGTTTTATCATTTCCTGTCATTAGGCAATTCTCCTGAGTTGGGCAAGTATCTGAAGCAGGCATGCTTGCTGATAGCTGGTCACTGGCCATCAATCCTCTGGCCCCTGTTAAAATCAGAACTGAAACTTATGCAACTTCTGGTTCTTCCATTATGCAAAAGTAAATTGTTTGAAAAGTTAATCTGCTAACTATTTTAGCCACTTCTAAGCAGTAGAATAATGTAAGACAATTTATGTAGCCTAAAGGAGCCCTGGCTTGGAGTGTGGCTTAGCAGGACAGGGCCGACTAGAAGCACTGGCTTAGCTTCAGGACTGAACATGATTCCATGTTTCTAGGGAAAGCACCTCTACCCAGTTTTCCTAATGTTTTCTAATATTCTCTGAGAGATGTTATTAACAATAAACACTGCATGACATTTGGATTGGACCTACTCCAGGGAAGGCAAATGTCTCTATCTTCAATTCACAAAAGAAGAAATGGGGGGGGGGCGGTTCCAAGATGGCCAAATAGGAACTGCTCCAGACTACAGTTCCCAGCGTGAGAGACACAGAAGACAGGTGATTTCTGCATTTCCAACTGAGGTACTGGATTCATATCACTGGGGCATGTTGGACAGTCAGTGCAGGACAGTGGGTGCAGCCTGCTGAGCAAAAGTCGAAGCAGGGTGAGGCATTGCCTCACCCGGGAAGTACAAGGGGTAAGGGAATTCCTTTTCCTAGCCATGGGAAACTGTGACACACAGCACCTGGAATATCGGGTCATTCCCACCCTAATACTGCGCTTTTCCAAAGGTCTTTGCAAATGGCACACCAGGAGATTATATCCTGCACCTGGCTGGGAGGATCCCACACCCACAGAGCCTCCCTCATTGCTAGCAGAGCAATCTGAGATCTAACTGCAATGCAGCAGCGAGGCTGGGGGAGGGGCATCCACCATTGCTGAGGCTTGAGTAGGTAAACAAAGCAGCCTGGAAGCTGAAACTGGGTGGAACCCACCACAGCTCAAGGAGGCTTGCCTGCCTCTGTAGACTCCACCTCTGGGGACAGGGCATAGCCAAACAAAAGGCAGCAGAAACATCTGCAGATTTAAATGTCCCTGTCTGACAGCTTTGAAGAAGGTAGTGGTACTCCCAGCACAGAGTTTGAGATCTGAGAACAGACAAAATGCTTCCTCAAGTGGATGTCTGATCCCCCAGCAGCCTAACGGGGAGGAACCCCCCAGTAGGGGCAGACTGACACCTCACATGGCCGGGTACCCCTCTGAGATGAAGCTTCCAGAGGAATGGTCAGGCAGCAACATTTGTCATTCAGCAATATTCACTCTTCTGCAGCCTCTGCTGCTGATACCCAGGCAAACAGGGTCTGGAATGGACCTCCAGCAAACTCCAACAGACCTGTAGCTGAGGGTCCTGACTGTTAGAAGGAAAAGTAACAAACAGAAAGGACATCCACACCAAAACCGCATCTGTACACCACCATCATGAAAGACCAAAGGTAGATAAAAAAACAAAGATGGAGAAAAAACAGAGTAGAAAAGCCAAAAATTCTAAAAATCAGAGTACCTCTCCCTCTTCAAAGGAACATAGTTCCTTGCCAGCAATGGAACAAAGTTGAACAGAGAATGACTTTGAAGAGCTGAGAGAAGAAGGCTTCAGACAATCAAACTTTTCCGAACTAAAGGGGGAAGTTCAAACCCATCAAAAATAAGCTAAAATCCTTGAAAAAAGATTAGACGAATGGTTAACTAGAATAACCAACGCAGAGAAGTCCTCAGATGATCTGATAGAGATGAAAACCATGGCATGAGAACTACATGACAAATGCACAAGCTTCAGTAGCCATTTCGATCAAGTGCAAGAAAGGGTATCAGTGATTAAAGATCAAATGAATGAAATGAAGCGAGAAGAGAAGTGTAGAGAAAAAAGAGTAAAAATAAATGAACAAAGCCTCCAAGAAATATAAACTATGTGAAAAGGCCAAATCTACATCTGATTGGGGTACCTGAAGTGACAGATAGAATGGAAAAGAGTTGGAAAACACTCTTCAGAACATTATCCAGGAGAACTTCTGCAACCTAGCAAGGCAGGCCAACATTCAAATTCAGGAAATACAGGGAACACCACAAAGATACTCGTCAATTAGAGCAACTCCAAGACACATAATTGTCAGATTCACCAAAGTTGAAATGAAGGAAAAAAAATGTTAAGGGCAACCAGAGTTACCCACAAAGGGAAACCCACCAGACTAACCACGAATCTCTCTATAGAAACTCTACAAGCTGGAAGAGAGTTGGGGCCAATATTCAACATTCTTAAAGAAAAGAATTTTCAACCCAGAATTTCATATCCAGCCAAACTAAGTTTCAAAAGTGAAGGAGAAATAAAATCCTTTACAGACAAGCAAATGCTGAGAGATTTTGTCACCAGCAGGCCTGCCCTACAAGAGCTCCTGAAGCAAGCACTAAACATGGAAAGGAACAACCAACACCAGACACTGCAAAAACATGCCAAAATGTAAAGACCATCAATCCTAGGAAGAAACTGCATCAACTAACGAGCAAAATAACCAGCTAACATCATAATGACAGGAATAAATTCACACATAACAATATTAACCTTAAATGTAGATGGGCTAAATGGTCCAATTAAAAGACACAGACTGGCAAATTGGATAAAGAGTCAAGACCCATCAGTGTGCTGTATTCAGGAGACCCATCTCACGTGCAGAGACACACATAGGCTCAAAATAAAGGGATGGAAGAAGATCTACCAAGCAAATGGAAAACAAAAAAAGGCAGGAGTAGCAATCGCAGTCTTTGATAAAACAGACTTTAAACCAACAAAGATCAAAATAGACAAAGAAGGCCATTACATAATGGTAAAGGGATCAATTCAACAAAAAGAGCTAACTATCCTAAATATATATGCACCCAATACAGGAGCACCCAGATTCATAAAGCAAGTCCTTAGAGACTTACAAAGAGATTTAGACTCCCATACAATAATAATGGGAGACTTCAACACTCCACTGTCAACATTAGACAGATCAACGAGACAGAAATTTAACAAGGATATCCAGGAATTGAACTCAGCTCTGCACCAAGTGGACCTAATAGACTTATACAGAACTCTCCACCCCAAATCAACAGAATATACATTCTTCTCAGCACCACACTGAACTTATTCCAAAATTGACCACATAGTTGGAAGTAAAGCACTACTTAGCAAACATAAAAGAACAGAAATTATAGCAAACTGTCTCTCAGACCACAGTGCAATCAATATAGAACTCAGGACTAAGAAACTCACTCAAAACCACTCAGCTACATGGAAACTAAACAACTTGCTCCTGAATGACTACTGGGTACATAATGAAATGAAGGCAGAAATAAAGATGTTCTTTGAAACCAATGAGAACAAAGATACAACATACCAGAATCTTTGGGACACATTTAAAGCAGTGTGTAGAGGGAAATTTATAGCACTAAATGTCCACAAAAGAAAGCTGGAAAGATCTAAAATGGATATCTTAACATCACAATTAAAAGAACTAGAGAAGCAAGAGCAAACACATCCAAAAGCTAGCAGAAAGCAAGAAATAACTAAGATGAAAGCAGAACTGAAGGAAATAGAGACACAAAAAAAACTTTCAAAAAATCAATGAATCCAGGAGCTGTTTTTTGAAAAGATCAACAAAATTGATAGACCACTAGCAAGACTAGTAAAGAAGAAAAGAGAGAAGAATCAAATAGATGCAATAAAAAATGATAAAGGGGATATCACCTCAGACCCCACAGAAATACAAACTACCATCAGATAATACTATAAACACCTCTACGCAAATAAACTAGAAAACCTAGAAGAAATGGATAAATTCCTGGACACTTACACTCTACCAAGACTTAACCAGGAAGAAGTTGAATCCCTGAATAGACCAATAACAGGCTCTGAAATTGAGGCAATAATTAATAGCCTACCACTCAAAAAAGTCCAGGACTGGACAGATGCACAGCTGAATTCTACTAGAGGTATAAGGAGGAGCTGGTACCATTCCTTCTGAAACTATTCCAATGAATAGTAAAAGAGAGAATCCTCCCTAACTCATTTTATGAGGCCAACATCATCCTGATACCAAAGCCTGGCAGAGACACAACAAAGAAAGAGAATTTTAGACCAATATCCATGATGAACATTGATGCAAAATCCTCAATAAAATACTGGCAAACTGAATCCAGCAGCACATCAAAAAGCTTATCCACCATGATCAAGTGGATGCAAGGCTGATTCAACATATGCAAATTGATAAATGTAACCAGCATATAAACAGAACCAAAGACAAAAACTACATGATTATCTCAATAGATGCAGAAAAGGCCTCCAACAAAATTCATCAGCCCTTCATGCAAAAAAAAAAAAAAAAACTCTCAATAAATTTGGTATTGATGGAACGTATCTCAAAATAATAAGAGCTATTTATGACAAACCCACAGCCAATATCATACCGAATGGGTAAAAACTGGAAACATTCCCTTTGAAAACTGGTACAAGATAGGGATGCCCTCTCTCACCACTACTATTCAACATAGTGTTGGAAGTTCTGGCCAGGGCAATCAGGCAGAAAAAAGATATAAAGGGTATTCAGTTAGGAAAGAGGAAGTCAAATTGTCCCTGTTTGCAGATGACATGATTGTACATTTAGAAAACCCCATCGTCTCAGCCCAAAATCTCCTTAAGCTGATAAGAGACTTCAGCAAAGTCTCAGGATACAAAATCAATGCGCAAGAATCACAAGCATTCTTATACACCAATAACAGACAAACAGGGAGCCAAATAATGAATGAACTCCCATTCACAACTGATTCAAATAGAATGAAACACTTAGGAATCCAACTTACAAGGTATGTGAAGGACCTCTTCAAAGAGAACTACAAATCACTGCTCAATGAAATAAAAGAGGACACAAACAAATGGAAGAACATTCCATGCTCATGGATAGGAAGAATCAGTATCATGAAAATGGCCATACTGCTCAATGTAATTTATAGATTCAATACCATCCCCATCAAGCTACCAAGGACTTTCCTCATCGAATTGGAAAAAAAAACTACTTTAAAGTTCATATGGAACCAAAAAAGGGCCTGCATTGCCAAAACAATCCTAAGCATTAAAAACAAAGCTGGAGGCATCACGCTACCTGACTTCAAACTATACTACAAGGCTACAGTAACCAAAATAGCATGGTGCTGGTACCAAAACAGAGATATAGACCAATGGAACAGAGCAGAGCCATCAGAAAGAATACCACAGATCTACAACCATCTGATCTTTGACAAACCTGACAAAAATAAGCAATGGGGAAATGATTCCCTATTTAATAAATGGTGCTGGGAAAACTGGCTAGCCATAAGTAGAAAGCTGAAACTGGATCCCTTCCTTACACCTTATACAAAAATAAATTCAAGATGGATTAGAGACTTAGATGTTAGACCTAAAACCATAAAAACCCTAGAGGAAAACCTAGGCAATACCATTCAGGACATAGGTATGGACAAGTACTTCATGTCTAAAACACCAAAAGCAATGGCAACTAAAGCCAAAATTGACAAATGGCATCTAATTAAACTAAAGAGCTTCTTCACAGCAAAAGAAACTACCATCAGAGTGAACAGGCAACCTACACAATGGGAGAAAATTTTTGCAATCTACGCATCTGCCAAAGGGCTAATATCCAGAACCTACAAAAAACTGAAACAAATTTACAAGAAAAAAAGAAACAACCCCATCAAAAAGTGGGCAAAGGATATGAACAGACACTTCTCAAAAGCAGACATTTATGCAGCCAACAAACACATGAAAAATTGCTCATCATCACTTGCCATCAGAGAAATGCAAATCAAAACCATAATGCGATACCATCTCACACCAGTTAGAATAGTGATCACTAAAAATCAGGAAATAACAAGTGCTGGAGAGGATGTGGAGAAATATGAACATTTTTACACCGTTGGTGGTGCTGTAAACTAGTTCAACCATTGTGGAAGACAGTGAGGCAATTCCTCGAGGATCTGGAACCAGAAATACCATTTGAACCAGCCATCCCATTACTGGGTATATACCCAAAGGATTATAAATCATGCTGCTATAAAGACACATGCACACTTACATTTATTGTGGCACTATTCACAATAGCAAAGACTTGGAACCAACCCAAATGTCCATCAATGACAGACTGGATTAAGAAAATGTGGCACATATACACCATGGAATACTATGCAGCCATAACAAAGGATGAGTTCATGTCCTTTGTAGGGACACAGATGCAGCTGGAAACCATCCTTCTCAGCAAACTATGGCAAGAAAACCAAACAGCACATGTTCTCACTCATAGTTGGGAATTGATCAATGAGAACACTTGGACACAGGAAGGGGAACATCACACACCCGGGCTTTTCATGGGGTGAGGGGAGGGAGAAGGGATAGCATTAGGTGATATACCTAATGTAAATGACGAGTTAATGGGTGCAGCACACCAATATGGCACATGTATACATATGTAACAAACCTGCACGTTACGCACATGTTACCCTAGAACTTAAAGTATAATAAAAATAAAAAAATAAAAAAAAGAAGAAGAAGAAACGGACACATGAATGAGTGAGGTGAGACAGTAAGGGGTGGCGTTAAACATACAGCCTTTGTCATCAGGCAGAGATTTGCGGGCACCCCTGCTTCACCATTGATTGTGTGATTAATTCATTTCTTTTTTTTTTTTTTTTTTTTTTTTTTTTGAGGCGGAGTCTCGCTCTGTCGCCCAGGCTGGAGTGCAGTGGCGCGATCTCGGCTTACTGCAAGCTCCGCCTCCCGGGTTCCCGCCATTCTCCTGCCTCAGCCTCCCGAGTAGCTGGGACTACAGGCGCCGCCACCACGCCCGGCTAATTTTTTTGTATTTTTAGTGGAGACGGGGTTTCATTGTGTTAGCCAGGATGGTCTCGATCTCCTGACCTCGTGATCCGCCCGTCTCGGCCTCCCAAAGTGCTGGGATTACAGGCTTGAGCCACCGGGCCCGGCCGATTAATTCATTTCTAAGCCTGTATTTCTATGTTAAAAAAAATGAGGCTGACAAAATTTACCTGGAAGGATTATTAAGAGGATTAAATGGGAAGCATAGTGCCTGGCTTGGGGTAAATATTTGAAAAGTGTGAATATCTCATAGGGAGCTTATGGTAAAACTAAGCTTAGAACTGGGGTGTTCTCTTTTTATTAAATCATATAGAAGTCAGTTAACACAGATACTCATACTAAGAAGAAATAGAAAGCTGCACAATTCTCTATATGACAAGATGTACATCCATTTTATTCTGAGAATGTGAAAATGATACTGGAAAGATATCTTCTGCTTCATAGTCCTCTCTGTTATTTCTGTTATTTTTTTCTTCTAAATTGATTTTCCCTTTCTTTTTTTAGAAGATTCACCTGTTTCATTTTGTTTTCCAAATAAGCATTTTAAATTACGTTATTTTTATTATAGTTTTCAAAGTTAAATAGGACACTGATAAGTCATGTTGATTTTATACTATTAAAGTCAAATTTGTTAAATATGCCATATTTTTAAATTTAATTTTAAAGTTTATTTAATTAAATATGTAATATCGAGAATAGGAAGGAAGTTTCAAAATATGCAGATCAGCTGATTCTTATATCATGATAATAAGCTATTTTGAAAAGATATAGGCACTTTGCGTGGGTTGTTTTGCAGGAACTTTGACCGTTTTAAAATAAAACTAATCAGTTCTTCTGAGCCACAATAAATACATATTCATAAATATCAAAGTAATAAGAAAAACAGTGGTGGACATCAAAATCTATTTTACGGTGCATCCAATAAAAATGATACTTACAATACATAAACATTTTCATTTTAACTTAAATCACATGCGTATTCATTTATTTGCCAATATTTTGATATAGAAATGCCAACATGTAATGTTTTCCTCGGGCTTAACTGAAGTTTTAAATTATCTCTTTTACATGAATCATATCCAAAATGCATCATCTTACAGTTCACTTTTTTTTTTTCAAAATTCTTCTCTCTTCTTTCTTTATGTATTTCTTTTTGCCTGCCTGCCTTCTTTCCCTGCATTCTTCCCTCCCTCCTTTCCTTCCTTCTTCCCTCACTCCTTTCCTTCCATCTTCCCTTTCTTCCTCCCATTACATGGGTGCTTAAACAGGCAGGTGGAGAAATCTATATTCATAACTTAGTTACAAATTCTTTACAAATTTTTACAATTTCACTGTAGTTTTTAGTTGTTTCTACAACACAAAATTATCAAAATTATTTTAGTATCATATAATAACTCACATTCATCAATATTTAGCAAAGTGGCTAATTTTGTTTTCATATTTTACCAGTTTACAAGTATTTCATTAAGTTGAGTATTGCCCTGATTAGTACAATTGGCACAAATGGGTAGGGGAACAAAAAATTTTGAAAGCATTCTAGATACAGTGGAAGAGAAGCCTATGTATGTATGGGAGCAATTGGTATCTGTGGGTATTAGTCATTATATTTACCATATGACCCAGCCATCCCATTACTGGGTATATACCCAAAGGATTATAAATTATGCTGCTATAAAGACACATGCACACGTATGTTTATTGCAGCACTATTCACCATAGCAAAGACTTGGAATCAACCCAAATGTCCATCAGTGACAGATTGGATTAAGAAAATGTGGCACATATACACCATGGAATACTATGCAGCCATAAAAAAGGATGAGTTTGAGTCCTTTGTAGGGACTTGGATGCAGCTGGAATCCATCATTCTTAGCAAACTATCACAAGAACAGAAAACCAAACACCGCATGTTCTCACTCATAGGTGGGAACTGAACAATGAGATCACTCGGACTCAGGAAGGGGAACATCACACACAGGGGCCTATCATGGGGAGGGGGGAGGGGGGAGGGATTGCATTGGGAGTTATACCTGATGTAAATGACGAGTTGATGGGTGCAGCACAGCAACATGGCACAAGTATACATATGTAACAAACCTGCACGTTATGCACATGTACCCTACAACTTAAAGTATAATAATAATAAATAAATTAAAAATAAATAAATAAATAAATAAAAATTTTAAAAAGGCTAAAAAAAAAAAAAAGAAAAGAAAATGATGGGAAACATTCTTAGCTACTTGTTAACAGGCCAAATAAGAAGGCATTTACTGTAATTACTTTCAAAACATTTATAAATTTTAGCAAAATTGACCTTAATAAGATAAAATGTTCTTCAGAGTCTGGGTCTGAATAAATTTAATGGACATAATCCAAACATCTGGGCCTCCACCCTACAGCTCCTTTCTTCTGTAGTAAAATAAGGGGATAACTGTCAGCTGAGATAGCTAACTGACGGATGGAATCAGGGATGGCATGACCCATGATGGATACTTTAGACATCACTTTACACACTGGGGAAAATGGATGTGTTGGCCTCAGTTTGAACAAATGTATTTACTTACTTACTTACTTGCTTACTTATTTTTTAAATGAAGTCTCACTCTGTCACCCAGGCTGGAGTGCAGTGGTGCAATCTAGGCTCACTGCAACCTCTGCTTCCTGGGTTCAAGCGATTCTCCTGCCTCAGCCTCCCAAGTAGCGGGGACTACAGGCACATGCCACCACACCTGGCTAACTTTTGTATTTTTAGTAGAGACAGAGCTTCACCATGTTGGCCAGGCTGATTTCAGACTCCTGGCCTCAAGTGATCTGTCAGCCTTGGCCTCCCAAAGTGTGGGATTACAGGTGTGAACCACCCCACCCTGCCTGAATAATTTTAATACATAGGTTGGATCACAGGATCAATCTCACTTTTGGAGATGTATAGAAAATGAGAAGAAAACATTCAAAGCAAAAAGAAAAGCAGGTTCTAACTAGATAATGCTTTTTTTCTATTCTTTCTTTTTCTTTTTTCTTCTCTTCCTCTCAGTTCCTTTTACTGGATTATCTTCCTCTTTCTGACCCATAAATGTTGGAGTACTTCATTTCTCCATTCTCTTGTCTCCCCCACTTTTCTTCCTATAATTAGTTCCTAGGTGAGTCCATCTGATTCCATGGCTTGAAGTCACTAATAACTCCCAAATTTTAACCTCCAGCCTCTCCCATTTTTTTCTGAAATCTAGGATATTCCACTTAGTTGTCTGATAAGCATCATAAACTTAAAATAAATCTTTGCTATGGTTTGAATGTCCCCTCAAAAATGCAGATATTGTCAACGTGGTGGTATTAAGAGGAGGGGCCTTTACGAGAAGACCAGGTGATGAGAGTTACTCCCTGCTTAATGGATTTAATGCCTTTATAGAAAAGGCTTCATGCAGTGTTCAGTTATCTCCTGCCCTTACACCTTCCACGGTTTAAGGATGCAGCAAGATGGTCTCACCAGATGCTGACACCTTGATCTTGGACATACCAGCCTCCAGAACTGTGAGAAATACACTTATGTTATTTATAAATGATGCAATTTCAGATATCTTGTTATACCAACACAAAATGGACTAAGAGACTCTCCCAAGATGAATTTATGATTCCTGCTGTACTTTAAAACCAACTCCTCTCTGCCTTCCTTCTGCATACCCTACAGTGCTTCCTAACTCTCTAAATAATGCTATTGTTCTATCAGTAGCTCAGACCAAATTTTATGGAGCCATTCTTTACTTTCCTCGACCTCCATCTCCTCCATATAATCCATTCACATTTCCCATTAGCTCACTTTAAAATAAATCTAGGAACTAACCATTTCTTACTTAGTAATTTAACAATTACTATCCTAATCCACATTATAATCATTTCATCCTTGGATTGGGGCAACTGCCTTCTAATTACGCTGTTTGCTTTTACTCTTGCTATTCTTCAGTTTATAATTCACAAAGTCAGAGTAATCCTTTCAAAGATAAATCATATCTTGTCCGTTCTTTATTCAAACATAAGTAGTTTCTTATATTAAAATAACGTGCAAATATATCAATACATAATTATGTGTGTACATGTCACAATAATATCAAGGCCCTACAGTATCAGAGTCCTACAATACTCCTTCAAGATCCCACAATATCAAACATTCACTTCTTCTTTCTACCATACTTCCTTCTGCCTACTATGCTACAACCACATGATTCTTTTTATTGTGTGTTAGTCATACCACACATGCTCTGTCTTGGCCCCTGACTTTGCCATTCTATGCTTGTAACATTCAATCACCAGATATACATTGTCTCTGATCAGCTATTATCACTTCAGAGTGATGACCACTTTATCTAAAAATAACATCTCTGGAAACTATCCCTTTTTATTTTTCATCATGATACTTATCACTACCTAACATTATATTTTATATCTATTTGATCATTCTTCTGCTGTCTACCTACTAAATGTAAGCTCTATAAGAGCAGTATTTTGTCTGTTTCATTCACTGATGGACCCCAGAGCCTGCAGTAGTGAAGAGAATGTAGGAGACAACTAATAAATATATTTTAAATGAATGGATTCAGATATAAGGAAGAGAAAAGTATGAAAGCACTCTGATAGTGTCTGAGATCAAAAAGAGGAGTAAAACATGAACAAGGTGGCCTTGACTTCTTACTGCTTTCCCCTCACATGGGCAGTTCAGCATTACTTCAATTCTGAGTACCCAGCATAGTTCAAACAAAAGAGCCAGAAATGAGCAAGGCATTTCTAATGGGAATTGAGCACTTAGGTGAGCTTGGCACTTGGCTGAATATTGGACACACAGAGATAATTTGGAAACAATCCCTAAGTTTCAAATATTTGTAGTTTAAGAAAATGCAGAAATAAATGTAGTGCACTGTGGTAAGTAAAATAATTGAAGCACCAGCCCCATAAATACTTTGTAGAAATCCAAATTAGAAAATGGTTATACTGTGCTAGATGTAACCATGTTGGAGAAAGCTTCACAAAGGATTCTTGTGTCAAGTTAGTCTTTTGGCTAAAACTCATATGTTGTTAAATCTATTATAAGTAACTTGATGAAGAAATCATAATTTATTCTTAGAAATCATTATTTATATTCCATTGAAAATCTTACTTTAATTAGTGTTGCTTCTCCTTGACAGATTTGACACAAGTGGTTTTCTTATATGTCTATCCAAAGGAAATGGAGAAAAAGAATAATGTAGTTAGATAGAACACATGATCATAAATCTGACATAAACTGAGTTTAAATTTTAAAGATATGTTCACATAAAATGTATATAGGCAATTTGAAAACTGTAGTGACTGTGGGTGTTGTATGTATGGCATTGAGCTCAAGTAAGCAGATCATATGATGGAAACAGATTTTAAGAAGAAAATAATGAAGAGGGAAAATATTTTAGTCACATTACTTTTTTATAATCTTTGAGAAAATATTTTTCAGAAGCAGTTGATTAGAAACAAAATTATTTCCAAGTGGCTTAAAACACCATACTGTTTATTTTCTCTATGTAGAAAATATTGCATGCATTTGATGTAAAACTTCTATAAGCTGATGGATGGCAATAGTATATATACACCTAATTAAGTTTACTATATAAAACACGCATCTCAAAACTGTTTCCTTCATTCTACCTCAAAACACATATATGCATACACACATATACATGCATACACACACGCACACACACATGCCCACATACGCACACTACCTGGTTAATTGAAATATGTTTTCACAGCTTCAAACGTATGTTCAATTGCTTTTGATGCCAGAAAACTCCTAGTATCACTTAAATTACTATACACACCCTGTAGCTGATATCTACAATTTTGGCACATAAAACCAAAACATCCTTATTTCTACTATTTATTTTTAATCCATTTGTATAAGGTAAACCTAACACGTGACAAATTCCCTTCCAGTGTAACTTACTGGCAAGAGAACGCATCCAAGAGCAGGTTTTGACATAGCTCTGGGTCACTGGAGAAAGATTTCAAGTGACCCGGTTAGGTAAAAGAAAGGAGCAAAAAGGGGTGGTGGGGATAACTGATCTCTCTCCTTTACCAGTTGGCTTATGAAGGCATCTAGTCTAATTTTTAAAAGGTGTCATAGAGAAATCTCTGGGCTTAGTCACAGCCAATATTTTAATGCAAACAATATATATATTTTATAGTCATTAAAACTATTAAAATGTTCTGGCAGAAGATTCCAATCACTAATCAGCTGGATGATATCCCCCAGAGTCAGGAAATGCTTTTCCTTATTCAGTCCTTTGGAAACAAATAGGAGGGGTGAGAGCATTGCCTACCTTTTTGAGGGGGGTTATTGGCTAATGTTGGATTGGTTAAAATTGGTTTGGTTATTTTGAAAGCAGTCATTTCCCCTTTAACCTACTGAAGAGTTTGTTTTGTTCTGATATCTATCCTGCCACCTCAGGTAACAAGAATTCTTTTTTTTTTTTTTAAATGTTATTAAGGTATATTTGACAATTAGAATTTTATATACTTAAGGCCTACAATTTGACAGTTTGATACACATGTACATTGTGAAATAATCACCACAATCAAGTTAATTAACATATTCATCACAACAGATAGTATCAATTTTTGGGGGGATGAAAACACAAACTCTACTCTCTTGGCAAATTTTAAGTATCAATAAAGTATTGTTAATCATAGTCACATTATTATACATTACATCTTTAGGGATCTAATCCTTCCTTCCATTTATTGGTCTTGGTGTGAGAACATAACCCAGTTTCAGCTAGCAAGACATGGGAAATTTTAAATCTTTGCTTTAAAATCAAAAGGAAGAATCATATACAGCAATAGTTTTTAAAAAAGGAATTATTTAACTACAGCAGGTACAAAACCCAAGCTTATTCACTACACTTCAAACTGAGACTTTTTTATTCCTAATTCTCACACCCAGATAAGAAAATAAATTGCAAACATGTTGCAGCTGCTGAATGACTCAGCCTGGCAAGTTTCCTGTCTGGAATAATGTGCTGCTCTGGGAACTTCTCACCAAACATTCACCCCAATCGCATAAGTATATACTTTCAACAGTTATTTATCAGTCATTCATTATTGAAAGTATGGATCATATGAAATACAGCATGAGTCTAAGACATGTTCTCTGCCCTCATGACACTGACCATCAAATTAAGAAAAGAAGGCACGAGTAAAGAAAAAAAAAATAGGAAGAAAGAATGCTATAGATAGTATAAAACCAAATGCCAAATAAATGATATCAAAAATGAATTCCACAATCCAAGAAGGGAAAAAATCAGCATAACCTGGAACACTCAGAGATAATGGAGTTTATATTAGGACTGTTAAACAAGTGGAGGACAAGATGATGGAATATATATTAGGACTATTAGAAAATACGGAGATTCTGAAAGGAAGAGGAAATAATTTCCAATGTTATTCTTTAATTCTGCATGGTAGAATGCTGAATTAAGAAAGAAATGTACAGAGATCATAAAACAGAAGGATGATGCAAGAGAAAAACCAGATATAATTGGAGCACGTAAGGTTGAACTGACTGTGGAAAGCCTTGGCCACCAGGTTAAGAAATCTGACCTTGATCCTGAAAATGAGAAAATAATTGAAGGTTTTGAGCAGGGAAGTACAACGGTGAAAGTAATCTTCTTGTAAGCGAAACCTTGTGTCTGTATGTGGAATTAGAAGGGAAGGATTGGCAGCAGGGTGCTTGTGAATAGGTCACTGCAGCACTGTTGTCATGAGAAAAAAGTTATATTTACAGTTTACATCATTAAGCAAGGCTGTCACTAAGTAGAATTAAATTGATCTAAATGAGTTGACAATTCAGTACAAGAAGGAAACCCAGTGCAAGTTATTTGATAACATGTAGATCGATACGCAAGACATTGATTGGCTTTATCCTTTTGGAAATAATCATTGTGGTTGAGGTTCATGCTCAATCACAAACTAAGAGTTTCCAGTTGGTACAAGAGAAAAATGGAGATCAATGACAGATAGTCCCGCATTCCATTGTTTTTATGTGTCCTATATATTTAAGGAGTAAAACATAATGTTTTGATATCTTTATACATGTAGAAATAGCTATTATATTCAAGCAATTAAAATATTAGTTATCTCTTGTAGTTACCCTTCTTATTTTTTTGGCAAACACACCTGCAATCTACTCTTTTAGTAAAAATACTCAGTTAAATACTATATCATTAACTATAGTCCTCACATTCTCTGTTAGATCTCTAGATTTATTTTTCCTATATTCCTTGCTTTGTATTTCTTGACCTGCATCTCCCCATTCCCTCTTACCTCATCCCTGGTAACTACCACTTCATTCCCTATTTCTGTGTATTCAGCTATTTTTTAAGAGTCTACACATAAGTGAGATTATGTAGTATTTTTTTTCTGAATCTGGCTTATTTCACTTAGCATAATGAAAATTCATATTGTGGCAAATGGCAGGATCTTCTTTATTAAGGCTGAATAATACTCCATTATACATATATATATATAATATCACAGTTTCTTTGTTCATTTATCAATTGACACGTTGTCTCTATATCTTGGCTACTGTGAATAATGCTACAATCAACAAACGAGTGTAAATATCTCTATAACATGATGATTTCATGTTCATTGGGTATATACACAGAACAGCAGATAGCTTTATGATGTGGTGATTTCATTTCCTTTGGAACATACACAAAAGAAGAATTACTGAGTCATGTGGCAGTTCTCTCTTTAATGTTCTTAAGACCTTTCATACTGTTTTCCATAATGGTTGCACAAATTTACATTCTCACCAATGGTATGCAAGGGTTCCCTTTTCTTCATACTCTCATGAATACTTGTTATTGCTTGATTTTTGAGAATAGTCATCTTAGTAGGTGTGAGGTAATATTTCATAGGGGTTTTAATTTTCACTTCCCTGGTGATAGAGCATGTTTTCATATACTTGTTGGCCATTTTTATGTCTTCTTTGGATAAATGTTTATTCAGGTCATTGGACTTTTTTTTTTTTTTAATTAGGTTACTTTTTTTCCTCCTGGTGAGTTGTGTAAGTTCTTCATATATATTGGATATTAACATTTTATCAGGTATGTGGTTTTCTAATATTCTCTCCCAGTCTGTACACTGTCTTTTCATTTTGTTGATCCTTTACTATGCAGAAGCTTTTTAGTTTGATATAGTCCCATTTGGTAGCCTGAGCTTTTTCGGATATACAAAAAGTAATTGTTCAGACCAGTGTCATGCAGTTTTTCTGTATATATTTTCTTCTAGGAGTTTTATGGTTTCAGGTGTTACATTTAGGTTTTTTATCCACTTTAACTGAATTTTGCTCTTAATTTGTTGTTACAGGATCTGCCTCAAGTTGTCAAACTTAACATTGCTTTATTATCTTATACACAACAGAAATAACTTTCATCAATCAAAACACCTGAAAATCTTGTCAGCAAAGATTATCTCTGATTTACTTCTACTACTTAACAGCTGTGTGATATTGAGCAAATTAATTAACTTTTCTGTGCAATACTTTCTTCATCTGTAAAATGATAACCTGCATATGGGTCTGTTGTAAAGACAAATTTTATATACATATGTGTTTGTGTGTAGTGACTGCTATCTAATAAACAAAACACTCAATGAATGCTAGCAATTATTATCATTGTTAGTTTTATCATCATCACCATCATCATGATGCTGTCATATAGAATGAGTAAAGGTCATCTAAGCAAATGAAGCTATAAGGAAGGGAGGCTATTATGTACAAATGAAAGACAGAGTCTGACTGGTGGGTGGAGATAGGAGAAATTAAGAGCAGAGCCTATGGAGAGAGGATAATTTTTTCTAAGATATTTGCTGATAATGAGTTCTTGCTGAACGGTGTTTTCGCTCACTTTGCAAGGCTTCTTGCTTTCTCACCCCTTATATTTGTATTTTCCATTCCCCTAAGCAGCAACCTATGTGTCTAATCAAGCTGTAGCAAGAACAAGCATGTTTCATCACATTCACTGTATAGTGAAAAAATAATTCCAGTTCAATGTTCAAACAAACACCCATTAGATAGAAACCTGAATGCCAATAGTCATCCTGGGCATTACTTTTAACCAGACTATTCCCTACTAAAACAGCAAACATGGTGGAAATTATGCAGATATTTATCTATATGCACCTTTTACAACTTTTTTTCTAGGGAAGAATCAATATTTCTCACCAGTTTCTCAAAGAAGTCCATGACCCCCCATATTTTCTCTAAAGGTAGACAATAATCCTGAACCATTCTTCATCAAAACCTTGGATACAACAGCATAATGATCCACCAACTTTAAAATGATTTACATCTTTTATGTCTATTTAGGTTTCCAGCTTATGCTATCTTCTGGGGCATTGAAATCCACAAAGATGTTCTCCATTATAGAAAGTAATTATTTCCATTTTCTTGTACTAAAAATCCTTTAAAAATCAAATTATATACACAATTTTTAGCATTACAGGGGCTTGGGAACAAGTCCCCAGTGAAAAGTACTGTAGGGTGCTGCTTCTCAAATTATCTGTGAGGAAAGACCACTTCTTTTTTCTTTTTACCTCTAATGTATTGCAGAGTGACACTGTTACTGAATAAAATTTGAAAATATGACAATGTCAAATTACTGTAAAAATGTCTAAGCACTTACTCTCAATTTTTGTACTTATCACAGATCCATGAAAAGTAGTTCACAGATGAACACAATTCTTTGGACCACATTTTGAGCACTAATATAATTTACTAGAGATAGAATGCACTCCAGTTTAGGGTCATTTGCATTTCATAAGTAAATTGTGAAAATTAAAAGACCTACATGTTTTAAAAATTATTTTTATTGTATTAAAAACATCTAAGTGATCTACCATCTTAACAAAATTATAAGTGTATAGCATAATATTAACTGTAAACACAGTTTTGTACAGCTGATCTCTAGAGCTTTTCCATCATTCATGACTGAAACTCCATACCCACTGAACAGAAATCCCTCCATTTCCTCTTCTCCTCCAAAATAAATTATTATTTATTTATTTATTTTGAGACAGAGTCTCACTCTGTTGCCCAGGCTGGAGTGCAATGGAGTGATCTCAGCTCACTTCAACCTCTGCCTCCCTTGTTCAAGCAATTCTCCTGCCTCAGCCTCCCGAGTAGCTGGGACTACAGGCACATGCCACCACACCCGGCTAATTTTTGTATTTTTAGTAGAGATGTGGTTTCACTGTTGGCCAGGCTGGTCTCAAACTTTTAACCTCAGGTGATCCACCCATGTCAGCCTCCCCAAGCACCGGGATAACAGGCATAAGCCACCACACCCAGCCCAAAAGAAATTATTTTTAATGGTAAAAATTCAATCTATAATGGTGATAGGGAGGAAGGGCAAATTCCCAGCCCTATCTTGATGTATTTATGGAATGATTAAATCAGAAGGCATACATAATCAGATGACAGGACTCAAACAAGAATAAAGAGTTATTTATCTTTCTTTCCCCAGCATGCCTAAAAATATGATGATGGGAATTGCTGTGTTCTTTGTTACCATAAAAATCTCAGCTATTGTGGTGTGTATAGCCTTCATTGTCACGTTTTCTTTTAAAACTAGAAATCTTAACACATATAAGCTTCCAGCACCTTTCATCCAACCCTTATATTACAATCAATGCCTATATAAGAATGTATGAAAAATGAAATCAGATTTCAAGGTGCTTGCTATGTAGCAAGACAAAGAATGTAAAATTAAATTAACACAAAGCATCATAGGACAAGCATCTTATGAAGCAAAAAACAAAAACCTAAAAAAATACAAAGATGTTAAGAGATGTTAAGGGGAAGAAGAAACACTTTTTTCTAGGGGTAGGGGTGAAGGCTAATGTGAATAACTTTTGTTTGTTTTGCTTCACTACCAAGTTATCCTTTCAATTTTAATCTTGGGGGAAATTATTTTGTTATTTTTAAATTATATGATACATTTTCACTGTACAATGTTTCAGAAACCGTAGATCTGATGTGTTTAAGGGCAGGGGCAATGAGACTGAAGACACTGAAATGAAGACAACTGGAAAGCCAGATCTTGAAGGAGTTCAGTATGGGAAGGGCGTATTTTCAAAACACGTACCTTATAAATGGGCAGAAAAAAAATCATAAAGTTATCTTAAAGCAAGGTAAATATTTGGTTAGATGAGAGAGATCACACCAATCTTCCTACATAAAACAGGCCAGATTGAGAAATCACACTAAATTTTCATAAGAAATAGGAAATGTGGCAATTTGAAATGGACAGGCAAAATAATGGAATGGAGAGTTTGAGGGAAGTAGGGAACTTTGAGAATAAACGTTACAGTGACTGTGTTGGCAAATCACCAAAATAGGAATAATGTTAGTTTCATTGAGAACCCGGCTAGAACCAAACAACACAGTTCAATTTTGGAGTCATCAACATTGGGAAAATTCCTTGGATTGATTATGGGGAGATTCCCTGAGTCATCTTTAGTGTTCTGAGGTAATTAAAACATTTTTCTACAGATGAAAATAAACAAAATTATGTCTGAATTCCTTTTTCAAATAAACATACAATATGATTATATAAATGTAGGAAATGACTCAGAATCTGTGAAACTACAAGACTTGTTTGTAAAATAGTTTATCTCTTTGATTATATTTTGTTAAAGATATACATAAATTCCCATATGACTGTAATGGTCATTTTAATGAAAACTATCTACTGAATAATAATCAAAGCACAATTACCTGATCAGATTTTGTCATAGTCTATTTATATCATGGTGAGCAGGAGGCTCACTACCGAGCACAGTTCTAACTTCCTACTGGATGTGTCCTACCTGGACATTCTGCCAACCCCTGAAATAAAAGCTGTAAAGGAAAAAAAAATAGCTTATTTATTATCTTCCCTTCTCCAGCTCCTTTTTCCCCTGTAGTCTCATAAATGATTCTATTGAGATCATTCTTTTTTTTTTTTTTTGAGATGGAGTCTTGCTCTGTCGCCCAGGCTGGAGTGCAGTGGCCAGATCTCAGCTCACTGCAAGCTCCGCCTCCCGGGTTTACGCCATTCTCCTGCCTCAGCCTCCTGAGTAGCTGGGACTACAAGCGCCCGCCACCACGCCCGGCTAGTTTTTTTGTATTTTTTAGTAGAGACGGGGTTTCACCGTGTTAGCCAGGATGGTCTTGATCTCCTGACATTGTGATCCGCCCGTCTCGGCCTCCCAAAGTGCTTGGATTACAGGCTTGAGCCACTGCGCCCGGCGAGATCATTCCTATTCCAGGAACTAAAGCTAGAAACCTTAGAAATCGTTTTAATTTTTTTTGTGTGTACATAGTAGGCATATATATTTGTGGGATATATGACATATTCTGATACAGGAATATCATATGTAATAATCACATCAGAGTAAATGGAGTATACTTTCTTTGTTTTACAAACAATCCAGTTGGACTCTTTTTGTTATTTTTAAAAGTATAATAAATTATACATGAATATAGCATGTTGCCTGTTATGCTATCAAATACTAAACCTTGTTCATTCTATTTCATTATTTTTTGTAACCATTAACCATCCCTCCACCAGTACCCTTCTCAGCCTCTGGTAATCATCCTTCCATTTTCTAACTCCATGAGTTCAGTTGTATTAATTTTTAACTCCCACAAACAAGTAAGACCAAGCGAAGTTTGTCTTTCCATGCCTGGCTTATTTCACTTAACATAATGACCTCCAGTTCCATCTACGTTGTTGCAAATCACAGGATGTCATTCTTTTTTTATGGCTGAATAGTATGCCACTGTGTATATGTAACATATTTTCTTTATCCTTTCATCTGTTGATGGATACTTAGGCTGCTTCTTAACTTGGTTATTGTGAATGGTGCTGCAACTAACATCGGAGTGCATAGCTCTTCAGTATACTGATTTGGTATCTTAGAATATTTTTAAATTACTTTATCTGTCTTGCCAATCAGAGTCAATATGATGTCAAATCCATTAGATATAATAATAATGATGAAATAGGCAATATTCCTTGACACTTACTATGAGCAAGGATTTGTGTTAAATACTTTGTAGGTTTTTATTTTCATTAAACCTTCATTCCCATACAAATATGCAGCAAGTACCTTTATTATCTTCGTTCTACGAATGAGGAAAGGCTTAGAGCAAGTGAATAATTTGTCCAAATCCATGCATCTAGCATGCAGGGGAGCTGAAATATGAATTTATACTCTCACCACTATCGTGTACTCTTTCACCTTCTTTCTATTGAAATTCATTCTCCTCATTCAGTATTTTATCACGTTTTTATCCTATCTTAAACTTTCTCGTATGTTGCTGCCTAGCTGATATTCCTACAGCACAGCTCTAAGTCACCTGCTTATTAAAATATCATAAATATATTCGCATTGATTAATAAAAGCAACACAAATTTTATGGCTAAAAGGTCAAAACTTTTATACTTTGGATGCAATTTATCTTTCTAGCCCTATCTTTCACACATTTCCAACCAAACAACCATTACTTCAGCCAAATTAACAATTTTGCTTTGCTTCAAAGGGCTATACATGTGCAAAAGCTGGGAAGTGTTGAGTGTTTGAGTGAGTTTTGGTGAATCATGCCTGCAGGCTAGTAGGAACCAGACAGGGAAGGTGGTTGTGGCCAGACTGCAAAGGAACTTGAGTCTCAGACAACAAAGTTTGACTTTTAGCCTAGAGCGTGGGGGTAAAGTAAGGGATGGTGGGGACAGAGTATGTGCTTGTGGGTGCACAGACTCTTATTTTCACTATGTTTTGATGATATTCTGTCTGAAGAAATAAGCTATATTTGTTTGTTCAGGGGGATTTACATCAGCATGGTTATGACAATTAGAACTTATAGCAAGATCAGTGACATCAGTTTGCTTCAAATAACTCAAGGGTTAATGTGAACTATGAGCCAGTCTTCAACTAAAGTATATGCGTTTCTCAGATTTTAAGAAGTATCAAGACTGGGGAAATGTCACATGAACTTTAATGAAAGCTAATCATATGTAGTTATTTTCGAAAAATAAAAATAATCAACACTGACCTATAAGTAGTTGCTTTGACTAAATATAATAGTCAAATCAATCTGTTGTGTACTCTACAATAAAATACTGGATAATTGACAGTTATTTCATTAACCAATTTAGAGTTTTTAACTTTAACAATTTATTGCTCAAAAATATTGGTTGGGCACAGTGCCTCGCGCCTGTCATCCCAGCACATTTGGGAGGCTGAGGCGGGCAGATCTCCTGAGGTCAAGTGTTTGAGACCAGCCTGGTCAACAAGGTGAAACCCTGCCTCTACTAAAAATACAAAAATTAGCCAGGCATGATGGCGTGTCAGTAGTCTCAGCGGCTCTGGAGGCTGAGGCAGGAGAATCACTTGAACCTGGAGGCGGAGATTGAAGTGAGCCGAGATGGCACCACTGCACTCCAGCCTGGGCAACAGAGTGGTACTCTGTCTCAAAAAAATTGTTAATCTGATTATTTCTTCATTTAACTTTCTTAGAAAATCCAAACATAAGGTATCTATTTTTGCATACATTTATTATTATTTTACATGGTTTATAAAATTAAACACAGATACCAAAATATCTCAATTAATAGGCAGTTTTGTATTTTGTGTTCTAAGTAATGAGCCATTATTTTTAATTTTACATTTTATAAAAATAATATTTAACAAATTGTAAACACTAGGGTAAGTTTTATTAAAAGAGTGTTTTTCAAATAAGTTTGACTGGGTGGTTTAAAAATTGACTTACATACATTACAGTATAGGATTTCCTATCTTGCATTCCATGCATGTGAGAAAGATAACTCAGGCCCAGAAATGCATGTATTTGGAAGACTGAAAATTCGATGGGCATGACATTTTCTAGCCAGATAAAAATATACATGCATATGTCTGTATGACTCATTCCACACAACTCAAAATTGCTGGAGAGTGGGTGTAGCTATGAATATTACTGCACAATGTAGTTTTCAAAGAAAAAAAAACAAATTTGGCAGCTTCCAATCTTTTTAGATAACTTTAGATTTATTGAAATTTCAATTAATGAAATGCACAGCTAAAAATGCATTAAAGGCACGTCAAGTGCTAAAGAACAAATGAGGGAGAATGAATAATACAAAACCAAGATGATAATTTTTCTATGAATGTGCATATTTTGTCTGTCTGTCTGACTACATTTTAACTAAGTTAGGCCATGTCTCAGACAGTAAATTGAAATGGGCAATTGATTTTTTTGTCTGTACTTTAATATCATTGTATTTCAGATGCAAATTGTTAAAATCTGAATTTTCCAAATGGTGTTTTTCAACTTCAAACACTTCCTATAAATTGTTATTTGCCTATTGGTTGTGAATGAGCTATAGTCTACATATATGGAATAATAATAAAAACAGTTTTAGTAGGTGTCCTCTTTGAGTTTTTTTGTATAAAATACTGTGATAAGTGATAATGCGTTTCTTTACATGTATTATCTCTTTTAAACTCCTCCCCAAAATATGAACTTCTTACTTTTTTTTGTTTTTTTATGTGTTAAAAATTAAACAGTGTATCATATTCCAACAAAGCTACTACATAACATAGTTGGAATTCAGGCCCCATTTTTCTGATGCCAGATCCCATTTCTAAACTGATATGCTATTTAACATCTTTAGAAAAGGCTTATTTCACTTTATCAAGGGTTATGAAACCATAGATAATAATTAAAATATAGGTGAGAGGAATGATATAAAGTTACATCCACAAGCTTTTAAACATGTATGTGAAGGTTAATATATAAATAATTACATATTTATATGCATACAGTTTTTTCATTGCATATTCCAATATTATATAAATTGTCAATTTATACAAATAAATTCACTCAACTCTACATGTAGCAAAACCAATATTATTATTATTCTTTTAATAAAAGGTTTTATACAAACATAGTAATGTACAGAAATTATGTAGGAAACTTGTCGGGAGGTCTTTAAATGGACTAATTTGTATCCGTACCAGAGCCTGGCGCACAGATTTTTCTTATAAATACCTTTATACAATTTGAATAATTGGATGGTTAGTAAAGGTTAAGTTCAGTCAAATAGTGAGTTGTCTCACTTTGTTAGACCATGCTTATGTGAGGGAGAGAAAAAACACATCTGTGTAGTAAACAGCCTCCATGGTTCATTTTGCGCATCTTAGTAGTCAATGCCAGTCACTGAAGCTGTTGCTATTACCATTGATTATGAAATTAGCATTGTGAGTCATAAAGGTTTTGCTTGCTATCCTGCCATCCGTTTTACTGACTTAGGCCCAAGTGAGCTTCAATCAGCAGTATTCGCTTTGTGCATATTGAACACGGCAGAAAACAAACAAGCGAACAACATTACTTTTCTCTAATAGTGTCTATGTGCTTCCAACCTAACTTCGAAGACTTCATTCACAAACTTACAAATGCCTGCATGTTTGCAACCTGAAAACTCCAGTTCAAGATGATCTCACCCTAGGGAATTCAATATATCCTTAATTGTCTAAATAGTACTCTTGACCTTTACTATTAGTCAGCCTTGAATTTTCCAATTGTTCACAATTGTTCTTTCACAATTGTTCTTCTTTCCTTAGGTCGTAAATATTTTCCCAGATGTTAAACATAAGCCTATTAAGGACTGATGTGTCAAATTCATCTGTTTATTTATTCATGCAAACATTTTATTCATTTGAAAAGAATTTATCATGAAATTACTCAGCACTACTATTGTTTTTTGCTTTATTTAACTACGAAAAGTTATTTAACAATCCTGAGCCTCAGGTTTCACATCTCTAATATATGAATAATCAAAACAAATTATAATTACAGTGAAAATTAAAGGAGAAAATTTCTGGAAAGTGCCTAAAGCAGTACATTGTGGCTTCTGCATTTCTTTGAGTAAGGCCTTGGTAAATGTTGAATTGGATGATAGCTATAGGTTAGTTTCATCAAAATGAGCAACAAATCATTTGTTTAGACATGGTCATTCACAACTCTAACTTCTTAATAAAATTGAACTTTAAAAATTAAAATAAATTTTAGTCACTTGATATATTCTGGAAAGCAAATCAAATGCATTGTGAATGGTATCTTTGGAAAGGGGAAGAGGAAAGTGAATAAAGATCAGAGACAGGGGTGGAATAAAATAGGAGAGGGGCCTTTTATCGACAAATGAGGATGACACGCTGGAGCCTGAGGATTCAGTTTAAATTATTCTCCTGCTCCTGAGAAAATGGGATAGAAGAGGAACAAGAAGGAAAGAACAACAACAACAAAAAAATGCGTTTGTCTTGTTTGCAGGTACCACGTAAAACATATCCGTATGTAAGTAATGATCACGAATACATGAATCTGTAGAGTATATGTAGTGTCTCTATCTGTTCATCTATCTGTGTTCTCACTGAAGATGAGTGATACATGGCATTTAAATTATGATCTCCTTCAATTTGCACAGATACTTCAGTCTCATTGGTACTTACCTTCCATGTTTCTTCACAAACTACAAATTTAGAAGACAGACTTGCAACTGTTACTTTAGTCTCCTTCAAACAATGATAAACATCAATATTATTGAGTAAAAGAGTCTTCTAAATATTGACCTTAAACCACAGAGAAATATATAGATTTCACCACAAAGGGTAATATTTTATTAAGTTATATAATATATTTTAAAATTCTTTTAAGGTCTTCTCTGTATTGATTATTCTAGTTATCCATTCATCCATTCCTTTTTCAAGGTTTTTAGTTTCTTTGTGCTGATTACATGGTTCCTCCTTAGCTCTGAGAAGTTTGATCGACTGAAGCCTTCTTCTCTCAACTCGTCAAAGTACTTAACTTTAAGACTGAAAATATTTTCTTTAAGGGCTTAAGTCATAAGTTAGTGTTATTCAATGATCTATAATGGGAAAATCATGATATAGCACTCAGAGCGAGTGCAAGCATTGAATTAAGATGGTTTTTAACCGAAATGAATGCATTTTAAATAAATATAATAATCATGCTATTTTATATCTCTACAAAGAGATCTTTAAAGCCAAAAATCCATCATCTACATTCTCCTATTGATTAAAATTATCTCATTTGTTGTTTTAATAGCAACAAACTTGCTAAATGTCTACTCCACTTAAAATTATGTAAGGTATACTCTTCAGCTAAGAAAGGACTACATATGTAGGCACAGTAGCAGAATATTTCTGAGAACAGTTTCCGTCATAGCTTTTTTATTTCTTGCCCTTCTAACTCAGCATGTAGGCAAGAAGACACTTAGAAAATAGAACAATGCTAATTGGTTTTATCACAGGTTAGTCAAACATGAAATAATGAAATCTTAAATATCATCTTTCAGAATACAGAGAGTCCACTCACTCTCCACAGAATATGCCTTGAATAATATCCCTATAAAAATATTTAAAGAAATTTGCTATTTTATTCTATGCATATGCATTTTCAAGGAGGAGTCAAATTTGAATGAATATTTGGATAAAGTCCAAGACACTAAGACAACTAAGACACTAAGACAATTAAAACCTAAATATAGAGGTTTTAATCTTTACATTACTTTCGTTGTTTGCTTAATATCATAAAAAATTAACTAGGCCTCTGTATAATTTTTGTGAAGTTATTCACTTAGTAAGGGATACCTTTTCTATAGAAATGATTTGGATTGAATCATGAAGTTTTGAATCATGAAGTTTAGATTTGCTTAAGCATATGCTTACCTGATCTAAAAGACAATTGTATTAAACAATAATTATGAAAGTGTATGATTGGTCTTACAACATATAAAGTTACAAGACACATCATTAAAAAAATCATTATTCCAAAAGTATAATAATAAGAAATGAAGTATTTCCAATAAAATTGTGATGTATAGTTGTAGAATGTTCTTCTTCATAGAAGAGTTTTATGTTCTTAATGTTTGATGGTAGACTATATGGGGAATTTTGTATTAATTTGTCCTGAGGTTTTATTGTTGGAAGAAAAAAAAAAGTATACTAAGATTCGAGTATTACCAGGAAAAGCCTGATGCTCACAGAACAAGAAATCTTAGAAGGTAGCATATATTCAATGGTTCAAGGACAATGTTCCTCCACATGTGTGTGAGAACGTGGGGGACAGATGCCCCATATTCACGCACAATGACCCCCCATTTACCAGACCTAAATGCATGGCCTTTACCCAGGTGATTCCGCTGCAGATTGTCCTTGGACCATCGGTTTAGGGTCTGACTCTCAACCTGGCAGCCTCAGAAAGCTGAAACGATTTTAAGTTCATTAACTATGGATCTATCTGTCTGGAGTAGACTCATATCACAAACAAGTTCACAGGAAAAAAATGTATGTAACTCATGAATTCATGAGTTCACAGGGAGCAAGGTATGTAACAAAATGCTGAAGTATTTTTTAAAATTAAAACTACAACTTTCATGCAAGGCAGTATACTTTGGTCAGTAAGTCAGGGCAATTATAATCAGAAAGCTAATTAGAAAATATTGAATTGAAATAAGATAATCCACATGATTCAAATTAAAAAATCAAGGTATAAATTGTTATTGACCTCACAGAATGTCTTTTTAATTATGTAGAACGGTCATTGCTGTCTCCATCTTTATTAAGAAATATGAATATACAGATATTTGCAAAAGGATATGATAGTCCTTCACATTTCTGTTATTCAGAATTAACAAAGGTTAACATTTTAATATATTTCATTTTTAAATAATTCCTTACTACTTAAATATCATATAATTTATATTATACATATTGTAAATACATATATTGTCTTTTTGCTCATAAAATATTACATGTAAATGGTGATGATAATTAAGAATATTGTATACTTGATATTCGTTAAGAGAATGGATCTTAAATCATCTGACCACACACACACACATACACACACACACGATGACTATGTAGAGGTGATATATTACCTGGCTTGTAGTGATCATCTCACAATGTGTGTGTCTATCAAAACATTAAGTTGTACTAAGTATATATAATTTTATATGTCTATGATCTCTCAAAAAAGCTGTTTATAAAAATGTACAAATAAATTCTCCCATGAAAGCCACTTGGTACTCCTCTCCATCACTTTCGGAAGTTGTCTTCTGGAATCATGCATAAGTCGCCAGAAATACTGTTCATTGATATGAAAGTATGGAGTCCCTGTTGCCACACTGTTACCATCAGGTGTTGACTGACCATGTTGCCACTGTCCATTGAAGTATATCCAGGGATATTGACAGCATGCTTATTTAGTATAGCAGCCTAATGATATTTTATGTAGGTAGATACAAACAAAATATAAGAAAAAAACACATAAAATATTATATCACATAACTCATCCTAGAGCCATACATATAAACAAATACTAAGAATTAATTAAACAAATTAGGAATGTCACACCTCAAAAAGAAGAATACACCGCAATCGAAAAACACATGATTGATTTACATATAAGAGGATATAGGCCGGGCACGGCGGCTCACTCCTGTAATCCCGGCACTTTGGGAGGCCGAGGCAGACGGATCATCTGAGGTCGGGAGTTCGAGACAGCCTGACCAACATAGAAAAACCCTGTCTCTACTAAAAATACAAAATTAACCTGGTGTGGTGGTGCATGCCTGTAATCCCAGCTACTCAGGAGGCTGAGGCAGGAGAATCGCTTGAACCAGGAGGCGGAGGTCTCAGTAGGCTGAGATGTGCCATTGCAATCCAACCTGGGCAACAAGACTGAAACTTTGTGTCAAAAACAACAACAACAAAAAAGATATAATTCTTAGATAGGAGAGTGAAAATTTTGCCTATCTACTATGGCTTTTAAATAAATGCATAATGGCTTATAATCAAGACAATTTAAAATGACTTTTTGTGGGAGGGAAATCTTTACCTAAATCACAGTGGTTCTGGACATGTGAAGAGGAATAAAGAGGTGTTGTTTGCTGGAAACACAGCCTGCAGAAAAGTCACAGAAGTGGAAATGAACCAGCCTTACGCAGACCACATTGTAACACCAACTAGACTGTGGGTCATCACAATCATTGAAGAGATTTTTGAAAATGAGTCAGCTGTTTGAGAGCCAGACTTTAACAAAAGGCTTTTTCAAAATGATTTCCTTAGATTAGCATTATTTTCATGGCATTTTGTGAAACACTGGTATTCTGTTAGATATTAAGTAACAGAATGGAGTTCTGTTAGTTTGGAGTTAGATACTAACTCCATTCCCTTTCAACGTAATAATACATTGTACTGGGGGACTGCTAGCTAATATATGCCCTCATGGCAATTTACAGTATTATCATATGATTGTTACTATGCTATTGTGTGGCAGAGAAACTTCTTCACATTGGTTCACTTAAGTCACTGAACTCTTTTTCATAAGATGAACACTTTTTATGTTGGTAAAATTCGCAAATGATGGTGGGAATGAGCACAGATGCTTGAACAAGAAAGTAGCATGGTAAAAATCATTGTTTAGAAGCAGAATCTAGGTGGAGGAAGTATGTGGAGGTAGTGAGGAGAAGGGGGAATTGTGTCCAGAAATTGGCAGGGCAGCTAATGCCCTGGTGCAGTTGTGAGGTCATGAGGATGAGACCTGGGGCAGAGGGAATTATGAGAAAAGATGCAGTCCAAGGGATAATGAGGCAAATGAAAAGAACATATTGATCGCTTGGATATAAAAGAGTGAACAAAAAGGAGAGACAAAAACAGTAAAAGCTACTTACTAGCTTTTTTCTCTTTATTGTTTTCAAAAAGCAAAAAGAGCTTAAAGAAGTCCGTGGGGGGCAAAAATTAAGTCCTGTGAATGAATATGCACATGCTATGAAGGGTAAACGTAAAATTAGTAGGCCAGGTGCTGTGGCTCATGCCTGTAATCCCAAAACATTGGGAGGCCAAGGTGGGCAGATCATCTGAGGTTGGGAGTTCGCGACCAGCCTGATCAACATAGAGCAACCCCGTCTCTAGTAAAAATACCAAATTAGCTGGGCATGGTGGCGGGCGTCTGTAATCCCAGCTACTCATGACGCTGAGGCAGGAGAATCGCTTGAAGCCGGGAGGCAGAGGTTGTGGTGACCCAAGACCATGCCATTGCACTCCAGCCTGGGCAACAAGAGCAAAACTCCATCTCAAAAAAATAAATAAATAAATAAATAAATAAAAGTGGAATTAGTAAATTCAAATAAAGTAGAATATAGTTAACTAGTTAATAACTTAATCCATGAAATGTGTGTCATGTATTTATTGAAAACTATATAAATCCATGCTATTTGTACAAAAAAACATATGCTAACAACATTTTATATATACATATATATCAACAGTATGTCAAACATGTTTAAAAGTGTTTTTGAAAACTTCTGGGAGGCAAAGGAGATTTTAGTAATTGAGTTGAGAGGGCATATAAGGTGGGAAAAATGCAGGTAAAATAAATATAGAAAATATATACTACAATTTCTAATAAGTCACAGAAAAAATGTACTATAATTAATTTTTGTGGAAGTTTGTGATGTAATAAAATGAAAGGAGAAATGTCAGTTAATTCTCTCTATCCACTGCCAACTGGCTTCCTGTGGAATGACAGAGTGAAAGAAGTCAGCAATAATAATTTCAATCACCTCAAGATTGATTTATTTTCAATTACAAGTTCAGTCTGGTGAAAGGTGTTATAATGGCAGCTCAAGTTTCCCAAAGTAAAGTAGAACATGAGAAGCAGTAATTTAAAGTGTTTCACAGACAGGTCTCTACCTTGACCTACAGAGTCACTATGGGCATTCAACTGTTGAACTCCTCTTTTGTTTACAATAATGCTACTTAATTCAAATCTCATCTGTAGAGTGAAGGGTCCTTTATCTAATTTCCATCTACACCCTTAGTAGATAAAACATACAGTGCATCATCCTTCAGTTACAATATGACATTGGATCATTGTCTTTAAATGGCACTGAAAAATGTACGGCATGTATGTAGAAGATAATACCAGTAACGAGTATGGCACTTTATCTCTTTACAAAGTACTTCTATGTTATTATCTCTTTTGGTATTTAAGAATAAAATATTATTATTAAAATTACTTAACACTTGATTGATTTTTCTTCGACTTTGCCAAGCCCTACATACCTATATGTATCTCACCATCAGTTTTCAATATTGGATCAGTAGCACCATGGGTGTTAGTAGGTTCTTACATCATTATACATACTTTTTTATTTTACTACATTTTATTAATAAACTGTATGAACCTATTCTGAATTATCTGAATTTTCGCCTTATCATTGAACAAGTTTCAGTTCCTGTTTTGGAATTTGGGAGTGCAATCACACTATTTACCAAGTGGAATGCTAAAATAACATTTAACATTAAACAAAATGTTATCAAACTGAAGCCCAAAGACTGAGACATCTGTAAATATATTCTTGGAAAGATGAATACTTGGGGCCCAGGCCTCCATTTCAGAGAATGGAAGCTACTGAATCAGGTTCAAGTGGAAAATAATCTAGTACATAGTATTATGAAATGATTTGAAGAATCGTCAGGAGGTCTAACAAAATATATTCTAATAGATGATTCCCAAAAATGTTACAGAAATAAGCATCTAAGAGAGCTGCAGCTACTACATCATAGAACTGCCTACCTGAGTCAGCAAACTAACACTAAGGCTCCTGGCTCCAGAACCACATGATCATGGCTAAAGTACATGCCAGCACATGTGCAATTCATCTTTATTTGTCCAGTAGACATAGTGTTTATCATGAGGGAAATGTTTAATAAATATTTGTTGAACAGATAGGTGGATGTTCTTTCTCATCTATTATATTGCTCCATGCATAAATTCTTACCCAGGCTGTCTTTTGAGTCCATGTTGGCAAGTGCCCCCAACAGCAATTAAAAGAGAGTTATGTATGGCCATGGGAAAGAGCGAGGTATCAATACTGTTAGGTATATTGTTATAGAGTTTTGAATTATTTAATGTAATAAGAAAGTATGATAAAGCAAAATCTCTAAAATATCAGTGATTTATGAAAATAGCAGTATATTTTTTAACAGACAACTGAACTTCATAGGCATTGAGTGGAATGAGGGCTTCTCTGCTCTATGCCTTTACTCATGGATGAGAGGCTTTGGGAGCCATATGTTGATCAATAAATCTTCTGCAGCCTGATTCAACGTTCAGTTGGCAAATGGTGAAGGTGAAGGTGTTTATGGTCCAAGTCTCAAAGTGGTGATATTCCACTTCAGTCCACATCTCATTTGACAAGTATAGTCTTGTAGCTTTATCTGACTACAGTGCTGACAGGGAAGTAAAGCATACTTATTTATTGTATTTTCAGGAGGAATAGAAAATGAATTTTAACAGACACAGCAAATACAGTAACAGTGAAGATAAATCATACTGTTGGGTTAATAAAAATTATTTCAAATTTTACCATGGATATTCTATATGAAAGAAATTAGCAAATAATACAGATGAAAGACTTGATCTGTAAAAGTCATTATGAAAAGGCTTTAAATATCCCTCTATGACAACAATGGTGAGATTTAAAGCACCTTTGGGTGGTACAATTTATCTGTCTCCACACAAACAAACCACGATTTTTCTCACTGTGTTAAGTATCTAAATATTTTCTAGGAGAAGATTGTTCACACTGTACTAAGTATCGAAACATTTTCTAGGAGAAGCAAGTAACAATTGCTGTCTTTCCTCTATGAGGTATTTTTTGCCCCTTGGCAAATAGTGTACTCCCCTCCCTTAATCATCTGTGCTTTACAGGAGTGTCCTTTAACACTAAGAGGAGTGATACTGAAACTAAGTTGGTGTATGTGAAATCCGAACACAAAACATTAGATGAGAACTGTAAGAAGTTGAAATGTAAGGATCTATGGCAGGTAAAAACCTTTAGACAGGAGACAAAATTCTATAGCTATTCTGCATATATGGAGTTTTCTTTCTTCTATATATTTTTTATTTTATTGAATGCCTCAAACTGAATAAAACTGTTTTGACAATAGCTGACTTATACAGTAATTTTTAAAATGTCATATGAAACATGGTATTAAGAAAGGAGAGATCAGATATAACATTCCCAAGACTACAGCTTGAAGAAGAGAATCAGATTTTAGTCAATATTAAAAGAGGTTTGAAGGAAACTTACTTTTCATTTAAACTATTGAGTCATCTGTCTTTATTCTAAAAGTAAAGTTCTGAAATCCCATAGACAAAATGTTAACTTTAAAGAAACTTTTAAAATAGTATTTTGCCTTTTAAAATATTTATTTTGTAATTTTTAAAAACTTGATCTTAGTTTTGACCTTCAGGAATATCTAACTTTCTTGCATTAGCAGTTAAGAATCAGAAATATTGAGTGATGTCAGCAAAATGGCAGAACAGAAGATCCCACAGCATGACTGCACTTACAAAAATGCAACTAGAAACTATTCAAATACAAAAATACCACCCTGAGCTCACCAGAACTAAGAGGAGAAGCTAGGAAATTCCCAAGGCCCACAGAACAGAGAAAAGCTGTGATCAGTAAGAAAAAGGTCATTTCAGACTATGCCTCCTCCTTCTCCAAGCCAACATTACTGCTATCACAGAGGATTTTCCTAGACCCACAGTTTTGAGGTAAAAGTAGGGATTTGGAGGTGGATGTTTAATGTTCCCACTGGTTTGTAAACCTTTACAAGAAGCCCATGCCAGTCCTGTCCCATGGGAAGCATTGAGATTGCCAGGAGGACTAAACCACCTGAAATCAACTGCAGACAAATAACGGCATGCTGATTACAGCAAGTGGAGGAGAAATTATGGTGGCTACTCTGCACTTTGATCTGCAGGGATAACATGTGAAGAGACTGGCCAAGACCCATATTGCTGTAGAAGTCACAATCTGAGGAAGGTCTGAATTCCTTGATGGATTTTCCACAAAGCCCGGATGCTCACAGGGAGTCTTCCTCTGGTCTAGAGTTAACCAAAAGTTCAGGATTAAGTTCCAGTGCCTGCTTAAGTACTCTTCCGATTGGGAAACACCATCAGGCCACTAATCTAGTTCTGGAGCAAAGTTTAACTTCCAGTGCTCACTATAAGTCTTCATCAGACTAGAAAAAAGAAAAACAGAGCAGCATTTTAGTTCCAGAGTAGCATTTAAATTCTGAAGGTCACTGTAAGTTTTCTCCAGACCATGAAACAATGGCAAATTAATGAGTTAGTTCCAGTGCAATGTTTTGGTTCTGGTGCTCACTATAAGTAATCCCCAGAATGTGAAGAAACAACAGGCCAGCATATAAGTTTCAAGTAAAAGCAGTTAAGGTCCAACACCACCAGAAAACACTTGCGGAAACTTAAACAGATGACTTTTTCCTCAAATATGCAAGGATCAACATAAAGACACAAGGTCTGTAAAAACTCAGGGATATATGGCATCATCAAGAGAAACCAAAACACTCCAGCAATGGACCCAGAAAAATTGAAGGTCTATAAAATGTCAGACAGATAATTCAGAATAATCCTCTTAAAGAAGTTCAGGCATCCACAAGAGTATACAAATAGAAAACTATATGAAATTTTGAAAATAAGAAGGAAAAAAGTGAGAAATTTGACAAAGTAATAGAAACAATTCAAACAAATAGGAATTCCAGAAGTAGAAAATACAATAATTGAACCAAAAAGTTGAATAGGAAGCTTCAATAGCAGACTTGAAACAGAAAAAAAAATAGCGATCTTGAAAACAGAAAATATAAAATTATCCAGTCAGAATGGCAAAAAGAAAAAATAAAGATTGAAGATAGATAAAAGGATTATGAGACACCATCAAGTGAACAAACCTCCACATAATAATTTCCCAAAGATGACAAGGGAGAAGAAGGCCTATAGAGACTATTTAAGAAAACAGTGGCTTAACATGTCTTAAGTCTAGAGAAAGATGACACCATCCAGGTACAGGAAGCTTAGAGTTCATCAAATTCAGCACTCCCCAGCACACACACAAGACATTTCCAAGGCTCGTGATAATCAAATTAGCAAAAACCAAAGGCAAATAAAGAATACTCAAAGCAGCAAGAGAAAGTAAACATACCACATTCAATGGAACTCCAATACAGCTTTCAGTAGATTTCTCAGCAGAAATCTTACAAGACCAGAAGAAAGTGGGATGCTCTACTCAAAGTGCTAAAGGAACAACAAAAGCCAAAAACAAACAAAAAAATGTGCTAACTAAGAATACTGTACTCAGCAAAGCTGTCCTTCAAACATGAAAGAGAGATAAAGATGTTCCCCGCCAAACAAAAGCTGAGGAAATTCATCAACACCAGACCTGCTTTCCAACAAATGTTGAAAAGAATTATTTAACCTAAAAAAAGTGAATGGTAATGTGTAACAAAATAGCATCTGAACGTATTAAACTCACTATTTTAAAAGAAGGAAATCAGAAAAATTAATAATTCTCCACTACTGTAATGGGGTTATTAAACTACTTATATCTTAGGTATGTTAAAAAACAAAAAAGCAAAACTATTAAAAACTGTAAAAACAATTAGTTAAGACATAGGCAATATAAAAAGATATAAACTGAAACATTAAAAAGCCAATATGTGAGGGGTGATAACGTTATAGTTTGTTTCTGTTATTTTTCTTTGTGACCGTATTTAAGCCATTATCAGTTTAAAATAACCTGTTAAAGTTTTTGTGAGTCACATGGTAACAACAAAGCGAAAACTTATAATAGATATATTAAAAATAAATAGTAGGGAATCAAAACGTATTTCTAAGGAGAAATCACTTAATCACTAAGGAAGACAGTAAGAGAGGAACAAAATAAGATAAGATCTACAAAACGACCAGATAACAAGTAACCAAATGGCATTAATAAACTTTTACCTATCAATACTAATCTTGATTGTAAATGGATTGAATTCTCCAATTAAAAGACATAGAGTACCTGAATGGGTTTTTTTTAAAAGCCCAAACTATATGCTGTCTACCTGAAAATCACTTCACCTATAAAGACATACAGACTGAAAGTGAAGGGATAGAAAAAATCTATTCCATGTAAATGGAAACAGAAAAGGTGTGGTAATGTCTATATTTATATCAGATAAACTAGACTTTATGTCAAGAACAAAAAAAGACAAACAAGGCCATTATATAATAATAAAGGTGCCAGTGCAGCAAAAGGATGTAACAATTGTCAATATATATACAACGAACGCTGGAACACACAAATATATAAAACAAGTGTTAGTAGGCCTAAAGGGAGAATTTGCCTGCAATACAATAATAGTAGTGGATTTCAACACCCCCACGTTTAGCAATGAACGGATTATCCAGACGACTAAGAAATATCAGAGATAAATGGCACTCGACTAAATAGACCTAACAGACACTTAAAGAACATCTCATCCAACATCTGCAAAATACAAATTTTCTCAACAACTCATGGAACATTTTCCAGGATAGACCATATATTAGGTCACAGAACAACTCAACAAACCTTAAGAAATAAAAATTACATCAAGTATCTTTTATGACCACAATGCAATGAAACTGGAAATACGTAACAGAAAGAAAATTTAAAACTAAAAAAAAAAAAAAACCAAAAAAAGAAAAGACATTAAACCACATGCTCCTGAACAACAAATGAGTCAACAAAGAAATTAAAAATCAAATATAAACTTTCCTTGAGACAGATGAAAATGGAAGCACAATATTCCAAAACGTATGGAATATTGTAAAAGCAGTTTTTATTATTATTATTATTATTACTATTATTATACTTTAAGTTCTAGGGTACGAGTGCACAACGTGCACGTTTGTTACATATGTATACATGTGCCATGTTGCTGTGCTGCACCCATTAACTCATCATTTACATTAGGTATATCTCCTAATGCTATTCCTCACCCTTCCCCCCTCCCCACGTTAGGCCCCAGTGTGTGATGTTCCCCTTCCTGTGTCCAAGTGATCTCATTATTCAATTCCCACCTATAAGTGAGAACATGTGGTGTTTGGTTTTCTGTTCTTGTGATAGTTTGCTGAGAAGGATGGTTTCCAGCTGCATCCATGTCCCTACAAAGGACACGAACTCATCCTTTTTTATGGCTGCATAGTATTCCATGGTGCATATGTGCCACATTTTCTTAATCCAGTCTGTCACTGATGGACATTTGGGCTGATTCCAAGTCTTTGGTATTGTGAATAGTGCCACAATAAACATAAGTGTGCATGTGTCTTTATAGCAGCATGATTTATAATCCTTTGGGTATATTCCTCAAGGATCTAGAACTAGAAATACCATTTGACCCAGCAAAAGAAGTTTTAAGAAGGAAGTTTATAGCAATAAAAGCCTACATCAAAAAATAAAAATAAATAAACAGAACTATTTCTAGTTGCTCAAAGAGCTAAGAAAGCAAAAACAAAACCCAAAATGAACAAAAGGAAATAAATAATGAAGATCAGAACCAAAATAATAAAATTGAGACCAAAAGAAAGATCAACAAAAGGAATAGGTGGGTTTGAAAGCATAAAACTGACAGACATTTAGCTAGACTAAGAAAGAGAGAAGACACAAATAAAATCAGAGATGAAGAAGACATTACAAGTGATACAGAAATATAAAAGATCATTAAAGACAATTATGAATAGCTATACACCAACAAATTAGATAGCTTATAAGAAATGGATAAATTTCTGAACATATGAAATTCAAGATTGAACTACAAAGAAACAGAAAACCTGAACAGACCAATAATGAATAATGAGTAATGAGATCAAAGAAATAATAAAAGTCTCTCATCAAACAATAGCTTAGGGGCCGGGCACAGTGGCTCACGACTGTAATCCCAGCACTTTGGGAGGCTAAGTTAGGTGGATAGCTTGAGGTCAGAAGTTCGAGACCAGCTTGGCCAACATGATGAAGCCCCGTCTCTATTAAAAGTATTAAAATTAGCTGGGTGTGGTGGAGTGCGCCTGAAATCCCAGGTACTCAGGTGGCTGAGGCAGGAGAATCACTTGAACCCAGGAGGCAGAGGTTGCAGTGAGCCAAGATTGTGCCATTTCACTCCAGCCTGGGCAACAGAGAGAGACTTTGTCCCAAAAAAAAAAAAAAAAGAAAGAAAGAAAAAGAAAAAAAGAAAAGCTTAGCACTTCAGACTTCACTTTTGAATTCCACCAAATATTTCAAGAACTAATACCAACTCTGAGTCAACTATTGAAAAAAAACTAAAGAGAAAGGACTATTGCAAACTCATTCTATGAGGTCAGTATAATGCTGATACCAAGACTACACACAGATATGACACACAAAAGAAATTACAGACCAATATCTCTCATGGACATAAATGCAAAAATCCTCCACCAAATACTAGCAAAATAAATATAACAAGAAGATAAAAAATCATTTATCTTGATCAAGTAAAATTTATCCCAAGGATGCAAGGATGGCTCAGCATATGCAAATTAATAAACGTAATGCATCACATTAACAGAGTCAATAATAAAATCCACATGATAATTTAAATAGATGCTGGAAAAACATTTGTTAAAATTTAACATACTTATGATAAATACTGTCAACAAACTGGGTACAGAAGAAACATAACTCAAAACAATTAAGACCACAGCCAACATCATACTGAATGTGGAAAAATGCAAAGCCTTTCCTCTAAGATTTAGAAGAGGACAAAAATGTCCACTTTAACCACTTTTATTCAACATTATACTGGAAGTTCCAGTCAAAGCAATTAGGCAAAGAAAAGATAAAGGGCATCCAAAGTATCCTTCTTTACAGGTAACATGATGCTATACTAAAAAATCTAAAAGACTCCACCAAAAACTCTTAGAACTGATAAATGAATTCAGTAAAATTTCAGGATACAAAATCAACATACAAAAATCAGTAGCATTTCTATGTGTCAATTAGAAAACAATCTGAGAAAGAAATCAAGAAAATGTGTCCCATTTGTAATGGTTACAAAACAATTTAAATACCTAGGAATTTTGTTAACTTTTAAGTTCGGGGTACCTGTGAAAGTTTGTTATACTGGTAAACTCATCCCATGGGAATTTGTTGTACAGATTATTTCATCACCCAGGTACTAAGCCTAGTATCCAATAATTATTGTTTCTGATCCTCTCCCTACTCCCACCCTCAACTCTCAGGCAGGCCCCAGCATCTGTTGTTCCCCTCTCTGTGTCCATGTGTTCTCATCATTTAGCTCCCACTTGTAAGTGAAAATAAGTGGTATTTGGTTTTCTGTTAAGAATATATTCAATCAAAGAAGTAAAAGATCTCTGTAACAAAACTATAAAACACTGACGAAAGAAATTGAAGAGGACACACAAAAAATAGAAAGATAATTTACACTTATGAATTGGAAGAATTAATATTGTTAAAATGTCCATACTACCGAAAGTGCTATGCACTGCAATCACTATCAAAATTCCAGTGACATTTTCTCTCAGAAATAGAAAAAAAAAAACCTAAAAATTGTATGGAACCTCAAAAAACCCCAAATAGTCAAAGTAATCTAGAGCAGAAAGAACAAAGCTGGAAGCATCACACTACAAAATGTCAAATATACTACAAAGCTATAGGAACAAATACAGCATGATACAGGCATAAAGACACACACATAGACTGATGGAACAAAATACAGAATCCGGAAATAAATCCATGCATTTACAAACAACTCATTTTTGACAAAGGTGCCAAAAAACACAATAGGGAAAGGACATTCTCTTCAATTAATGGTAATGGGAGAACTGACTATCCATACAAAGAAGAATGAAACTAGACCTACATCCCTCACCATATACAAAAGTGAACTCAAAATGCATTAAAGACTTAAATGCAATACTTGAAATGAAAGTAGTTGAAGAAAACACAGAGGAAATGTGTTAGGACACAGGTCTGAGCAAATATTTTGGGATGGGACCTCGAAAGCACAGGCATCAAAACCAAAACAGGATTCTAGTAAGCTAAAAACCTTCTGCACAGCAAAGAAAACAATCATGGTGAAAGTACAACTATGGAATAAGATAAAATATCTGCAAACTATCCATCTAAGGACAGATTAATAACCAGAATATATAAGGGAACTCAAATAACTCAATAGCAAAAATCACAAATAATCCTACTAAAAATGGACAAAAGATGTGAAAAAACATTTCACAAAATATGACATATAAATGGACAACTGGCATATGAAGAAAATGCTCAACATAACTAATCATCAGGGAAATAAAAATCAAAACCACAATAATATATTATCTCACCTCAGTTAGAATGACTATTTCAAAATGAAAAAGCTAACAAACGCTGGTGAAGATGGGAAGAAAGGGGAACACTAGTACACTGCTGGTGGAAATGTAAATTAATACAACCATATGGAGAATAGTATAAAAGTTCCTCAAACAACTAAAAATGAGTAAACCATATGATTCAGAAATCCCATTGCTGAGTATATATCCTTAAGAAAGGAAATCAGCATATAGAAGATTTATCTGCACTCATGTTTATTGTAGCACTATTCCCAATAGACAAGATATGAAAGTAATGTGTGTCCATCAATGAATGCTTAAGAAAAATGTGATATATATATAAATATATAATATTTATATATATAATGGAATAATATTTAGCCATGAAAAAGGATGAAATTCTGTCATTTGCAGCAACACAGTTGGTAGAGAGTAGCATAACGGTTACCAGAGGCAAGGAAGAATAGAAGGGAGCAAGCGAGAAAAGAAGGTGGTTAATGGGTACAAAAATACAATTAAATTGAAGGAATAAAGTTCTAGTTTTCTAGTCACCATAGGGTGGTTGTAGTTAACAATAATTTATTATATATTTCAAAACAGCTAACAAGGAAAATTTGGAATATTCCAACACAAAGATATAATAAGTAGTTGAGCTGATAGATATTTCAATTACCCTGATTTAATCATTACACAGTGTGGGCATGTATTAAAATACAAAGAGTAACCCCCAAAAAAGTATAATTATTTTGTACCAATAAAACTAATGGAAGAAAAAATTGGTAATATGATTCTCATAACATAAATTTGGTTTTATAGCATCTTAAATTTATATTGACAATGTTTTTCACTTTTGTAATAGTTCTTTTATAAAGGTCTCCCTCATTTTTCTATATGCTTATTGAATAAAGCAACATTGCTCATTTATCTTTTCACAAATCAGATATCTAATACATGCTGTTGATGTTATTTATGTATATATTTATACATTTTGCCCACATATAAGCATATTGTCAGGAAAATCATAAAACATTAGTGGATCCACAAATTACATGATTTTTCAAAGAAATTATTCTCAAAGATTTCCACTAAATTCTTTTGGAGTTATGTATTATTCTTTAATCAACAGCATGTCATGTCTGATATATAAGAACCATTAACATTTTAATTATCTTTGGCACAGTTGTATTCAAGTATTAATAAATGACTAACACAAAGGAATTTTGCTCTGCCTAAGAGGATTTCCACTCCACATACTTGGCTTTTCATTGAGCTTCCCTAAGATGTTAATGTATGTATATATATATTTGTGGTACTGACTTGACATGATTATTTTTCATTTAGCCAATTAAAAAAAAATCATCTACTATTGGCTTTTCAATGTTCTAAGATATAGCAATAACAGAAGACTGACAAGGAGTCTGCTCTCATTGATCTTAAATTCTAATGGGAATACTAGACAGCAAGAATGAAAACAGACAAATAAATGAAATAAGGCATATAGTGATAAGTGTACAGAGAAAATAAAACATAAATGTGATAGAGGTTGACTGTGGTAGCGTACAACATAACACAGGGGAGTCAGGAAAGATCACTCATGAGGTGACATTTGTGCTAAGATATTAGTGACAAAGTTTTCAGCCATGTGAAAATCTAGAGGAATGGCTCTCCAGGGAAAAGCAAATGTAGAGACTGCAATGACAGAATGTGTTTGTTTTATTAGCAGAACTGATAGGAAGTAGGGTTAGAAAATTCAATGAATGGAAAAGAACTAGAAGAGATAGTAAAGGAAGCAAGGGCCCTGTTTTTAGTAGTAATTTCCTAGTCTCTTGTGCTAGGCTATATTATTCAAAAAAAAGCAACTATCTGGAACTAATGGTGTATGAATATTACTAGGAGACTACCTATGAGCTTTTTAAAAATTTTTCCAATTTTTCTCAAATATAGCCATAGTATCCATTCCTTATAGAAATTTTAGTAAATAGAGGAATCTATGAAAATAAAATCCCAAACCTACAAGTAACCATTATGATAATTTTTTTTAAATGCCTACTTTTTGTAGGTGTTTAGACCAGAGGTGAGCAAATTCTTTCTGTAAAAGCCTAAATAATACATGTTTTAGGCTTTATGATTCATACGATCTCTGTCTAGACTACTCAGTTATGCTGTTGTACCTTGTTATCAGCCATAAGCAATATGTAAATGAGGAGTCTTGGCTGTGTTTCCAATAAGACTTTATTTATGGATACTGAAATTTGAATTTCATTTAATTTTCATGTATCATGGAATATTATTATTTTGATATATTTCAGCCATTTAAAGATTTTAAAGATCATTCTTAGCTAGTGAGTTGTACAAATATAGGCAGCAGGTCAGATTTGGCCAGAGCCATACCAAGTTGACTCTTAGTTTAGGCACATAGATGCAGATATAGTTATATCCCTCTATTTACATATATGTTCATGGTATAAGCAATTAGTAAAAATTAATAAAAATAAAAATTTACACCACACAATATATACCATTTCAGACACATTTTTTTTTTTTTTTTTTGATGGAATTTCACTCTTGTTGCCCAGGCTGGAGTGAAATGGCACGCACAATCTTGGCTCACAGCAACCTCTGCCTCCTGGGTTCAAGTGATTCTCCTGTCTCAGCCTCCCTAGTAGCTGGAATTACAGTGTGTGCCACCACGCCCTGCTAATTTTGTATTTTCAGTAGAGACAGGGTTTCTCCATGTTGGTCAGGCTGCTCTAAACTCCCAACCTCAGGTGATCCGCCTGCCTTGGTCTCCCAAAGTTTCAGACACTTCTAATTCTCACTAATATTTGTCTTATTCCAGGCACAAGAAAAGAGAATTTTCTACCACTTTTGCAGTTATCCAGAACCATATGGTTAGTTGAGATTACTGGTTCAAGACATTAAAGAGGGGGAGTGAACCTTGTAGTCTCAGGTTGAGCTGGCAGGGACATGGCGTGGAAGCAGACTGAGGCCCTGAGCCACCATTTGCCATGAGGTGCTGCTGAATCCACAGTATAGTTTGCATGAACAATAAGTGAATCTTTATTTTTAAGCCTCTGAAATTTTGATGTTTACTACTGAGGATAACCTACTTTTACTAATACAATATTTGTATTTCATATTTGCCCTTTAATAATATATTCTGAAAATCTTTTTTGGAAATGGCATATTTATGACAATATAACTTTTCATTCTATAAGGATCCACTATAATGTACTTTACCAATGATGTAATTAGTTTCCAGATGAGTTATTTTTCCAATTTTGTTCAATATAAGTTCAGCTGTATGAAAATATTGGAAATATTAATATTTTATTTTCATTTATGTATTATGAATTCTGGAAATGTAGTCATTGCAATAAAATTTTAAATACTTTAAGGATTATTGATGTGTATTCCCTATTTATCCTAAAATTTGTGACAATTAAAATTCTTGCTGGGCCATACATTTCATTAACATTAGTCACTATTTTTTTTTAACTTTTGTTTGATGTGATATGGAAAATGATACTTTTTTGTAATAATTTGCCTGTTTTACCTAGTAAGGTTGAATATTTTTTACATTTTTCTTGGCCTCTTGAATTTCCCTTTTTAAATTAATATTTTGTGTACATACTTTGCTCATTCTTTTATTGGCATATTCACCTATTACTTCCTCATTGACAAAATTCTCTTTTTTAAAATAATTACGAGTGTCGTTTATTTACCCTTCGCCCTATCTGCTGCATTTACTATTCTAGAATTCGTTTGCCTGTTATGGTGCTTACTGTGTTATGCTTTTTCCACATATGTAGATTTTTAAACTTGTTTTGAGTCTTTCTTTTCCTTATGAATACTTCCGTTTGTACAATATTTTTTCCCATCTCAAGACAAATTCATATTTGCTAATCTGTTACTTTTGTTCTTTCATCAGCATATTTTTGGTATTTCTAGAAGGCAGAATTATGGCCTCCCAAATGTGTCTGCATCTTAATTCACAGAATCTATGAATGTGATACATCACCTGGCAAAGGACACTTTGCAGATGTAAATAAATTAAGGATATTAAAATGGGGAAATTATCGACATGTGTCTAATGTAATTATAGGTGTCCCTATGAGAGGGAGGTAAAAGGTTCAAAGTCAAAGAAAGAGATGTGATGATGGAAGAAGAGGTGAGCATGATGCAGCCACTAGCCAAGGCATTCAGGCAACCTCTAGAAGCTGGAAAAAGCAAGGTTCAGAGCCTTCAGAAGGAATGTAGCTCGGCCAACACCTTGAATGACGTTGTAAGACCCATTTTGAACTTATAACATTCAGAACTATAAGATAATAAATTCGTGTTGTTTTAAGCCACTAAGTATGTGGTACTTAGTTACAGCAGCAATAGGAAACTAATACTATTTAATCTCCTTGGAAATTATTTTTTTAGATGTAAAAATGAGATTTATTTGTATAAGAGCTAGGGAAAAAAAAAACAATAAGCTTATAATAGTGTATAGCATCTGGAGAACGAAAAACATCCTAAGAAGCCTTGAGTGACTGTGAAGGGTATAATTTTAGTAATAATAACGATAAAAAGTTTAAGGTTCTGGGATGTCTGTATTCAGCAGCCCAGTTAGTCTGGTTTATGCACTTTATATTTAGTAATATTTAATACAGACAAAGAAAAGACATTTAGGTCACCCCAGCCAGTTAAGTTCAAATCCATTTCAAGATAAAGTACAGTCATGTGTTGCTTAATGAAAGGAATATGTTCTGAGAAAAATGCCTCATTAGCCAATTTCATCATTGTGCAAACATCACAATGCGCCCTTACACAAACCTAGATTGTATAGCCTACCTCACCTGTAGGGATAGCCTATTACTCCTAGGTTACAAACCTGGACAGCATGTTAATTGTACTGATTTACAATTGTTACAGTTTAAGTATTTGTGTATATAAACACATCTAAACATGGAAAAGCTTCAGTAAAATTATGGCATTATCTTACGAGACCACCATCATAAAGGAGGTCCATAATGACTGAAACATCATTATGCAGTGCATGACTGTACTTTCAACTGAGGCCATTATGAGGGTAACCTGGTTGTCTAGAATTCTTTCATCATCCTACTGTTTGACTGCCAGCTATGTATCTCTTTCAAAGGTTAAGTATAAAAGGATCTAGAAGTATCAGGCAAAAACATACAGGCAATACTATAAATACATTTTAAAGCCCAATTTTATTATTTTATTATATCTGATGACAATATTGGGAATTAAAGAGGTTACTGCTATTGTCTTATGCCTGTAAATTTCAACTATCCTATTTGAACATGGTATTTTTACCTTCTGTTTCATGCTTTTTGTGTGTGAGCACCCATTCTTCTCTTACTTATGGTCCCCAGTAAAAGGAAATATTCTCCTCAGCAAGAGAATCTGTGTGCAGTGGACAAGTGGATCTCTCTAACTGAAGTGCCTGATTTGAATCTTCCTCCATTACTTAATCAATCTGTGACTCTAAGCAATGTACTTATCCTCTCTTTGCCTTGATTTCCTCTTCTGTAAAACAGAGATAAAAATGGGACCCATGTTATAAGAATACTTTGAGGCTTAAATTACATAATAAGTGTAAAATATTTGAACGGTGTCAAATGCAATGACCACACCCATTTACCTTTGATTTTTTAATTCTTTTTTTCATGCCTATTTCACATCTTATCTACATAATCTACACTTCAATGCCCAAACTAATGATAATTCAAAACTTATTTCCAGCCACCACATATCACAATGCTCATTCCATTCCTGGATTTCTATAGATTCCACATTAAAAAGCAAATTTTTTTCTCTCATTGGATTCATAATAATTGTTAACTTTTTAGTTTAAATTATATACCTATTTTGCTCAACAAATATATGTGCAATAATTGTGTTATCTCTGGATATGTGTTGCTCCGTTTTTTCATGTGTAGAGTAGGAATACTAATAGTACTCCTAGACTTATTGTGAAAATTAAATGAGTTTCTGTGTATAAAATCCTTGGAAGAATACCTGACACATAGGAAGTGCTAAGTAAATATTCGATTTTACTAGAATTATTATTATTCTTGTATGCAAAACATTATCAAATTATTAAACATTACAAAAAAACTATGCTATATTATACTATACTATGCATTTCTTAAAAAGACCTATTTCCTATGCCTTCTTACATCCCATTGCAAGTTTTCAATAGATGTGAAGTCAGTGAGGAAAAAATACAAAAATGAATTGTGAATATTTAGCATTTTAGAATGGAGTAATTCCAGGAGCAATTTGATGTGTGATTAGACATGAATGTATATCTACTTCAAAAGGAAGAAGGAAGAAGGAATGAACAAACACCCTGTTTTTTTCTCTGTATCCAACCATTTGAGCAGATTTTGGCTACCTTACCATAAAGGTAATAGGACCAAAAACAATGACAGCAATAATAAATGATCTACACAAGCAAATAGCTAGAAACGACGAGAAACAGCATAGGATTATAGAATGTTCACTTGCACGCCTATGTTAACGCTCTGCAACAAATTTTACAAGAAAAAAAACAACCCCATCAAAAAGTGGGCAAAGGATATGAACAGACATTTCTCAAAAGAAGACATGCATACAGCCAACAGATACATGAATAAATGCTCATCATCACTGGCCATCAGAGAAATGCAAATCAAAACCACAGTGAGATACCATCTCACACCAGTTAGAATGGCAATCATTAAAAAGTCAGGAAACAACAGGTGCTGGAGAGGATGTGGAGAAATAGGAACACTTTTACACTGTTGGTGGGAGTGTAAACTAGTTCAACCATTATGGAAAACAGTATGGCGATTCCTCAAGGATCTAGAACTAGAAGTACCATATGACCCAGCCATCCCATTACTGGGTATATACCCAATGGATTCTAAATCATGCTGCTATAAAGACACATGCACACGTATGTTTATTGCGGCACTATTCACAATAGCAAAGACTTGGAATCAACCCAAATGTCCATCAGTGACAGACTGGATTAAGAAAATGTGGCACATATACACCATGGAATACTATGCAGCCATCAAAAAGGATGAGTTTGTGTCCTTTGTAGGGACATGGATGCAGCTGGAAATCATAATTCTCAGCAAACTATCACAAGAACAGAAAACTAAACACCGCATGTTCTCACTCATAGGTGGGAACTGAACAATGAGATCACTTGGACTCGGGAAGGGGAACATCACACACCGGGGCCTATTATGGGGAGGGGGGAAGGGAGGGATTGCATTGGGAGTTATACCTGATGTAAATGACGAGTCGATGGGTGCTGACGAGTTGATGGGTGCAGCACAGCAACATGGCACAAGTATACATATGTAACAAACCTGCACGTTATGCACATGTACCCTAGAACTTAAAGTATAATAATAAAAAATAAAGTAAAAAGGAGATGTGATAGAGGAATGTATAGGATTTGTGTGTAAGAAGTAATTCAGCTTGTGAAATACGAAAGAAGTTCCCTTTTTTTATAATGCTATGGCAAAAGCAGAAATTTCTGAAAAGCTGAGAAATTTGGCAGGAGTATAATTTGGGAAGAGGCCAGAAAGGAAGTTTCTGGAGATAACAAAGGATATCTCTAAAGTGCTTACTAATTATCAGTGCCCATCTATTTTTACATGAAATTTCCTTTGGAAGGTTTGCTCCTTTCTAGATATATCTGCCAGTCAGAAAGGAAAAAAGAGAGTTATCCAGCATCTGGGAAGTTCCCATTTATACATATTCCAGTTTATACAGATTCTTTTGTGTTGCTAGATTGTTTATCTGAGTATATTATTTTCAAAATCATTTATTCTTTCATTAGTTCATTTATTCAACAAGCATTGAGTACTACTGTATGACAGATACTGTGTCAGAGATCCTAGAAATGTGTCTGTGACTAATAATAATAATTATTATTCTAATAATTATAGTAAACTTTCTACCAAATTTTACAAAGTATTTACTGTGAGTAAGAGTTGGAATTGCTCTAAGTATTTAAATCTCACAAACAAAAAATTATAAGGCAAATGCTAATAATATCCTGGATTTACAGATGGAGAAATGAGGCATAGAGGGGTGACCAACTCTTTCAAAATCATGCATTAATAAAGGTCACAGATGGCATGACTCCAGTCTGTGCCCTTAGCCACCATGCTGATGATGGCTCTGAGATGATCTTGTGCTCGCAGAAACTTATAGAAACTGGCACAAGGGACCTGATAGTTACAAGGAAGTGTGACAAAACCAGTTGTCGGGTAAATATAAAGTGGTGTGGGAACATATAAGAAAAGTATCCCAGGGCCGGGCGCGGTGGCTCAAGCCTGTAATCCCAGCACTTTGGGAGGCCGAGACGGGCGGATCACGAGGTCAGGAGATCGAGACCATCCTGGCCAACACGGTGAAACCCCGTCTCTACTAAAAGTACAAAAAAACTAGCCGGGCGAGGTGGCGGGCGCCTGTAGTCCCGGCTACTCGGGAGGCTGAGGCAGGAGAATGGCGTAAACCCGGGAGGCGGAGCTTGCAGTGAGCCGAGATAGCGCCACTGCACTCCAGCCTGGGTGACAGAGCGAGACTCCGTCTCAAAAAAAAAAAAAAAAAAAAAAGAAAGAAAAGTATCCCACTCAGGAAATCAGAGCACCCCTAAACTGAAACCTGTAGTATAAAGCAGAGTTAGTGGGATATTGAGATGGGAAATCAAAATGTTTCAGGAAGTGGATACAGCGTGAGTACATCAAGGTGAGGGAAGAGAAGATCCGGTCCATTTGAGAAAGGAAATAAAGTTCACTAAACCTCTCTCTCAGATGATGAGCATGCACTCAGTTATTTAAGAAAACTCATTCTTAGAGTCAAATTGCTAAAACTGCAGACTCAGTCCTTCCCTTACAATTCTTTCCAACAAGGTGATGTCTGACTTGCTTCCAAAGCCCCACTTGTAAGAAAAAGTACAAGCATATTTGAATGAATTATTATTATTTTTTTTTTTGCCAGACAGAAACAATCATTCCAGAGTGCCAAGCAGATTTAATAGAAAAACCTCTATCTTAGACTCAGACTTAACTTCTGGAAATTTCTCTTGCTTGCTTTCTCTTATAGTCAATAGTAGATAATCTGTACTTTGAAAACTCTCATGAAGAAATTTGTAGGCCAATTTCAGAGCCAAATGAATTAACTTATAATGGTAAATGGAGGATGAGATGTTAGAATAAGAAGAATTTAGGAATTAGGGAATGAGGCTCAGATACCCTTTCAAGATGTTGAAGAATGACTGAAAAAGTTAAAAATCATATGAAGAATGATTTTAAAAGTGACTGAGTAAAGGTAAGGCTTTCAATAAGAAAGTCAATATTTTATAAGGCAGCAGAAATATTTTGTGGAGAGAGCAAAAGCAGAAAAACAAATGGGAGGAAATTGCAGCTAAAACAACAAAAATCAAAGTACAAGTGAGAGAATTTGCTATATCATCAAGGTAAAAAGTGTAAGGAAAATGTCAAACAAGAAAAAAGACAGAAAACAGAATATTTCAGAGATGGGAAGATGAAGAGTAGATTTAGATATTAAAAATAGACAATAAGATGGCACAGAAAAAGAGAAATTATAAAGAAAAGATCATTTAAGGAATACAATTACATGTCATATAAAACAGAAGTAATGGGTAGCAATGGCAAGGAATTAATCAAAAGGTTAAAAATTGTTCTATAGCAGATACATCATCTCAAAAATTGAGCAGATTGATCAAAGTAAAATTTCGTGTTTTTTGTAGTGTTTGGTATTTGATGGTTTGGTGTTTGATGGTTTTCTTCTGAGTCTTTCAGCCCCTTAAAAAAGAACTCTAAGGATGCGTTTGAATTAAAAGTATATACACAAAAGGTAAAATCTTAGAACAAGGACACTGACTGATAATAATTAAAAGGGAGAGAGAAAAATTACTAGAATCTGGAGACCACTAACATGAACCCTGATCACAACGCTTATGCAGGCATCTCTCTGAAAAGGTTGGCGAGGTTTGGAAAAGGCATGACACACAGGGCAAATGACATGCCAGAGAGCCAAAAATAGCTGATGGTTAATTTTGAAGGCAATCTGAAACAGGCCAAAATGGAGTGGTGAGAAAGTTATTAACCAGTTTATTCAAAAATATGGCTTTGATAAATAAACATAAACAATTTTATTTCCTTAAATCTGGATCCCAAATAGTGGATCTAGTATTGCCAGATAAGCTGTTGAAATAAGTGAGGATGTTAGGTATCAAAGTGACCTGCATTCTAATAGTCAATGGGTGCAGGAAGAAATAAATTAATGTGAGAAGGAGAGTGAGGCAAGTCTACCCCATTTAGTTCATAGTCCTTTATTTTCATGTGTTCTCAGTAGATTATTTAAAAATAAATAAATTACAAATCTGAGAGAAGACAAATGAACACAATTTTAAAAAGAGACGCTATCATAGGTTAATAAACCCAAGTACCTAACATCATTTTCACAATAGCATATAAGCCAAAAGATGAGAATATTTAAAATCTATAAAGAGGACTCAAGGAAAGCTGCAACAAGAGACAGCCAAACACAGGTCTATAAAATGAGAAACAGGCAGATCTGATCATATTGAAGATATCAAAGTGCAGGCTGGGCCACTGGCAATGTTTGACTTGCTCTGGAAAGAAGATGCACATGACTTTGGTGCAATGAAAATGAGAGATCAGAAGATGAAAATAGACACAGGGGATTTGAAAATTATTAGGAAGCAGGGTATATGTCATTAAGCATTGCTTAGTGCCAATTTATATTTGCACACATTACCACTCTCCACAACTGCACGCAGCTCCCTCATTAATGAGTCATTATAAAGTTCTCAGAAACAGCAAGGCAAGAACACTGAATAGGAGGCTCTGTAGTTCTCATGAAAAGACGGAATGGTCAATGTCCAAGTATTTTATCAGTTAATATTTTTGTCTTTCAAATGTATGAAGGCAGAAAGTGGCAAATGCTGGCAGAGATATTGAGGCACCATAGGAAAGCACCAACTTTGGAAATCACAGAGCCCCTTTGAAATCAGGCTATAAAATCACCATCTGTAAGCCCAGGTCACTTCCTTACCCAACTGGAATCTCTGTTTTCATATTTTCTTTTCATGGATAAAAAGAGGATAACATTAGCATTCATATATATATGAATATATTAATATATTCATATATATGCATAATACATATGCATAATAATGTATGCATTTGTTTTATACATATATTACATATATATGCCTCCTACGGTTATGGTGTAACATATACACACATTCGTGCTTAAATATTTTTGTAGATTTTAGGTTAAGTAGCATTTTAAAATGTAAATGCTCAGAAACAGGGAGAAAGACACATTGAAATATTAAAGCAAACTGAACAATCTGAGGTTGAGGGCTTCAGAAATGTCTCTATGTAGTTATTAGATATTATTATCCACAGAATATTTCATACACAAATAAACAAAAACAAAACAAAACAAAACAAACAACTACCTCCCAAGCATGAGAAATTTGAGAAGAAGAGACAAAGGGATATAACAGAAAACATTTTAATCCACTTGGTTATGGAGGAGATGTGACATAGGATGGAAATTCCAGTTGTAATTATAGTGTTTATGGGACATTATCAAAAGAAAATTTTAAAAAGAGCAAACAAAGGTGACAAATGCTCTCTGAGATAGCAGAAAGACTGAAATATTAATTCATTCATTTATAAATTTAACATATATTTACTAAGCTAAGCATTGTGAGATAAAAGAATAAATAACTGGGAAAGTAAATCTGCAAAACAAAAGGGAAAGAGTATGACACACATTTGTTTTCATTAAGTTAAGTTATAATATGCTTGATGATGATTATAGCAAGATAAAAATCTATATAAGGAAAATTATGGCACTGCATGTCTGTTACAGCCTCCTGCAAAAATGGCTGATCCGATTTTCACACATTTGCGGGAAGGGTATACATGTTCTGACTTAACTTACAAGTTGAAGTTGAGGGGAAAAAAGGAAGGGAGACATTTCACTCAGACCTCTGATTTGCCCTTCAACTGCTTTGTCCATCCACAATTTAGAGCCCTGGGTGGAGGCAAAGAAGCAGAAATATATGCACTTAACAAAGAGCTACTTATGAATCATACATAAATAAACTGTAAACTATTCACTTCATGGTAGATATAAAAGATCTAAATCACGAAAATTATAAGGGATTATTATTTATTACTGGCCACACAAGGACTAGGCTTTTTAATATTCATCTATACATACACAGCCAGTCCCCAGCACAGTGCCCAACATAGTAATGGCATTTAATATTTATAGAACTTAACTATTTTTAAGTATTTGTCTGTGTTTTAGTAACCCTTTATTTACTTATGCCTTTCTGCCACAGTAAGTATATTTAACAGACACTTCTAGACTAATAAATTAAATCCCAGAATGTGTTTATAAAGGTATTTTTTGCTGACACAGGGACACTAAAGTCATATTTTCTCAAATCTTCCTCTAATAAAAACAGTAAACACTAGAAATAATTCTCAAATTTAAAGAAAGAAAAAATTGGATATAATACTAACTTGTCACCAAGGCACCACAGTTGACATAATCAAGTTAGGTATGACTTGAAGTGTTTCTTCCCACAACAGTAAAATTAAATAAGAAAAAATAAAACAAGTATTACCGTATTACTGTATTTAAGAAATACTTACAATGTCAAGATGACATACAGGTTCTGTAGTTGTAATGTTGCTATCACTCAGCAAGTAGCTGAATAAATTAGAACTAGAGCACAATATTATCCATTTTTTAAAAATAACCCAACGCAAAATGTTGCCAAGATACTGAGGTTTTATCATCTCTAAAGCTTGTTCTCCTGGTTACTTTTGTTCTATCTACTCTACGTGATGATGTTTGTTGCTATAGTTAAATCTAATTTTCATTTTTAGTACTGTCGCATGCTGGTGAGAGACACAAAAGGCTAACAACACTGGGTCTTCAGACAAAATTCTTCTATCATGGTGAAACTTAAACTTATTTGCCTTAATAATTTTTAAAAAACTAAATGACTTCAGAATTTCTTAGTTTGTGCCAGGCAAGTTTTTGCCAAATAAAAATGTATTCTCATTTGTCTGGTAGTTGTGCTATGGAGGATGGCAAAGATTCTATCCTTGACCAAACTTCATTCAGGCTTTGCCAAGCTCTTTTTCAACTGTGCTCCATACCCAGACACATACTAAAGAGTCCAGTTTTAGCAAAAATTCCATTTAGCCAGAATCCCTCATCCTTGATAGTTGAACGTTGTGGGTATCTAATCAGAGTCCTCATCCTCCACCATCCTCCACATAATGTCTGATCTGCCATCAGCAAGAATCCTGTTAGCTACAAAATCTCCTCTCATACCTGATGTTTCCTTTTAGTAATTTTCTACCCACCAACTACACTGATCCTTGGCTACAAATCCACATTTTTTTCTTGCTGTATCCAAAGTTAACCCCAATCTCTCTCCCCTACTACAAAATCCCATTGCTGTAGCCCTTATACCTATTACAATAGTCCTGAATAAAGTCTGCCTTACCAATCTCTCATGTATGATGAGTCATCTTTTTCCTTACTAGGGAGAATTCCTCTTTCCACCCTTATGTATTATTTCTATATCACATATAATACTGACCGCATATTAAAATGTTGCCTGGCAGGATTTAATACCTACAGGATCTCATCTTCATACAGACTTCTTTAATCATGGGATTAACAATCCTGAAGATAACTCACTTTACATATTCAAGGAGTTTATAGCCTAAAAGGGGAATGAACCCAGACAAGTAAATGGCAAATCGTTATCTGAGGGAAACGGAATTGTTAAGAAGGAAAATAAATTTTTATCATTTATGTCACAATGGAATATATAGATAGATATAAAATTAAGATCAAATATACTTTTCTGCCTTTTCAAAATCCTCTCTAATGAACAGCTTTTATGTTCCAGGAAAATAACAAATAACACATGTTGAAAACTTACAGTTCAATAACTGGCATATTCGAGGTCCTAGGTGCACTGGAGACAAATCTCTCAATCTTTGGGAAGAGGGTGTAAATTTCTCAAAAGAAGTAATGATTCAGCTAAAAGCTGATTTAAAATTATTCACTTCCTTGCTTCCTTATTACCCACAAGCTATTTGCTAATTCCTATCTCCATGCATTTCTTTATTCCATCATGCCATTAACAATATTCAGTTTTCATCATTATAGTGTCCATTATCTCTTTCACAAGACACATGTCCATCAGTATTTAATGAGATGGCTGGAAATTGTCTTTTTGGAAACTTATTTGGAATAATCCCATCTTATTATTAAATACTGCAATTAGTTTGTTAAAAAATAACCACCAGCAAAAATTCAAGGTGAAAGAAAATTCAGATTTCTATCAGTATTTGTGTGCCAAACGTGATGCCACTGCCAATGAGCAGAGTGAGGGGAATCAATGCATGGAAAGTTACTGAGACACATCAAGGGTAGTGTGGCTGTGGCCTTACTAAGGTAATGAGATTCCTGTTGAAGGCAGGCCAGAGTGGGGGGATTCTCGCTAAATAAATGTTAACAGGGTTCTTGTTAAAATTGGATTCAGCAAGGGCTAACACATCAAGAAGAGTGCTCAGAGGCGCCTGACTAAAGTTCGGTCAAGGAGAAAGTTGGCACAAGAGTAATAGTAATAATAATATCTTTTCTAATAAACAAAGAAACTAAGGTTTACAGAGATTAACTGATCTTCCAAAGATCACTCAGCTAGGTGAGCAGGCATTCAAACTTTTGGATGTAACTCCCAAGCTCACGTTGTTAACTATGTGCTTTCCTCCCTCTTTCTTAGAAGAAGCTGCTGTAGATCAGAGTCCCCAAAACCCAAGCTGCAGACCTGTAGGACCTGAACCATCCATTGCTGGTTAGGAACCAGGCCACACAGCAGGAGGTGAGCAGCAGGCCAGTGAGCATGACTGCCTGAGCTCCACCTCCTGCCGGATCAGCAGTGGGATTAGATTCTCACAGGAATGCAAACCCATCAACACCTAGTTTTTGAGAGTTTTTAGCATGAAGGAATGTTGAATTTTATCGAAGGCCTTTTCTGCATCTATCCACAGCCAATATCACACTGAATGGCAAAAGCTGGAAGCATTCCCCTTGAAAACCGGCACAAGACAAGGATACCCTCTCTCGCCACTCCTATTCAACATAGTATTAGAAGTTCTGGCCAGGGCAGTCAAGCAAGAGAAAGAAATAAAGGGCATTCAAATAGGAAGAGTGGATGTCATTTGTCTCTGTTTGTCGATGGCATGATTGTATGTTTTGAAAACCCCATCGTCTCAGTCGAAAATCTCCTTAAGCTGATAAGCAACTTCATCAAAGTCTCAGGATACAAAATTAATGTGCAAAACTCACAAGCATTCCTATACACCAACAATACACAACAGATGCTGGAGAGGATGTGGAGAAATAGGAACTCATTTACACTGTTGGTGGGAGTTTAAATTAGTTCAGCCATTGTGGAAGACATTGTCATGATTCCTCAAGGATCTAGAAGTAGAAATACCATTTGACCCAGCAATCCCATTACTGGGTATACACCCAAGGGATTATAAAGCATTCTACTGTAAAGATACACACACTTATGTTTATTGCAGCACTATTCACAATAGCAAAGACTTGGAACCAACCCAAATGCCCATCAATGATAGACTGGATAAAGAAAATATGGCACATGGAATACTATACAGCCACAAAAAGGATGAGTTCATGTGCTTTGCAGGGACATGGATGAAGCTGGAGACGATCATTCTCAGCAAACTAACACGAGAACAGAAAACCAAATACCACATGTTCTAACTCCTAAGTGGGAGTTGAACAATGAAAACACATGGATGCAAGGCGGGGAACATCACACACTGGGGCCTGTTGGAGGGTGGGGGGCAGGGCCAGGGGAGGGATAGCATTAGGAGGAATACCTAATGTAGATGACGGGTTGATGGGTGCAGCAAGCCACCATGGCATGTGTATAGCTATGTAACAAACCTGCAAGTTCTGCACATGTACCCCAGAACTTAAAAAAAAAAAAAGAAAAAAAAAAAAAAAAGAATGCAAACCCTGTTGTGAACTGCTCACGCGAGGGATCTGGGTGAGCTCTCCTTATAAGAATCCGATACCTGATGATCTAAGGTGGAACAGTTTCATCCTGAAACCATTCTTCCAGCCCACCATCCAAAATTATCTTCCATGAAATCAGTCCTTGGTGTTAAAAAGGCTGGGAACCATTGCTATAGATAATGGAGAGCTGCTTCTCAGAGTCGGTCTTCATCTAGGGATTACTTACTTAATGAAATTAAAGAATTCCTGAATTTGGTAGGAGGTGATCACTGATGTATGCTCTAATTTTAAGTGTTTATGGTTTTTTAATTCTACTATGATGATTATTTTGATTTTTAATTTGGGCCAAAAGAAACCTTAAAATAATCTAGCTTAATATCATAATTTTAGAGGTAATAAAAATGAGACTAAGAAAAATAAGGTGATTGTCCACAATAATAGCATAGGTTTATGACAAAGCAGGGACACTGACTCATGAGCCTGAGATCACATTTGTCTATTATTTTGTAATAAATTAATCCATATCCCATATACCTCACTGACTAGTTTTTCTTTTTTCTTTTTTTTCCAAATAAACTTCTTTTCTTTATAAATTACCCAGCCTCTAGTATTCTTTTACAGCAACACAAACAGACAAAGAAAGACATTCCCAAAAATGAAAAATGTGAGGTCATGGTGACAACCAGAAACAATTACAAATTTTATATATTGCTAAAAGGAATTGCTATTATTTATTTCTGGCTGCCAATGGCTATCCATAAATTTGCCTATATAATTCATATGAGGTAATTATGTAATATGTGATTTTTGTTTAACTAAGGTCCTTAGCATAGATTTATATTTGACCTTTTTTTTTTTTTCTTTTTTTTTTTTTTGAGATGGAGTCTTGCTCTGTAGCCCAGACTGGAGTGCAGGTGGTGCAGTCTCAGCTTCCTACAACTCCACCTCCCAGGTTCAAGTGATTCTCATGCCTCCCCCTCCCAAATAGCTGGGATTACAGGCACATACCACCAGGCACGGTTAATTTTTGTGTGTTTTTAGTAGAGACAAGGTTTCCCATGTTAGCCAGGCTGGTCTTGAACTCTTGTCCTCAGGTGATCCATCCTCCTGAGCCTCTCAAAGTGCTGGGATTACAGGTGTGAGCCACCATGCCTGGCCTTGACCCATACTTTCTGCTGCTTAAATTTCTTAATATAACTATGCATTTATCCCATGGTTTGGAATCCCAAATACCACTGGAAAATAGAATATATACCACTGATAGTGTTCTATAAAACATTATTTGGCAAAATTCATAAAAACTTTTGCAGATGAATATACCACAATTTCTGCTATTCCTACCACCCATGCCTCTTTGTAAAGCTAAAATGGCCTTTCACCAAAAGGCCTTCCATTAGGTGAGAATCCAGGTAAAATTCAAGTCATGCAACAAGGTGACAAATTTATCCCTGTCCACCAGAAATCCACTGTCAGCCAGTAATCCCAGATTGCCATTGGTGTGGTTTGATTTGTGTCCCCACACAAATCTCATGTAGAATTGGAGGAGGGGCCTGGTGGAAGGTGATTGGATCATGGCAACGGATTTTCCTCTTACTGTTCTCATAATAGTGAGTGAATTCTCACGAGATCTGACCATTTAAAACTGTGTAGCACCTCCCCCTTCTCTCTCTCTCTCTTCTCCTCCTCCATGCTAAGACGTGCTTGCTTCCTCTTCGCCTTCTACCTGATTGTAAGTTTCCTGAAGCCTCCCAGTCATGCTTTCTGTTAAGCCTGCAGAACTGTGAGTCAATTAAACCTCTTTTCTTCATAAATTACCCAGTCTCAGGTAGTTCTTTATAGCAGTATGAATATGGACTTATACAGCTATCATCCAGGTCCTCATCAAAATTCAATCTCCAGTTATAGGTTATTAAGAAATCAACTGAGAGAAATATTGAGAAAATATCACTGAAGGATATTCAGTCTAAAAGTTTAAAATGCATGCTAACTTGGTCTCAACTACTGAACTTATTTTTCATTCATTCAATTAGCAACTAATCTTTTTTTTTTAATTTTTTAATTTCTTAAGTATTTTATTTAGTGTTTTTTAAATTTTTTTTTATTATACTTTAAGTTCTAGGGTACATGTGCATAATGTTCAGGTTTGTTACATATGTATACTTGTGCCATGTTGCTGTGCTGCACCCATTAACTCGTCAGCAACCATCAACTCATCATTTACATCAGGTATAACTCCCAATGCAATCCCTCCCCCTCGCCCCTCCCCATGATAGGCCCTGGTGTGAGATGTTCCCCTTCCCGAGTCCAAGTGATCTCATTGCTCAATTCCTACCTATGAGTGAGAACATGCGGTGTTTCGTTTTCTGTTTTTGCAATAGTTCGCTGAGAATGATGGTTTCCAGCTGCATCCATGTCACTACAAAGGACACAAACTCATCCTTTTTTATGGCTGCATAGTATTCCATAGTGTATATGTGCCACATTTTCTTTTTTATTATTATTATTATTATTATACTTTAAGTTCTAGGGTACATGTGCATAACATGCAGGTTTGTTACATATGTATACTTGTGCCATGTTGCTGTGCTGCACCCATCAACTCGTCAGCACCCATCAACTCGCCATTTACATCAGGTATAACTCCCAATGCAATTCCTCCCCCCTCCCGCCTCCCCATGATAGGCCCCGGTGTGTGATGTTCCCCTTCTCGAGTCCAAGTGATCTCATTGTTCAGTTCCCACCTATGAGTGAGAACATACGGTGTTTGGTTTTCTGTTCTTGTGATAGTTTGCTAAGAATGATGGTTTCCAGCTGCATCCATGTCCCTACAAAGAATACAAACTCATCCTTTTTTATGGCTGCATAGTATTCCATGGTGTATATGTGCCACATTTTCTTAATCCACTCTGTCACTGATGGACATTTGGGTCGATTCCAAGTCTTTGCTATTGTGAATAGTGCCGCAATAAACATACGTGTGCATGTGTCTTTATAGCAGCATAATTTAAAATCTTTTGAGTATATACCCAGTAATGGGATGGCTGGGTCATATGGTACATCTAGTTCTAGATCTTTGAGGAATCGCCATACTGTTTTCCATAATGGTTGTACTAGTTTACACTCCCACCAACAGTGTAAAAGTGTTCCTATTTCTCCACATCCTCTCCAGCACAGGTTGTTTCCTGACTTTTTAATGATCGCCATTCTAACTGGTGTGAGATGGTATCTCATTGTGGTTTTGATTTGCATTTCTCTGATGGCCAGTGATGATGAGAATTTTTTCATGTGTCTGTTGGCTGTATGAATGTCTTCTTTTGAGAAATGTCTGTTCATATCCTTTGCGAACTTTTTGATGGGGTTGTTTGTTTTTTTCTTGTAAATTTGTTGGAGTTCTTTGTAGGTTCTCGATATTAGCCCTTTGTCAGATGAGTAGATCGCAAACATTTTTTCCCATTCTGTAGGTTGCCTGTTCACTCTGATGGTAGTTTCTTTTGCTGTGCAGAAGCTCTTTTGTTTAATGAGATCCCATTTGTCAATTTTGGCTTTTGCTGCCGTTGCTTTTGGTGTTTTAGACATGAAGTCTTTGCCCATACCTATGTCCTGAATGGTACTACCTAGGTTTTCTTCTAGGATTTTTATGGTATTAGGTCTAACATTTAAGTCTCTAATCCATCTTGAATTAATTTTCATATAAGGAGTAAGGAAAGGATCCAGTTTCAGCTTTCTACTTATGGCTACCCAATTTTCCCAGAACCATTTATTAAATAGGGAATGCTTTCCCCATTTCTTGTTTCTCTCAGGTTTGTCAAAGATCAGATGGCTGTAGATGTGTGGTATTATTTCTGAGGACTCTGTTCTGTTCCATTGGTCTATATCTCTGTTTTGGTACCAGTACCATGCTGTTTTGGTTACTGTAGCCTTGTAGTATAGTTTGAAGTCAGGTAGCATGATGCCTCCAGCTTTGTTCTTTTGACTTAGGATTGTCTTGGAGATGCAGGCTCTTTTTTGGTTCCATATGAACTTTAAAGCAGTTTTTTCCAATTCTGTGAAGAAACTCACTGGTAGCTTGATGGGGATGGCATTGAATCTATAAATAACCTTGGGCAGTATGGCCATTTTCACGATATTGATTCTTCCTATCCATGAGCATGGTATGTTCTTCCATTTGTTTATGTCCTCTTTTATTTCACTGAGCAGTGGTTTGTAGTTCTCCTTGAAGAGGTCCTTTACATCCCTTATAAGTTGGATTCCTAGGTATTTTATTCTCTTTGAAGCGATTGTGAATGGAAGTTTATTCATGATTTGGCTCACTGTCTGTTACTGGTGTATAAGAATGCTTGTGATTTTTGCACATTAATTTTGTATCCTGAGACTTTGCTGAAGTTGCTTATCACATTAAGGAGATGTTGGGCTGAGACAATGGGGTTTTCTAAATATACAATCATGTCATCTGCAAACAGGGAAAATTTGACTTTTTCTTTTCCTAACTGAATACCCTTGATTTCTTTCTCTTGCCTGATTGCCCTAGCCAGAACTTCCAACACTATGTTGAATAGGAGTGGTGAGAAAGGGCATCCCTGTCTTGTGCCAGTTTTCAAAGGGAATTTTTCCAGTTTTTGCCAATTCAATATGATATTGGCTGTGGGTTTGTCATAAATAGCTCTTATTATTTTGAGATACATTCCATCAATACCGAATTTATTGAGCGTTTTTAGCATGAAGGGGTGTTGGATTTTGTCAAAGGCCTTTTCTGCATCTATTGAGATAATCATGTGGTTTTTGTCTTTGGTTCTGTTTATATGCTGGATTACGTTTATTGATTTGTGTATGTTGAACCAGCCTTGCATCCCAGGGATGAAGCCCATTTGATCATGCTGGATAAGCTTTTTGATGTGCTGCTGGATTCGGTTTGCGAGTATTTTATTGAGGATTTTCACATCGATGTTCATCAGGGATATTGGTCTAAAATTCTCTTTTTTTGTTGTGTCTCTGCCAGGCTTTGGTATCAGGACAATGTTGGCCTCATAAAATGAGTTAGGGAGGATTTCCTCTTTTTTTATTGATTGGAATAGTTTCAGAAGGAATGGTACCAGCTCTTTCTTGTATCTCTGGTAGAATTCAGCTGTGAATCCATCTGGTCCTGGACTTTTTTTGGTTGGTAGGCTATTAATTATTGCCTCAATTTCAGAGCCTGCTATTGGTCTATTCAGGGATTCAACTTCTTCCTGGTTTAGTCTTGGGAGAGTGTAAGTATCCAGGAAATTATCCATTTCTTGTAGATTTTCTAGTTTATTTGCATAGAGGTGTTTATAGTATTCTCTGATGGTAGTTTGTATTTCTGTGGGGTCGGTGGTGATATCCCCTTTATCATTTTTTATTGCGTCTATTTGATTGTTCTCTATTTTCTTTTTTATTAGACTTGCTAGCAGTCTATCAATTTTGTTGATCTTTTCAAAAAACAAACTCCTGGATTCATTGATTTTTTGGAGGGTTTTTTGTGTCTCTCTCTCCTTCAGTTCTGCTCTGATCTTAGTTATTTCTTCCCTTCTGCTAGCTTTCGAATGTGTTTGCTCTTGCTTCTCTAGTTGTTTTAATTGTGATGTTAGAGTGTCAATTTTAGATCTTTCCAGCTTTCTCTTGTGGGCATTTAGTGCTATAAATTTCCCTCTACACACTGCTTTAAATGTGTCCCAGAGATTCTGGTATGTTGTATCTTTGTTCTCATTGGTTTCAAAGAACATCTTTATTTCTGCCTTCATTTCATTGTGTACCCAGTAGTCATTCAGGAGCAGGTTATTCAGTTTCCATGTAGTTGAGCGGTTGTGATTGACTTTCTTAGTCCTGAGTTCTAGTTTGATTTCACTGTGGTCTGAGAGACTGTTATAATTTCTGTTCTTGTACATTTGCTGAGGAGTGTGCTTTACTTCCAATTATGTGGTCAATTTTGGAATAAGTGTGATGCGGTGCTGAGAAGAATGTATACTCTGTTGATTTGGGGTGGAGAGTTCTGTAGATGTCTATTAGGTCCACTTGGTGCAGAGCTGAGTTCAATTCCTGGATATCCTTGTTAAATTTCTGTCTCATTGATCTGTCTAATGTTGACAGTGGGGTGTTGAAGTCTCCCATTATTATTGTGTGGGAGTCTAAGTCTCTTTGTAAGTCTCTAAGGACTTGCTTTATGAATCTGGGTGCTCCTGTGTTAGGTGCATATATATTTAGGATAGTTAGCTCTTCCTGTTGAATTGATCCCTTTACCATTATGTAATGGCCTTCTTTGTCTCTTTTGATCTTTGATGGTTTAAAGTCTGTTTTATCAGAGACTAGTATTGCAACCCCTGCTTTTTTTTGTTCTCCATTTGCTTGGTAGATCTTCCTCTATCCCTTTATTCTGAGCCTATGTATGTCTCTGCGTGTGAGATGGGTCTCCTGAATACAGCAGACTGATGGGTCTTGACTCTTTATCCAGTTTGCCAGTCTGTGTCTTTTAATTGGAGCATTTAGTCCATTTACATTTAAGGTTAATATTTTTATGTGTGAACTTGATCCCGCCATTATGATATTAACTGGTTATTTTGCTCGTTAGTTGATGCAGTTTCTTCCTAGCCTCGATGGTCTTTACATTTTGGCGTGTTTTTCAATGGCTGGTACCAGTTGTTCCTTTCCATGTTTAGTGCTTCCTTCAGTGTCTCTTTTAAGACAGGTCTAGTGGTGACAAAATCTCTAAGCATTTGCTTATCTGTAAATTATTTTATTTCTCCTTCACTTATGAAACTTAGTTTGGCTGGATATGAAATTCTGGGTTGAAATTTCTTTTCTTTAAGAATGTTGAATATTGGCCCCCACTCTTTTCTGACTTGTAGAGTTTCTGCCAAGAGATCTCCTGTTAGTCTGATGGGCTTCCCTTTGTGGGTAACCCGACCTTTCTCTCTGGCTGCCCTTAAGATTTTTTCCTTCATTTCAACTTTGGTGAATCTGGCAATTATGTGTCTTGGAGTTACTCTTCTCGAGGAGTATCTTTGTGGCATTCTCTGTATTTCCTGAATTTGAATGTTGGCCTGCCCTTCTAGGTTGGGGAAGTTCTCCTGGATGATATCCTGCAGAGTGTTTTCCAACTTGGTTCCATTTTCCCCCTCACTTTCAGGCACCGCAATCAGACGTAGATTTGGACTTTTTACATAATCCCATACTTCTTGCAGGCTTTGTTCATTTCTTTTCCTTCTTTTTTCTTTAGATTTCTCTTCTCGCTTCATTTCATTCATTTGATCCTCAATTGCTTATACTCTTTCTTCCAGTTGATCGAGTCAGTTACTGAAGCTTGTGCATTTGTCACTTATTTCATGTGTCATGGTTTTCGTCTCTGTCCATTCGTTTATGGCCTTCTCTGCATTAATTATTCTGGTTATCAATTCTTCCACTCTTTTTTCAAGCTTTTCAATTTCTTTGCGTTGATACGTAATTCCTCCTTTAGCTCTGAGAAGTTTGATGGACTGAAGCCTCCTTCTCTCATCTCATCAAAGCCATTCTCCGTCCAGCTTTGATCCGTTGCTGGCGATGAGCTGCGTTCCTCAGTTGATAATGCAGAAATCACCTGTCTTCTGTGTCAGTCGCGCTGGGAGCTGGAGACTGGAGCTGTTCCTATTCGACCATCTTGCTCCGCCCTCCTAGTTTTTCTTAAACATTATTTTTTACTCCTACACAGGAAATAGGTGGTTCAGTATTGCTTAACCTATCAAATACAAAGTCTGTTTGCTTTTTAAGATCCTCAGAAGCCTTTTTTGTTGTTGTTTATGTTTTTGTTTTTTGGTTTTTTGGTTTTTTGTTTTTAGACAAAGTCTCGCTCTTTTTCCCAGGCTGGAGTACAGTGGCACAATCTTGGCTCACTGCAAACTCTGCCCCCTGTGTTCAAGCAATTCTCATGTTTCAGCCTCCCGAGTAGCTGGGATTACAAGGGCCCACCATCACACAGTGCTAATTTTTGTAGTTTTTAGTAGATATGGGATTTCACCATGTTGGCCACGCTGGTCTCAAACTCCTGACCTCAGGTGATCCACCCGGCTTGGCATCCTAAAGTGCTGGGATTACAGGCGTGAGCCACTGCACCCAGCCAGAAGCCTGGTTTTTTTACTGTCCTCAGCATGGATGAATTTTGTTTTGTGTTGGGGAAAATAGTTACCTGATTCAAATATTTTTGCCACTATGTTATTGACCCCTTAATTAGTCCAGGCTATGTGCATTTTAACAGATGACACACTAGTCCAATTAACCTGGAAATAGAGTTTCAGTTAGTATTATCTTACTCTTAGGAGAAAGAGCTATTTTTGGATAGACTTCTTTTACCTTGCAGAAGTGAAATGGTTCATCTTTCTACAGACCCCTATTTATTGATCTAAAATCTGAGATAACCACATGCACCACGTTTTCTCGTCATAGTTAACCATGGACATAGTAAGGAAATTCCAGCTTAATTCACTGTTTTAACAGGATACTGCCAGAGTTCCCTATGCCATCTCTTGGGAGGGAGCCAGAATCTGGACCACTGCACTGTCAGCATGCCAAACCTCCGTATATGACATTGAACAATATCTGCTCATGGATGCTCACTTTTTACATACTGTTAATCATGAAACCCAAACATCTAAGCTCAAGTAAACAAACAAATTCTGTGGGACCTTTTTTCCAAAGTGAAGAATGGTAGTACTTGAAGCTAAATTTCTCTTAGCCAATCTTATGGAGGAAAAATAGAGAAAATGGCAATGAATCTAATTTTTCTGGATGATGTTGTGAGTAAATAATTTATTTTGTTTTCACCAAATCCCTAACATCTGCTGGTAATTTCACAGTACTGGACTTAAGTAAATAACAATAATTTGTAAAGTGTCTACTTGAAAAATGGAGACCTAAATGTTATTTTTAATTTTAACTTAGATTATTGCTAATAACTTAAGCAGGAGCAATAATAATACCAAAGAAAAGCTTTTACATCGTGACAAAAGATTACAAGTTGGGCTTTGTTAAAATATGTGACTCATAGGAACATGGGACAAATTACGCCTTTCCAGCCCTAGCGATGTTCAATTTCAATGCTAAAAGTAATACTCTACATCTCGGATGGCATGATGAAAGGGATACACAGAGTTTCATTACTGCCTCAAGGAAGTTGTTCTCAAAAGTAATGGAGAAAAAATTCTGAAGAATTATCTATAAATGAATTATCTATATTTCTGGGTTAAATCTATATTTCTGGGTTAAATGCAGTAACTGGACTTTGTCTAAAGAAAAGAGAAGTCAGTAAGTCAGTCCAGAGTGGAAGTGCATCTTTTAAAGAGTTAGATTTCCCCAATTCCTATGTAATGTTTTCTTCAGGAATAACTAGAAAAAACTAGAGGAGTTTGTGAAATGTTATGCATGTATATCTTCTGCTAACTTCAGTTGAATGAGATGCTTGATAGAAGAGCAGTTAACAAAGTAACTCTGAGTTCCAGCTCTGTCACATTCTAACAGGGCACCTTTGGCAAACTTAAGCTCTTCCCCCTCCTCAGATTTTTCTCATCTGCAAAGATAAAAAAAGATTGCCAATATTGTATTTTATATAATTTGCTATAAGAATCATGTCAAATGAGATAGTAGAGGAAATCATAAATTTTGAAGAATTATGCTCAATTACTATGTAAAAAACTTATGTTTCTTTTATTATGAAATTTCTAGTATTTAAAATGGGAGGTACTAGAACAGATACATTCATTTAGTTAGAGTTTGATTAAAAATCTGCTAGTCACCTCAATTTGCTTCTTTTAATGGCCTCACTAAATTTTCCTAGTTTCAAATTCAACAACAATTATTTTCATCCTAAAATAGTGATTTAGGTTAGTAGTTCTGAATCCTAACTCATGGATTTAACTCCCAATTCTTCCACTTACTGGTAATCTATGTAAATTTTTACTTTTAACTGCCTTGGGTTTTTTTCTACGTGGGGGATAATAATAAAGTTACTTAATAATAACGTTATTCACATGACTAAAATGGCTAAATATAGTCAAGTGTTCCATTCAATGCTTCACACATAGTAAGGACTCAATATATGTTGACTATTTATAATATTTTCACACAGACGCACAGAGTCAAATAAAGTGGAGACACTATCCACATAAACTATTCCTTCCACCTGTGTCCCTCACTGCATTCATTCTCAGTAGATAAAAAAATTTTACTTCTTTCACACTTATCCTCTTTCATCTGTTTTTCAGTATCTTTGATTTCCAATGCTTATGGTATGCCATGTTTAAACTTCAAGAGCCTTCTCAATTCTCTTCATCACTAAATGACACTTTAAACAAAAAATAAGAGTTGTTGTATCCAAAGAACTTTTTTTATCCTGTCTAATCTTGTTCTATCTCATGCTTCAGACAATCCTAAAGAAACTATCTTTTGTAAAAAATGAATATACGGACATATATATGTCTAGTATATATGCATATCTAACTTCTTTGATACTATGACATCTCTGGCTCCCTCTGACCCCTGACCGTTGCTTCTCATTTAAGCTCCTTTATTTTTGCTCCAGTCTTTGTCTCAGAAGACTCATCTATTTTCTTGGCTTTAGTGATAAACCTTGTGTAGATGACTCACAGATTTTCATCATGGGACCTCATCTCTGATCCTGGCAGTAGAGCTTTCCAATTTTCCACTGGATGGTTCATTTCAAATAAAAAAAGGAAACATATCCACTCCACGCATACTACATTTTTACTTAAAATTAGTCCTTCTAATTTACCCACCTCTATTCATGGTGTTTCCATTTTCCCAGCCCGTTAGATATAAGACTATAAAGTCATCTTTGACTCATTCCTTTTCTTTATTCTCTATATTTCATTCATGGCCAGGAACTCCATAGTTCCACTTGAAATAATTATTTTGTTCTTTACCTCCTTTCTGTCTCCACTGACAACATTTAAATATGGGTTTTATTATTTCACCCACAATTGAACTCTTTCACTTTTCTAGAATTCCTGTTGCTTCCTCACCCAATCATTCTGGCTTATGACAGCCAAATTAATTGTTATTACATGTATTTTCATTTTGTAAGCCCCTGCCTAAAAGTGTGAATGTTCATAAATGTTACAGTATGAAGTATAAACCCCCTTCCCTTGCCTAGTTTTCAGATTTCTCATTCCCTAAAAATGACTCACACACAAATGTTGACACCTCATTTCTTTGTAACACTTCTGTTCTATTCAGCCTTACTTCCTCATTGCTCCTCAAAAATGTCTTGTGTTTTTCCTTTACTCATGCCTGCCTGCTATATCAAGATGGTCTTCCCTTCCACCAAGGCAAAGCCTGCCACCCTTGTTAAGCAAGTCACATGGTGAAACCTAATATTAGTAGGATGGGGATGTATCTTTTCCTCAATGGAGGGGCACAGCAAATCCGATCGCTAAACATGTTGTTAAAGGAACTGGAATGTACAATACTTCCATGAAGAAAAACAGCTAATATTTTGAAAATTATTAGTTTACTACAGTCTACTGTCTTTGTCACAAATAACGACTTTACTTCCTTCTGCTTACAAAATATACTCACTCCATCTCCAAGAGAGGTAATGCCCAAGTTCAAAGTCTGTTCATATGATATTCTATATTGACATCATGTCAGGATATGACTGCTCTTGATTTACAAATTTATTAACTAAAAAATTAATGTTAATTTTATGCCCATGACATGACATCCCCAATAGACAACTGTAGTACAGGAACAGGATAGTATCAATAAATATTCACATTTGAAAAGGAGAAGAATAGGCCATGTACAGCAGTTATGGGTCCATAGAAATTCTTAAACTTTCCTGGGGAAGTGATGAGGCATGACACCCAGGCAAGAGAAGAGTCTAATTAAGGAACAGTCCTCTTGCCTAGTTAGCATGCCTCCTTCAAACTAGTCACTTAGTCTACCCTTTTCCACCATCTTCTCTGTGGCTTAATGATATTCCTCTGGTATGAATTTATGGAGTACTAATAGGTGTTATCAAGTTGCATACATTTTATTTTAGACATCCTGATAATATTTTATGTACATCAATATTATTTCTCCAAACAACTTGTACATTTGTCAGAGGAACTAATCTTGTCTGAAACTGTATAAGGATAAGCTAGTTCCCCATATAGGGTTTCAGTAACAACTTTATAAGGATATAGTATGTAATGAAGTGTTAATAGTGTTCTTGGCATCTTGAACAAATAATCTGACAAAATGCACAAACAAAGCAAGGAAGGCATGAAGCGATTTATTGAAAATGAAAGTACATTCCACACTGTGGAAGCGGGCCTGAGCATAGGGGCTCAAGGGCCCCACTACAGAATTCTTGGAAGTTTAAATACCCTTTACTTGGAGTACACCCTATGTAAATGAAAAGGATGAAGTAAAGTTTCAAAGTCATTTACTCAGTGTATGCCCTATGGAAAGGATATTTCCTGTCATAGCTGAAGTGTGATTCGGCCTTCTCTTCCTCTCCTCCAGACCCTATTTTCCTGCCTCAAAAGGGTGCCAAGTTACTCTGATAGGTTGAAGTTCACAGTTTCTTCAGCCTAGCCATGGCTGTCTTGATATTACCCTTGATTTCATGCATCTTTTAAAGTAAATAGTTTGTTTATTAGGCTTAGGTTTTGTTTACATTTTCATTATGGAAATATTTGCACAGGGCAGTCCTTGGAGCATCCAGTAAAACACCAGCTCACAGTCATCCTAGTGCGTGCCTTACTCTCAGTCTATAAGGTGACTGTGAAAACAGTAATAACTTTATCCAGTCCTCCATTGTAGATCAAGAAACATATGCTCTACCCTTTAGCATTCCCAGAGAGACTAACTGAGGTGACACGATTGACTCTTTTGAGCCCTTCAAAGTAAAGAAAATTTCACTGTAATTATGAAAGTCAGGCCTAGATCAGGCTGTGAAGTAAGAAGTCTGTCTTTAAGTTCTTGTGTTTCTCATTTCACTTATATAAAGTTAGAAAAGATAACATACTGTAGAAATAATTATCTTTGATTGTGTAGGAGGGGAGATGCTTTTGGACAATGGGCTATTTGTGACTCACTCAGGAACACTGCCAAAAAATGTGTTCTGCCATTTATATAGCATAGAAAAATATCTCCCCACACAATCATGTGAGAAAGATGGTTAAGAGTTGTTTATACTGCAAATAACCAATATTAAAAATGGGCATGACGCTATTCAACAGACTTTACAGTGAAGCGCACTACAAAGAAGATAGCTTGTGAATCTCAACTTCCTCTCTCTTTTTCTTCATTCTAACTTGGAATCTTCATAAAGTTTTATATTTTCCATGACTTTGCCATTTCTTAATGACCTTCCTTGGTTTTATTCTGTATAGTGCATTGCAAGCCCTCCACCATATTCAGGAAATTTTCACATTTTAAGAGACAGTTTATGGACTTTGTACTTTAGCACCTTATCTAAGTAAGACATAGAAACAAGAAAGTTCTCAAGTTTGTCTATAACTGAAAAGTTTTGATGTGTGGCTATGATGGTTAATACTGAGTGTCAACTTGATTGGATTGAAGGATACACAGTATTGATTCGGGTGTGTCTGTGTGGATACTGCCAAAAGAGATTAAAATTTGAGTCAGTGGTCTGAGGAAGGCAGATTCACCCTTAATCTGGTGGGCACAATCTAATCAGCTGTCAGTGAATATAAAGCAAGCAGAAAAACATGACAAGGAGAGACTGGCCTAGCCTCCCAGCCTACATCTTTCTCCCATGCTAGATGCTTCCTGACCTCAAAAATCAGACTCCACGTTCTTCAGTTTTGGGAGGCGGACTGGCTGTCCTTGCTCCTTAGCTTGCAGACAGCCTATTGTGGGACCCTGTGATCATGTAAGTTAATACTTAATAGACTACCCTTTATATATCCTATTAGTCCTGTCCCTCTAGAGAACCCTGAGTAATACAGATTTTGGTACCAGAAGTGGTTTAGTACCAAGAGTGGTACCAGGCAAGGAGTTTAGTGACTCCATACATAATACATTTGGTCATATGTGGAGAACCAAGGAATATAATGCACCTGGTTGGGTACTGCTAAGTTCAGTGAACAAAGTGATCAAAGAAAATGATGAAATCAGGGATTCTGTCTCCCGGGTTCAGAAGCAGATACTGAGCCTCAAGTCTGATAAGATTGCACTGAGTGAGAGTCTTATCTCCTGTAGAGAAAGCCCTTAAATTGTGGAAAAACAGACCGAAATTCTTATCATGCAAGTGGCTGACCTGCAATTAAAGATGAATGCACAGCCTAGTCAGGTGTCTACTGTTAAAGTGAGAGAATCGATTGGAAAAAAATGGGACCCTGCTACTTGGAATGGAGATGTATGAGAGGACCCTAATGAAGCTGGGGACACTGATTTTGTAAACTCTGATGAACGTTTTTTGCCAGAAGGATCAGCTTCCTCATCTCCAGTAGTGGCAACATCCCCCCTCTCCCCCCATCCCACCGACCCATGCTGCCATCAGCTTTTCTATCTTTGTCTGAGGAGATAAACCCTGTGCTTCCTGGAGCCATAGTGATGGCCTTTCCTGAGGCAGTTGCTGGGTAAGATAATGTTGATTATCCTCAGGAGCCACTCCCAACATCCCTGTTTGCTTCTAAACCTATAACGAAGCTCTTAGTAGGCCCCTAGAGGTGAAGTTGAGAGTGTGACCCATAAGAAGGTGCATTACACTCAAAAAGAACAGTTTGAATTCTCTATATAAACAGAAATCAGGAGAACAGGCCTGGGAAAGAATATTAAAGGTATGGGATAATTGTGGAAGGAACATAGAGTTGGATCAGGCTGAATTTATTGATTTGGGCCCACTAAGTAGGGTCTCCGTTTTTTTTTTTTTTTAATTTATTTTTTATTATTATTATACTTTAAGTTCTAGGGTACATGTGCATAACGTGCAGGTTTGTTACATATGTATACTTGTGCCATGTTGCTGTGCTGCACCCATCAACTCGTCAGCAACCATCAACTCGTCATTTACATCAGGTATAACTCCCAATGCAATCCCTCCCCCCTCCCCCCTCCCCGTGATAGGCTCTGGTGTGTGATGTTCCCCTTCCCAAGTCCAAGTGATCTCATTGTTCAGTTCCCACCTCTGAGTGAGAACATGTGGTGTTTGGTTTTCTGTTCTTGTGATAGCTTGCTAAGAATGATGGTTTCCAGCTGCATCCATGTCCCTACAAAGGACACAAACTCATCCTTTTTTATGGCTGCATAGTATTCCATGGTGTATATGTGCCATATTTTCTTAATCCAGTCTGTCACTGATGGACATTTGGGTTGATTCCAAGTCTTTGCTATTGTGAATAGTGCCGCAATAAACATACGTGTGCATGTGTCTTTATAGCAGCATGATTTATAATCCTTTGGGTATATACCCAGTAATGGGATGGCTGGGTCATATGGTACATCTAGTTCTAGATCCTTGAGGAATCGCCATACTGTTTTCCATAATGATTGAACTAGTTTACAATCCCACCAACAGTGTAAAAGTGTTCCTATTTCTCCACATCCTCTCCAGGAGTCTCTGCTTTTAATGTTGCAGCTCAGGTAGTTAAAAATGGTTCTAATAGTTTATTTGCTTCGTTAGCTGAAATATGGATTAAAAGATGCCCCACTGTGAAGTAGCTGGATATGCCTAATGTCTCTTGATTTAAAGCAGAAGAAGGGATTTAAAGGCTTAGGGAGATTGAGATGGTGGAGTGGATTAGTCACCTTAGACCAGTTCATCCCAGCCAGGGGGGTCCAGAAGATGCACCCTTGACCAACGCCTTGCAAAATAGATTTGTGAGAGCAGCACCTGCATCTTTGAAGAGCCCTGTAATTGCTCTGCTCTGTATGTCAGACCTAACAGTGGGAACTACAGTAACTCAACTGTGAAATTTAAATACAATAGGAATAATTGGATCCTGAGGTGGCAGGGGCCAAGTGGCAGCACTTAACTGTGAAAGACAAGGTGGACATAGCTACTGTAATAGACAGCAGAGGCAAAGCGGCAATCAGAATAGTCTGACTCATGTAGAGCTCTGGCATTGGCTAATTAGACACCATGTTCCTAGAAGTGAAATTGATAAGAAGCCTACCGCACTTTTAGTTAATTTACACAAGCAGAAAGCTTCTAGGTCGAATGGATAAAAGACTAATTTGATTACAAAAACATAGAATCACGATCCCTCAATCAATTTCCAGACTTGAGCAAGTTTTCAGACCCAGAATCCCTTGAATGAAGGCAGGCTGGGTCCCCTTGAGGAAGAACCCCACTACACCACCAACAATTCATGCAGTGAATTTTTCTCCCATCCTTCCCCAAGGAGACCTCTGGCCTTTTAGCAGGGCAACTGTGCATTGGGGAAAGGGAAATTGTCAGATATTTCAGGGACTACTTGACACTGGCTCTGAGCTGATGTTGATTTCAGGGGATCCAAACTGTCATTGTGGTCCTCTAGTTAAAGTAGGGGCTCATGGAAGTCAGGGAATTAATGGAATTTTAGCTCAGGTCTGACTTACAGTGGGTCCAGTAGGTCCTTGGACTCATCCTGTGGTCATTTCTCCAGTGTCAGAGTGCATAATTGGCATAGACACACTTAGCACCTGGGAGAACCCCCACATTGACTTCCTGACTGGTAAGGTGGGGGCTGTTATAGTGGGAAAGGCCAAATGGAAGCCATTCAGCAGCCTCTACCTAAAAAAATAGTGAATCAAAAACAATATTCTACCCCTGGAGGGATTGCAGAGATTACTGCCACCACCAAGGACTTGAAAGATGCAGGGGTGGTGATTATCACCACATCCCCATTCAACTCTCCCATTTGACCTGTGCAGAAGACAGATGAATCTTGGAGAAGAACAGTGGATTATCATAAGCTTAACCAAGTAGTGACGCCAATTGCAGCTGCTATACCAGTTTTGGTTTCGTTGCTTGAACAAATTAACACATCTCCTGGTACCTGTTATGTAGCCATTGTCTTGGCGAATGCCTTTTCTCCATTCCTGTCCATAAGGTCACCAGAAGCAATTGCCTTCAGCTGGTAGGGTCAACAATATACGTTTACTGTTCTACCTCAGGGGTATATCAACTCTCCAGCTTTGTGCCATAATCTTATTTGGAGAGAACTTGACCACTTTTTGCTTCCACAATATATAACACTGCTCTATAACATTGATGACATTATGTTGATTGGAATCCTTGAGCAAGAAGTAGCAAACACACTGGACTTACTGGTAAAACATTTTCATGCCAGAGGATGGGAAATAAATCTGACTAAAATTCAAGGACCTTCAACCTCAGTAAAATTTCTAGGGGTCCAGTGGTGTGGGACCTGTGAAGATATTCCTTCTAATGTGAAGGATAAATTGCTGCATTTCGCCCCTCCTACAACTAAGAAAGAGGGGCAATGCCTAGTGGGCCAATTTGGATTTTGAAGGCAACACATTCCTCATTTGGGTGTGTTACTCAAGCTCATTTATCCAGTGAACCAAAAGGCTGCCAGTTTTGAGTGGCATCCAGAACAGGAGAAGGCTCTGCAACAGGCCCAGGCTGTTGTGTGAGCTGCTCTGCCACTTGACGCATGTGACCCTGCAGATCCGATGATGCTTGAGGTGTCAGTGGCAGATAAGGTTGCCGTTTGGAGCCTTTGGCAGGCCCCCGTAGGTGAATCACACCAGAAGCCTCTAGGATGTTGGAGCAAGGCCCTGCCATCTTCTGCAGATAACTACTCTCCTTTTAAGAGACAGCTCTTGGCCTGTTATTGAGCTGTGGTAGAAACTGAACATTTGACGATGGATCATCAAGTCACCATGCAACCTGAACTGCCTATCATTAACTGAGTACTTTCTGACCCATGTAACCATGAATTGGGTCATGCACAGCAGCATTCCTTCATCAAATGGAAGTGGTATATATGTGATCGGGCTTGAGCAGGTCCTGAAAGCACAAGTAAGTTACCTGAGGAAGTGGCTCAAATGCCCATTGTCTCCACTCCTGCCACCCTTCCTTCTCTCTTCCAGCCTGCACCAATGGCCTCATGGAGAGTTCCCTATGATCAGTTGATAGAGGAAGAGAAGACTAGGGCCTGGCTCACAGATGGTTCTGCATGATATGCAGGCATAACCAGAAAGTGGACAGCTGCAGCACTATGGCCGCTTTCTTGGATATCCCTGAAGGACATAAGTGAAGGGAAATCTTCCCAATTGGCAGAATTTCAAGTTGTGCACCTGGCTGTGCACTTTTCATGGAAGGAGAAATGGCCAGATGTGCTATTATATACTGATTCATGGGCTGTAGCCAATGGTTTGGCTGGATGGTCAGGGACTTGGAAGAAGCATGCCTGGAAAATTGGTGACAAAATAGAGGAAGAGATATGTGGTTGGACTCTCTCCTAGTGGTAAAAAACTGTGAAGATATTTGTATCCCATGTGAGTGTTCACCAATGGGTGATGTCAGCAGTGGAGGATTTTATTAATCAAGTGGATATGATGACCTGTTCTATGGACACCACTCAGCCTCTTTCCTCAGTCACTCCTGTCATCACTCAATGGGCTCATAAACAAAGTGGCCATGTTGGCAGGGATGGAGGTCATTCATGGGCTCAGCAACATGGACTTCCACTCACCAAGACTGACCTGGCTACAGCCATTGTTGAGTGCCCAATTTGCCAGCCACAGAGACCAACACTGAACCCTTGATATGGCACCATTTCTTGGGGTGATCAGCCAACTACCTAGTGGCAAGTTGATCTTATTGGACCTCGTCCATAATTGAAAGGGGAGAGATTTGTCCTCACTGGAATACACACTTACTCCAGATATGGTTTGCCTATCCCACATGCAGTGAATCTGCCAATACTACTACTATCTCTGGACTCACAGAATGTCTTATCCACCATCACAGTATTCCACGCAGCATTGCCTCTGACCAAGGCACTCACTTTACAACTAAAGAAGTGAGGCAGTGGGCTCATGCTCATGAAATTACTGGTCATACCATGTTTTTCATCATCCTGAAGCAGCTGGATTGATAGAACAGTGGAATAGTGTTTTGAAATCACAATTAGGCCAACTAGGTGACAACACTTTGCAGAGCTGGAGCATAGTTCTTTAGAAGGCTGTGTATGCTCAGAATCAGCATCCAATACATGGTATTGTTTTTCCCAAAGCCAAGATTCACGGGTCCAGGAATCAAGGGGCAGAAGTGGAAGTGGCACCACTTACCATCACCCCTAGCGATCCACTAGCAAAATTTTTGCTTCCTGTTACTGAAACATTACATTCTGCTGGCCTAGAGGTCTTAGTTCCAGAGGGAGGAACACTGCCACCAGGAGACACAACAATATATATCTCCTGTTAGTTCTGTCCCTCTAGAGAACCCTGACTAGAACAGTGACTACTGGAGAACACATATGCACTTAAAATATTATGGGATGCAAAGAAGTTTGGGAGGATTGTAGATTGTAAATTAATTGCTAGGACTTTAGATCATGAAATGGTAATAAAAAAATCAGTATTTCCCAAAAATTCAACATTAAAGCCTGCATTTTGGTTAAGGACTCTAGCTGCTTTTCATAAGGTGATATTAAAAATAGTTAACATTTGTTAAAGGTTTACTCTATGTCAGGGATAATTCTCAGCATGTTGCACGTATTAAGTTATTTAATTCCTATAATAACATGATTAGGTATGTACTGTAAACCAAAAATAAAATCCTAAGCTCTGCAACCAATTGAACAGACCCCTTCTTGCACAAGGATACCCCAGAGAAACCCCAAAGTCTCAATTCTTGGGAAGATAAGTTGGATATGCCTTGTAAACCACTCCCTTTTGGAGTTAGATACAACTGACCAGAATTAATTACGATCTTACGATACAGATCATAAGTCTGACAAAACAGACTCTTTGTGGCAATAAAGTACTAAATCATGAACAGGACTTAATATCATGCAAGTCAATGGTTAAGTCATACCCTTCCAACCATAAAATCTCATTAAATGTTTTTCTTTTAAATTAACCCAGTAAAATGTGGCTTACTTTCCAAACAGACTCGTATAGAACCACATGAAAGATAGCGGACCCTGAATGAAATCAAAATGCTTTACCCTAAAATGTATTTTTTAACACATTTTGAAATGACTCTGCAAAGCCATCTTTTGTGGAGAAAACTCACATCATTAAATCTCCATCAGTGCTTCCAGGATTTTCTTTTCTAGGACTTCGCCAGGTATAGTAAAGATTAATTGAGAGTCTGACAACTTTGAGGTCTGAAAATAATCATTTACCATCTATTTTCTCTCAGGGCAGCTACCTATGAAGTTTCATTTACATAACAAGAGCCTTGGGTCCCCACAACTTCCTTATCTTAATTCAACCATTCCTTTCTACTGACTTCAAGCATAACTCTCTCAATCAATTGTCAACCAAAGAATCCCTAAAATCCACCTATGACTTGTAATCCTCCCCACTCCCCTCACCCTTCCCCCACCATCCAGAGATGTCCTGCCTTTGGGGCTGAACCAAGGTATAGCTTTCATGTATGATTGATGTCTTTGCATGTAACTCCTATCTCCCCAAAATGTATAAAACCAAATTGTAACCCAACCACTTTGAGCAGACTTTCACGTGACTTCTTGAGACTGTTCCCCAGGCCATGGTCACTCATGTTGGCTCAGAATAAACCTCTTTACAATATTTTACAGAGATTTGTTTTTCCATTAGCAGTACTATAATAATTATTTCCATTTTGATATAAATTGAAGCACAGAAGGATTAAGTTATCTGTCGAGATTATTCAGCCAGGATACAATCCAAGCAGTTTGGTTTTATTTCTACTGTTCTTGTCCACTATGTAAAATGGCTTTCCAAGAGATGAGAATTATTTTAGAAACAGGGACAAAGTAACTGCTGGGAGTCTGGATACAATATCCTAGTGGTGGGCAGAAGCTCATTGCAATCATCTTAATGAAAATCTCCTTCTCCAAATCACAATATTACCAGTGGTGAATCTGGCACATCTGCAACAAACTTCATCCCTGCCTCCTTGGAGGGAAGAATTTGGCTGAAGGACATGAGGCAGAATGAGAGACTGAGGCAAGTTTTCCAGCAGGAGTGAAAGTTTATTAAAAAGTTTTAGAACAGGAACAAAAGGAAGCAAAGTACTCTAGGAAGAAGGCCAAATGGGTGCCTTGAGAGATCCAAGTGCCCTGTTCAGCCCTTTACTTGGAGTTTTATACATTGGCATGGCTCTGGGATTTGTATTTCTCCTCCCTTGATTTTTCCCTTGGGGCAGGCTGTCATGCATGTTAGCCTGCCAGCTCTTGGGAGAGGCTGCCTGCACAGTGTGTTTACTGAAGTTGTGCCCATGCTCACTTGAGGCATTTTTTCCCCCACCAGTCAAGTGTTCCTAGGGAAAGGTCATATATCTGTTAAACTCTATCATCTTGCCGAGATGTGCATGCTTGATCCCACTTGCCCACCTGCTGAGATCTTAGAGAAGCTGCTGATCACCAACTCCAGGTTTTTTTTAATCTATTGGGACACTATCTTTCCCTGGCACCTGCTGCAACCTGACTATGACCCGATGATCACCTGACATTCCTGGGTGGTGGGGACCCTCTCCTCCCTGCTCATGTCTGCTTAGCTGTCTACTCTAACAATACCTGAATCTTGGGTCAGTCTGTTCTGAGAAGCCTCCACTATCCACGGAATAAGTACCATTCCTTGGAGGTCTGTGAACCTATCTTCTTTGTGTGTCCCCAGATACCTAAGTGACATAAAAAAATAAAGTATGGCATTAGAAAAATTAGGGAAATTTACATTTCATTTGCTTAGCTATCATCATCTGAAATGTGTGGCATTTAAAATCTGAAGTTTTTGAATTTTATACATATATGGTATAAGCTCTGCAAAGAACATTTATAGCATAAATAAGATTCCAATGAGGATATTTAACATTAGAAGAGTAACATATCCATAGAAAGTAGGGATCCTGATATTAGTCACAAGTTGGCAAAAACCTTATTCCTGACCCTGAAACATTATTACTAATTGTAATATCTGATCCTTTAGTAAATATTTTTCACAGACTTCTCACTTCCTTTTAATTTTAGAGTCACCTAGCTAAAGTTCCACTGCTTTCCACTCACTCAATTTACACATGTTGCAAACTGGTAAACTGCCATTCATCTACTGTGTATATCAGAAAAATACACCTGCTCTGGTTGTATTCTGTCTACAATTCTATCTCTTCTCTGTTTATCTATTAGTATACACTTTGTAGCCAGGTTTTGCTTCTTCAACTCCTTATACTTACTTAAAAACTTATTGGAAATGCAGTATGATGGTATGTGATGACTTTCAGCAATTTTTACATCAAGATAGACAGAAAAATATAATATTTGTATACTCTGGGATTATTTGATGAGAAAACTCATGTCAGAGACAATAAGCCAGGGATTCCAACTGCCCTATGCTTTGTCTAGCTGATCTTAGGGCTGAAAGAATCAAATCGACATAACATTCCACCTATTATTTATTCCTACACTTACTGAGAAGTCCTCATGTAGGGGCAAGTGTATGTTGTTTGAGGCCAGATAAATCAGGGTTTGCATTTTGACTTTGCTATGGCATAGCTCTGTGATTGTGATAAAATGACAATATTCTGTCTTCTGCTTTCTAAGCTATTAAATAGGAATAATAATATCCAAAGGGGAAATAATATTTCTGTGCCTTCTCCCACTGGTCCTACATCCGCCTATTCCTTTCCTGATTCTCTGCTAGGATAGAAGTTGGCAATTCAGATGATGAGAGTCCTAAGATATTCACCAGGCTATATTGGTAGTAGTTAAGTTTAAAAAACATGAGCATATATTCTATTTCCTACCTTCTAATCTGTCTTCATCATGAAGTCAGACTGGAGCCTTGAAAGCAGTTGATGGAATGAAGACACAGTCAAATCAGATGTTTCTTCCCCTTAAAAGTTTGCCCAAAAAACTGCATTAAATTTAAGATATTTCATGTTTGAATACCCACTATGTTACAGACAAGATTTAAGTCATGAGAGTTTTTTAAGAAGTGAATGGAATTTAGCTTTTGCTCTTAATGAGCTTAGGATTTATCTAAGACCAGAAAATGAGAACAATAATTGAAATAAAATTCCAAATATGGTATCTAAGTGTTGATATAGAACGGGGTTGGCGACATTGGAAATGTCTTTCCAGGCAGGAGTGACTATAGCACCAATACAGGTGGCCTACTGTATGCTTTCAATCTCTTTCTCTCCCTACTTGTGTCTGTATTCTTTTCCAGGGTAGGGGGTATTTCTGTTGTAACTTCCAGAATTTTGCAGTAAACAGAACTCTGCGAGGTTGTCTCTAGGCCTGTCAACTCAATGCCTCAGGCAACTGTCTATACAGTATTCTCCTCGTACAGTGTCTCATTTGATCTTGGGCTTTTCTCCAAGGCTTACTAAGATCCTCAGGCCACATTTTGGAAAGTGAGGAACACTTTAGTCCCAGATTGCATTTATTCAAGATTCTTCAATCTTGTTTAGTGTTCTAGTGTACTCCCATAGGAGGGAAGAAGGACATAATACCTCTTCTCAAAGTCACATACTAGTGGCTTTCCCTCTTGTTCATGTTTCTAATCCTATTTTAGGTAACCTGGGCAGAATTATCTTGTTGCTTTCCTGTTCACCATTGATGGCACACACTTCACACTACTATTCTTAAAGAGCTAATATCTGACAAGCAAAGCAAGGCTTTAGAACTCATACCACCTCCTATTCTAAAAGTCTACTTCTCACAAATCAAAATGCTATGCTTTTTAAATGACATACAAATATGGAAGGTAAATTTTGGAGAAGATCTTGATTGGTATTCAAGTATCTTCCCTCAAATTTAACATACACACATACAAAATAATAGGATTCACTACTGATTCCGAGGAAGGTCAACTGATACTGAGTTTGATGTATAAGCTTCTCAGATCTAGAGAGAAAGTCAAAATATTATTTTATAGAAATGAAAGTAGGAGTATGTCTCAAAGAGATACATTCACCAGGAAGGAAAAAACAAAAAAGACATAAACAGTCCATTCACAGGAGAAAAAAATCCACAAGACCAATAATCATATGAAAGAATATTCACTTTCAGTAATAATGGAAGATATGTTACGTAAAAGCAATAATCAAGAATTATGTGTCTTCATCACTAACACTTGTTTTAAAGTATGACATTATTCAGAACCGTCCAAGTGCTGTAAAACATGTATTCTTATTATTGATGTTGGAAGAATATAGAAGTACAACTATTTGGGAAAGTAATCTTAATAAAATATGCCCAGTCTTAAAACCATATATGTTCTTTAACCTAATAATCCCACTTTTAAATATTTATAAGAATACAATTATATATTAAAAAGAGTTTCCCCATGAAAATAATTATTTTATAATTCTATAATAATACTTGAAAACACTATATTGGACATACAAATCACTTACTAATACATATCTATTACTTTTAATCATTTGCTTTATATATAGTTATTTAATATATTATATAATGCATAATATATGTTAGTATAATCTTGAATATTTATTATATCATATGTCATATATAGCTTAATATAAATATTATATCACATATGCAGTGTGCATATATATAATGATATATATAATGCATGCCATGTGCATACACAAAAATTTAATTACTTCTAAGTGATGATTTTTAACCAATTCATTTATTGTGCTCTTTTTTGTATTTGTGTATTTTCCATGTTTTATAAAGCTATCAAGTGTCATTTCTATAATAGAAAAATAATTATAAAGAAAGAAAATAATGAGCAAAGTTATTATACATTGGTGTAAATTTGTATAACTTTATTGGTAGAAATTTAAAATGTTGGTGCTGGAACAATTGGACATCCATAAGCAAAAGTAAAAAAGACAAAACATAGATAATACACATAAATATAAAAGTAAAAATCTAAGATTTCTTGGAGAAAACATAAGAGAAAAATCTTACTATCTTGAATAAGCAAAGATTTCCTAGGTAGGGCACAAAAAGTATGAATAATAAAGAAAAATACTGATAAACAATTTTATCAGTATCTAGTGATTAATAAAAAGTTTCAGTGAGAAAGGGTTTATTAGATTTGGCATTTAGAACACAACTGATTACTTTTTCCCAAGGTGAATTCAAGATTATAGCTAACTTTTATTGCTATTTCAGTGGAAGTGGTTCTTTCAAAGAGACAAGATCTGAATCTGATTTTAATTAATTAATCTCTTAGGGCACTATTTTGATAAGTGCTTAGGCCAACACTAGTATGGCGATTCTTAATTTTCTTTTAATACCAAAGGCTGATGTCTCCAGATTTTACTCCCCAAGATATGGTGCATTTCATTTAGCAGTATAAAGAAGGCAATTTAAAAACCAAGGACGGCACGGCAAGGCAACAGTTTATCTGCAGTCTCTCAATAGAAGTGGGCATGATATGACACAATACCAAACAGGGGTAGATTAGCAAATTCACTCAGAAAAACAAAACTCAGAGGAAAAAGATCAATGTCTCTTTTTCTGGCAAAATGTCTAAAGAGAAGAAGAGAAAAATCATGGTAAGAAGAAAAGAAAATCATAGTTACTTTTTAATTGTTTTGACAAGGCAAATCCTGTAATTTAAGGTACAAATAAAGAACAAAGTATCTATACTTTTTTCTTTTTTCTCTTAGATGTTTATTTATATTTTTCAGAGTAATCAAGAAAAAAAGGCTGGAAATTTCTAGGTTCACTATCTAGGAAGATGGGAATTTAAGTGATACATTTACATCCTTGTTGGATTAAAGGAAAAGAAAAATTGGCAAGGGCATACGATGGAAGTTGACACATTTTCAACAATAAACAAATTTAGGAAATTTGTTGGTGCTGGAACAATTGGACATTCATACGCAAGAAAAGACACAAAATAGATAATGCACATACGTGTAAAATACAAAAATCTAAGTTTCCTTAAGGAAAATATAAGAGAAAGTTTTTACAAGCTTGGACAAGCAAAGATTCCCTAGGTAGGACACAAAAAGTGTTAATAATAAATAAAATTACTGATAAACTTTATCAAAGTTAACATTTCTGTTTTTAAAAGGCACCTAAGAAACTATGAAAACAAGCCACAGACTGAGAAAATAGTTGCAAAACATATAAAAAGGTTTGATTTGTAAAATACGTAGTCTCTTTATTCAATAAAAAGAAAACAAGGCAAAAATTAAAAATAGGTAAACAGTGTGACAGATGCATCACCGAAGAAGATACATAAATGATAGATAAACACATCTCAACATTACTCCCAATAGGAAAATAAATATTAAAATTACATTGAGATACTACTACGCTCTTACAATTAAAGATAAAAAATAATTTCAATGGCAATACATTTGCTAATGAGGATACAGCACAGCTATAATTCTCATACACTGTGGGGGATGGGCAGAACGAAAAATAGTACAGCCACTTTAGAAAACAAATTTGTAGTTCTTTATAAAATTAAGCACGTGCTTATCACACAACACAACAATCCTAACTATTTACTTAAGATAATAAAAGCAAATGTCTGCTCAAAGGTCTGTATATGAAAGTTGCAGTAGCTGTAATCATAATTACCCAAACAGAAAGCAACACAAATATAAATGGTAAATAGAGAAATGGTGGAAAACTACTTTACAAAACAGGCGATAACAAGCAACGAACTACAGGTTCATTTGATAACAGAGAAATCTTAAATGCATTTCACACAGTGAAATAAGCCAGACTCAAAAACATACCTACTATATCGTTTTATTTATATCACATTCTGAAAAGGGATGGGTCAGTAGTTGCCAGTTCCTGAGTCTGACTGGCTACTAAATATCATAAAGATACTTTTTAGGCTGATAGATATATTCTATGTCGTGATGGTGGTGGGAAAATTCATGCCACTGTACACCTAAAAATGATTGATTTTACTCTATGTAACTTATACCACCATGAACCTAATTTAAAAAAAACAAAACAAATTTACTAGAAAAGAACAAAGAGAAACCCGTGAGAGTCAAGCAAGAGATTTCTTGGAGTATATTTCTTGACAACCTTAGAGCAAATTTTTCATTTGTCAAAAGTGTGTAATAGCAGAGTTGGGATTTCACTCAAGTAGGTCTAAAAATATATAAAAAGAGAATCTCTAGAGAATTCTAGTAATCATGGTGGAACTTAGGTTTTACTTCTCAAAAGTCAAGTTCAGTAATATATTTGGCCTACTGTATCCTTATTTTTAGGGTAATTTCATGTCTCCATTTTCCTGGAACATCCTCATTTATGGCTAATTTAATTAATATAGCATAACATTTTTCTCTCAAGTGTCCCTATTTGGGCAATAAAGTACATGGTCACCTAACTTAAGTATGTATCCTTTTAGATGTTCCACAGATATATGTAGAAGAATGGCTTTCTAGGTATGGAGTTTCTAGCAAAAGATTAAATTCATGTTTAGTTATCTTAAAAGAGAATATTATGTAAATTTGAAAGTTGATCTTATTGTTATAAAAAAGGAAATGTGCAAGGTTATGAACTCAATGTTTTTAATAGTCTATCATACATCAATTAAGAGTTTGTTGAACAGGGCCGGGCGCGGTGGCTCAAGCCTGTAATCCCAGCACTTTGGGAGGCCGAGACGGGCGGATCACGAGGTCAGGAGATCGAGACCATCCTGGCTAACACAATGAAACCCCGTCTCCACTAAAAATACAAAAAAATTAGCCGGGCGTGGTGGCGGCGCCTGTAGTCCCAGCTACTCGGGAGGCTGAGGCAGGAGAATGGCGGGAACCCGGGAGGCGGAGCTTGCAGTGAGCCGAGATCGCGCCACTGCACTCCAGCCTGGGCGACAGAGCGAGACTCCGCCTCAAAAAAAAAAAAAAAGAGTTTGTTGAACATACTACAAGTCCTAATCAGCAATTTTTTCTATTCATTTAGTTACTTTTTAAAATAGGGAATTACACCATTATTGAAAATGAGGTCTAAAACCATATTTAGAGCTGGCACCTCTCCATTCCTACCCCGCAGAGCATCAGCAGATAGCTTAAAAAGAAAGAAAGAAAAAGGATGAGGTCAATGATGAGCTCTTCTCCAGAGCTGCTGGAACCAGAGGGATTAATGAGATCATGATACAGATTCTTGGGTCATTGCTCTTAGGTCTTTGCTCCGAGGATGGAAAGAAAACACAAATTAGTGTGGCATTTAAACTATTCATTAAAAATTCCATTGAGAGAAAAAGATGGCCTCATTTTATAGTTTACTTTATGTCTTAAAAAAATAAAATGAACTTGAAACTATTAGTGAATTCAAATGAAGTTACCATGATGACAGGGCTAGTATATTGTCCCCACCACTGAACTACTCCCAAAGACAAACTCCAATGAATGAATTAGATATTGCTTTTTGGTGAGTGGAAGCAAGATAAGCAAATGAAATTATTGGGAAAACCAAGGAATTAAACTACAGTTTTAAAGACCATTATAATGAAGTTTCTGTACAGATATAATAATATTCATCCTGTTGGCTTTCTCTGGGCCTTATTAAACCACACACAATATCAAACGTACTTACTCTTCTAGGACATAGTAACCCCTATTTTCTTGGAAAAGCAATTCTCCAAATCCCTGTGAAAAATCTAGATTCTTATATCTCTAGGTCTAAAATAGCTGGAATTCAAACTGCAATTTGGAGAATTAGACAACCATTAGTAGACCAGCTAATACTCAGAAAGTGCTGGCACACTTCCAAAGCAATGCTCACATAGAAAGCTCCAGTTGGACTATTTTATGTACTATTTAGTTATGTTCAACTGTTAAGTAGAAAAGGCAACATAATTCACCCCAAGAAACAGGTGAGTCATTTACTAGTAAAGCACATATAGTAGTAAAGTGCTCCAGGAAACATAGTGAGTGAGCAGGATTTTGGAAGAAAATGTAGTATAGAGGAAATTGCTAAAATATGTACTAATTTCATGAGAAGTAGGTCTTCATAACAAACTTTGATATGTGTTTGTTGTGTAGCTATGTAAAAATAATATGTAAGAGAATGCTTATTCTTTTATATGAGAAAAATATATTTTCTTATATTTAATATCACATATAATGAGAAATTTTCTTATAAGAATATATAAGAGAATTCTCTATAAGAGAAGGTAAGGAATTAGTAACTTATATGCCATGCCAATTGGGAGATATGATAATATTCAATAGGAGAATCAACATTCTTTTTTTTTAATTTATTTATTATTATTATACTTTAAGTTGTAGGGTACATGTGCATAACGTGCAGGTTTGTTACATATGTATACTTGTGCCATGTTGGTGTGCTGCACCCATCAACTCGTCATTTACATCAGGTATAACTCCCAATGCAATCCCTCCCCCCACCCCCCTCCCCATGATAGGCCCCGGTGTGTGATGTTCCCCTTCCCGAGTCCAAGTGATCTCATTGTTCAGTTCCCACCTATGAGTGAGAACATGCGGTGTTTGGTTTTCTGTTCTTGTGATAGTTTGCTAAGAATGATGGTTTCCAGCTGCATCCACGTCCCTACAAAGGACACAAACTCATCCTTTTTTATGGCTGCATAGTATTCCATGGTGTATATGTGCCACATTTTCTTAATCCAGTCTGTCACTGATGGACATTTGGGTTTATTCCAAGTCTTTGCTATTGTGAATAGTGCCGCAATAAACATACGTGTGCATGTGTCTTTATAGCAGCATAATTTATAATCCTTTGGGTATATACCCAGTAATGGGATGGCTGGGTCATATGGTACATCTAGTTCTAGATCCTTGAGGAATCGCCATACTGTTTTCCATAATGGTTGAACTAGTTTACAATCCCACCAACAGTGTAAAAGCGTTCCTATTTCTCCACATCCTCTCCAGCACCTGTTGTTTCCTGACTTTTTAATGATCGCCATTCTAACTGGTGTGAGATGGTATCTCATTGTGGTTTTGATTTGCATGTCTCTGATGGCCAGTGATGATGAGCATTTTTTCATGTGTCTGTTGGCTGTATGAATGTCTTCTTTTGAGAAATGTCTGTTCACATCCTTTGCCCACTTTTTGATGGGGTTGTTTGATTTTTTCTTGTAAATTTGTTTGAGTTCTTTGTAGGTTCTGGATATTAGCCCTTTGTCAGATGTGTAGATAGCAAAACTTTTCTCCCATTCTGTAGGTTGCCTGTTCACTCTGATGGTAGTTTCTTTTGCTGTGCAGAAGCTCTTTAGTTTAATGAGATCCCATTTGTCAATTTTGGCTTTTGCTGCTGTTGCTTTTAGTGTTTTAGACATGAAGTCTTTGCCCATGCCTATGTCCTGAATGGTGCTACCTAGGTTTTCCTCTAGGATTTTTATGGTATTAGGTGTAACATTTAAGTCTCTAATCCATCTTGAATTAATTTTCGTATAAGGAGTGAGGAAAGGATCCAGTTTCAGCTTTCTACTTATGGCTACCCAATTTTCCCAGCACCATTTATTAAATAGGGAATCCTTTCCCCATTTCTTGTTTCTCTCAGGTTTGTCAAAGATCAGATGGCTGTAGATGTGTGGTATTATTTCTAAGGACTCTGTTCTGTTCCATTGGTCTATATCTCTGTTTTGGTACCAGTACCATGCTGTTTTGGTTACTGTAGCCTTGTAGTATAGTTTGAAGTCAGGTAGCGTGATGCCTGCAGCTTTGTTCTTTTGACTTAGGATTGTCTTGGAGATGCGGGCTCTTTTTTGGTTCCATATGAACTTTAAAGCAGTTTTTTCCAATTCTGTGAAGAAACGCATTGGTAGCTTGATGGGGATGGCATTTACCACGTAATTGGAAGTAAAGCACTCCTCAGCAAATGTACAAGAACAGAAATTATAACAAACTGTGTCTCAGACCACAGTGCAATCAAACTAGAACTCAGGACTAAGAAACTCAATCAAAACCGCTCAACTACATGGAAACTGAACAACCTGCTCCTGAATGACTACTGGGTACATAACGAAATGAAGGCAGAAATAAAGATGTTCTTTGAAACCAATGAGAACAAAGATACAACATACCAGAATCTCTGGGACACATTTAAAGCAGTGTGTAGAGGGAAATTTATAGCACTAACCGCCCACAAGAGAAAGCAGGAAAGATCTAAAATTGACACTCTAACATCACAATTAAAAGAACTAGAGAAGCAAGAGCAAACACATTCGAAAGCTAGCAGAAGGCAAGAAATAACCAAGATCAGAGCAGAACTGAAGGAGATAGAGACACAAAAAACCCTCCAAAAAATCAATGAATCCAGGAGTTGGTTTTTTGAAAAGATCAACAAAATTGACAGACCACTAGCAAGACTAATAAAGAAGAGAAGAGAGAAGAATCAAATCGACGCAATTAAAAATGATAAAGGGGATATCACCACCGACCCCACAGAAATACAAACTACCATCAGAGAATACTATAAACACCTCTATGCAAATAAACTGGAAAATCTAGAAGAAATGGATAATTTCCTGGACACTTACACTCTTCCAAGGCTAAACCAGGAAGAAGTTGAATCCCTGAATAGACCAATAGCAGGCTCTGAAATTGAGGAAATAATTAATAGCCTACCAACCAAAAAAAGTCCAGGACCAGATGGATTCACAGCTGAATTCTACCAGAGGTACAAGGAGGAGTTGGTACCATTCCTTCTGAAACTATTCCAATCAATAGAAAAAGAGGGAATCCTCCCTAACCCATTTTATGAGGCCAACATCATCCTGATACCAAAGCCTGGCAGAGACACAACAAAAAAAGAGAATTTTAGACCAATATCCAATGAACATCGATGCAAAAATCCTCAATAAAATACTGGCAAACCAGATTCAGCAATACATCATAAAGCTTATCCACCATGATCAAGTGGGCTTCATCCCTGGGATGCAAGGCTGGTTCAACATTCGCAAATCAATAAACATAATCCAGCATATAAACAGAACCAAAGACAAGAACCACATGATTATCTCAATAGATGCAGAAAAGGCTTTTGACAAAATTCAACAGCCCTTCATGCTAAAAACGCTCAATAAATTCGGTATTGATGGAACGTACCTCAAAATAATAAGAGCTATTTATGACAAACCCACAGCCAATATCATACTGAATGGGCAAAAACTGGAAACATTCCCTTTGAAAACTGGCACAAGACAGGGATGTCCTCTCTCACCACTCCTATTCAACATAGTGTTGGAAGTTCTGGCTAGGGCAATTAGGCAAGAGAAAGAAATCAAGGGTATTCAGTTAGTAAAAGAAGAAGTGAAATTGTCCCTGTTTGCAGATGACATGATTGTATATTTAGAAAACCCCATTGTCTCAGCCCAAAATCTCCTTAAGCTGATAAGCAACTTCAGCAAAGTCTCAGGATACAAAATTAATGTGCAAAAGTCACAAGCATTCTTATACACCAGTAACAGACAAACAGAGAGCCAAATCAGGAATGAACTTCCATTCACAATTGCTTCAAAGAGAATAAAATACCTAGGAATCCAACTTACCAGGGATGTAAAGGACCTCTTCAAGGAGAACTACAAACCACTGCTCAGTGAAATAAAAGAGGACATAAACAAATGGAAGAACATACCATTCTCATGGATAGGAAGAATCAATATCGTGAAAATGGCCATACTGCCCAAGGTAATTTAAACATTCTTTTAATAAATCAATTTTAACCTTAAATACATTGTTCTTCAAGTACCTAATGTTCAAATATTTTAATATAAATCTCTTCCTAAAGTACCACTGTAGAATTAAATTAAAATATCTTTCTGTTCTTTAAGTAACAATACAATATCCTTGTTGACTATGATCTCTCATGTAATTTTATATTATTAGAGTTAGTATTTTATAGATTGTCTTGCATTATCTTACTTTGTATTTTATTATTCTATATGAATTTTAAATTTTGGAATGTACTGATATACAGAACCCGTCTTTGTAACACAGAGTTTTTTTTAGTCAGCTTGAAAAGTCAATTTAAAATAATATTTGAATAAAAGAAAATAAAAACATTTATCATAATTTTATAATTGATGAATGAAATATGTTGCCAAGTGAGTCTTTTTCCCTCAACTGACTATGTTGCTTCCATATTGATCTCATTTAGTCAATAAACACCAGAGATCATGAGGTATCAGGCTCTGTGTCACCGTATTCAAAGCTATCAAAGTATCAGATGACTTCAAAATCTTCCTAAAATCCAAGATTTTTACTATAATTCAGTGCCAGTGCTCTGACAAGTGACTGTGAGTATATGTATATATTTGTACTGTATTACTTGTGACTGAATGTTTTTCTAGAAGTTCCAAATTTCTATATTGGGTAAGTATTTTCATCTAAATAAGAATAAAATAAGCCAACACAAAATGAGCCTAGCATGTTGAAACCTAGGCTCCGTTGTAAAATAAAGCAAACTAATTTTACTAGGACCAGAGAAAAACTCTGAGTAGCCTTTCAGCTGCAAATGGTGGCTCAGAAACTAGGTAGTCCAAGGGAATCTAAAAGCAGCCCAGTAGGTGCTCGGTGCCAAGCCTGCAATAGGAATCAAGGACACAGCACCAAAGTCTTCATGGAATGAAGCAGATTTCACAAGATAAGCTAATTCTGTTCAGAAGACAGTATAGCTAGGGAAATAAAAAGGAATTTCACAAACTCAAAGGTGAGAATCAGTCTGAAAGTGGAGTCTGTTTTGTAAATTGCTTAAGGGGATTGCCGAGGAAGTGGTGTTCACAAGTGAGCAAGATGGAAAAAATAAAGAAATGTAATGAGTATTAAAATTGAAGCTGACATCAAAGAGTTAGATCATCATATTGTAATCATAAGAAGTAGAAGAATGTTCAACCTAAAGCATTTGAGCCTAATTTGCTATATTTAGCCTTTATTTATACATTCAGAATACAGAATAGCAGTGAGAGCCAAATCTGTAACTCACAAAGACAAAGTAATCATGCAAATTCATGAAACCTCTTAATGAATGAAGAAAAAGGGTTTTTGTTTCAGACTCCTCCCACAAAAAGCTAAAAAAGAAATAACGAAAAACAAAACAACAAAGAATGAGAATTTTAAAAACACAAAGAAACAACAAAAGAAGTCCAGTTACTACATTCCTGTGAAGTTTCTTCAAAACTAATAAGAATATATTTCAAAAATTATACATTTTGAAAAATAAGTATACAATACAGTATTGTTAATTATAGGCACTGTGTTTCACAGCAGATTTCTAGAACTTGTATTGTGTAATTTGAACTGAAGTTTCCTTGTGCAGCTGTGGGCTTTACCAGATGACATAGGCTATGTGTATTTTCTTTTTCCAATGGTAGTCATGGAATTAGAGATTCTACTTCCCTGCTACTTTCCCTTATTTTTTATTTTTTATTTTTTGGTGGGGGGGCGAGGGACTCATTTCCGTTTCTTGTTTATTGATCTTTCCCTTTCTTATTTTCAAGAATAACACATACTTATTCATTTATTTTTATAATTGTTATATTGTTTCTGAGTTAGGCAGATGTAGGGAAGATTGCAGTCCACTATTCTGGAATTAGAAATCTTAAGAAAATTATATATACAGCTGGAAATAATTCAGTAAATATAATGAGAACCAGAGCTTTGTCAGTGCTACTTTTATTCACAATAAGAGATGAGCAAAGAAAATTGTTATTGCCCAATTGAAACCACTTATATGGTTAGTTGGTTTTTCTATAATATTATTTTTAATATTCTGCAATGGGAATCAGAGTATGTATTTATCGGTTCCAAACTTCTGCTGCTTATTTGTAAAATTTTAAGAGCTAATTAGATTATCTTTAAACATTTGCTTCCACATTGAATTATGCATTTGATATCTCTCCAAGTCCATTTAATTTGATAGAATGTCTGGAATCACACCCTATCATGAAGTAAAGCAACCTAAACTCTTGCAAGAAAACAACTAATGTATAAGTATTTAAAAGGAAATTACATCTGAACTTACAAGGTTGTGTGCAAACCAAAAACTAAGTAATTCAGCTTTTGTATCTTGATGCAAACAATATACATCCAACCCACAATGTGACCATTTTTATTGGAGTAAAGATAATAGTTTCCTTACATTGATCTACATGAGCATCAAGGTTTGCCTTTTTCTTCTCCAGCTGGTATAGAACCAGATAGACACCCAAAGGCTGAGAACTCTGATTTAAAGAAGAAAGTTTTATAAACAAAATATGTATTTTTCTATTTCATTAAAAATATCATTATAGAATAAATCACACAAGACCAAATCAATCCTTCTTGAAAGGTACAGCAGATGTGGGAACTGAAGCCCCAAATAGCTATGTTGAAATGCTGAGATGTCATTTAAAAGTGAATTCATAACTTAAGACCATATAACATTAAAATGTTATGATCATCTGGATTTTTAAATATTTCTTATTTGAAATCCTGCTGTTATGACAAGAGGAAAGCATAAATGCTGAGTATAAGAGGTTTGTTCAAAAACAAAATTATTAACATGTACTGAATTCTTCCTATATGCCAGGCATTCTGCTGACACTTAACAGTCAGTCTTAAAAATGTACTTTAAAGTGGTCAGGATCCTATTCTCATGGTAAGAATAAAACCTCAGTGGAGACTTTCCTCATCCCAACCCAGGTATGTTGACGCAGATATAGCTAATGGTGAGTCACATGTTCCAAGACAGCAGTTATCAATGAGGTGACTGGATCCAAGAAAGTATAAAGTAGAGGCTTGAGCAAATCTACTCTATGCAATTCAGAAGTTCTCAGTCCTTATCTAAAGGGTGTTTTGTTCATTTGCTTATTATTATTATCATTATTATTATTATGCACATATTCCAGCAGTCCACTACATTCTGAGGCATACCAAAGAAGTTTGAAGTCACATCCATCTCCTTGAAAAGTTTACATAGTAGTCTTATTGGGAAGCAAAACACACTAATAACAAAATATTCAGGTCTAAAACCTACAAAAACATACTGGAAGATTATGTAGAACTAAGACACAAAGGCTGAGAGGACTGATTTAAAGATATAAGCTTTATTATGTAGAGTTGAAATAAATTTTGAGATGGACTGAGAAAAATGTGGGAAATTTACCCTGGTATGTATGAGAGAACCTGCTTTTTGGGTGCTGGGAAAGGTACAAATTTTGTCTCCATAATAAAAATAAGCAGGATTTGTTCATAGAATACAGTAGTATAGTAGAGATGATATTGGGGAGTATTAATGCATTCATGGGAATGGATAAAGTGAGCTAGTCCTTTGAAGAACTTGATTACCAAGCCAATCAATCTAGATATAATAGTACTATACTGAGAAGTTTTCTTATGTAATGAAAGAAGAGAAGAAAAAAAGGAAAATGCTGTTTTGTATCAGACACAATTCTGGGTTTATCTGGTGCATTTATCTCAACAAATCTGAAAAAGTAGGCATTACTGTGAATTGAGAGAGTAAGACAGGGACTTGTAAACCAGATAAATTACCCAAGGTTAGAGAGTGGATTATGGTAGAACCAGAATTCAAATCCAGTGTGTTTATTCTTAACATCTATGTTCTTCCCACAGAGCAAACAATAGCCAGAGATTTATATTTCTGACTCATCTTATATTTCAAAAATACTCATACATACATACATATGTATATGTATATTTCTATATACACACATTTTATGTATCTGTATATAGTCCTCAGTCTATGAATATGTATGTGTTTATAATACTTCCAGTGCAAATACATACATGTATAGAAATATGTATATATACATATATATGCACACATATACATATATTCACAGGCAGAGGTTCATTTATTCATTTAACAAACATTTATTCAATAACTAATATGTGTGAGGCAAGTTGAATGACTTAAAAATATGAACTTTTCCACATCATTTCTGCTAGTTCAAAATTTAGCAAACCCCAATGCTTATCTTATGTATAAAGGAATCTTGGTTTATGCAAAGGAAATAAGCATTAATATACCCTCAAAGTTTTAAGTGTTTGTTTTTTATAAGAGTATTTTATTATAATATTCATTTTATCTTTTGAGTAGATATCTTTGGTTAGCATTTAAAACAACACTCTAATTTCTTAAAATTGTTTTATTGCTAATCCTCAATTAAAACATATAAAAGGGTCTGAAAATAAATTTAATGCCATGGATCCTTCTGAGGTCCAGTCATGTAGAATACCCAATTTTTTCCAATTATTACCATTTGCCTCCTTGTACAGAACATCCTGCAACATTTGCCAAGTACCTTTTAGAATCACAATCAAAGACTAAAAGTGAACGTCAATGATTTTTGGCTTATATACGTAGCGTCTTCAGTAGCAGCTTGCGGCATTGATGTGCCCCAATGGAATGTTATTTCCCGAAAGACGGTAAATGAATCAATCATTTTTATGGGCTGAGTCTTTCTCTGCACGTCACCTTGCATTATTAATGATTGATTCATTTTTTCTGGCTAGAATTGGAGCTCTTTCTAGGGTAAGGTTAACTTCAAGTAGCTGTCTTATTATTTCCTGTATTGCCAAACATTCGTATTATTTAGACCCAGAGCATTTCATTTCTCTTTTCCCTATGTTTGATTATATTTTTAATTTCTATGTGAATTTCCAGAAGATACTTTTAGCTAGCTGAACGAAAATCCCTTGTGGTACAATATTATAAGACAGACTTTGGAATTCGACACACCTGGATTTGATGCCTGGATCTATCATTTAAGCTTTATAACCTTGAACATGTTAATCTCTCTCAGGTACTATTTCCTTGCTTAGAAAATAAAGGATGAAATGAACTATTCTACTGGAGCTACTATAAAGATGAAAGAAGATAAAAGTTTTCAGTAGGATTGTTGCCATGTAGTAAAACTTTTATAAATAATAATTTGTCTGATGCTATTGGGTTAAGCTATCGACAACAAACATGGCAATAATTCAAGTTTAAAAATACAAATGGGTCTGAATTAACATTGCACAATGATTTGTTGGTGTTTTCTTGTTTTTCCAAATTCAGTGTTATATTCTACTTTCATATTTTGTGAGCAGTTATTAACTAAACAACTGCTAAATATTTGAGTGCATTATGATTTCACCCATTATGGGGTTTAAATCCATCTGAAGTAAAGATTAAGACCCAATGAATCTGTGCATAATTCAAATGATATTTATTCACATGTATTGTGTGGTAGAGAAAATGAATGTATATGAAAAAAAGGGAATGAAAGTGAATGAAGAGAAAAACTAAATACAGTCAGGAAAGGCTTGATAAAGGACTTACGAACTTGAATATGATTGTGAAAGGTAGTTATAATTTCTATAAACAGCTGAGGAAAAAAGCTTAATTTGTATAGTTTATGAAGGAATGTATATGTTTGTGTCTCACAGAATTTAAAGTTATGAATACACACACACTACACAGAAACTCAGAAAACCTATGCTACTTGCTCTGGTAATTACTACTAGTCAGTGGTAAACTGATGTCTAGGTCTCCTGCTCCTGTTCCAGTATGTTTTTACTGGAATATGTTGAGTGAGCCAGCTTTCAAAAGCTTCTTGAATTATTCATATGGATATGGAAAATCCTATCTTACAGCATAAGGCCATTTCTATTTATAGTTATTAAGACTATTAAAACTTTTTTCATAATCAGCCATCTCAATGACTAATTCGTGCATCATCAGTTTTAGTAGTGCCATAACTGGATCCTATAAGTTCGTGAAAGGCAATTGGGTATGTGGCTTCCCAAATCCCTATTCAGTTATGTCACATTTGTAGCTTAAAACCAGCCAAACTTACCAGTTTTTCCATGTGTACCATGGAAAATAAGGATTTGTTTGTTTTTCTGAAGATCTAGTTGGTAAACACATCACTGGTTGGAATAGTAAATTCCATACAGTGCCACTATTCAAATAGCAAAAAATATGAAATTATGTTTATAATCTTATATAAATTGACTTTAAAGTGAGACATGGAAAGGTCAAAAAAATGACATGGTCTTTGAATTAAAATACCAGAAATAGGCCATTTGCGGTGGCTCACACCTGTAATCCCTGCACTTTGGGAGGCCGAGGGGGGCAGATCACGAGGTCAGGAGATCGAAACCATCCTGATAAGGTGAAAACCTGTCTCTACTAAAAACACAAAAAATTAGTCAGGCGCGGTGGTTGGCGCCTGTAGTCCCAGCTACTCCGGAGGCTGAGGTGGGAGAATGGTGTGAACCTGGGAGGCAGAGCTTGCAGTGAGCCGAGATCACGTGACTGCGCTCCAGCCTGGGTGACAGAGGGAGACTCCGTCTCAAAAACAAAACCAACAACAACAACAAACAACAAAACAGAAATAGAGAAATTATTAGGTTCTACCAGAGGGTTCTCTCATAAGTGAAGAACAGTCTTTTGAAATACAATGCATATGAAGTTTGCAATTGTAGCAGTTTGTTGAATATCTATGTAAATTTACACAAATTAAATAGGAATACCTTACCATGAATAGATACATTTTATCCCAGAAACTCAAGGAGATTGCTATTTCAGAAAACCTATAAATCTAGTTTGGTATTAATCAATTGGTGAACTATGAATAAAATGATTAATTTAATAAATGAAAATAAGGCATTTAAGAAAAAATCTCAGTAACTAAGATAATGGAATATGCAAGCTATCTATAGAAAAATGCAGTCTGGGAGCTGTGGCTCACACCTGTAATCCCAGCAGTTTGGGAGGCCGAGGTGGGTGGATCACTTGAGGTCAAGAGTTCAAGATCAGCCTGGCCAATATGGTGAAACCCCATCTCTACTAAAAAGTACAAAAATTATCTGGGCATGGTGGCAAGTGCCTGTAATCCCAGCTACTCGGGAGGCTGAAACAGCAGAATTGCTGAACCCATGCGGCGGAGGTTGCAGTGAGCCGAGATGGGGCCACTGCACTCCAGCCTGGGCGACAGAGCAAGACTCCATCTCAAAATAAATAAATAAATAAATGCAATACTCTATTTTATTCAAGTAAATAATTATAAAATGTGCTAATTCAATACAGTCAATAAAAGCGTGCTATTTTATTTCTATAGACCTAAATCTGGAAGATTATGCTGAAAACATTAACCATTAAAACATTAAAAGAGATCACATTGTGGATGATTTTTATTTATTCTTTAGAATTTTCTGCATTTTAAAAAAAAGTCTCTATAGTAAATTATACAGACTACTTAGTTTATGAAAATTATGAAAATAAAATATACTGGAGACAAAAACATATTCACGACAACTACAAAAACTTAAAATATCCAAGAGTGACTTCAATGTGAGAAAAAATTAAAATCAGATAAATTTTAAACATATATGAATAATAAAGAGGACAAGGATGAAGATGAGAAGAAGAGGAAGAAGAAATGGAGAAGTAAATTTTAGCATACAGATAAACAGAATGCCACACACATACTTGTTTAAATAATTTAGGGCTTACTACCTAGGGAAAATGCAACAAAATGTTAAGAGTAGCAACAAAATATATAATTTTATTTAAAGAGTAATATAAATTTTATTAATATGCTAATGTGAAATAAAAAAGAACTTTAACAGTAGCCTCTAAGTGGTATTTTCATATGTGACTGGTTTTCCTTTCATTTAGTTTTTGAAAATATTTTCCAATACAGACATATACTGTATTTGGAGATCTTATTCCAATTACAGTCATATTCTGAGATGTACTAGGAATTAGGACTTCAACATATAAATTTGGAAGGGTGACACAATTCGGGCCACACATCTGGTATGTTCCCCATTTAATTTGGAGAGCCCCAAGGAAATGAAGTATCTGTTTATTAACGAATCTGCTCAGGTCCTGTGCTTCCTAAATGAGGGCCACCATCTAAAGAAGCATTTGTGAGCTACAGACCACCAGGGGCACTGCTGCCATTGCCCTACATGGCACTCCTTCCTTTCCCATAATGCTGCCCCCCAGACACCTCCATACCAAATACAAAACTGTAATGATTTCCCGTGAACAAGACCTCTGGGAGATTTGGCAAAATTGGGAGAAACGTTATTTTATAAGGCTAAGATCCAGCCTATGAGACCAGCTTCAGAAACATCTTTTTCCTGGCTTATCCCGCCCTTGTGATGCATTGAACTATTGTTGTTTTTCTTTATTACTCTATACCAATATCCGTACTATACCTCAGAATGGGCAGAGTATGCTTCCCTGATCCTTGACATTAAGCTTGGCCGTGTGACTTTCCTTGGTCAGGGGATATTGGCCTATGCAACAGAGGTAGAGGCCTTAAATGACCTTACAGGATTTGATTTGTTTCTTGTGCCCCAGGGATCTGCTGTGAGAAGAACTTCTCCTGGTAACTGATGCCCTATCAATCTGGTGTCTACAATAAACACACGTGGGGTAAATTGACACCCAACCTACCTGGAGATAGGCCCAGCTGACCCACAGTCTGAAGTAGATTGCCCAGAGGAACCAGCTTAGATTAGCCAAACTGCATTCAGCCTCCTGAGCATATGAATCAATGCTTCTTGTTGTAAACCATTGAGTTTTACAGTGGTTTGTTACATAATGTTATTGTTGGTCATGGCCAACTGATACCATATGGGATAAATGCACACAACTGTCATCCTCAGGTCCTTTCCACCATCCATGTAAAGAAAATGAACCAAATAGACAACTGAGAGCCATCTGTTCATCGATTCTTAAGACATACTCAGATTCTAGCGTCAAACTTATTGTCCAAATCAGTGAGGAATGCAGCTTTATATTACTTCATTATTGAAGGTGAATGTCTCAGGTTACTATGAGTTCAAAACGTATCCAGGGACTCATACAGCTTACTAGGCCTAGAAGGTACAATAGAGGCCATACCATAACTCTCTTCAATGATGCAATATCCTAGGCACAGAAAGGAAAAGTTACTGACAGGAGGCCACACCATAAGACAGTGTCAGGCTTGGGTCCTCTGTCTCCTAACCCAGCACTCTTCGATTGCAACTTTCATAATTTGTAGTTGGTTATTAGGAAAAGTATCTTGTGATTTTTTATTTTTATTATTTATTTATTTATTTATTTATTTATTTACTGAAAGCTTCCTAAATAGCAACAAATTTGTCTAGAAATTTCCTAGACATTAATCATGTCCATTATCTTTTCATTTTTGTAGCTTCTTTCAGGGTCAATGATTTTGACACAGATTTTGATGTGAAACATAAACTCAAAAGGAGTATCTTAGTGAAAGAGAGTAAAATCCAATGAGGATAATTAACTACACCAAATATAGAGATCTATAAAGAGATCTGAGAACTTCTGAACAGTCATTTACTTAAATCTGTTAAGTTATTCTACATGATAATGTGTCATATTAACTAGGAAGATGTACTAAAAGGATTCTTATGAATAGTTATTTGCTTCCTGTCAAGTTTTAATATTTTCAGTTGCTGAAAAATATGTTAGAATTTTAGGGGGTGGAGGAGGTAATGCTCATATTCTTCCAGGGGAAAATTCAACAATACAAAGCAAAATATAGATCTCTGTGAAGGAATTGTTTGCTGTTATTTATATTTTTCTACAAATTCTGAAAGTGTAGAATTAAACTCTGAAGACATAGTAATGGGGATAAGAAACAAAATTATTAAGCAAGGTTGGCTTTGTATTCACAGACAGAATGAAGTTCAAGGTTTGCATGTAGGTTTACCTTTTTTTCAGTGCAAGACACTATTGCCTGGTTTTATGAGCTCAGATTCTCTAGTCAGACTGTCTGCACCTGATCCTAGACTATGCCAATTATTACTTGAATCATCAGAGTAAGCTGTTTAACGTCTGTTTGACAGGTTTCTTCATTTGTGGGCTGAAGGGAATAATGATAATATCTAATACAGAGAGTTGTTTTAAAAGATTAAACTCATTCTATAGGTAATTTTTCTTTAGTTGTACTTGAGATACATAAACAAACAAAAGTAACAAAGATCTTTGCAATCATGAAGCTTATATTCTAGAAATCATAGCCAGACAAAGAAGAAACAATAACCCTAATAAATGAGTAATGATATACTGTGTACTAGAAAATAATAAGCATGATGAGAAAAGCAAAAGTTGAACAGAGTAAAGAAAATCAAGTGTGTTGCAGGGAGGGGTGGGTTGCAATATTAAATAAACGGATGGACCAGATTTCACTGAGATAATGTATTTTGTGCAATGACCCGAAGAAGGGGATGGAGAAGTCATGCATATATCTACAGAGAATATTCATGGATGGGAGAATAAGCTTAAACTTCTAAGATGGGATCAGGAGAATGTTAGAATGTGGAAACTGAGACTCAAGAAAGTTAAATGCCTTGCTTAAGTTTACATGAACCCAGAAGAAAGAGTATTTTGACAGCCTGGAGTATAACGAACAAGAATAAGTGTCTTCAGTTCTCAGAAAACTCACATAATCACCATCTCCTAAGTATGAGATTCCCCATGAGATCCACTCTGATAATGTATACACCATACAATAAATGAATGCACTGATCTTGTAGGACAGTCCTTTTCAAGAATGTTCAAGATAATTTGAGATGCTGGACACTCTTATGCTTATCTTCTTCAAGGTTTTAGTCTCAGAAGGGAGAACCCAAATGCTCATGTGTATAAATGCTCAGCAGTCCTTCTGGCCCAATAAACAGTTTCCCACCATAGCAGACAGATTCTAAAGTTACCACAACTATCTTAACTTCTTGGTACTCAGGCCTTGCTATCTTCCCCTCCCCTTCAGTATGAGTGTGACCTGTGATTTGCTTCTAACCAACAGAATACAGCACAGAATATTACATATACATGGTCATATTTCCTAAGATAGTAATGTCTGTCTTGCTAGAAAACTGTCTTCTTTGCTAGCTCTGAAGAGGCAAGCTGTCATGTTGCGAACTGCCCTAAGAAGAAGGCTACATGATAAGGAACTGAGAGCAGTCAATAACCAACAGCCAAAGCCGGGCATGGTGGCTCACACCTGTAATCCCAGCACTTTGGGAGGCCGAGCTGAGTGGACCACTTGAGGTCAGGGGTTTGAGACCAGCCTGGTCAACATAGTGAACCCTGTCTCTACTAAAAATACAAAAATTGGCCAGGTGGGATGGCAGGCGCCTGTAATCTCAGCTACTTAAGAGGCTGAGGTGAAAGGATTGCTTGAACCCAGGAGGCAGGGGTTGCAGTGAGCCAAGATCTCGCCACTACACTCCAGCCTGGGTGACAGAGCAAGACTTAGTCTCAAAAAGAAAACAAATTGTAGGGACATGGATGCAGCTGGAAACCATCATTCTCAGCAAACTATCGCAAGAACAGAAAACCAAACACCGCATGTTCTCACTCATAGGTGGGAATTGAACAATGAGATCACTTGGACTCTAGAAGGGGAACATCACACACTGGGCCCTATTATGGGGAGGGGGGAGTGGGGAGGAATGGCACTGGGAGTTATATCTGATGTAAATGACGAGTTGATGGGTGCTGACGAGTTGATGGGTGCAGCACACCAACATGGCACAAGTATACATATGTAACAAACCTGAACATTATGCACATGTACCCTAGAACTTAAAGTATAAAAAACAAACAAACAAAAAAAAGAAAACAAAACGAATAAACAAAAAAACCTAACAGTCAGCAGGAAACTGAGACTTTCAACCTCACAAACTGTGAAGTCCTGTATTCACTCAGCAGCCATACAATATTGGAGGAAAATCCTTCCCCAGTGGAACCTCAGATGAGAAACCAGCCCCAGCCAACACAGACTGTGGCCTTGCAGAAGACTTAGGTAAATTGTACTTCCTGACCCACAGAAACTATGAAATAAATGCATATTTTTAAGCCAATATTTTTGTGGTAATTTGTTAGATAGCAATAGACAGCAAATATACTCACTCATCTTACTAGAGACCCATTTAAAGAAAGTTGTATAGGAGGGAACCGAGGAGGTCATAGGAGTATACAAGTTAGATCTGCTTCAAGACAGAACCTGCAAGAGTGGACTTCAGCTTCCGAAGACATGGCGGCGGGATAAAGAAGCAAAATTATTAAGCAGGGTTGGCTTTGTATTTAAAGGCAATATGAAGTTCACAGAGTTTTGGTTCATTACTCTACTGTGCAGAGCGTAATGAACCAAAACTACCAGGTCCCATAGGCAGGTGATCCATTCGGTGTTCCCACTGCTCACCACATTTGAACTCTTAGCCAATGACTAAGCAATGACTGATGATATTAAAGTAGAGACATTTCTGCTTAATGTGGGACTCCTCTTTGGGACTCCCTATGAACCTGGCCGAGATTTTCTCAGAGTTCCATAGCAGTTCAAGTCTCTTCCTTCATTCCCTCTCTTATTGCCAGTGTCAGATAGTCCTTGTGGTCTAAAGCCATTTCTCTCTCTTTTTTTTTGTTCTGCTCTCCTTTATTCTTCATAGGTGCCTCCCGCAGTAAATCTCATTCTATCTTGGTATCAGCTTCCCTGACAACTCAAATGGACACAAGGACCTTTTGATACATTTGTGATTGTTCTTAACTGAAATTTCAGCATCAGGCTAGGCTAGAAAGGCAGTCTCATATAGTGGGAAACACACAAAGAGTCAGCAGAGCAACATTCATCCCCAGCTCTGCTACTACCAATAATCCCTGTTAACACTGATCATGTCCTTATGTCCCTTGAGCTTTCTTTTGGTTAAAATGAGAGTGTTGAATTAGATGATCTTTGAAGTTTTCCTTTTTCTTTATTTTTTTCACTAAATGTAAAAAGAGAAGCAGATACTAAAAATGACAAAAATAAGCACAGTATAAAAGTGAGGAGCATACATAACTGAGAGATAAAAAAGAAAATAGACAAGTAGAACTGATGAAAGGATTAGAAAAAAAAAAGAATCCACAATACTTTATTGATCACTGCCAACAGTCCTGGTTTCCATCCTGATACTTTTCATTTCTTTTTTAAATTTTTTGGAACTAGTGTTTATTTAGCTGTTATAGTTACAGCGGGCTCGCTTTAAGCCATCTCACTCTACTAGGGATTTCAGATGGTAAAATCCCCAGGGTTTATCTAAGGTGAAGACCAGTTTTCTGTGCTTTTCTTTTTCCTTGTGTGGTCCCCATGGACCCAGTCTGCTTTGCCTTCCTCTTTAACTATACACAGTCATTCCCTTGGGGCTCCTTTCCCTCCCACATTTGCCTCCTCAGTGGTTTATCCTTTCTCCAGATTAAACTTTTCTTGGTGCATTCAAACCCAAATACATATCCTTTCGGTTTTCAAGTTTTTACTGCATATTCCTTTGGGGAAACAGTCAGAAGATAATACAAGGACAAGCACAGGGGCATTTGGAGTTTTAAGAAATCTTACAAAGTTCATAGTTTCACTGTACATGGTCTGTAGTCCTTGCTGCTGTGACTTCTATACAAAAAGGCACATTGGATTCAAAGTCTTTTCTCAGTGTTTCCTCCAGTTTCCATTTCCCTCTGATGCATTCCTTTCTCTAACTCTGAAGACCCACTTCTCCACAAAGCACCTTCTTCCTGGTTGAAAAAAAAAGGTGGGATCCTGGACAGAAACACATAGAGATAAAATATGTCCATTCATATGCCCACTAGAATCAAATGTGCTCTAGTATATAGATAAAAAGAGTTGTTGGCAGGTGATATTTTCCAAAGGTGACCATGACAACATCTCTCATTCCTCATGGTCTTCTACATGCTATGTGATCATGGCAACAAGTCTTTGAAAAGTGATGACTATGTCTTTTCCCCCTGAATCTAGAAGGGATTGTGACTAACTTTATCAACACAATATTGTAGAGATGACATTATGTGACATTTCAGACTAGTTTATTATAAACAGAAAAACTTCTGTCTTTTCTCTTTGGACATTTTGCACTGCATCCTCAGAGGCCACTTAAAATATCTGACTATTTTAAGGCCACACGATGCTATGAGGAAGCCCAGGCCACAGAGAGAAGCCTTATGAAGATGATCCAGATGAAAAGCCCAGCTGAGGTCCGAGCCTATAGCTAGCATCAACTGTCTGTTGAGAGGGAAGATGCTTCCAGATATTTTCAGCATCCAGCCATAGAGTACCCACCCCACCTCGCTGATGAGTCTTTCCAGCTAAGGTCTCAACATGAGGGGAGAGGGGCAGAGACAAATGATTTTCTTAGTTTGAATTCATGACATACGGACTTCAGGAGATGATTAAAAATATTTTGTGGCCAGCTGCGGTGGCTCATGCCTGTAATCCCAGCACTTTGGGAGGCCCAGGCAGGTGGAACACCTGAGGTCTGGAGTTCAAGACCAGCCTGGCCAACATGGTGAAACCCCATCTCTACTAAAAGTACAAAATTTAGCCAGGTGTGGTGACGGGCACCTGTAATCCCAGCTACTGGGGAGGCTGAGGCAGGAGAATTGCTTGAACTAGGGAGGCTGAGGTTGCAGTGAGCCAAGATCAGGTCATTGCACTCCAGCTTGGGCGACAAGAGAGAGACTCCATCTCAAAAACAAAATGAAAAAAAAAAAACACATGTAAGCTGCTAAGTATGGGCATTTTTGATGAAGAAACAATAACCAGAACATGGTTAGAAAGAACGCATTCAGTTCAGTTGTGATATTCTGAAGTTATTGTTCTCATTCCCTGCCTGGTATAGTTCTTTTGGTTTCTATTTTTATTTTTATTTTTTTTTAGTTTTTTCATTCTAAAACCAGAAATTTGCCTTATTGTCATTTCATAGACTCCTGATATATCATTTTTTCATTTAACTTACCTACAATTGTTTTCTTTTCTGTGCAGCCAATGAATGTAAGCTTGTTCTGTATACTTTTGTACTGATACCGTATCAGTGAAATACATTAACTAGAAAGCATGCTTCTAATAATGGTAACAAGAGATCTTTCTTAAATCTCCATTCCCTACAGTTATTGGACTGAAATTTCTGGCAAGGATAAATTTATTATGTTAGGTAGCATAGAAACCCTAAGCAAATGGGACACAGAACAATTGTATATTAATGAAGGGGGAAAAAGGGGGAGTTACCAAAAAACACAGATTACATATAGTTTTTCACACTTTGAGTTGAAGTGTCTCATCTAACGTTCCCAGACATCATTTGGAGCCTCATAATCTATTAGGAATTTCTTTTTCAACTAAGAATAGCCTTATTAGTTTCTAAGTTAATTGATGTTTGGACTCTTTTCAAATAGAACAAATTCATGTTGACTTGGTTAAATTATTTCTTTGATACATACAAATGGAAAACTAGCTCTAAACCCATTAGTTTATTGCTGTTGTATAACCTTAAAAATTTTTACAGTTTAGTCAAAAAGAAGCTATATGTCCAATTGATTTTTTTACTGTAAAATGTTAATTTAGTGTGATAAACTCTGATATTGCTGCTGTATGACATGGTCTTCTCTCAGTGTCCTCTTGTTTCAGTGTGCCAGATGAGAAGATAATTCTTCCAAAGCACATTTTATACTATCAGTCCTTAGTGGGACATATCATGATATCATTTTGTGTGAAGGTATAATTCCTGTATTTAGTATTTTTTTTCTCATGACCGTAAAAGAATATTCAGTGTTAATAATAAAACTAAGTTTAAATACAGTCACTACACTTCTGTATTACTCAGAGTTCTAGAGGGACATAACTAATAGAACATACGTATATGTGTGTACATGAAAGGGAGTTTATGAAGGAGAATTGACTCACATGATCACAAGGAAAAATCCCATGGTAGGCTCTCTGCAAGCTGAGAAGCAAGAAAGCCAGTGGTGGATCAGTCTGAGTCCCAGAACCTCAAAAGTAGGAAAGCCAACAGTACAGTGTTCAGTCTGTGGCCAAAGGCCCAAGAGCCCTGGCAAACTGCTAGTCTAAGCCTAAGAGTCCAAAAGCTAAAGAACTGGGAGTCTGATGTGTGAGGGCAGGAAGCATCTAGGAAAAGACAAAGATGAAGACTGGAAGACTCTAATTCTGCTCTTCTATCTTCTCCTACTTGCTTTATTCTAGCCACGATGGCAGCTGATTACATGGTATACACCAACTAATCGGAATGAGGGTGGGCTTGCTTCTCCCAGGCCACTGAATCAAATGTTAACCTCCTTTAGCAACACCTTCACAGACACACTCAGGAACAATACTTTGCATCCTTCAATCCAATCAAGTCGACACTCAATATTAACCATCATGAGTTCATCCATTCAACTTGAACCCATATGAATTTTCTGAAATAATACATAAGCCTCAAATAAAGACAGTAATAAGCTCTTAATTATGCCTAATGTAATACAGCTATCCTTCGCACAACTGGAAGCACACTAATCCTTAAACTAAATGCTATTACATAAAGTTAACACTTAAATGATGATATGAAGACAGTAAATTTTATGTCACATGATAAAGGAAATAAAATAAAGATATTTTCTTAGCACAAGTGTATATATGCACAAATATGTTCTTAACAAAAGGAAAAGGAAATACTCATGACAATTACAGTCATTGTTTCTGCAACTGGTCAGGTGGTCATAGCTAGTATTGATAACTACCATCTTCTACTAACCATTCTATATTCCCGTTGCCCTCAACAAGCGCCTCCACTGGTCATGGTTTTCTACCTGATGGAGTGACCCAAACCTTCATTTCTGAAGGGTCTGGGTCATTTGTAGTCCTGCCTGGATTGGGCTGTTGCAGTTTTCCATTGACATTAATCGCAGAGCATGGTAATCCTAAGAGATGCCTTAATGGATCTCTTGAATTCCATGCATACTCTTCCTTACCTCCATTGTGGAGTAGTAGACTGATTTCATCTTCATAGTTTGGGTCAGTCACCCCAGCCAACACTGTAACTCTCTTCTTATCCTGTTGACTTAGAGGTAGGAGAAGCCCAACGTGTCCAGGTGGCAATTGTAATTTCCAGTTTAATGGAATCATTGTGTCTACTGGTGGCAGCATTCCTGCCTCTGGAACTAAGACCTTTAGGCCAGCAGAACATAATATTGTCGGAACAGGGAGCAAAAGTTTTGCTAGTGAGTCACTAAAGGTGATGGTAAATTGTGCCACTTCCACTTTCACCCCTTGATCCCTGAACCTGTGAATTCCAACTATGGGGGAAACAGCACCATATATTTGATGCTGATTCAGAGCATACACAGCCTTCTGGAGAACTTTGCCCCAGCCCTGCAAAGTATTGTCACCTAGTTGGTGGGTAATTGTGATTTCAAAAGGCCATTCCACCCTTCTATCAAACCAGCTGCTTCAGGGTGAAGGGAAACATGGTAAGACCAGTGAATTCCATGAGCATGAGCCCACTGCCACACTTTTTTAGCCATAAAGTGAGTGCCTTGGTCAGAGGCAGTGCTGTGTGGAATACCATGACAGTGGATAAGGCATGCTGTGAATCCACAGATGGTAGTCTTAGCAGAACAGTTGTGTGCAGGATAGGCAAACCCATATCTGCAGTAAGTGTCTATTCCAGTGAGGACAAACCACTGCCCTTTCCATGATGAACAGGTCCAATACAATCAACCTGTCACCAAGTAGCTTTCTAATCACCCCAAGGAATGGTGCCATATCGAGGGCTCAGTGTCAGTCTCTGCTACTGCCAAATTGGCACTCAGCAGTGGCCATAGCCAGGTCAGCCTTGGTGAGTGGAAGTCCATGTTGCTGAGCCCACGTGTAACCTCTGTCATTGCCACCATGGCCACTTTGTTCATGGGCCCATTGGGCAGTGGTAGCAGGGGTGGCTGGGGAAAGCGGTTGAGTAGTATCCACAGAATGAGTCATCTTATCCACTTGATTATTAAAGTCCTCTTCTGCGGAGATCACCATTTGGTGAGCAAACACATGAGATACAAATATCTACAGAGTTTTTGACCACTTAGAGTTCCATCCACATACCTCTTCCCCAAATTTCTTTGTCACCAATTTTCCAATCATGCTTCTTCAAGTCCCTGACCATCCAACCAAACCGTTGGCTACAGCCCAAGAATCAGTACATAATCACACATCTGGCCATTTCTCCTTCCAAGCAAAGTGCAAAACCAAAAGCAGTGCTTGAAGTTCTGCCCACTGGAAAAACTTCCTTTTGCCACTGCCCTTCAGGGGTGTCCTAGAAAGGGACTGTAGTGTTGCAGCTGTCCACTTTCTGGTTATGCCTGCATATAGTGCAGACCCATCTGTGAAACAGGCCCTAGCCTTCTCTTCCTCTCTCAGCTGATCATAGGGAACTCTCCATGAGGCCATTTGTGCAGGCTGGCGAAGAGTAGGCAGGGTGGCAGGAGTGGAGACCATGGACATTTGAGCCACTTCCTCATGTAACTTACTTGTGCCCTCAGGAACTGCTCGAGCCTGATCATGTATATACCACTTCCATTTGATGATGGAATGCTGCTGTATACACCTACTTTATGGCTAGACAGTTCAGAAAGCACTCACTTCATGATAGGCAGTTCAGGTTGCATGGTGACTTGATGACTCATCGTCAATTGTTCAGTTTCTACCACAGCCCAGTAACAGGCCAAAAGCTGTATTTCCAAAGGAGAGTTGTTATTTGCAGAAGACGGCAGGGCCTTGCTCCAAAATTCTAAAGGCCTCCACTGTGATTCACCTACGGGGGCCTACCAAAGGCTCCAAACAGCATCGCTGCCACTGACACTTCAAGCACCATTGGATCTACTTAATCATATGGCCCAAGTTGCAGAGAAACTTGAACAGTAGCCTGGACCTGTTGCAGAGTCTTCTATTCTGGACCCAACTCAAAATTGGCAGCCTTTAGGGTCACTGGATAAATGGGCCAAAGTAACAGACCCAAATGAGGATTGTGTTTCCTCCAAAATCTAAATAGGCTCACTAGATGTTACGTCTCTTTTTTTTCTTTTTTTTTTTTAGATGGAGTCTCACTCTGTCACCCAGGCTGGAGTGCACTGGCATGGTCTCAGCTCACCGCAACCTCTGCCTCCCAGGATCAAGTGATTCTTCTGCCTCAGCCTCCCAAGTAGCTGTGACTACAGGTGTGTGCCACCACACCTGGCTAATTTTATATATATATAATATATATATATTATATTATAATATAATATATATATATTATAATATATATATATTATAATATAATATATTATATATAATATATTATATATAAATATTATATATATTATATATATCTATATTACATATATCTAATTATATATATATATATAGAGAGAGAGAGAGAGAAAGAGAGAGAGAGACGGGATTTCACTGTGTTGGCCAGACTGGTCTCAATCACCTAACCTCTTGATCCACCTGCCTCTGCCTCCCAAAGTGCTGGGATTACAGGCGTGAGCCACAGTGCCCAGCCAACATTATGTCTCTTTCTTGGTTGTAGGAGGGGCCAAATGCAGCAATTTATCCTTCACCTTGGAAGTAATATCTTGACATGTCCCATACCACCGAACCCCGAGACATTTTACTGAGGTAGAAATTCTGTGAATTTTAGTCAGATTTATTTCCCATCCTCCCACGTGTAGATGTCTCATCAGTAAGTTCAATGTGTTTACTACTTCTTGCTCACTCAATCCAATTAGCATAATGTCATCAATGTAATGGACCAGTGTGATGTCTTGTGGGAGGGAAAAGAGGTCAAGATCTCTGCGAACTAGATTGTGACACTAAGCTGGAGAGTTGATATACCTCTGAGGTAGGACAGTGAATGTATCTGCTAGCTGAAGGCAGATTGCTTCTGTGGGACCTTATGGACAGGAATGGAGAAAAAAAGCATTTGCCAAATCAATGGCTGCATACCAGGTGCCAGTAGATGTGTTAATTTGCTCAAGCAACAAAACCTCATCTGATACAGCAGCTGCAATTGGAGTCATCACTTGGTTAAGCTTATGATAATCCATGGTCAATTTCCAAGATCCATCTGTCTTCTGTACCGACCAAATAGGAGAGTTGAAAGGGATGTGATGGGAAGCACCATCCCTGTGTCTTTCAAGTCCTCGATGGTGGCACTAAGCTCCGCAGTCCCTCTAGGGATGTGACATTGTTTCATTGTTTTTCTTTACTAGTTTTTTAGGTAGAGACGTCTCTAATGGCTTTCATTTGGCCTTTCCCACCATAATAGCCCTCATCTTACCAGTTAGAGAGCCAATGTGAGGTTCTGCCAGCTGCTAAGTACATCTATGCCAACTCTGCATTCTGGCACTGGGGAAATGGCCACAAGATGAGTCCAGGGACCCATCGGGCCTACTGTAAGTTGGACCTGAGCTAAAACCCCATTAATTCTCTGACCTCCATAAGCCCCTACTTTAACTGGAGGACCACAGTGACATTTTGGAGTCCCTGGAATCAACGTCATGGCCAGCATTCAGTAGTTCCCCAAAAGTCTGATCATTCTCCTTTACCCAATGTAAAGTTACTGCAGCAAAAGGCCAGAGGTCTCCCTGGGGAAAGATGGGAGAAAAAAACACTGCATGAATTGTTGGTAGTGCAGTGGGCTTCTTCCTCAAAGAGACATGACCTCCCCTTTATTCAAGGCATTCTGTGTCCGTAAACTGGCTCAAGTCTGGAAAGTGATTGAGGGGCTTATGATTCCCTGTTTTTGTAATTCAAATTAGTATTTTGTCCACTCAACCTGGAAGTTTTCTGCTTATATAATTTAAGTAAGAATGCAATAAGCTTCCTATCAATTTCACTTCTAGAAACAACATTATTAATTAACCAAAGACAGAGCTGTACCTGAGTCAGACTATTCTGATTACTGCTTTGCCTCTGTTGTCCATTATGGTAGCTATGTCCACTTTGCCTTTGAGGGTTGAATGCCACCACTTGGCCCCTGACACTTTGGGATCCAATTATTCCCCTTACATTTAAATTTTGTAGTTGAGTGACTGCAGTTCCCACTGTAAGAACTGACATACAGAAAAGAGTCATCACACAGCTCTTCAAGGATACAGATGCTGCCCTCTCAAATCTATTTCATAAGATATTGGTGAAGGGTATGTCTTCTGAACCCTCCCAGCTGGGATGAGTAGGTCTAAATTAAATAATCCACTCCAGCATCCAAATCTCTGTAAGCCTTTGGATGCCTTCCTCTGCTTTAAATCAATAGAGGTCAGGCATTTCCAGCTCACTCACAGTGAAGTAAGCTTTTAATCCATATTCGAGCTAACCAAGCAAATAAACTATTATAACCTTTTCTAACTCCCCAAACCGCAACATTAAATGCAGAGTCCTTACTTAGTGGGGTTGTATCAATAAATTCAGCCTGATCCAACTTTATGTTCCTTCCGCCATTATCCCATACCCTAAATATCCATTCCAGTGCCTTCCCTCCAGATTTCTGCTTATATAAGTTAGTAAACTCAAGCAGTTCTTTAGGAGTATAGTACATCTCCTTGTGGGACACACTCTGAGCCTCACCTCTAGGAGCCTGCTGGGACTTGAGTCTAGTTGTAGGTCTAGAAGCAGACAGAGGTGTTGGGGGTGGTTCCTGAGGAGAATTAGCGTTGTCTTGCCTGTCAAGTGCCTCAGAGGAGGCCATCATTGTTGCCCTAGGCAGTGCATGGTTAATCTCCTCAGACAAATGTGGGAAAGCTGATGGCAGCATGGGTGATGAAGGGGATGTTCTACCACTTGCGGTGGGGAGGCTGTTTCCTCCGGCAAAAAAAAAAAAAAAAAAAAAGGCTCATCAGAATTTAGGACCTCGGTGCCCCCAGCCTCATCAGGGCCCTCTCACAGGGCCCCACTCCAAGTTGCAGGGTCCCATTCTTTTCCAATCAATGGTCTCACTTTAACAGTGGACACCTGGCGAAGCTATACATACATCTTTTGTTGCAGGTCAGCCACTTGCACAATAAGAGCTTGTGTCTGATTTTCCACAATTTCAGCCCCTTCTCCACAGGAGATAAGATTCTTACTCAGGGCAGTCTTAGAAGATTTGAGGCTCAGTATGTGCTTCGGGAACTGAGAGACAGAATCTCTAAGTTCATCATTTTCTTTCTTCCCTTTGTCCACTGAACTTAGGAGCAACCAAACAACTTCATTATATTCCTTGGTTCTCTGCATATGGTCAAAGTTATGTATAGTCGCTAAACTTCTTGCCTCTCAAGAGCGGTGAATCAGGAGTATAAAATACATTTATTTTGCATAATTCTCTAACCAGTTCACCCCAAAACCTATCAGTGTTCTCCACACTATTAGAAGTAGAGTCCTTAGCCTTTTGGGGTCTAATCATATTAAGCAACCAACTCCAGAAACCCCTAAACAACTAAAAATCTACATTCTCAAAATTCTCTTCCTTTAGAACCAATCCTGGCACCAAAATCTGTATTAATCAGGGTTCTCTAGAGGGACAGGACTAACAGGATAAATGTATATATGAAAGGAAGTTTACTAAGGAGTATTGATTCACAGAATCACAAGTTGGAGTCCCACAATAGGCTGTCTACAAGCTGAGGAGCAAGGAAGCCAGTCTGATTCCCAAAACCAGAAAAGATGGGAAGCTGACAGTGCAGCCTTCAGTCTGTGGCCAAAGGCCCAAGAGCCCCTGGCAAACCACTGGTGTAGGTTCAAGAGTCCAAAAACTGAAGAACTTCAAGTCCAATGTTAGAGTGCAGGAAGCAGTCGGCATGGGGGAAAGATGGAGGCCAGAAAACTTAGTCTAATCGTTCCACGGTCTGCTTTTATTCTGGCCACACTGACAGCTGATTTATTAGATGGTACCCACCAAGATTGACGGTGGGTCTGCGTTTCCCAGTCCACTGACTCAAACGTTAACCTCCTTTGGCCACACCCTCACAGAAATACCCAGGATCAATATTTTGCATCCTTCAATCCAGTCAGTTCACACTCAATATTAAACATCACAACTCAGAAATAAAATAGATGTAGCTCACTGGTCCAAAGTTAACATAAGAAAGATGATGACACGGGAAAGTATTAGGTCTATACTCAAGGCTCAGCTGTATTATTTAGGAAACAAACTTGGGATTTCCTTTTATACTCTTTGCTTATACTCTCTCCTCAAATGTCTTTCATTTCACAGCATTTTTCTTTTTTAAGTTTAGTTAGTTAAGTAAAATTGAATTAGAGAATAACTCAACCACAAAGGCTTTGTATTTTTTTAGCTGATGCTGATATTGATGAGAACTACATATGAACATAACTATGTTTAGATTCACAGCCTGCCCAATGTCAGTGAATCACTCTGTCTCCAGAAGTTGTCCACAGGTCACCCACAACAATAGACCCAACCACTTGGCAATAAATAATGTTCAATTCAAGAAATGTTTATTCAGATTACTAGGTAGGACTCATGGCATAAACTTTGCATTATAGGTGTTTTCTCTAAAACATATTCTATCTACAGAAATTTTATATCTGTTCTTGAGAGGAGAGCTAGCCAGCAGACAATATTTACTTGGACTATATTCAACGGCTGAGTGTATTAATAGCATTAACAAAATAAAGACAGATGTTATTTTTGCCCTTCTTTAATACAAGCAGCCTTTATTAATGCAATGCTTTTATTAATTGAAGTACAGCTTTAATTTTAACTAAAATTTTCCTAATGCTTGTACAAAGAGAGTTGAAATGTCTCCATAAGATGACATTATACACATAGTACAATATGGGCACTAACTGGGTTGAAAACAACAGAACAGTTAGAGAGATATATTGAATATTAATAAACTATGTCTAGATTTTCATTTTACTGCTTTTTCTATTATTTCTAATGTGGTAAAGTATTACATCTCTTTCTTCTCTGTTAAACGAAATATTACCTTAGAACTGCTCTTCTGATTCAATGTCTAAAATCATGAAATAAAAAGCACCTTAACTCTAATGTTGTTTTTTTAAAAAATGAGAAGCTTATTTCAGGGGAAGTCATCTTTTAAACATTTTCTGAGTTGAAATCAGAAAATCTGAGTGCTGGAGAAGAGATTCAATTCCAGGAAATCTGAGGCCAAAACTTAACAATACACTATGTTACCTTACAAATGATGTAATCAAACAGAAAGACAAATAATAATAGATACAAGAAGAGAATGAATAGATGATAGATTCATAGAGCTACAAGTATATAAATGTTCATTACTTTGTTGTTTATAGCAATACAAAGTTGGAAAAACATAGTCTCACTATAGAGAATTAGTTAAAAATAACATCCACATCAAAAGCCTTCTATACAATTAGCAAAAGTGATGACTCAAAAAGATAGTTTTGTTAACATAGTAACATATCCTTCATACATTTCTGCAAGAAAAGTGAAATGTTAAAAACAGGTTCACTATGATCTTATTTTTGTAAATATACATCCTCTTCCCCCCAAAATCCTAAAAGCTGCTATTCAATCAACTAGCCAAACTTTTAAGATCTCTAATCTCCAGATAGAAGATTGTTTATTTTCTTTTCGCTTTCTTGATTTTTATTTTTCTGTAGTAATCAGGAATAATCATGAGGGAAAACTTCATAAATTCAATTATAAACTATCTTAAAATAATTAAAATAAAAACACTGCCTTTTAATATTTGTGAGATTTGGCCAAATCGTAATTAACTCTGAAATTAACCTCATACCTTATAGGTTTTTGAAGAAAATAATTAACCATTCAAGATCAGATATTAAAAGAAAAATACATTTTGAAAAAAATTAGTAAGAATATTATAAACCTGAAAGGAGAAATAGGTATATTTGAAAATAACATATAAGAGTGGCAAAATATAAAGTGTTAAATGAAATATATACCTCTTATAAAAACCTGATTAAAAATACTGCAACAAAATATTAGAAATTTGAAGGAAAATGTAAAATAAGATGGATAGATTATGGTGGTTAAGTTTGTGGGCACAGGTGTCAATTATGTGAGGTTGAATTTTAATTTCTGAATGTACAAGGTATGTGATTTGGGGCAATTTACTTAACCTAGTTTTTCCTCATCTAAATAAACAGGGATAACATTAATATGTCTCTAATAGTGTTATTTTGAGGATAAATTGAGATCATATAAATAATGTTATTACTCATGGTAATAACTTATAAAATATTGAAGTAATTGATTTTCTAGAAGTAAAATTGATTCAAAAGGAGAAGAAAATATCAAGAAGCAAATAGTCTACTTTTCAAAGATGAACTTATCGTGATAAACCTTTATCTTAGCATTTTGCTCACAATGATCTCCCTCTCTCCCTTTCTCTAAATCTTAATTTAAAGTTTATTTTTAAGTTATCCTTTCAGTATTTATGGTAGGCTGAATAATGCACCCCCATCAAAATATCCATGCTCTAATTTCCAGAACTTGTGAATAGATTACATTCCATGTCAAAAGGGTCTCTATAGATACGAGTAAGGTTCAGAACACTGAGGTAGAGAGATTATCTTGAACTATCCAGGTAGACTCAATGTCATATGAACCCTTAAAAATGGATAACCATTTATTTTTGGCTTCAGACGGAGATAAGATGATAAAAGACAGGTCAGAGAGAAATTCGATACTGCTGTCTTTGAAGTTAGAAGAAGGAAACTCTAGGAAAATAATGTGGATAGCCTGTGGAAACTGGAAAAAGCAAGGGAATCAATTATCCCCTAGAGCTTCCAAAAAGAAACGCAGCCCTACAGACATCTTGATTTTAGCCTAGTGAGAACTGTGTGAGGCTTCAAAGCCATGTAACTGTAAGATCATAACTTGAGTTGTTTTAGGCCACTATGTTGGTGGTAACTTGTTACAGCAGCAATAGAAACTTAACACAGTATTATATTGTGATATTCAAATACAACCATGTACATGGTCTTGTTTCCCCAGCTAATACAAGCTCTCTGAGGTCAGGCAGAGAATTCTACATCTCTGTGTGTAACCTGTAGCAACTAGCATGTTGCTTTACATATAGATGGGAGTGCTCACTATTTATTGATTTCACTCTCCTCTTCCCTATTATACTCTACAATTTATTTCTCTGTACATCCAGTGAATCTCAAGTAGTCAGGCTTATTTGGATTAATGTAGGTAGGTTTTTAGTTACAGGGTTTGGAATTAGCACAGGCACCCAAATGGCAGAATCCCCAAGTCCTTTCAGAAATAGCTTCCCTTCATACAGACTCTGCCATCTGAAATATTAATGCAACAATCATCTTTTATTCTAATCACAAGCATTTCCTCCTAATAACCCATGATTTCACTAGCTGCTTGCTTTAATTACTGTATAGGCACTCATGCACCACAAAGAAAATATGAATTACACATAGACTACACCACTTCCTTCAGAGAAGTGCACTGCTGATTGATGTCAAGGCCATAATCAGATGCCATATTGGCTGGGCTCAAAAGATAGACTATTTATAGCAAAACAAAATACACATATTTAACAAGAGAAAAGTAAGAGGCAACTAGAAAGAAAAGACAGTCATAAAGATTCATGGTGTGCTTACACAAATTTTTTTAAAAAAGGTATAAATGTAGTTTGAACATTAATACTACATATTTTTGAATAAAAATCACATATAATATTTTTAAATTATTTTCAAGTTGTTTTTAAATTAAACATTTTGAAGAGAGCTATTACCTAGTATTGAACTTGGAATGTAATTCTGAAATAATTTGTTCAGCCTTTCAGCCAAAGCAGGAATCCATTCTCTAATTTTAATATATTGACTTATTGATTTAAGTTATTTGTTATTTGTTTGTTTGTTTGGTTTTGAAAAAAATAGCAAAACCTGAAATATGCATGATGCTTAACAGATCAGACTGTGAAGTCAGGAAGTGAAGAAGTTCAGAAAATAACCATTGCTTTAATTTTCAACAAATGTCATTATCAACTACGGGGCTGGGAAAGCATAATGACTAGCCAGGAGCATAGCATTAAAGGTATGGGAAAGTAATGAGACACTTAAGAATGTTTGAAGCAGTCAAAAGAGGCATGTTCTGCCTCTGTTATTTATTTGTCGTGTGACACATAGAAGTCACTTATTCTCTCTTAACCTCAGTTTTGAAGTTAGAAAAGAATGATAATACAAATGAAATAATCTTAAAAATTAATTTCATCTCTGTATAAGTGATCTCTCTAAAATATTTTCTCAGGTATTAAATTGGTATAAAAGAATTTAGTTTCATCAAGTTATATTGATTTATAGTACATATTTCTTTATTTCTTTTTAAACATACTTTCAAATTTTATTTTAGATTCAGAGGGTACACATACAGGTTTTTTACATGGGTATATTGAATGACGCTGAGGTTGACAGTATGATGCATCCCATCACCCTGGTAGTGAGCATAGTACTCAAATAGGTAGTTTTTCAATGATTCCTACTCATACCTCCCTCCTCTGTCTACCAGTCTCCAGTATCTGTTGGTGCCATCTTTATATCCATGAGAACCCAATGTTTAGCCACCATTTATAAGTGAGAATATGTGGTAATTAGTTTTTTGTTTCTTTTGTGTGTGTGTTTCCTTACCTAGGAAAATGGCTTCTAGATTCATTCATTTTGCTTGCAAAGGACAGGATTTCATTCTTTTTTAATGACTGTGTAGTATTTCCTGGTGTATATGTACCACATTTCCTTTATTCAATCCACCGTGACTCCTTGTCTTTGTTATTGTGAATAGTGCTACAATGAACATATGTGCATGTCTTTATGGTAGAATAATTTATATTCCTTTGGGTGTATACCCAGTAATGAGATTGCTGGATCAAGTGGTAGTTGTATTTGCTCATTTTCATACTTCCATAAAGAACTGCCTGACACTTGGTAATTTACAAAGAAAAGAGGTTTACTTGACTCACAGTTCTGCATTGCTGGGGAGGCCTCAGGAAACTTACAATCATGGTGGGAGGGGAAGTAGGCATGGAACTTCTTCACATGGCAGCAGGAAGATGTGTTAATAAGTGAAGTGGGAAGAGCCCCTTATAAAACCATCAGATCGGACAGACACAGTGGCTCATGCCTGTAATCCCAGCAGTTTGGGAGGCCAAGGCAGGTGGATCACCTGAGGTAAAGAGTTCAAGATCAGGGATGAAGCCCACTTGATCATGGTGGATAAGCTTTTTGATGTGTTGCTGAATCCGGTTTGCCAGTATTTTATTGAGGATTTTTGCATCGATGTTCATCAGGGATATTGGTCTAAAATTCTCTTTTCTTGTTGTGTCTCTGCCAGGCTTTGGTATCAGGATGATGTTGGCCTCATAAAATGAGTTAGGGAGGATTCCCTCTTTTTCTATTGATTGGAATAGTTTCAGAAGGAATGGTACCAACTCCTCCTTGTACCTCTGGTAGAATTCAGCTGTGAATCCATCTGGTCTTGGACTTTTTTTGGTTGGTAGGCTATTAATTATTGCCTCAATTTCAGAGCCTGCTATTGGTCTATTCAGGGATTCAACTTCTTCCTGGTTTAGTCTTGGAAGAGTGTAAGTGTCCAGGAAATTATCCATTTCTTCTAGATTTTCCAGTTTATTTGCGTAGAGGTGTTTATAGTATTCTCTGATGGTAGTTTGTATTTCTGTGGGGTCGGTGGTGATATCCCCTTTATCATTTTTAATTGCGTCGATTTGATTCTTCTCTCTTTTCTTCTTTATTAGTCTTGCTAGTGGTCTGTCAATTTTGTTGATCTTTTCAAAAAACCAACTCCTGGATTCACTGATTTTTTGGAGAGTTTTTTGTGTCTCTATCTCCTTCAGTTCTGCTCTGATCTTAGTTATTTCTAGCCTTCTGCTAGCTTTCGAATGTGTTTGCTCTTGCTTTTCTAGTTCTTTTAATTGCGATGTTAGAGTGTCAATTTTAGATCTTTCCTGCTTTCTCTTGTGGGCATTTAGTGCTATAAATTTCCCTCTACACACTGCTTTAAATGTGTCCCAGAGATTCTGGTATGTTGTATCTTTGTTCTCATTGGTTTCAAAGAACATCTTTATTTCTGCCTTCATTTCGTAATTGGAAAAAACTGCTTTAAAGTTCATATGGAACCAAAAAGGAGCCCGCATCTCCAAGACAATCCTAAGTCAAAAGAACAAAGCTGGAGGCATCACGCTACCTGACTTCAAACTATACTACAAGGCTACAGTAACCAAAACAGCATGGTACTGGTACCAAAACAGAGATATAGACCAATGGAACAGAACAGAGTCCTCAGAAATAATACCACACATCTACAGCCATCTGATCTTTGACAAACCTGAGAGAAACATGAAATGGGGAAAGGATTCCCTATTTAATAAATGGTACTGGGAAAATTGGCTAGCCATAAGTAGAAAGCTGAAACTGGATCCTTTCCTTACTCCTTATACGAAAATTAATTCAAGATGGATTAGAGACTTAAATGTTAGACCTAATACCATAAAAATCCTAGAGGAAAACCTAGGTAGTACCATTCAGGACATAGGCATGGGCAAAGACTTCATGTCTAAAACACCAAAAGCAACAGCAGCAAAAGCCAAAATTGACAAATGGGATCTCATTAAACTAAAGAGCTTCTGCACAGCAAAAGAAACTACCATCAAAGTGAACAGGCAACCTACAGAATGGGAGAAAATTTTTGCAATCTACACATCTGACAAAGGGCTAATATCCAGAACCTACAAAGAACTCAAACAAATTTACAAGAAAAAAACAAACAACCCCATCAAAAAGTGGGCAAAGGATATGAACAGACATTTCTCAAAAGAAGACATTCATACAGCCAACAGACACATGAAAAAATGCTCATCATCACTGGCCATCAGAGAAACGCAAATCAAAACCACAATGAGATACCATCTCACACCAGTTAGAATGGCGATCATTAAAAAGTCAGGAAACAACAGGTGCTGGAGAGGATGTGGAGAAATAGGAACACTTTTACACTGTTGGTGGGATTGTAAACTAGTCCAACCATTATGGAAAACAGTATGGCGATTCCTCAAGGATCTAGAACTAGATGTACCATATGACCCAGCCATCCCATTACTGGGTATATACCCAAAGGATTATAAATTATGCTGCTATAAAGACACATGCACACGTATGTTTATTGCAGCACTATTCACCATAGCAAAGACTTGGAATCAACCCAAATGTCCATCAGTGACAGATTGGATTAAGAAAATGTGGCACATATACACCATGGAATACTATGCAGCCATCAAAAAGGATGAGTTTGTGTCCTTTGTAGGGACATGGATGCAGCTGGAAACCATCATTCTTAGCAAACTATCACAAGAACAGAAAACCAAACACCGCATGTTCTCACTCATAGGTGGGAACTGAACAATGAGACCACTTGGACTCAGGAAGGGGAACATCACACACAGGGGCCTATCATGGGGAGGGGGGAGGGGGGAGGGATTGCATTGGGAGTTATACCTGATGTAAATGACGAGTTGATGGGTGCAGCACAGCAACATGGCACAAGTATACATATGTAACAAACCTGCACGTTATGCACATGTACCCTACAACTTAAAGTATAATAATAATAAATAAATTAAAAAAAAAAAAAAAAAAAGAGTTCAAGACCAGTCTGGCCAACATGGTGAAACCTCGTCTCTACTAAAAGTATAAAAATTCGCAGGGCGTAGTGACACATGCCTTAATCCCTGCTACTCAGGAGGCTGAGGCAGAAGAATTGCTTGGACCTGGAAGGCGGAAGCTGCAGTGAGCTGAGATGGTGCCACTGCACCCCAGTTGGCAACTGAGCAACACTCAATCTCAAAACAATAGTGATAAACCATCAGATTTTGTGAGAACTCACCCACTCTCATGAGAACAGCACGGGATAAACCACCCGCATGATCCAATCCCTTCCCACAAGTTCCTGCCCTTGACATATGGGGATTATGGGGATCACAACTCAAGATGAGATTTGGGTGGGGACACAAAGTTTAACCATATCAGTAGTTTTGTTTGAAATTATTTGAGAAATCTCCAAACTACTTTCCACAGTAGCTGCACTAATTTACATTCCCATCAACAATGTATAAGCCTTCTCTTTTCTTAGCAACCTCACCAGAAACTGTCATTTCTTGGCTTTTTAGTAATAATCCTTTTGAGTGGTGTGAGGTGGTATCTCATTGTGGTTTTGATTTGCATTTCTCTGATGGTTAGTGATGTTTAGCATTTTTTCTTTTTTGTTGACTGCTTGTGTGTCTGTCCACATTTTTTGCCCATTTTTAATGAGGTCTTCTGTTTTTTGCTTATTATTTTGTTTAAGTTCCTTATAGATTCTGGCTATTAGACCTTTGTTGAAAGCATAGTTTTTAAATATTTTCTCCCATTCTGTAGGTTGTCTGTTTACTCTGTTGATAACTTCTTTTGCTATGCAGAAGTTAAGTTTAATTAGTCTCACTTTTTGTTTTTGTTGCCATTGCTTTGAGGACTTAAAAAACATGAAATGTCTCATGAATTTGCTTGTCATTCTTGAAGAGGGCCATGCTAATCTTCTCTGTATTATTCCAATTTTAGTATGTGTGTTGACAAAGTGAGCATTTATTTCTGAATTATAAAAATATTTTTGCAGAAATTATGGTTAGAGTCTAAGTTTCTTTTCAAATAAACATAATTTTAAAATCAGGATTTAGAAATCCTAAATGTATATTTTTGAAAATTTTCCGAAATTACAGTAGTGAAAATAAGTCTTTACAATTAATTATTCAGTTTTTAAATGTTATGAAAAGCTAATTTATTGTGAATACAAGAGGTTCCACTTAAAAATAATCCATAAAATGTTAAATTGGTAATAACAGTTACAGCAAATTCAAGACATTTAGAATATTATGTGTCTTAAAAACTGGTCAAAACTTTATCAAAATGTGTTTCATAAAGGTAAATCCATTTGTTTATTTCTATATTCTTGCTGAGAAGACCTAGAAAAAGCTGGAACAAAAAACGAATCTGTTTTATTATACCAAAGAACTCTCAAGGCAGAGAGAAATTATAAGGCCAAGGTCTGGGAGAGAAGAGAAGACTATGGAAAGAAATTGAGAAGTTGAGGCCATATTATCCCTAAAGGCGAATGCCAATTACACAGATTACCGAGAAGCTGAGAAGCCAAACAACACATTTGACAGATTCATGTACAGCAAAGTCAAAAACTGTAGTCCAGCACCCACTAAGAATCAGAGGCTGTACTAAGAATCAGAGGCTGTGGTAAACATCTTAGGTTCAGGTTCAGGATCAAAAAGTACCTTATCTTTGGAATATTAGGAATAAGAGGGAAAGAAAACAGAGCATTTGGCATTAAAACTTTAAACAAAAGAATGTAGAAGAAAGATAGTAATAAAGATAGGAAGGTAAATTTATAAAATAGAAAATAAAGATACAATGGAGATGTGTCTACGACACCAAAACTAAGGTTCTTTGAAAATATAAATATGTTGTTAAATCTCTAGTAAGATTTATCAAGACAAATAGAGTCTTAACACAAATAATATTATGAATAAAAATGATGTAACTTTATAGATTCTATAGACACTTAAAAGGTCAAAAAGTGATGTTAATAAAAATGAATTGGAAAATGTATGCTAAATTAACATATTTGTATATAAAATTACCATAATACACAAATGAATAAAAGAGAAAAATCTGAATAGTCCCCTAACTACTAAAAAATAAAAGTCAAATATATAATTTAAAATTCTTCTGCAAAGAAAACTCCAGGCCGAGATAGTTTTACCCGAAAATTCTATCAAATGTTTTAAAAATAATATACCTGGATTTATACACATAAACTATCCCAGAGAACAGAAGAAAAGAAAATAACTTCCAACTTATTTAATTAATCCAGCATAATTTTGATCTAAAACAAGCCAAGAACCTGAAAAGTAAGAAAGGGAATAGATGTCATGAGTTCTAAGTTAGAAGGTAGCAACAAAAAAAAGAGAGAATGGAAAGAGTGAAAGGGCTTCTATATTGCTGGAGAAAATATTTGCCTCAGAATAAACAAGAGAGAACTTCTGTAAATCAAGAAGAAAATTTCAGACAGCTCAATAAATAAATAAAAGAGTCACTTGATTATCTAAATGGGAAATAAGCATTACAACGTCATTAGTAGTGAGAGAAATACTACTGAAACAATAATGGAAAGCACTGCACATAAACCAGAATTGCCAAAATTAACAATCTGACAATATCAACTTCTGGTTTGGGAAAGAACACACTAGCTGGTATTGGACTTAGCCTATTGATGTAAATAACTACGCAACTGCACATAATATATAAGGCTTCTGTTTTCAGACACTGGGTAATAGGCAACACCAGAATGAGACCCTTGAGAGAAGGAAAACACACAGTACGAGCTCCATGTTATCCTTGGTTTTATCCTGGGACACTTTCCAGAACATGGCAAGGGGAAGTGAAGCACCGTGAAGATTGGCAATTTATCTGGGTAGTAGCAGTGGAGCTTTCAGTTTGAAGACGTTAAAGCAATTGGAATTTGCAGGGCAAAGTGCAGAAGAGGAAGAAGCTCCAGAAAGGGATAAGCAGAAATTCACATGGAGGTTATCCTAGGGTTCTAACTGAAGTATGGGTTGTGCATACTCAGAGGGTGGAATCCATGAAGCATAGCAGAAAGCAACTGTTAGAGCATCTGAAAGCCAAACAGGTTTAAAAAGGTCATGCAGTGTCTGAAAATATTGGAGTTTACCATGCCTGGAAACACTGGAGTTCTACTCAACCCAGAGTGAAAGTCTGCACTGAGCACATTGGACATGCAGCTGAACCTCAAAAAGTCATGATTTAGGTGAAAGAGCCGTATCCTAGAATTAAAGCCACAACTTAGAATTATGTTTACCCTAATAAAACCTAAAATCAAGCCGAACAGAATCAAGAGAATTTAATTGATTGTCATACAAAATTCAAAAACCTTTAAAATGACACAATATAACATAAACTCCTTAAAATGTATCAATAACAATGTCCAGAACACAATAAAAAATTACTGAACTTATAAAAAAATTAGATGTTAAACTCCTTGTTACTGTTCATAGCTCACTGAGATTGTGTTCATTTTTTGAAATCAGTTTTCTACTTATGCTTCAGTGTGAATAATTTATTTTCAAATGTACTTAATTTCACAAATCTTTTCTTGTCTTATAAATAATGTACTGTCAAAGTTAAAACAAGTTTTTATTTATATTTTCACATTTTTATTTATTCATAGTTTTTTATTTCCAAGTCTTACATTTGGTTCTATTTTAGTTTCCTTATTGCTTCTGAAATTCTCCAGAAAGAAAGGGACCCACATCTGGTGAGGGTCTTTGTGCTGATAAATCCCATGGTAGAAAGTCAAAAGTGCAAAGAGAGAAAAGAGAGAGAGAGAGCATGCAAGAGGGGGTCAAACTTTTCCTTTTACTAGGAACCCACTCTTATGATAACAAACCACTCCCATAATAGCAGCGTTAATCCATTCATGAAAGCCATGCCCCCATGACCCACACTCATTCCTTTAAGCCTCACCTCCCAACACCTCCTCATTGGGAATCACGTTTTCAACATACGAACTTTGAGGGACACACTTAAGCTATAGCATGTGGTGAGAAACATCAATGCACAAATCCAAGCAGTAGAGCAAATGCTAAAATGAATACATATAAGGGAAACAACACCTGGGTACACTGTGATTATCCTACTGGAAAGCAACAACAAATGGAAAATCTAGAAAGTATACAGAAGAAAAAAATAAAGACACATTATATTCAGGGAAACCATGACTAGAAAAAAAGGCTGATTTCTCATCATAACGATGAAGACCAAAACATAATGGAAGGTCATTTTTAAATTGCTGAATGACAAAAGAAGGAAGACATCAACAAAAATTCTACATACTTCAAAAATGAAAATGAAACAATGATAGTTTTGGATAAATTATAGGTGAGATATTTCATCACGAGTAGGTTATACCTGTAATAAATGCTAATGGAAGTGCTTTAGAAAAACAATCCAAATTTTTATCTGATATGCTATAGGTTGAATCGTGTCCCTCAAAAATTCATACGTCGAAGTCCTAACTTTAGTACCTCAAAATGCAAACTTGAAAATAGGATTATTTCAGATATAATTACTTAAGATGAAACCACATTGGAGTAGAGTGAACCCCTAATTCAATATGACTGAAGTACCTATAAAAAGGGAAATTTAGACACATCTAATCTATGATTTCAGAAGCAAGTTAGTAGTCCATACGGGAGGAGGGAAGGTGTATAACATGAGACAGGTCACAACTGTTTCCTGGCTTAGATAATCACTATGGACATTCTTCACCTTGTGATAATTCATTAAGCTGTGTATTTCTAATTTATGTGTGTTTCTTTATAGATATTACATTCAGTAAATTTGAAAGAAAAACAAGTTAACAATGGAGCAAATGACAATGATATAATTCTATTCAAGAATTACACTAACACTCTTCTAAAGGGCAAATAATGTTTCTGTTAGTTTTTTTTTTTTTAACTTCAGAGTTGTGTGACCTTATCTATAGGAAGTACAATCTGTTGTACATAATAAAAACATAAATTTTAAAACACAATTCAGATCTTGCCATAGCCTACTGAAAACTCCCAGTGACTTCTTATCGCTAAGAACAAAAGCCACAGCATGAAAGCTTTCATATGATCTGGCCCCTAGTTGTTATTCTGACTTCATTCCTTATTTCTCGCTTTGTTCCAGAACTCTAAATTCCTCCCTGAACCTTGCTTAAACATACTCAGCAGGCCTCCACTTCAGGGTGCTTCCCCTTTTTACTTAGTCTAGAGTGTTCTTACCTCACAAGTGTGTTCCCTTGCATCACTGTTTTAATTGTGGTGTTGCTCAAGTGGCATCTCCCCAGCAAAGTCTTATCTGAACACCCTATTTTAAATTCCACCCTCATCTACCAGGTACACTCTCTCTTCTTACTCAGCTTATTACTGGCATTATGTTTATGTGTTTGCACATAGGCACAAGAAATTTACCTGTGTGCACATCATTTCTTTGTTAGCATGTAAAATATGCCTGGCATAGAGAAGGCATTCTACATACTTTTGTGAAATGACTAAATGAATGAATACATGAGTTAATACATGAATGCAAGGTTTTCAGCAAAGGATTGGGAAAAAGACTGGAAAACTTTAATACAATTTACCAATGTCAAGATACTTTTACACTGTGGGTCCATCAGCCATAAGTTTAGCAAAGTGAAGGCAATTTGTTAACACAAGGGGGCAAAGATGTGGAATTACTTATTAAATGAATTTCTGCAAACTAGAAAACACAGAAGCCATTGTTAATAATGCTATTAGCTGACTGCTCACATTTCGAGGTATAGCTCAGAGCACTCCCAGGGGAAAGAAAATAAAAAAACCTTGTTAAGAATGTAGTATTCTGCACAGGTTGTTGTTAACTGTTAATTAATTTTATCTTCTCTTGGTACTAAAATCTTTATCCCCTAGCCTAAGTATTCTTATACGACATCTTGTAGGCTCTTTTAACTCACAAATCTATAATGAATTTTTTGAGAATAACTAAAACTAAATTGAGACTCCTTAGAATTGGGTGTGTCTAATTGAAACACACTATATGTACATATAATTAGTGAAAAGGGAGTAAAAAATAATTTCTGATTCCTAACAATGGTCTCTAATCCAACATTATCAAGAAACAAATGTTGTCCTCTCTGAATTTTCTTCTTAGTGCATGGTTTGGCTACAGACATCTGCTGTCTATGCTAAATGTCTTCTTCTTCCTTCAGGAATCTTTCAGATTAATAATTACAAGCATACGATTTGAAGTTAGTCAGGATTGGCTCCAAGTCCCAGTCTTGAAATCACTAGTTATGTTATCTTGAGTGACTTACCTAAATTCTTCAAGATCCAGTTCACCTTTTAAAAAAAAATGAGATTAACTGTACATATTTTTTATGATCATCCTTATTATGAGGCTTAAAAGCAATAAGATTGTGAAATATTCAACTCCGTACTTGGCATACAGTAATCATTCAGTAAATGTAAAGTAGTGTAAGAGCCAAAAAGAAATAATTTATTTATAGGATAAAATAATTTAATATATTAAGCTTATGTACTTTCTCCATATCAGACATTAAGTATTTAACATTTATTTGTTAATTCCAAAGAGAGACTTTGTTTTCTCTAGTATCCTCTGCAACTTTCTGTCTTTTGTTAGAGGGCTCTGTGTCTATCACCAGCCACTCTGTGGGAATATAATTCTTTATTAAGTCAATAAGAGGCAAGATTTGTAATCCCCTTTTTGAAAGAACAGTCTCCTCTTGTTTGAGAAAGAGCTTTCCATGGTTTGGAGGCATTGCCACCATGGTACTTCCTGTGTGACAGTACCAAACTTTCCCTGGGAAAGAGTAAATCAAGGAGCTACTAGGTCATCCAGTAATGCTCCTTGTCTGGGTTGCATGGGTTCCTGTACACACGAATAGTGTCCTCTACTTGATATTTGGCTCAGATTTGCCAAGGGCTTTTGCTGTTGCATTACATTTGCTCAGTCTAGTTATGTCTCTTATATTTTGAGACTTGGAAATGGAATTTCAGCTCCTCAGTTCCAAAGGCACCACCTGAGGCTGTTGTGTGATTCAAGTATTTTCATCTCCTCCTGCTCTTTTGCTTTGAAATCAGTAAGGTTATGTGTAATCAAAGAACAAATATGATCGCTCAAAGGAAAATTAGTAGCTGGTAAATTTAGAACTAACCCCCCATATGCGACTTCACACAGAGATTGTTTTTCATCTTTCTCTGCATGTCACATAGCTCATCTAAATGAGAAGTACAAATGTTTTCAAAGGCAGCTCCGTACATAGCTCAAAACTGTGAAATAATGGTGAAAAAGGAGTTTTTAATGTATTATCAGTTCTGCCCACCTGACTTTCCATTGAACCCAAGATACATTAATGATGTGAATGTGCTTTTAATGATTTTTTATTAACTGGACAAAGTTACATCATTTAGAAAAGAGTATTTGAATATTCATAACATTATATAGTAAATGTGCATGATTGAGAAGGACAAATTCATCAGTAGTTGAATATCTACTTTACGGAAAATATTGTAATAGATTTTGCGAGAATACAAAGATGACTGAAAACAGTTGCTGACCTCAAGGATTACACCATCAAGTTGTAGACAAGGCATAACTCTATGGAACCATAACTTGCAAATACATATACTTCCATGCTAAAAACTCAAATTAGTTATTTGAGGAAAATCCCATTGTGTAAGCCAGAGTTTGCATTATGTATATCTGGGAAATATGCCATTTGAGTAAAAAAACCAATTCCTTTTTGCAAATGGTCTTAACATTGTGTGGAAGAAAGATTAGTAGGGGAAAAAAGTCCCAAACATCAACTCAAGAGATTACTTGTTGTAACACTGGACGTTTTGCTAACTCTCAAGGTTTTACATGTCTGTGTTTTACATATCCCATCACCTACCATCTCTAGTGGGCAGAGACACTTTAGTCCCAGCCCTGCTTTCAGAGCTATTGTGCACTTGCATCCCTGTTTCCCTGCTAGGTTCTCACTAAGGCTCAATTTCTCACTCTGGAATCCATTATTAATTCTGTTGCCTTCATACATTCTCAATTCGGAGCTCTACTTTCCTGAATTCTACCTTTATATGATGTTTGATTTTTTTCCAGAGTATGCCTTTATTCTTTGCCTCAGTCCCTTTTCCTGCATTATTAGTGTTTTCTTTTTTTCTGTTTGCTGCCTTAGTGAAAATGTAAAAGTTCATTACCACATGAAGCATTAGAAACCACTTTTCTGGAGCTATTACTCATGACATGATGGTTGATTTATAGCAGTGAGTCTTATTCAGATACTAATATACACAGGAAGAACCAAATAAGTCCTAATTTATAAAAATTAAAATGAACTAGAACAGCATTTCAAAGAGAGTTCCACGGGTATCACAAGAAGTGCCTGGTATATTTGTAAATGATCAATTTTGATTAGAAATGACTATAAATTTAGAAAGGATATATATCTTTATGTCTGGGATGGTCTAGAACTTTCAGGGGTTATAAAAAATCTTAGTTCCTGAAGATGAATAGGATTGAGAAGGTGAAGAGTGTTGTTCTAGTTGAAGAAAATCTATGAATAATGGTGTATACATAAATGTTTTGTAAGTTGAACTTCACTAAGAATAATAGGATATATGCAACTGAGGTCTAACTCTGCCAGAATTCTAGGCTTGGATCTGATTCTTCTTTCCTCTGTTTCCCAGGTGAATTCTTGGCAATATATGGAGAGTATTTGTATGTATATGAGAGAGGATGGTGGTGGGGAGGATGGTGGGGAGAGAGAGAGAATGTATGTCTGCGTGTGTGTGTGTGTATGTGTATGTGTGTGTGCATGTGTGTGTGAGCACCCATAGGTTTCTTCATGAGGTAGTCAGATACTGTTCCATTATGTGCCTCTGTGCTGACTGTGGGGATTTCATTCAATTGAAAAGTAAATGTAATAAAGCTGTAGAGAAAGGAATACTACTATATTAAAGGATAAGCTTTGAAATATATTCCAAAGAACACTGTTAGGGGCTTAGGGGAAATCTCATTTCACTTGCTAACTTTTCTAATTCAGACCAGGTATATAACCTGTCTCCTGAGAGGATAAAGCTATGCTTAATAAGCCTGAGTGAGACCAGTCAACACCAAGCAGAAAATGATGACCTTTCTCATCCCTTTTGTTTTCAGCAACAACGTGAAGGTTAAATAGTGGGGTGTCTGTTATATCATTGACACTATAAGTATAAATATTAAATAATGTGCTCACCTCATTGTCATTTCTAGTTCTTTTCATGGGTGTTTTGTGGCAACTAGGGCTACTTATGCCATACTTTTCATGGGACTATTTCAATACTTTGCATTGACCTATCTGATTTATAATTTTTCTGCATACAGATTTTCCTTTTTTTCTAGGCATTTTAGCTTTGCTTGCCCCCATCGAGGTTTTCTTCACTTGTTTTCTCCATTGTGTATTATGCAGTCTCAGATTTACTCATTGCTCATTCATTACTCTTTGAGAAAACAGAAAATACATCATAGAGATGAAAAAATAGTAGAATCAGAGATGGAAATGAAAGATGGCAATGTGATAATTATACCTCTAATTCTTTTCTTCTAGGCTCCAGAAATTTTAAAACTCTCAGGCTTTCTTAGGGCCTTCCCACAAACAAGTTTGAGGGGAAAAAAACTGCTGATGACATCCCAAAAAATGGCATTATTATTTCCTTACATAAGACAAACAAAAAGTCTTTAGAGGCCGAACATCAAAGATGATGAGCAACAGAAGCCTATTCAATACTATCAGGTCTAAGTCCCTTTCAAGAGCACCTTACTCTCTCTCTAAAGGGCACAATCTTCTTGTCTTCAACTCTACTGGAGAGTAGTTTAGGGAATGCAATTTTTCTACATCTGTAAGTCCTTTTTTTTCACATGAACAATTGAAAAACAACATCGTTCTTTCATCTTGTTTTCAAGGACTCTTGAGAAAATGGATGGCCATTATATTTTTCTGCAATATTCAGGTTAAGCCATAGTTGCAATTCTGCCTTGTAAATGGCGTAAATAAAAAAGGCAACAATCATAGATGGATGATAATCTCCATGATTCTAGAGTGTGAATTTGAGATAGCAAGTACAGCAGCAGTACTCAATATATGAATCATGGAAGATACATGTGAGTGCATCAAATGACTACTCCTAACTCCATGTCATAAATCAGCAAACCAGAGCCCAAAGAAATGAAGTGCTATGACTTGACTTCACAGTTTTCTCCATGATTGTTGAGTGAGAATTCAACTCAAGACCCTGGTTTCCTATGATAAATACTTCAAGAAATAAGTGTTATATTCACCTATGAAAAATATAGCTCAAAGTACAGAGGTTTTAAAATATAAATGCATTTTGAGTTTGCATTTTAATATATTTCATAATTTCTTCATTTTCTTCAAGAAAACCTGAAAATGAGAAAGGAGCCAAAAGAAAACTTTATCTTCTACCAATTATGCAAATGATTCTTTAATAGTCTACTAACTAAATATTTTTGGTAATTATTATTTACACTAAAATCTGTAGTCACGTCACCATGGGAAGGTCTTTAACAGAAGAACTCCAGAAAATAGATGCTACTTTTATTGGGGGGGTCTTCAGAAAGCACCTATTGCCTTCCTAGGCTTTTTGGTTATGTTAATGAAGTAATATGAAATTTATGAAAATAAGTTGAAATAATGCATTGCTAGTCTGATAAATCTAGAAGAAAAATAATTCCAGATGCATTAATGAACCTTTATGAGAATGTTGAACCACACTTAAATAGTCTGTCTTTCCAGAGAACTCGGAGAAATGTGTTATATGAGGACACATTTCATCTTAGTCAGAAGTGGGCATTAATCAGTCTATCAAGTATTTTTAAACCTCTGTTTGGCTTTCAGATCCTCTAACAGTTGCTTTCTGCTATGCTTCATGGATTCTACCCTTTGAGTGTACACAACCCAGACCTCAGCTAGAACCCAAGGATAACCTCCATGCAGATTTCTGCTTATTCATTTCAGGGTCTTCTTCCTCTTCAGCACTCTGCCTTGCAAATTCCAATTGCTTTAACATCGTCAAACTGGAAGCTCTATCTCTACTGCCCAGAGAGACTGCCAATCTTCATGGTGCTTCACGACCCTGTGCCATGTTCTGGAAAGCATCCCAGGACAAAACCAAGGATAACATGGAATTCATGCATGTGTTTTCCTTCTCTCAAGGGTCTCATTCTGGTGTCGCCTGTTACCCAGTGTCTGAAAACAGAAACTTTATATGTTGTGTGCAGTTGTGTGGTTATTTACATCAACAGGCTAAGTCCAATACCAGCTAGTGTGTTCTCTCCTGAAGCAGAAGTTGATATTGTCAGACTGTTAGCCCATATGTGTCTATTGTGCCTGTGGCATGGAGGAAGCCTAATGTCATGAGACAAACACTAAGCTAGAAGTCATAATAAACTCAGTTCAAGTCTTCAAATGCCATTTCTTATGTGTATGACTCTGGAAATGCCATTTACCTTCTTTTAGCTTCAGTTTCACCTCTGCCAAAGAGAACAATATTATTTATCTCATAGGAGAAAGTGAGGTTTCAACAAGATGGATATAGGACCGATATATTAGTTCTATATTTTTTTAATTTAAAGTTGACATGATTTTGAAAACTCAGGATAAGTGACTCCTAAAATAACTCTTGAATATGAAATACTGTAATTTGTTTTTTTGTGGTTTTTTTTGTTTTTTTTTTTGTGCATGTGTCTTTTTTTAAAAAATTATTATTATTATTATACTTTAAGTTCTAGGGTACATGTGCATAACGTGCAGGTTTGTTACATATGTATACTTGTGCCATGTTGCTGTGCTGCACCCATCAACTCGTCAGCACCCATCAACTCATCATTTACATCAGGTATAACTCCCAATGCAATCCCTCCCCCCTCCCCCCTCCCCCCTCCCCCCTCCCCATGATAGGCCCCAGTGTGTGATGTTCCCCTTCCCGAGTCCAAGTGATCTCATTGTTCAGTTCCCACCTATGAGTGAGAACATGCGGTGTTTGGTTTTCTGTTCTTGTGATAGTTTGCTAAGAATGATGGTTTCCAGCTGCATCCATGTCCCTACAAAGGACACAAACTCATACATTTTTATGGCTGCATAGTATTCCATGGTATATATGTGCCACATTTGTCCATCAGTGACAGACTGGATTAAGAAATACTGTAATTTGAAATAACTTTAATCATTTGAAGAAGCCCCAGAATGTTGCCCACACCCCAAGAAAGTTATCTTAATCCCTAGTCAATCAAATGAACAAAACATATAATAAAATAATTAAATGTATAATGCTGCCTTTAAACTCAAAATCTGCCAGTGACTTCAGAGCACACAATTATAGGAAATAAAGGAAACTTAGCAAGGTATTTCTTGAGATATAAGTAAATATAATTTTATATTTAAAATGTAACATCATGACTGTGGTAACAAATCTAATAATTCCAATAAGGCACGGGACTGAGTTGTTAAGTTGCAAACAGACAAAGAGGGTGGGCTACTGTGAAAACAGTGTGAGAACCAGACATCCATTGATTCAAATAGTTTTCTTCCATGTGTTATATGACACTGGATATGTTATTTGACCTTTCTGGCCTCAAATGCATTTTCCACAAAATAGAGAAAATAATATCTAATCAGTAATGTCAACACGAGAGTAACACGGGCTATGATATGTAATATCTCTGGCACAAAGTAGGTATTCTGCCATTATTGGCAAATTTCCACCATCCTTAAAATGTTTTTCAATTTTTTAGTCTCATAAAGGACATAATAAACAAGAGTTTTTAAAAATAATATTAGTTTAATCCATTAGTTTGCCAGTAAATAAACGGGATTCAGAAATAAAAAGGGGCAAACATTATCTCCACACTTGAGGAACTGTGATAGTGTCTTGCATACATCATTTAGAAATTGCTCCCAATATGTTGCATGCATTGATCAAAGGATTTTTCTGTGCTAGAAATAAACAGAACCTGGAGCAAAAGAATGTATTTCTGCAAATATACCTTTGCATAAATAAACAAAAGTATTCCTGTGTGTAACATTTTATTTCCCATGTAGCACAGTTATGCCCTTAAGTTGCAAGTTTAGGCATTAATAATATTATCTAGTAGTAGTAGTAATCGTTATTAATTTAACCCTTACTTATTAAAGGAAAATGCCATTTCTCACTCCAGGTATCCAAGATCAGAAATTTGGAAAGCATACTTATAGACTTTCCTCAGTCCTTCATTTATTCTACCCTAGTGGGAGTGAAGTGAAAACTGATGGGTAACTTTGGGAAGAATAACTATAACTTCTTGGCTTATTTTCACTTTTTTCTTTGGTTAATAAGTCTATCCTCAAAGAGAATACATTTTCTTCTTTTCTCTATGCAACTCATGAATGGGAGAGGATGTCTATTTCTCAAATTCTGAATTGCCAAGTAGTGCGCTTGGCTAACCAACCTAGAGGTACAATTGCCAACCCAGTCTCTGACATTATGTTGGCTTCCATTTTGATTTTTTCCTCCTAACTTGTTCAGTTTTTACCAGGGATGAGGGGGTGAAATAATAATTTTAAGTGGCTTTATTGACCCTAAACCCTAAATACATAGGCCAGAAATATTAAAAAATAAAACCAAAGAGTAGAATTTGGGGTAGCAAAACATACACTTGGAGAAGCAATTAGTAGCTTAAAGACAAGTGGTTTGGGCCTTGGTCTTCTCTTATTAGTAATCTTCAGAGGTTAATTTTAGGTCCAGATGGGTTTTAAGACCCTGACATTGACCAAATTGAAAATTTTAACCCCATCCCATAGTATTTCGACTGTGGTAGTTGATTGCAACTCGCTGTGTTTTTGTCCAAGGGAAAAAAACACTATTGAGATTTAAACAAAGGCCCCTGGATCTAAGGAAAGACTACAAGGGGGGTGCCAATGAGAGATGATTTGAAACGGGGAAAAGAAGATGGGAGCCTCAGCTAGGATCGACGAGGCCACTCAGCTCTCAGCAGAGGCAGACTCTATCAGAAAGAGTCAAAGCTCCAGGGCCTTAGCAAGAATAGGGATCCAGATTTGGGATGCTGCAGACCCTTCTTCAGGTGCAGCTTTTTCTAAGGAAGTATGGCTGAGGCAAATGTTCCATTGCAAGGAATAGGACTCTTAGATCATAGCAGACAAACAGTCTTTGCTGCTTTTAAATTGCTGGATAGTGAAGTCCTGCATATGTCTCTGAGTATTAGAGATGTTTTAGCTTTAAACTGTTATTGACAGACATCTCTAGACCAGATGCTCCAAATTCCATTCTGCATGTAGGGCCAAGAAAATAATAGTAGGAGGGCATATCATGAGGAATGCCATAAACTCAAAAAACAATTTGCTATTTCGTGGTTTTATGGTGGCACTGGATTGGACATCTCCAGTTTGAGGAGGAAATTTTGTTAGGAGTAGGTTTCTTGGCAAGAGGCGCTGGAAATAACCATTCTGGCATAAGACTGAAAATATGTACTTACAAGAGTACGCACCTGGCAACTGAGTAGCCACCCTTGAAAACTTCTAAACTTTGTAAGTAGACTGCGTGTCACTTTTGGAGACAAGAGGCCAGTGCATAAACTGATTATCCCTTCAGAAATGTGATTGCAGGACACCAAAATTAACTTCTTGGTAGGAGAGTTCTCCCAATTGAGTTTAAATTTACAAGTCATGGATTTAGAATTTAGAATACCTGGAACAATCTGAGTGGCATCCTGGCAAGACTACAACCAAAACAATTACCTTCTCCAGTCAAAAGGAATTTCCTCTCTGGACTTTGGCATCATTAAACACTTAGTTTTGCAAACATATTTTTTTTTCCTGGAATAACAGCTTTAGAAATAACTATTCACTTCTTACTTTAATTGGAAAGATATAATGATTTTTGTTTCTTATTAACTCTTTGAACTCTACAAAGAGAGGCCCTACAAATACTTTTCAGACCATTAAACATTTTTTACTTATGCTAGAGAAAAACAATGTAACTGCTGATAGAAATCAGTTCTACTCCAGCATGAAGAATAATTCTGGCTGGGACCGAACTGAAGAAGCTGAAGATATTCAATATTGTACTTTTATTTCTTTGAATTTTGATTAAAAGAGTAACAGAACTTGATTTTTTGTACTATGAAAGTGGCTAATATATTTAGACTTTAATTTCTCTCTGAGAAGGTAATAATGGGATCAATTTTGCATACAAAAATTAGCATCTTGACACTGGCATCTTGAAATATCTTAATGTTGTTTAATCTCACTACAGAATCTCTAATATATTATGTTATAGACCAGAAAAAATCTTGAATAGAAATAGATTATGCAGTGAACTTGGACCTTAGTTATTAAATGGCCTTAGATTGGGTTTCATTAATACATGATTTTAATCCATTTCAGAATTTTGGAGATAAGCTCTATATTGTCCACATCTGATCCCAAGGAAATGCTCAAAAGAACAGTGGTTAGTATGTTGGAGTGACATCTTGAAAATGAGAGACTGTCCAAATACAGCATACTGCTAATCACTTTCCTTGAGAGATGATAGGCCCCCATTTTATCAAACCCCATGCTTTTATTGGAGCGAAAACCAGGGTGACCCTTTACTCCTAGTTCCATGAGGAAAGATTTCCTTGAATATTCCTGGCCTCTTCTACTGTCACAGAGAGGAATAAAAGCCACAAGCCTGTGTTCAAATCCTACCTCCTTCACTTAATAATTGTGTGGCACTGAGAAAAATTAAACTCCCTCTGCTTTCCATCTCTCACTTACAGAATGTGGACATCAAACATGTTTACAAAGATGTTGTATGGATTAAATCAAATTCTACATGTAAAGTGTTTAGAACAGTGCCTATCCAAAGTACTGTGTAAGTGTTAGCTACTATTTGTCAAATCTCTCTACATTTTCTTTATTGTTTAACTTTTATTTTAAGCTCAGGAGCACATGTGTAGTGGGTAAATTTGTGTCATGGGGCTTGTTGTACAAATTATCTCATCACCCAAGTATTAAGCCTAGTGTTCATTAGTCATTTTATCTGATCCTCTCCCAGCCCTCGCCCTCTGACAGGCCCCAGTACATGTTGTTCCTGACCATATGTCCATGTGTTCTCATCATTTAGCTCCCACGTATAAGTGAGTACATGTGATACTTGATGATACGCTTTGGCTCTATCCCCACCCAAATCTTATCTTGAATTGTAGTTCCTATAATCCCCATGTGTCATGGAGGGACCTGATGTAAGGTAATTGAATCATGGGGACAGTTACCCCTATGCTTCTGTTCTCATGATAGTGAGTGAGTTCTCATGAGATCCAATTATTTTATAAGGTGCTTTTCCTTCTTATGTTTGGCACTTCTTCCTGCTGTCATGCGAAAAAGGATGTGTTTACTTCCCCTTCTGCCATGATTATGTTTTCTGAGGCCTCCACAGCCATGTTGAACTGTGAATCAATTAAATCCCTTTCCTTTATAAATTACCCAGTCTCGGGTATCTCTTTAATAGCAGTGTGAGAACAGGCTAATACACTTGGTTTTCTGTTCCTGTGTTAGTCTGCTAAGGATAATGGCCTCCAGCTCCATTCATTCCCTGAAAAAGATGTGATCTTGTTCTTTTTTTATGACAGCATAGTATTACATGGTATATATGTACCACATTTTCTTTATCCAATCTGTCATTGATGGGCATTTAGGTTGATTCCGTGTCTTTGCTATTGTGAATAGTGCTGCAATGAATATACACAAGCATGTGTTTTTATAATGGAACAATTTCTATTCCTTTGGGTATATACCCAGTAATGGGATTGCTGGGTCTAATGATATTATGTCCTTAGGTCTTTGAGTAATTGCCACACTGTCTTCCACAATGGTTGAATTAATTTACACTCTCACCAACAGTGTATAAGTGTTCCTTTTTCTCTGCAACCTCAAAAGCATCTGTTATTTTTTGACTTTTTAGTACTAGCCATTCTGACCGGTGTGAGATGGTATTTCACTGTGGTTTTGATTTGCATTTCTCTAATGATCAGTGGTGTTGACCTTTATTTCATAAAATTGTTGTCCTCATGTATGCCTTCTTTTGAAAAGTGTCTGTTCATGTCCTTTACCCACTTTTTAATGAGGTTACTTGGTTTTGTTTCTTGTAAATTTGTTTAAGTTTCTTATAGATTCTGGATGTTAGACTTTTGTTGGATGCATAGTTTGCAAAAATTTTCTCCCATTATGTAAGTATATGTTTACTCTGTGGTAGCTTTTTGTTTTGTTTTGTTTTGTTTGTTTTTCTCTACAGAAGCTCTTTAGTTTAATTAGATCTCATTTGTCAATGTTTGCTGCTATATACCAATAGATGTTGAACACATATACCAATAGATGTTGAAGCAACATCTATTGAACCAACTATACTAACTATACAAATAGATATGAACCAACTATACCAATAGATGTTGAACACATATATAATTTTTGAACTTCTAATTAAAATTATAATCAAATTGAAGAAAAATAAAGTTATTTAAATATAACAAAGACTTTACTAAAACAACAATTATTACCATAAATAGAGATACCAAAACCATTTTATTTAAATTCAAAAACTATGCAGGGGTGCCCATCATCACCATTATTATCCAATATTGCCTCAGAGTTTATAGAAACTGCAATAAAGAAATAAAATAATATTTTTAAATATAAAATAAAATAAATAAGACTTTTGAGGATGATATTCTATATATACAAAACCAAAATATTCTTGTCAAAAGGTAAACTGATAGAATAAAATAGATGACAAATTGCTTGAACATTTAATAAAAATCAGTAATGGAAGTTTCTAAGTAATGAACCAATTTCTAAGTTAGTATTGAACTTTCAGCAGAAGAAGAAAGCAAAATACTTTTTCATTCATATTAACTATAAAAATTATAAAATGCACATGAATAAGTATAATAATAAGGGTATGGGATCTATATGTATAAAATCTTATTGAATGACATAGAACACATGAGCCAATTAAAATCAGATCATATTCTTGAACAAGAAGCCTTATCATTAATATGCCAGTGGTTCAAAATTCATGAGTAAATGCTAATATAGTAGAATCCCAGGAGAGCTGGATTTCTGGGGAAGGAAAAAGAGAAGTTTGAGGTAAACTGGCAGAAAAGACAACAACAACAAATCCTTATAGTTTACATGGAAGACTGCATGCCTAGAAATCATCAAGAAATTTTGGGAAAAAAAATGTGGAGGGCGGAGCAAGATGGCCAAATAGGAACAGCTCCAGTCTCCAGCTCCCAGCACAAGCAACACAGAAGATGGGTGATTTCTGCATTTTCAACTGAGGTACCTGGCTCATCTCACTAGGGAGTGCTGGACAATCAGTGCTGGTCAGCTGCTGCAGCCCGACCAGCGAGAGCTGAAGCAGGGCGAGGCATCATTTCACCTGGGAAGCACAAGAAGGAAGGAAATCCTTTTTCCTAGCCAGGGGAACTGAGACACACAACACCTGGAAAATCGGGTAACTCCCACCCCAATACTGCGATTTACCAAGGGTCTTAGCAAAGGGGCACACCAGGTGATTATATCCCACACCTGGCCGGGAGGGTCCCACGCTGATGGAGCCTCCCTCATTGCAAGCACAGCAGTCTGACATCTAACTGCAAGGCAGCAGCAAGGCTAGGGGAGGGGCGCCCGCCATTGCTGAGGCTTAAGTAGGTAAACAAAGCCGCTGGGAAGCTCGAACTGGGTGGAGCCCACAGCAGCTCAAGGAGGCCTGCCTGTCTCTGTAGACTCCACCTCTGGGGACAGGGCACAGCTAAACAAAAAGCAGCAGAAACCTCTGCAAATGCAAACAACCCTGTCTGACAACTTTGAAGAAAGCAGTGGATCTCCTAACATGGAGGCTGAGATCTGAGAACGGACAGACTGCCTGCTCAAGTGGGTCCCTGACCCCTGAGTAGCCTAACTGGGAGACATCCCCCACTAGGTCCAGACCAACACCATACACCTCACACGGCAGGGTACACCCCTGAGACGAAGCTTCCAAAACAAGAATCAGATAGGTACACTCACTGTTCAGCAATATTCTATCTTCTGCAGCCTCTGCTGCTGATACCCAGGCAAACAGGGTCTGAATTTGACCTCAAGCAATCTCTGACAGACCTACAGCTGAGGGTCCTGACTGTTAGAAGGAAAACTAACAGGAAGGACACCCACACCAAAACCCCATCAGTACGTCACCATCATCAAAGACTAAAGGCAGATAAAACCACAAAGATGGGGATAAAACAGGGCAGAAAAGCTGGATATTCAAAAAATAAGAGCACATCTCCCCCTCCAAAGGAACACAGCTCATCACCAGCAACGGATCAAAGCTGGACGGAAAATGACTTTGACGAGTTTAGAGAAGAAGGCTTCAGTCCATCAAACTTCTCTGAGCCAAAGGAGGAATTACGTACCCAGCACAAATAAACTAAAAAGCTTGAAAAAAGAATGGAAGAATGGATAACGAGAGTAATCAATGCAGAGTAGGCCATAAATGAACTAACAGAGATAAAAACCATGACATGAGAAATACCTGACAAATGCACAAGCCTCAGTAACCGACTCAATCAACTGGAAGAAAGAGTATCAGCGATTGAGGATCAAATGAATGAAATGAAGTGAGAAGAGAAGTCTAAAGAAAAAAAAGAGGAAAAAGAAACGAATAAAGCCTTCAAGAAATATGGGATTATGTGAAAAGACCAAATCTACGTCTGATTGGGGTGCCTGAAAGTAAGGGGGAAAATGGAACCAAGTTGGAAAACACTCTTCAGGATATCATCCAGGAGAACTTCCCCAACCTAGTAAGGCAGGCCAACATTCAAATTCAGGAAATACAGAGAATGCCACAAAGATACTCCTCGAGAAGAGCAACTCCAAGACACATAATTGTCAAAGTTGAAATGAAGGAAAAACTGTTAAGGGTAGCCAGGGAGAAAGGTCAGGTTACCCACAAAGGGAAGCCCATCAGACTAACAGCAGATCTCTCAGCAGAAACTCTACAAGCCAGAAGAGAGTGGGGGCCAATATTCAACATTCTTAAAGAAAAGAATTTTAAACCCAGAATTTCATATCCAGCCAAACTAAGTTTCATAAGTGAAGGAGAAATAAAATCCTTTACAGATAAGCAAATGCTTAGAGATTTTGTCACCACCAGGCCTGCCCAACAAGAGACCCTGAAGGAAGCACTAAACATGGAAAGGAACAACTGGTACCAGCCACTGCAAAAACATGCCAAAATGTAAAGTCCATTGAGGCTAGGAAGAAACTGCAGCAACTAATGCGCAAAACAACCAGCTAATATAATAATGACAGGATCAAGTTCACACATAACAATATTAACCTTAAATGTAAATGGACTAAATGGTCCAATTAAAAGACACAGACTGGCAAACAGGATAAAGAGTCAAGACCCATCAGTCTGCTGTATTCAGGAGACCCATCTCACATGCAGAGACACACATAGGCTCAAAATAAAGGGATGGAGGAAGATCTACCAAGCAAATGGAGAACAAAAAAAAAGCAGGGGTTGCAATCCTAGTCTCTGATAAAACAGACTTTAAACCATCAAAGATCAAAAGAGACAAAGAAGGCCATTACATAATGGTAAAGGGATTGATTCAACAGGAAGAACTAACTATCCTAAATATATATGCACCCAATACAGGAGTATACAGATTCGTAAAACAGGTCCTTAGAGACTTACAAAGAGACATAACTCCCATACAGTAATAAAGGGAGACTTCAACACCCCACTATCAACATTAGAGAGATCAAAGAGACAAAAAGTTAACAAGGATATCCAGGAATTGAACTCAACTCTGCACCAAGCAGACCTAATAGACATCTATAGAACTCTCCACCCCAAATCAACAGAATATACATTCTTCTCAGCACCACATCACACTTATTCCAAAATGGACCACATAATTGGAAGTAAAGCACTCTTCAGCAAATGTACAAGAACAGAAATTATAACAAACTGTCTCTCAGACCACAGGGCAATCAAACTAGAACTCAGGACTAAGAAACTCAATCAAAACTGCCAAACTACATGGAAACGGAACAACCTGCTCCTGAATGACTACTGGGTCCATAATGAAATGAAGGCAGAAATAAAGATGTTCTTTGAAACCAATGAGAACAAAGATACAACACATCAGAATCTCTGGGAAACATTTAAAACAGTGTGTAGAGGGAAATTTATAGCACTAAATGCCCACAAGAGAAAGCTGGAAAGATCTAAAATTGACACTCTAACATCACAATTGAAAGAACTAGAGAACCAAGAGCAAACACAGTCAAAAGCTAGCAGAAGGCAAGAAATAACTAAGATCAGAGCAGAACTGAAGGAGATAGAGACACAAAAAACCCTCCAAAAAATCAATGAATCCAGGAGTTGGTTTTTTGAAAAGATCAACAAAACTGATAGACCGCTAGCAAGACTAATAAAGAAGAAAAGAGAGAAGAACCAAATAGATGCAATAAAAAATGATAAAAGGGATATCACCACCGACCCCATAGAAATACAAACTACCATCAGAAAATACTATAAGCACCTCTATGCAAATAAACTAGAAAATCTAGAAGAAATGGATAATTTCCTGGACACTTACACTCTCCCAAGACTAAACCAGAAAGAAGTTGAATCCCTGAATAGACCAATAGAAGGCTCTGAAATTGAGGCAATAATTAATAGCCTATCAACCAAAAAAAGTCCAGGACCAGATGGATTCACAGCTGAATTCTACCATAGGTACAAGGAGGAGCTGGTACCTTTTCTTCTGAAACTATTCCAGTCAATAGAAAAAGAGGGAATCCTCCCTAAATCATTTTATGAAGCCAACATCATCCTGATACCAAAGCCTGGCAGAGACACAACAAAAAAAGAGACTTTTAGACCAATATCCCTGATGAACATCATGCAAAAATCCTCAATAAAATACTGGCAAACCGAATCCAGCAGCACATCAGAAAGCTGATCCACCATGATCAAGTGGGCTTCATCCCTGGGATGCAAGGCTGGTTCAACATATGCAAATCAATAATCGTAATCCAGCATATAAACAGAACCAAGGACAAAAACCACATGATTATATCAATAGATGCAGAAAAAGCCTGTGACAAAATTCAACAGCACTTCATGATAAAAACTCTCAATAAACTAGGTATTGATCGAACATATCTCAAAATAATAAGAGCTATTTATGACAAACCCACAGCCAATATCATACTGAATGGGCAAAAACTGGAAAAATTCCCTTTGAAAACTGGCACAAGACAAGGATGCCCTCTCTCACCACTCCTCTTCAACATAGTGTTGGAAGTTCTGGCTAGGGCAATCAGGCAAGAGAAAGAAATCAAGGGTATTCAGTTAGGAAAAGAAGAAGTCAAATTGTCCCTCTTTGCAGATGACATGATTGTAGATTTAGAAAACCCCATCATCTCAGCACCAAATCTCCTTAAGCTGACAAACAACATCAGAAAAGTCTCAGCATACAAAATCAATGTGCAAAAATCACAAGCATTCTTATACACCAGTAACATACAAACAGAGAGCCAAATCATGAATGAACTTCCATTCACAATCGCTTCAAAGAGAATAAAATATCTAGGAATCCAACTTACAAGGGATGTAAAAGACCTCTTCAAGGAGAGCTACAAACAACTTCTCAGTGAAATAAAAGAGAACATAAACAAATGGAAGAACATTCCATGCTCATGGATAGGAAGAATCAATATCATGAAAATGGCCATACTGCCCAAGGTAATTTATAGATTCAATGCCATCCCCATCAAGCTACCAATGAGTGTCTTCACAGAATTGGAAAAAACTACTTTAAAGTTCATATGGAACCAAAAAAGAGCCCGCATTGCCAAGACAATCCTACGTCAAAAGAACAAAGCTGGAGGCATCACGCTACCTGACTTCAAACTATACTACAAGGCTACATTAACCAAAACAGTATGGTACTTGTACCAAAACAGATATATAGACCAATGGAACAGAACAAAGTCCTCAGAAAGAATACCACACATCTACAACCATCTGATCTTTGACAAACCTGAGAGAAACAAGAAATGGGGAAAGGATTCCCTATTTAATAAATGGTGCTGGGAAAATTGGCTAGCCATAAGTAGAAAGCTGAAACTGGATCCTTTCCTTACTCTTTATACAAAAATTAATTCAAGATGGATTAGAGACTTAAATGTTAGACCTAATACCATAAGAAAACCTAGGTAATACCATTCAGGACATAGGCATGGGCAAGGACTTCATGTCTAAAATACCAAAAGCAACGGCAGCAAAAGCCAAAATTGACAAATGGGATCTGATTAAACTAAAGAGCTTCTGCACAGCAAAAGAAACTACCATCAGAGTGAACAGGTAACCTACAGAATGGGAGAAAATTTTTGCAATCTACTCATCTGACAAAGGGCTAATATGCAGAACCTACAAAGAACTCAAACAAATTTACAAGAAAAACACAAACAACTCCATCAAAAAGTGGGCAAAGGATATGAACAGACATTTCGCAAAAGAAGACATGCATACAGCCAACAGACACATGAAAAAATGCTCATCATCACTGGCCATCAGAGAAATGCAAATCAAAACCACAATGAGATACCATCTCACACCAGTTAGAATGGCAATCACTAAAAAGTCAGGAAATAACAGGTGCTGGAGAGGATGTGGAGAAATAGGAACACTTTTACACTGTTGGTGGGATTGTAAACTAGTTCAACCATTATGGAAAACAGTATGGCGACTCCTCAAGGATCTAGAACTAGATGTACCATATGACCCAGCCATCCCATTACTGGGTATATACCCAAAGGATTCTAAATCATGCTGCTATAAAGACACATGCACACGTATGTTCATTTTGGCACTATTCACAATTGCAGAGACTTTGAATCAACCCAGATGTCCATCAGTGACAGACTGGATTAAGAAAATGTGGCACATATACTCCATGGAATACTATGCAGCCATAAAAAAGGATGAGTTTGTATCCTTTGTAGGGACATGGATGCAGCTGGAAACCATCATTCTCAGCAAACTATCACAAGAACAGGAAACCAACCACTGCATGTTCTCACTCATAGGTGGGAACTGAACAATGAGATCACTTGGACGTGGGGAGGGGAACATCACACACCAGGGCCTATTATGGGGAGCGGGGAGCGGGGAGGGATTACATTGGCAGTTATTCCTGATGTAAATGACAAGTTGATGGGTGCTGACGAGCTGATGGTTGCAGCACACCAACATGGCACAGGTATACATATGTAACAAACCTGCATGTTGTGCACATGTACCCTAGAACTTAAAGTATAATAATAAAAAAAATAAAGTTTTTTTAAAAAAATAGTGAACAGAAACTTCCTCATCAGATATCACAATATATTATGGTGTCTCTAAATCAACACATTATTGACCCTGAAATAGAAAAATAAGACAGTGAAACAAACTAGAGGATCTAGTACTAGACTCTAGCATATATGAAAACATAGCACATGGACACTGTTTAATAAATGATAGCAATCAGCATTACTGTCTTTGTGATCATCATGGTCATCAATACAGGATCATAATTATCAGTATCATCAACACAACTTCCCAATGTGTGGTGCCTGGCATTGAGTAAGCTCATAATCAATATTGTTTGAATGGAACTGATACAAAAGGGAAACATCAATAATTAATTATATCACGTAACAAAAATGAATGTGAAGAAATACGTGGAACTTTTTGAAGAGTTGTGATTATTTCTACATAAGTGAGAACACATATGAAAGCTCTTTGCAGATGATAAAGGACTATTTAAGTGTTATTTTTTACATTAGTATTATTTTATATCCTGCAAGTTCAGAGGAATATGAAACAGTGATTTATAGTAATATAACACATACATTTTGATAAATGCAATAAATCACTGGTCTCTCTGTAGAAATAAGCAAGACTATTTTGCATTTCTACATGTTTAGCCAAGCTTTTGTGGGTAAGGTTTCAGGGAAAGGATATTGTTAATGTTCTCAAGAAAATCAAATTTCTTCTGGTAAAGATGTATGTCCATTCACCTAGATCCTATGAGAAAAACCTTGTGATGAGGTTTACGTTTCTTAATTGACCTCAAGGACCATACAAGCTCACACAAAGTAAGCTTAGACCTGTATGCTTTGTCTAGGTTCTGTTAGATGCTACCTCATCCCATAGGCATTTTCTCAAATGGTACAAAGGAAAGTGGAATCTCTTTTATATCTGATCATAAATTACCTATTGTTGACTTTTCATAAACCACCAGATATTGTTTACAGGCCAAGTTGAGCTTTTTCTTCTTGTCTTAATGGTAAAAGTGTTTTAAAACTTTTTATGGTCTAATTTACCTTGGCTGTTAATCCATTTCCTTAGAAGTCAAGGCACTAAATAAATTAATGTATGTTTTAACGGATAGGGTCTATCATAATAATAGAGATTAGGACTTGAGGAAGCTTACCAGCTAGTATCTAAGTGTCTTTAAAGTTTGTGAAGTCTTTATGCACTTTACATGGCATAATTTTGAGTATAACAAGAGCCTTCTTTTTCTGTTTTGTTTCTCTTGAACTATGTGCAAAGGCTTAATGGATCAATCAGTTTGAAGCCTGTATGCTATCTTACGGAAAGAATACCTTGGCTGCCATTAAGAAGGCTGTGTTCTTCACCTGTTGACATAGAAGTGCCCTGTGTTTGTAGTTGGCAATACAGATCAAATAAAGGAAAAACAAAAACATCATATTACAAACTGTGACTCATACACTAATTACAAGTAAAACACACACACACACACACACACACACACAGGCACTATTCCTTTGTTCTACACCTCTGCTTCAGACTGGATCTGATCTCAAAGCTCCATAACAAATGGAAATATTATAATCAAGTGCCTACAATGTGTCAGGCACACAATTACTTCCACATGGGTTGTTTCATTTAATTTGTTCTCACTCTATCATGTAAATATTATCACCCATTTTACCTTTGATAAAACAAAGATAAAATCAGAGGATTTTACATAAATGTTCTAAACATTATCTACAATTAAGTCTCTGCTGCTTTTTTAAAATAAAAGTAGAATTTCAGTCTGAGTTGAGACTTCTAAAAAATATAGTACTTTTTGAACACTCTCTTCTTGAAACTTAAGAAGAAATAATTATATGTTCATTGCTAAAGATACTCCTGCTCTGGAAGAATTGAGCATAATGTACAATATTTTACATAGCGTATTGTTTAATTGGTTGTGGAGACTCATTGACAATGTCCCTGCAAAGTCAGCTTAAGAAGAAACCATTTGAAAACAATAAAAATAAAAATAAATGGTAAATGTTATTTCCTCATTTAATGGTAAATCATTTTTCCTCCTTTCATGGTAAGGGAAGAAAAATGATTCCTTAAATCTCTGTTACTTTGTTGCTGTTGTTATTATTATCATTATTGATATCAGTATGAGAAATATTGGTTATTAAAATATTAATTGCTAGCGACATAAATGTAATAGAAATCTGTGTAAATAATGAAAACAATTATTTGGCTTATATAGCAGATAAGTTCAGAAATAGTTTTCAAGTAAGGCAGAATCTAGGGATCTGAAAGCTGTCAACAAGGCTTTGAAACTTTCCCTCCATCTTTCAGTTCTCCTTCTTTGTTGATTTCATTCTCTGTATGACTCTGTCCATGTAGGGGTATAGAGTTTTCTTCTAGCAATTCAAGGCTTAAATGGTCCTTAGTGCTTTGCTCTCAGAAGATTTCTACCATATATATATATAATATATATAGAAATATAGACAGATGATACAAGAGATAGACAGAGATATGATATGATATGATATCTAAATATATCACTGTCCACATTATATTCTGATTAAAACTGCTTGAATGTCCCAAGTGCACAGATGTTTCTGACAGGGATCAGAACCATATGTGTGGGTCTCATACACATTTCTGTGGAAGATTATCAGGGCTGTTCTTGAAACCAAAATAAAAGAGATAGATCTTAGACAGAAACAGTGTTCCAAAAATGATGAAAGATACACATTTGATTAAAATGCTTAAATTATACTATATACATTTTTAATGCAATTTTTAGGGTAACAGGTGTAAGACTAAATATTCAAATCCTTTAATTTTCTCTTCCAAATGCCTACATTATTTTCGTGTGTAAATATATTTTAGATCTAACAATGCAGGACATAATGAGTAAATCTGGTGAGCCATGTGTTGGGAGGAGGGGGAGGAATGGGGAGACAAAGGTCCATGCAGTTAGTCACCAGTGAACATGCATATAAGTTAGGTGGTCCATTATAGAAGTTGAATTTGGAATGGAAATGCCCACACAGTTCCATTTTAGAAGTCTGCAAGGAAAAAATTACCAGTCTGGAGACTCATATTAGGAAATCCAACAACAACAAAAAAATGGGAAAATACAATGATGTTTAGTAAAAGAGTAGGAGTTTAGTGAGACAAATTGTGTGCCAAAGAAAGCCATTTAGAAAGGTCTAATGTTAGAAGAGATTATAAATCAAAGTTCAGAATTGTCTCATTAAAAGGATACCATAATCTTATTTAATATTTATTAAAATGTTGAGAAAAATACTAGGAAATTATCAATATGCAATGCTGATATGTCATTGTTAAAATGAATTTCCTGTCACTAAAATAAACACATGAAAGAGATATTTAAAGGTAAAGGTAAATATGATGAGGTTTATTCTCCAATATTATTGTCCTCTTTTCTTTTTAGGGCTTTCCTAAGGACGGCATTAAGCTGGCAACATACTCAACATCTTTTTATGTTTCCTAAAAGTAGACTAATATTTGTCTTATGTAATATCCTTTTCTAAAACTTCTTGTCACCTCAAACAAATACCAAATAACACAAATCATTCAAGGAAAAATTACTTCACGATGGTATAAAATTTGATAGGAGATTTCCTTTAGAAAGTAGAAGCCTTCTTAATAACTGAAATTTTAAGAAAAACATAAATTCCTTGAAGAATGTTAAAGCCTTCTTTTTTTTCATTTATAGCTCCACAGACTAATATTGTGGCATATGTGGTATATGATAAATATGTGTTATATACCTAAAATGCAAAAAATAGCCACAAAATTTTGGATTTTAGCACATTGCCTAGCATATGTGCCTTGTTTTTCTTACTCAGAAACGAGTGCCAGAATTCTGATAATATAATTATCTCAAATATTTCAGCACATGATTTTAATGAGCAAGCCCATGGACCTGACAAAACTAAACCCTTTATCTCAAGTAATGGAGCTATTAATATTCAGATTTTTTTTAATTCAGTTTTTTTGTCCTTTAGAGAGACTGGCATTTTGTTATCAGTTTTAATGATAGAAAAAATCTCCTGTAACTTTTCTTTTAATTTGTCTCCAGTTAACAGCTTTGCAATTTACAAAGTCCTCTACTGCAAATTGAAAATAGTAATTGTCTACATCCTTGATACAAACAAAGGATAATACAGGAAGTTTTCACTTAACATGGTCGGTAGGTTCTTGGAAACTGACTTGAAGCAAAATAACATATAATAAAAGCAATTTAACATAAGCTAATTGATATAAACAAAAGTCAAGTTCATATAGCATATTTTTGGCCACAAAAACATCACCAAATTTCTAAATAAAGACCCCAAACACTTCAAATATCAAACATTGAAATAAATGTGAGCTACATATATATTTATGAAGGGTTCTTAAAAATAAATAAGATGATTATTTCAGTTCAGGGTCACAGGTGGCAGGAGCCTATCCCAGTAGCTCAGGGTTGCAACGTGGAAACCAACCCTAAACAGAATATCATTCCATTGCAGGGTGCACTCAATACACATAGCCACATTTACTTCACTGGGACCATTTAGATACTGTAACAAACCTCATTGGACATGCACAGCTTTGGTGTGTGGAAGGAAACTGGAGTATGCAGAGGAAACTCATGTAGAGATAGGGAGAACATGCAAACTCAAGGACCTGCTGTATGTCATAAGCTTCCTAATTCTCCATGCCATCCAGATTTACCAATTCTTTCATTCCATAGAAATTTAGTAAGTAATTATTATATTCACAGTTCAAATGCCTGCAAATATTGTTTCAATACAGTAAAGTTAATTGCAGGGTGAATATGAAAGGGAAGAAACTCAGACAAATTTACTTTGCTTTCTTCTGCCTTCCATCTCAGAAGAATCATTTCGAATAGAGAACTCATCTTCTCATACATTTTCATTTCCTTATCTAAAAGTGGGACCATTGGTGGCACTCTGCATTCTCTTTTGACCCAGATAATTTTGATAGCTTCCTAGATGATTCAAATTTGATGTGTATAATTATTTGTTCAAGTTGAAAAGTTTTACCTTTCCCTAACTGGCTATGAAAGTTTATATAAGTATATGCCATGTTTTTATGTGTGTATGATGGACACAAGTGGATTTAATTTGACACTTTGTTCCAAGATCTTGGGAGTATCTGGTCCCCTGGAAACATGTATAGCATATATGTCTAGATGTTGCCTATAATAAGAAGACAAAATCCTATAGAATACAAATTAGAAAATAAGATGGAATTCCCAAAAAGGAATGTTAAAAGGCTCTTTCTTTTACTATTTTTAACACTTGTCCAAAGGATCTGTTAAGGTGATTGAAGGAGGGACAAGATGGGAGTTGGTGTAGAAGATATTTTCTCAAAGTACTGCTCATAATAAGTGGATAAAAGATCTACTCTTTCACATTCACCTTGGGGTGTGTGATTTTCCTCAGGATGCCAGTGGCCATTCAGATGTTTATCTCCGCATTACCTCAGAACCATGACTCAGTGTGAATGGAGGAGAAAGCTCTTGGCAATAATAGTGACTATAGTAGAATTATGTGTGAAAGTTGTTATGGAGTTACTGAGTCTTTGAGAATTAGGAAAGCTCGTAAGAGAAGTACTGTATTCTTCAGTGGTTAGAAGAAGTTTACAAGAAGAAATAGTGAGGAGGTATATTTCAGGGGCAGTCAAAGAGTTCATCATTAAGCACATCATACATATGACAAAGTCAAACTAAGAAATAATAAATTTAAGGATAAACAAATTATCTACAGTTTTTTTCCATGAATGCAAACTCAAACCTCAATTTCAGTAAATGTTTTACAAACATGTCCATGGAAATGGATTAGGAAATGTCTGGATAGTTTCATGCCATTCATTACAATTATTATAAAAAAATTTCAAGAGAGCAGTAGTATAATTTAATAACCAACTATAGCTTCAGGTTCTCAAAAAGGAAGACCCAGTTTTACAGGGCTTTTTAATAGAATCCATTGGAAACGTGAATCTTTATCAAGACTATGTACAAAAGAACTGTATTCACCTCTCTCATGTGACTGTCCTCTCGTAATGACCCTTTTGTATTCCAGGACATCCCGCATCCTTGGACTTCAACAGCCTGACTTCATTTATCCCAGCTCACAGCAGTGCCTGGCCCCTGCTCCCAGTCACCTACCTGCTGACATATCTCACCACTTTTTACTTACCCATTGAAAGCTTTTCTACTTTATTGCTCTACCTTTGCATTACTGCTGCTTGTGACACCTTAACTTTAGGACTCAGTTTTTTCTATGGATCACTGCTCAACTCAGGTAATAAGCTAGAGAAAGGTATTCCATAAAACTCAGCTATTGTCCTTCATGGAATGTAACTAATTGCTACCTGTAGATAACATTTTCATTTTGTAAGAGTAACAACTTTTCAACCTTATTACAGATTATTAAAACTACTAAAATGTGACATTATAGTGACCTACTAGGGCATAATGGTTCAAACTAGTCACAGGAATGCAAATCATATAAGACTATAAATTTCTCCAAGAATCTCTAGCTTACTTGTCTCTTGTGTTTCCTCTGCTGTGATTCTCACTCCCTTTGCAATAGGTGAACGTGTAATCATAAATCTGTGTTGGCTGCAGTGTCAAAGCAAGATTACACTGGGGGAAGAATCAAGTCCCTGCTCTGTTGGAGCCGACAAAGACAATAGCATCAATCTGACCCTTTTATAACCTCGTTCTCCAGCCCTCACTTGTCTCATCTCTGATGGAGAGTGAGAGCAGATCCACCTATCATGTTTTTGCCCAATAAAGTGGCATGTGTTTTCAGAACATCTTGTTTTCATCTTATTCATATTTTGACTTGGCATTTATAGCAGTTGGGTTAAAAAAAAAAAAAAGCCACAGTCTGATTTGTCTGCAACAGACAGTCTAATTAAATTGGAGGGGAGGGACAGATGCACAAAGCTGCTGAACTGCTCATAATACAAAACATGGCAGCTTCAGTTTGGAAAATCTGGCAAGATGGTGCCAACAATTTCTGCTCACTGAACTAGCTAAAGTATGCAATTATGTTAAGTTATCTTATTTTAATTCCAATTTCACATATATTGCTGATGCATTTGGAAAGAGCTTAGAGGGCCATTATTTGGGGTGTGATCAAAGAATTATATAAACATTCATAAATGCTGTAATGTCTTTCTGACTCAGTTTTTTAAATATTAATAATGTTTTCCAAAATAAATGTTTATATATAGGATTTTTTCACCATCAAATTGTTTATCCTATATGACTCAAAATCAACAACAGTCCTTCTCTGATACTTACGAACTGCATGAAATCAAGAGCTCCAAATGCTGATTTAATATTACAAAGTTGAAGCAAACCTTTTTAAACATGAACTCCTATGAACAGAAGCAGAAAACTGCTTGTGTCTCCAGTGCCAAATCCTTTCGGTTGAACTGTTTTACAATCTATGCTTCCAGTATAACACTCTTCTTTCAGATTGCTGTGGCCATCCATGTTGTTACTGTAAGAGTTTGCTAATCGAACATTGATCTATTTGTCCATTTCATCCTATCCCACTTTGTAACTCCCCAAAGTTACAAAGCCTGAAAGCATCACAATCATTTTTTAGTGTGAAAAGTACATTAGCATATTTGTAGGTAATACAAGTTTTACATAAAATGTACTTTTCAGAATAATTTACAAGGTGCATGCCCAATCTGGATGTAAAAATTTTCAAGAAATAATTGCTACAAAATCATTGCTTTAAAAAATTCACTAAAGAGTTGATGACATAGAGACCATAACTAAAATAAACTCCAGAAAGTGCCAAACTCTTAATAGATGAGAAGATATTTATGTCCATTTTATCTTTAGAAAAAGAAACAAGAAATGACAACAACAAAAACGGCAAGTAAATGTGATTCATGAGCAAGAGAGGCGTCAGTCAATGAAAGCAGACACAGAGATGGCTCAGATGGACTTTAATGAAATATGATAAAAATCTAAAAGTGCTAGTGAAAAAATTGTACAACATGCATGAAGAAATGGAAAATGTCAAGAAAGACATGGAATCTATATTAAAAAGGAAAACACTAGTTATGATAAATATCTCAATTTATAAGGATAAATGCTTATAATACTTTTATGTAATTTTAACAAATACAAAATACATTCAAAATCATTAAAAGAAAAATAAGATATATTGGCGCAACTTATTTTTAATTGTTATTCAGGTAAAATATGTTTTAGAAAATAGAACAATGTAATGCCTGTTAAAGTTGAAAAATTTAAAACGACTAGTAGCCACCACTCCTTTCTGAAATCCCACTAAAAAAAAGTAATTTTTTAAAAAAGAAATATACCCAAAGAATAAAGAGAAAAACATGCTGGAAGCTGAAATGCAGTGGAAAATATTAATAGTAATAGATTTAACAGATTCAAGACAACTGAGTCCTAATGCAATAATGAAGAAACCTCAGAATTTTCCAAATACCTTTATATATTCCAAAAAAAAAAACCGACTTAGGAATTGGTAATGTTGGGTACTTACAGAAGTTGGAAAAAAGGTAGTGTTAAAATCAGTTGAAAGTTTATTTAGATCTCCTGAGTACCTCTCTTCCTCTACATAGCTAAGGCTCTGCTACCTCTCTCCACCCTAAGCCTTTCACTGATATACCGATCAGGCAGATGAATGGTGGTTTATCGAGAGGAGATGGCAAATTAGAATATACCTGATCAGAGTTGGAAACCAGAATGCTATACTAAAAACAAGGAAATTGAGAGGAAATTTAGATACTATTTGTGTCACTCCACTAGGATTCGAGAACTAGAAGCCATAACTATGCCTGTAGCCAAACTGAAAGAGTTTTTGGGGAGTCTGGCCAACCCAGGAGAATAGTTCTAAAGATAATGAAGGAAACACACACATTCACACACACACACAAAACCTTAATATTTTCAAATAAATAAGAATGTGCTGGAAAAAAAGAAACATAAAGCAAAAAAATGAGTCTTTGAGAATTAGAAATATGATATTAGAAATGAAAATTTCAGTAGGAAAAATGGAAGACAAAAGTTGAGAAGAAGGTAAAACAATGAAAGTAAAAAATAGAAAAGAAAAGAAGTAAGCATCTTAGAGGACCAAGGTAGGCCTCTTAACATACAAATGATAGGTGTTTCAAGAAGAGACAATAGAGGAATGGAGAGGAAGAAAACAATAATTAGCCCTTTGTCAGATGAGTAGATTGCAGAAGTTTTCTCCGATTCTGTAGGTTGCCTGTTCACTCTGATGGTAGTTTCTTTTGCTGTGCAGAAGCTCTTTAGTTTAATTAAATCCCATTTTTCAATTTTGGCTTTTGTTGCTATTGCTTTTGGTGTTTTAGACATGAAGTCCTTGCCCATGCCTATGTCCTGAATGGTATTGTCTAGGTTTTCTTCTAAGATTTTTATGGTTTTAGGTCTAACATTTAAGTCTCTAATCCATCTTGAATTAATTTTTGTATAAGGTGTAAGGAAGGGATCCAGTTTTAGCTTTCTACATATTTCCGGTCATTTTCCCAGCACCATTTATTAAATAGGGAATCCTTTCCCCATTTCTTGTTTTTGTCAGGTTTGTCAAAGATCAGATGGTTGTAGATGTGTGGTATTCTTTCTGAGGCCTCAGACCAATGTTCCATTGGTCTATATCTCTGTTTTGGTACCAGTACCATGCTGTTTTGGTTACTGTAGCCTTGTAGCATAGTTTGAAGTCAGGTAGCGTGATGCCTCCAGCTTTGTTCTTTTGGCTTAGGATTGTCTTGGCAATGCGGGCTCTTTTTTTGGATCCATATGAACTTTAAAGTAATTTTTTCCAATTCTGTGAAGAAAGTCATTGGTAGCTTGATGAGGATGGCATTGAATCTATAAATTACCTTGGGCACTGTGGACATTTTCATGATATTGATTCTTCCTATTCATGAACATGGAATGTTCTTCCATTTGTTTGTGTCCTCTTTTATTTCATTGAGCAGTGGTTTGTAGTTCTCCTTGAAGAGGTCTTTCACATCCCTAGTAAGTTGGATTCCTAGGTATTTTATTCTCTTTGAAGCAATTGTGAATGGAAGTTCATTCATGATTTGGCTCTCTGTTTGTCTGTTATTGGTGTATAAGAATGCTTGTGGTTTTTGAACACTGATTTTGTGTCCTGAGATGTTGCTGAAGTTGCTTATCAGCTTAAGGAGATTTGGGGCTGAGTTGATGGGGTTTTCTAAATAGACAATCATGTCATCTGTAAAGAGTGACAATTTGACTTACTCTTTTCCTAATTGAATACCCTTTATTTCTTTCTCTTGCCTGATTGCCCTGGCCAGAGCTTCCAACACTATGCTGAATAGGGGTGGTGAGACCATCATTCTCAGTAAACTATCGCAAGAACAGAAAACCAAACACCACATGTTCTCACTCATAGGTGGGAATTGAACAATGAGAACACTTGGACACAGGAAGGGGAACATCACACACAGGGGCCTGTTGTGGGGTGGGGGGAGGAAGGAGGGATAGCATTAGGTGATATACTTAATGTAATTGATGAGTTAATGGGTGCAGCACACCAACGTGGCACATGTATACATATGTAACAAACCTGCACGTTGTACACTTGTTCCCTAGAACATAAAGTACAATTAAAAAAAAAAAAGAAGAATTAAAGAAAATGTTCCAGAAGTAAGAGCCACAATTTTCCACACTGAAATATTCACTTGAGTATCCAGGGTAATTGATGAAAATAATCCTACACAATAGGTTTTATCATATAACCATACCGGCTATAAACTGCCCAACTTTATGGACAACATTGTAAATTATAATGTGAATGAACCTCTTGGTGCCTTCTGTGATGTTGCCCTGGCTTATTGCAATGCAATGGCCCTTTTCAGCAATCTACACCGTTATGAAATTTTACAAAACAGAATGAAGCAAAGTTCCCATAAAATTCTGAGGCAGCAGTTGGGTAGTAGAGGCTTCATATGAAGACATGAGACTTCTCAATAATACTGAAAGCTAGGAAACAGTGAATAAGTCTTTAAAAAGCTTTGTTGGTCGTCGTTGTTGTTGCTGTTGAGATGGAGTCTCGCTTTGTTGCCCAGGCTGGAGTGCAGTGGCAATATCTCAGCTCACTGCAACCTCCGACTCCCAGGTTCAAGCAATTCTCCTACCTCAGCCTCCCGAGTAGCTGGGATTACAGGAGCCCACCACCACATCTGGCTAATTTGTTTTTTATATTTACCACAGGCAGGGTTTCACCATGTTGGCCAGGCTGGTCTCAAACTCTTGACCTCAAATGATCCACCCACCTTGGCCTTCCAAAGTACTGAGATTACAGGTGTGAGCCACCATTCCCAGCCAAGTCTTTAAAATTCTAAGAGAAAGATGCTTTCCCACTTATAACTCCATAAGAAGCCAAACAATAATGTAAGGAGAAAATAAAACAAATAAAAGATATTTTCAGACAGCAAGCTGTCAACTAATGTACCTCCATTGGTGCTTAGAAATCTCCTGGGGATTTTATCCAGCAACATCAGGAAGAAAAACTGAAATGTGGAAATCCTGGAAGCCAGGAAACCAGAAATCTAAATTAGGAGAGATGTAGAGAATTCTTAGTGTGATGGTGTGTGGAGATATCAATTTAAAAACCATCAGAGAAACAATCTAGATTGGAACAAGAAACTACTTTTACAAAACTTTTCAAAAATAAGAAATTGATAGAATAACTGAGGTGACTGAATAAAATGAGAGGAGATTACAAAATTAGGGAACAAATTAGGGATAAATTAATTAGTGATAAGCGCTTACTTTTTTTTTTTTTTTTTTTTTTTTTTTTTTGAGACAGAGTCTTTCTCTGTTACCCAGGCTGGAGAGCAGTGGTGTAATTCACCTCCTGAGTTCAAGCGATTCTCATGCCTCAGTCTATGGAGTAGCTGGGATTACAGTTGCCTCACACCACACCCAGCTAATTTTTCTATTTTTTTTTTTTTTATTGAAGATGGGGTTTCAGCGTGTTGTCCAGGCTGGTCTTGAACTCCTGGTCTCAAGTCATCCACCCACCTATGCCTCCTAATTATTTTAAAAGGTATTATTAAGTCTAAGAAAAAAAAAAACATAATGCACCAGAATAAAAAGTAATCATGGCATATCACAAGGCTTAGCTGGGAGTCAGTCACGTAATCATGATAGTTATAATAATGCTAATATTAAATATTAATCTCTCCAAGTTTATGATATAAGGAAAATTGCAAGATGGGGAGATAGAAAAGCAGGGGCGGGGGAGGGTATGATGGGGCTATACATGAAAAAAACTGGGAAATTAATTAATAATGCTAATACTAAAAAGTGGTAAATAAAGAGAAATACTAAAAGAATAAGAATTGCAAGTGGTTGCCTCTGTGAAGTGGGAAACGTGGAGCAGGATTGTGGTTCCACTGCTTCTAACAAAGTCTTGGAACAATTTCTCTCTCTCTCTCTTTTTTTTTTCCCCCACACAGAGTATATGCAAACCTGCATTTCAGATAGCAATGTGGCATTTTAATTAGTCATTTGTTGTACAACTATTATATGATCAGTAGGTCTGGCAGCTATATATATTTATATATTTATTCATGGATCACTTCCTCAGTTCATGATAATCAGTTGTGTGTCCTGCTGAAAGTTGTCAACTTGCCAGTCAATCATCTTTCCTAATTCCTGGTAGCACCAGTCTCTGGGATTTACGTATTCTGCCCTCAATTCATATAAATCTTTGAGCCGTATTTGAGACTGAACTATCAGCAACCATAATGTTGCTATTTAAATTAATTTCAAGTACTATCTCTACCTAGAATCTTACAGTGCTTTGCATCCTGTAATTTGTACAATGGCGATATAGCTTTGTGGTTAAAAATATTTGGAATGGTTTAGAGTCTGCAGCTAGACTGTCTAGATTCAAACTTTGCCTCCAGAACTTACTGTCTTTCTGACTTTAGACAGTTATGTAAGCTGAGTCTCAGTTTATTGATTTATAAAGTGAGATGAATGGTACTACTTACCTCAAAAGATTAAATGTTAACTGAAATAATCCATGTAATGAGCTTATTGTGGTACTTGGCATTTAGTAAGTTCAAAAGAAGTGTTGGCTACTATTGTTATTATCTTCTCAGATCCAGGCTTAAAAGTATGGCATTCCCCCTAAAGTTATCAGCTTCTTCAATAGCTTGAACAATTTGGAATCCAGTGTCCTAACTGCCCAGCAGCTTGGTGCTCTGGGGCTTTTATGCAAATGGGACAAGAGGAGCTGTCTGTGGCTTTCCAAACATCTCTAAAACAAGTATGCAAATTGGGTTTAAACAGCCAGCATTGATTACATATGAAAAAATGATTCCAACACCTTCCGTAAAAATAATAAAAAAGTCAAGTTCATGATCAAACACAGTGAAAGCAAAGTAGTTCCAAAGGTGTGACTTTAGCTTTCTATTTAGATATATTTTAATCCTGTATGACATTCAGGGAAGAAAAAAAAAAAAAAATGAAACCTGGAAATTATATAAAGAAAATAAGAATGAAAAATTCTGCACCAATCTGAAATAAGAGAATGAGAATAAACATCAGATTATAAGAATAAAAATGAGGTCTTGTAGCTGTAAGGATAGCGTAAATCCATACATATAACTAAAACACTCACTAATATCAGATGTGGCTGCAATTTAATTGTCCTGCATCCTTAAGAGTCCTGAAGTCTCTGAAAAATTATAAAATATTAGTCTATTTTGCTCCTAAATTTTTATTATTTTTTATTTAAAACAAGACAGTGAGGATAAGCAATGATGAATTGTTTAAATGACAGGATGCTAAAGATCTAACAAACACAATTTTAACTTGTGTCAAGGTGTCTCAGAGGGTATTTTTGCACTTAGATGTGGTTATAATTATGCATGTGTACCAGTAAAAGATGCATTATGACATTTTAAACTTGCATCACAACTCATCTGTTTAATTGCTTATACACTATGCTACTGTGTAATAATAAAAGCATTTATTTGGCAAAATAATTAAAAATACTCTTTTTTCTCCCTTACTCATTTGGATTGGAATCCACAAATCAGACTGAGATGTAAATGAAAAGGGTACTTAGACTGCCATCTAGTACACATTTTTCTGTATAGCATTATTTCCAGAGCTGTTTGACTAACATCTCTAGCATTGGAATAAATATATGCTTAATCAGAATTCTCCTTTTTTTGTATTGAAAATTGTATGTGGGTCATCCTTTTCACTCTTTGACCTAAATACTTCCCCTAACTATTGATTCACAAGTGTTTCAATTTGGATGTCAACTTATTAGTACTTCATTCCTTTGGCACAGTTGTAGAGGTTCAATCTACTAGGAATTTTCTTCAAAGCCTTTATGTGAAATATTCTTACTACTCAGTTATTTTCTTTTTTCAGAGATTGAACAAGGATTGGAACCAGGGGTCTCTCAGGAAGCAACATGACTTGGAAAAGTATTTCTCTTTTTCAAGGCAAAGACTTTATTTCTGTCTTAATTTAATTTAATTTAATAATTGTCTTAATTTAATACTTAATTTAGGAGAGCTAAATAATTAAACATGAGGCCAAAGTACCTAAGAAAGCGGCAGTCTTTTATTGCAAATATGCACACACTCTTGGGCGAAGTTCTCCAGTCCTCAGGTGTGGGGCCAGGGAAGTCATGCCGGCACTCTGGGGTGAGGTTCTCGGGTCCACAAGTAGGAGGGGCCGAAGAAGTCACGCCGGCTCCTGCTGGCAGCGGACTTTTATGCATTGGTACTGGAAGGGGGAGGGCAGTGGGCGGGATAAGGGTGTGATAGGGGCATTTCCATAGGCGTGGCCGGGTAAGTTTCGATCTCTTCGGATTGATGTCACCTGGCGCATGCTTGGTTGATCTGCATCTTCCCCGGCGCGGGCTGCATTTTCCCACTCGCGGGAAAGTTGGTGAGGAAAAACCCGGAAGCAACATGGATTTTGCCTTCTTGTTCACCTTCCTCCATCGTGTCCTTTCTCCCTCACCCAAACAGTCCAACCTCTTATTGATTATAAGAATTTGGGGCACTGTTGTCTGTCTGGCTGCTTCCTGCTCTTAGGGGGCATAGTTAGGGTCTGAGGTTGGCAGTTGGGTGTAGGGATGCAGGAGCATTTGATTGAAGGTGACTCAGGTGATTTCTTGGACCCTGGCTCGGAGAAATTTTATTAAAATGGGAGCAAAACATAAGGCATGGCAGAGGATTAGTATGGGAATTAGGAATGGAAGCATTTGCTGTACTATAGGCAGCAGCCATAGCGGTGGTCTGGGGGTTAAGGGGAGTTAAATTGTTGAAGCTCCTTTTTGATCTTGTTTAATGTTTGGACGTTGGTATCAACCAGGCCTGATTCATTTACGTAGTAGCAACACTCCTCTCCTAGGAAGAGGCATGTTCCTCCTTTTTCAGCAGTAAGAAGATCTAATGCCCGTCTATTTTGTGCTGCTACCTGGGCCACTGAGGTGATTTGACATTGTAAAGAGGCTAAGCTTTCAGCTGAAGCCTCTATGGCTGCCTGAACCTGAGTGGAGAGGGTCTGTGTGGATTGAATCGAGTGGGTGATGGCCCCTGTTCCAAGTCCTGAGGCTACTAGGGACGATGCTAGGGAAACCCCAATAATTAAGGGAAGAAAAACGGCCCGCTTTTGGATGTTATTGCTGGGGCTGAGCTGGGAAGCTAGTTTAGACAATTCTCCTTTGCTATATAGGGTTAAGCTAGACACTAAAGATACCGGAACGCAAAGGGATTGGGTGATGAGGGTATGGTTAAGAGTTTTAGATAGAGTTTGGTTACACTAAAAGTAGCCTCCAATGGAGGCCGTCTGGGTCTTGCTGGGAGCTTGAGTGCAATTACACCATGAAGAGTTTGGAGTAGAGTGGCAAAAAGGAAGGGTTTGACTCTATGGATTATGGCATAATGGGACTTGAGGCAAGGATGTTGCTTGAGAGGAGCTAGTAGAGTCGGTGGTGATATTGAAAGCAGTTGGTAGAGGGACTGCCACTAAGGGAGCTTTTCCGAGTGCAGTGCAAAGGAAGCAGTGGGAGAGGTTTTTTACTCCGGCAGCCTGGGTTAAGTCAAGTCCTTGGTGAATAAGTGTTAACCATGAGAATGGGTCCTCATTGTTAGGGGGCCTAACTGCTTCTGTAGTTTTTGTTCATGAGATTTTGTGGCTGAGGTTAAATTCTGTAGGGCCTGTACACCTTTAGGGAGATGTACTTGCTGTACATACACTCTCTTTACCTGGATGGTTGCAGTAGGATATGAGGAAACAGATGATGCATATAGTCCACCTTTAACTCCCTGGGCCCACTGAGGGTCCCAGGGATCATTAATAATAAGACTATATGTTCCTGGCGAAGGGCTTTGAAACATATTCTTATGTTGGGATTGTGCATTGAAGTCATACAAAGGATGGATTTTGCAGTAATTGTATGGACACCCTAGGTTGGTTTCTTGCCAGTAGTTTTTACAATTATATTCTGTTTGGTCGAGGACCCAGTTAGACAGCTGAAAAGATTTGTATATGGGAAGGACAGATATCTTAGATGCCATTTAATGCATAATTCTCTGGTATTGTCATAAGTTGGGCCACTTCAAAACAATAAATAGTTAAATAAAGTAGAATATTGTATTTCATTAAAAGGTACAATAATTTGTCTCAAGGACAAAGCTTTCAATAATCCAGTAGCCTAAAGTATTAATGAATAAAGAAAAGAACTTTTTTTTCAGTAATGTCTGCAGAGTAGAAAAGTAATGCCTAATCAAATCTCAGAATTACGACTTAAATAATGGTAAAATAGGACTACATAACCATTTATTCTTTTTATCTTTCAATGTATAAAGTTTCTTGCTAATAATATTTTATCTGATTTCAGGATATTAAATTTGGAGGGAGATGTTCAAGATAACAATCCTATCCTATGTCTCCAAAATAATTTCAAGTAAAGCCCATTTCACTTCTGTAGCACCATCAACAACTTTCATTCACTTAATGTCTTTAAAGCTTTGACTTATTTTAATTTAAAGAACATGTGAAAATTTGAATTCTAAAATAACACCAAATATTATGCATATTTTAAAACGTAGGAAATTCAACTAAAGTTGGATTTTTAAAAAATGCTTCAATGTGTTTATAGCACAAAGAAAAATGAAAATAAATGAGCAAAGCATTCAGTTTAATAAATACGAATTGAATCAAATTATATTATTCAGTACCTTGATAGTATAAATTTTAATGCAATTTAGCCTCCTGTTTTCACATAAGATGCTCTCTTAAATTGATGTAAACATAATAAACCTATACTTTATTTTTTTCCACTTCATCACCACCATGGAGTTCTCTTTACCTACACTAAGAGGTAATTATCTCTTAATAGTTAGCAAGCCACTAATGGCAGGACTCTTTGTCCTGTGTTTCCAGTTGCCTGCCAGTTGTATGAGTTTGTTAGGGCTTCAATAAAAGGGTACCACTGGGTGCTTAAACAACGGAAATTTATTTTCTCACAGTTCTGGACGCTAGATATTGAAGATCAATGTGTCAGCAGGTTTGGTTTTGCCTGAGGCCTCTCTCCTGGGCTTGTAGATAGCTGTCTTTTTCTGATGTCTTTACATGATCTGTCCTCTGTGTGTGTTCTTATTCTAATCTTCTCTTTTTATAAGACACCAGTCATATTGGATTAGGGCCCACACAGATCACCTCACTTTACTACAATTACCTCCTCTCTCCAAATATAATCACATTCCAAGCTACTGGGGGTTAGAACTTTAACAGATGAAATTGCAGGCTACAAAATTCAGTCTATAAAATCTGCTAAGCTTAATTCTTTATTCGGTCATCATATGTTCAATGTCCTTCACAACCACATCTATCACTTCTATTAACTCATATTACTTATTTCTGGATGTCTTATGTTGTTGTATTTAACTTTCTTGAAGTTACTTATTACCCAACTATACAATAATTCTCTTGAGAACAAGTGTTTAGCTCTTTTTCTATATTTACATTGTGTTTTATGGAAGTGAATGTTCAATAAATATCTATTGATTGGCTTTCCTGTGACTACTAATGCTTTAAGATTTTCTGTCCTCTTCCTTGCTGTCCACTAATCCAGCATCTTTAGATAAATGTTCAACTCCAATGTAGAAAGCGATTTATAACAAAATGGGCATAGTCATCCACTTTATAAAAGAAAGTAGTTTTCTGAAAACTTAATAATAATTTCTTATCTGTTTTTTAAATTTGTACCTTCTCATTTTAAAATTTCTTAAGGATATTCAGAGTTCTGTGTAAAGTAATTTATCTCTTCAACAAAAACTCTATACTGCAATTCAAATCTATGGTCAAATATGAAACATCAATACAGATGTGAGATATTGACTAACCCTCCTTACTAATTTACACACTCTGTAATTAAGCCAGGGGCTGTTTAAACTATACATTTTAATGCAAATGCACATTCAGAAATATTTGTTATTGCATCCTTCTTAAGACAATAGAAGACAAAGGCTCTAAATCACTTCCTGTATATTAAGTATTATAAGCCAAGAAAGGGAACAATCAATTTCAGATATTCAAAAAATTATTTTAATATTATTTCAATGTTAGTCTACTTACATGCTCTCTTTGGAACCCAAAGTTCCCTGTCCTGTGCATTCTTTGAATTTTGACAACTCATGGGTGCATTAAAATAAAAAAGTAATACATTTTTGAATTTCAAATTTTATCTAGCATTTAAATTATTTTTAGTAGAGGATTTATTCAAGAACCTGGTCCTCCAATGAAATTCAAAATTTTTATTTTTAATGTATTTTAATCTTTTTTTTTTTTTTTTGTGACAGAGTCTCATTCTGTTGCCCAGGCTGAAGTGCAGTGGTAGGATCTTGATTCATTGCAACCTCCGCCTCCCAGGTTTAAGTGATTCTCATGCCTCAGCCTCCCAAGGAGCAGGGACTCTAGGTGTGTTCCACCACACATAGCTAGTTTTTATATTTTTTAATAGAGACAGGGTTTCACCATGTTGGCCAGGCTGGTCTTAAACTTTGGGCCTTAAGTGATCTGCCCACCCTGTTCTCCCAAAGCGAAGGTATTATGGGTGTGAGCCACCATGCCCAGCCAATGTATGTTAATCTTATGCTGTTTCACATATATTCAGTAATGACAAATCACTTAGAGGAGGCACAGGGGTAATGTCAAAATTTAACCTTATCATTAAAATTGTTGAAACTATAGTGTCAGTACCCCCTATCTTTTAAATATAGAAAGCATTAAACATAATCAAAGTGAAGAATTGATTTGCACTAATTCTTGGAAACTGGCAAATATCTAAAAATATGACATGACTAATTTGGTTTGAAAAATTCCCAAATAGCATTATCATTATTCAAACTACAGAGCATCTATGTTCAAAGACTAATTGAATATGCTTTTATTTTCACTGGGCTGGACATGCAGTGATTAATTGAGGTTATTATAACCATGATTGCCTGGTTCATCTCATTACCTAAATGTCATCATAAAAGAAATCCTGAAATTAGAACTTTGGACAAGTAAATATTAATATGCATATAAAAAGGTGTCTGAAACTGCCAGCTGGATTTTGCCTTACATGTATTTTCTATGGCTTTTGTATGGCGTTTGTATTTTGTATGGCTAAGATAAGAAGAGACAAATGTTAGTGGATGATGTTTATTATTTGAAGATGTCACATAGAATTCCATATTTGTGTCTTCTTTAAAAAAAAAAAAAAAAAAAAGAAAAAGAAAAAGTGATTATCCGACAACAAGGACCCACTTGTCTACATGGTGACTGGCAAATGAAACTAAGCAGTCACTGGCTTGTTCAGGCAGGACAGGCATGCTCCCATCCCACCATAGTCCACATCACTACCACTCTCTATTGTGTTACCACTGAAATCATTCATTCACCTACCTGCCCATGTATTAATTTATATTGGCCACATTTTATACCAAGTGGAAAAAATGGAAAATATTTAGAATTTGAAAACGTATCCATGTTTGCATCAAAATCTTGGTAAAGCTGAAAATGTAGGACACGTAAAAATTGGAAATAAAGACTATAACAAAATATGTCCACATTACTAAAGTATAGAAACTCATTCTTCAAGAATAGAAGAAAATAGAAATAGACACAGGGAGGGGAATAACACACACAAGGGCCTGTTGAAGGAGGGTGAAGGGGGAGAGCATTAGAGAAAATAGCTAATGCATGCTGGGCTTAATACCTAGGTGATAGGTTGATAGGTGCAGCAAACCACCATGGCACATATTTACCTATGTAACAAACCTGCACATCCTACACATGTACCCAAGAACTTAAAAAAGAAGTAATAATATAAAAAGGAGAATGTGTTTTTATAGAACCTATACTGGACCTTGTAGTACTAATTTTAAGGTCCTTAAGTGTCTTTTAACATCAAAGACATTAAGAATCCTTTAGTATTAAGTAGAGTTTATTGATTTCTAATTCTTCAAAATTGGTGATTCATGTAGTTAGCATAAAGCAACTTACTTTTGACTAGATGTGGTTAAATTATAGAAATCAATTATATTATCAAGTCCACTGGACAACACTATGATTCAATTCAACACTATGCATTGCTAAAGTATTGTGTCACTTTAGGCTTCAAGTGAAGATTCCTGTGATATTGCCAAATCAATAAGATTTGGAAATTCTCTCATTACTCATATTCATTCATTTAAAAAACTTCAATAGAAGTTTTTATAATCAAATGTTTAAGGTATACAATTAATATTAAATCTATAAGAAACTGAAAATGCAAAATGGACTAAGGTATACAATTAATCTTAAATCTATAAGAAACTGAAAATGTAAAATGGACTTCTAAAAGCAATTAGCTAAGAAAAAATTTCCCGGCCAGGCACGGTGGCTCAAGCCTGTAATTCCAGCACTTTGGGAGGCCGAGGCAGGCGGATCACGAGGTCAGGGGATGGAGACCATCCTGGCTAATACGGTGAAGCCTTGTCTCTACTAAAAAAAATAAATAAATAAGTACAAAAAAATTTAGCCAGGCCTGGTGGCGGGCGCCTGTAGTCCCAGCCACTGGGGAGGCTGAGGCAGGAGAATGGCGTGAACCCGGGAGGCGGAGTTTGCAGTGAGCCGAGATGGCGCCACTGCACTCCAGCCTGGGCGACAGAGCAAGACTTTGTCTCAAAAAACAAACAAACAAAAAAAGAAAAGAAAAGAAAAGAAAAAAGATCCCTTGGTAGTATAGAAGAAATTATTTAAACAAGAGTACTTGAAGATCATATACTTACCAATCTGGTTAAGTTATACCAAAACAGCAGATGTATTCAGTGAGGGGAAAAATATGCTTTCATCTGTGCTTTAATTTTTTAGAGAGTCAAATAAAAGAGAGAAATAGAGAGAGTGAGACGAGGGGAAGGCAGGGGAAGAAGAAGGGAAGGGAAGAAGGGGAGAGAAAAGGAAAGGAAGGGAAGGGAAAAGAAAGAGAGAGGAAAGGAAAGGAAAAGGAAGAAAAAAAGGAAGGACGGAAGGAAGGCAAAATCTCAGTAGTAAAAGTGGTTTAAGAAGTCATCACACTTGGCCCCAACCCAGTTAATAAAAAAAATGCTTCCTGGAAAATGGTAAGACCTTTCCTAATGAAGAAGAGTATATAAGGGTATATAATACTTAAGTTAATAAATTAGAAAATGCTGAAATTAAGCCAAAGTCTGCTTTTCTTTCTTTTTTCTTTTTTTCTTTTATCTTTTCGGTTTTTTTTTTTTTTTTTTTTTTTTTTTTGAGAAAGAGTTTTGCTCTGTCACTCAGGCCAGAGTGCAATGGGGCGATCTCGGCTCACTGCAACCTCCGCCTCCCCTGTTTAAGTGATTCTCCTGTCTCCGCCTCTGGAGTAGTTGGGATTACAAGTGCACAGCACCTCGCCTGGCTAATTTTTTGTATTTTAGTGGAGACAGGTTTTCGCTGTGTTGCCCAGGCTGGTCTCAAACTCCTTAGCTCAGGCAATCCACCAGTCTTGGCCTCCCGAAGTGGCAGGATTACAGGCCTGAGCCACCGTTCCCGGCCTTCTTACAATTTCTACAGTTCAGGCCTATTTTGACCCTACATCCACAAAACAGTCATTTTAAAACTTTGCACTACATAATGTAGATATAACTTCAAAAAATATCGTTAGCCTAGTTTATAAACTCTACTCCATGTTAGAAGTATGATCTGGTACCTCCTAGCAGCGGTTGTCCTTTGGTCTTCTGGAAATTTTAAACTTTTAACTTTAGTTATGACTGCTATTAACAGGAATTACTGCTGCTGAAAACTCTCAAATTATTCAACTATAGGATTTTTCAACTGCGTAGGATCAGTCCATTACTCTCTTCAAAGAGCATAATATGATTTTTTTCTTAAAGTTTTATAAGCTTTGAAGCTAGTGAGACCCGATCCAAATTCTTGGATTAATAAGAATAATCTGAGTTCTGTCAGATCATACTAACCTGATAACTGGTGTGCCACTTTTCATATTTACTTAGAAAAACAATGTGAATAAATAGTCACAACTTATTTCCTAAGGTTAAGACATAATTGCTACTCAAGAATTTTTCACTCCTTATCAGTCCTTTCACAACTACATTCAAGAGGCTTCAAGCCTCATGATCTAATTACCTCCTAGACGTTCCACCTCCAAATACTATCACATTGGAGGTTAGGTTCCATTGTATGATTTTTGGGGGTACAAAATCATTCAATCTGTAGCACTCAGAGTAAGGGCAGATCCTTCACACTTGGTCCTGAAATGGAAAGTCATGTGGGTGCAGACTTACATCAGTCACCAGCATCGAGCATAATCCCAGTGAACCTTCAAGACTTCAAGATATTTGAGAAATAACTAAATGCTTTTTGTGCTGTTAGTGCAATAATTATCATCATCATCATCATCATCATCATCATCATCATCATCATCATCTGGGAGTTTTAGTTTGCACAGCATAATGTAACAAAAGTTAATTAACACCCTGGTCAGTAACTTTGATCAGATTCTCAAATGAGTTTTGTTATCCCCAAAAAAGGCTAAGAGTTACTGCCACACAAAGTGCCATGAAAGCACAAAATGGTGTGAGTGTTTGGCAATTCTCTGCTGTATTTCTTCATGACATACTGCCAAACTATGTAATTCAACATGCTGGTTCATCATAGGAAAACATTTTCATCATAACCCATTATTATCAATAGTTTATCCTCACAATATAGAAAAATAAATTACCGTGATATCCTCTAACTTCCTCATCTAAGTCTTATTTATTTCTGGCTGGAATATTTTTTTATATTCCAGGCTTCTAATTAACAAATATTAATAACTAGGAAACTATGAATAGGAAAATTATATTCCAACCTTTTCCAAAATGCTAGCTTTCATTTAAGTATGTGAAGTATCTATTTCTGTTTCATTTTCTTCAACTATACATTCCTGAAAGATGTTGCACAATCTACTGACCTGTTATTCCATGACTGTGTCCTGAGATTACTGCACTCATGTAATCTATGCTAGATAAGAAGATCATTAGAAAAACCCTCAGGAGCACACTGATGTTCACAGACCTTAAATGATTTGCCTGAGATCACACAGCACCTCAATGGCAGACCTGGGACTATAACATAGGACTTTTGGCTCTCAATTCACTCATTGTTACTAAAATATGCTGTGTGACTTAAGAGTGTTAATCAGTACTCTACAGACTGCTTATCTGAGTATCCATAGGCAGGCAGAATTTGCCAACATCCAGGAATTTTGTCATTTTATTAGGCCTCATAGAAAAACTTAAGATTAGGATTTTCTGAGGATCTGAAAGGCAAAACTCTGTATACTACTAAGAAGTGTCCTCTGACTTACTCTCCATTAATCCCTCATTACTAATTCTCCTAAATGTGTCCAGACTAGCTTCTGGGTATGCATTTGGTGATCGTAAGTCTATGATAAGTAGGTATAAGTATATGGCTTAAATGTATGTCCAAAAGTCAAGTATGTGCACAGAAAACTCCTGGAAATTTATTTTATAAATCGATCACCACTCCAACCTACTTTTGTCTATAGTTTAGTCATCAAAAATAAATAATCCTTTCAAGCTAATTCAACAGGTAATTTTCAAGTGTTTACTATATACAAGGTACTCTATTATATATGAGAGATACCAAGATGAACATAGAAAGGCAGCTGTTCTCAAAATGTTCACATTCTAAAATAGACACTGCTGATCTGGCAAATGGTGTGGTCCTCTTACTGTGAAATCATATAATCTAAATTTTGAATTCATATAATTGTATTCCTAAAGACTACAATACACTTCTCTTCTTGCATGAAAAACGTATCTTTACTATCATTTTTGGCTTTAAAAATTCTAATCTTATTGAATGCTCATGCAGAAGCCAGCTCTAGAAGGGGGTGTGACATTAGTTGCCAGGGGTTGCATCTTTATATTGCTTTGAAAAATTGAACATGATTTTCATGGAAAACCTACTTTAATGTTTTATTAGCATTCTCCAAATGCTTCCCTTTTCCATTTGTATTGATAAGCATTAAAATACATCCACTAAAGACATTTTTACATTATTTTCTTAAATGTGAGCCAATTTTAATTTAGTGGGCAATTATTTTGAGTGAATGAAAGTTAAATATGTGTCATTTTTACCTAATCTACTCCAGTTAATATTAATTTCTAGTCAGTAATTTTAGTATCAGCTATAACGACAAAGAGGCTTATGACACCACATGCCTCCCTACTACAACACACTGGCACGGCGATGCTGAGCTTGAACTGTCATCCTCTGGAGAAGGACAGCTGAGACATCAATGAAACATTCTGTTCTCTTCTTATAAAATATGTCTTATTTTCTCACAGGACTCTCCAGAATGAAGGCAAGGCAGACAGCAGGATTGAAGCAATTCATGACTGCAAATTTAAGGAATGATAAAAGACACATTTCAAAATACCAGATCTGTGATTCATGCCCGTTACTTTCTTTAGGACATGGCCCACAATTCACCTTTTAAAGAAAACTTTTTTTCTATCCTCATCTGTGAGTAAGGTGACCTTATAGTTTATTGCTTAACTGGAACACTGTTGATAATGAAATGGTGCTATAAATAATAGGGCTGAGACGAGAGGCATAAACCAACCATCCCTACTAAACAGGGATGAATGGCCAAATTATCCATGAAGCAAACACCATTCCTTTAACAATCTAATAGTATTTACTACAGGTTTTACTTATTTGACATTTATCATATGCTACTGAGTGCTGCTTATATTTTATGTATATGTTGTTATAGCTTTTGAGAGCAGAAAGAGTACCTTTTACTTGCTTGTTTCTCCAGGTACTAATACAAATCCTATACATAGCATGCACTCGGTTCATATGATTGAAGTTAGTGCTTGAACAGAGTTAGTTCTTAAGATTTGTCAAAATAATCTGTATTAGTCAGGGTTCTCCAGAAAAACGGAACTGCAATTGGCTCCTGGGATTGTAGAGGCTGAGAAGTCCCAGACCTTTAGTCAGTAAGCTGGAGACCCAGGAGAGTGGATGTGTAGTTCCTGAAGAAAGCTGGTGTGCTCCATATCCAAAAAGAGTCTATTTTTCAGTTGTAGCCCCGGCTCATACAGTTAAGTAGGATGAGTTCACTCCTACTTATGGAAGGGTCAGCATTTTTGTTCTATTTAGGCCTTTAGTGGGTTTTACTGGGGCCACCCATATTAGGGAAGGCAATCTGCTTTACTTAAGTCTACAGGTTCAAATGTTAATCTCGTCCAGAAACATCCTCACAGACACACCTGGAATAATGTTTGACCAAATATCTGCATACCCCATGGCCCACTCAAGTAGACACATGAAAATGACCATTACAGAACCCATCGTATGATATTTCTAATGACAATGACTTCAGTTAATATTATTGTATCTTTACCTATATGGCTTGATTTTGGCTACTGCAAGATCTTCACTGCTTCTGCTGGATTTCCCCAAATTGCCTAGGAGCACATTTGTTAATACTATTAATGATAACAACTTAGGAACTGTGAAGACACAGTTGAATAGGGCAGTTTCTGCTTTCAGAGACCTAAAGGTCTTATTTGGAAGAGGAGATAAATACACATGAAAGATGACTCATAAAGAGTCAATAAATCATGTAATGTCTGCAATACAAACAGAAAATACAAAACAGTGTGGTGAAAAGTATGAAAATTTGACATCTGAAAATCTGTGTTTCAGTAACTTCTGTACCATTTCAGAAAGACCTGCATTTGGATCCAGCTCTATGAATTAATATCTATGTAATCTTAGACTTTTAGAACTTCATTTATTCTACTGTAAAATATAATCAGCAATAAACTTTTATCATATAATTGTTGTGCGACTGGCACATAGTAAGCACTAAATTATAATTGTCATAACCATTATTCCATTATAACATTCTCATTACTATTCTATCAACAGCTATGATTTATTCTGGTTTATTATGTTATCATTAAATGTAGATAAAACTAAGCCTAAAAAATTATTGTGAAGAGTAAATGATATAATACAAACTTGGTTTGTTATAATTTTTGAGAGCAAAAACTGTTTAGTTAATGTGTTTAGTTAACATGTCTAGTTAGCTTAAACCACTGTGCAAGTATTAATTGGAAGTATTACTGTCATTACTTTAACAGAGTAGATATATGCCACAGATAACATGGCTGTGTCTAAGATTCTGTAGATATTTAGGGCTGAAATGAGATTAGACCAACAAACGATTCAATGAGGTGTTCTTTAAAATATTTTTATTGTTTCTCTGTATTCTTTTACTATATTCTTTTATGAGAATATATAATAGGGTTTGAAACTGAAAATTTTCCAATCTGGGGTTACAGCAGTCAGGGGAATATTTGATAGAAAAATGCAGGAAGGGAACAAAATGAGGAAGATATTTTCAGGTGGCCCTCAAACTGAAAGGTTTTGTCTTTTGGCACAAATCTAGAAAGTCCTAGGTAAGTCTTACTCTCATACCACAATTTTCAGAAAAGTCCTTCACTGTCACAGTGAAGAATAAACACAAAAATGCTCATATACAGGAACTGACTTTGTAAAGACACTGCTTTATTAAAAAGAAATTGAAGCACAAAAGCTACAGTTGCATAGTTTGAACTTCCTCCCTCCAAGACTGAGCTTGCAGCAGATTTAGATGAACAGGCCAAATGTGGAATTAGAATACTAGTCCCAATATAAACAATTTAAAGTCCCAATTTAAAGACAGCAGCATGCAAAACCACATGATCACAGAGAAAGAGAGCTTTGTAGAACTAGAAGTTAAAAAAAAAGAATTTAAAGAGAATCTGAGTGACTAAATGTTGAGGGTCCAATTTAATCAACTCTAAAATACAATTAAAATTTCATATTAATGATAATTGTATATGTTTATATTTCTATTTAAGGGTAGTTAAGAGGATGCTTTAGAAGTCGTGAGAACTGAGTAAAAGCAGAAACACAATCTTACAGATTTTCAAATGTGTAACCCTTTTTTTTAAGGGACATGTAGAAAAGGAGCAGGTACTGATTGATAGCATCCAGTGATTAGCTGTCATTACTTATATTTCCTTTGACACATCTTTCTTTTTAGAGTTGATAACATTCTTTTTCAAACAATTTATTTTTATTAGTCTCTAATTAATTTCAGTTACTTATATATAAAATAGTTTAAAGTAATAAAGATCTAAGTTAAAATTGTAGCTCTCACACTAATTTTTTATTTAGAACAAGCCATTTGGGGTAAAATAGGACCCTGTTCATAGTAATGAGGATTGAAGGCATATAAAGGGTTCGGCAGCAGAATGACAGGTTTCATAAAGGTTATTCATTTTTATTACAATAATAAGTCCCTAATTCAAAGACAAAGGATGTGGAAGTCTTTCATTCTTTTACAATGTCTTTCTGTCTTTTTCTTCCCACAATTTTATCTCATTGCCCTCTTCTTTTCTCTATCCTTTACTTCTTACCCCACTCAGAGGGAAATAAAGGAGATGAAGAACTCCTAGAAGGTTCAACCTTCACAGTCAAAAGTGTTCCCAAACAAGGAGAAGAAGGCACAGAGAGATACGTGGAACAGTTAGACTGGTAGGTCAACAGAGATGTGTGATAGGAAAAAAGAGGTCATTAAATGGCAACTCGTATTTACCATAACATCTGAGGATGACTCAGCCCTAAGTTGGGAGCTAAATATCTTAAAAGCACCACCTGGCCCTTGTGATATGAAAATATCACAAGGTGTCTTTTCATTCAGTTTTTGGGATTAAGGTGCTTTGAAAACTTCTGTAGAACTAAATGTGTTGAACTTTCCATGAATAATGGTTTGGCAAACCCCTGTTGTGTTCCCCTAGTATTAAGATTATCATCTGTGCAGACATATATATGTAAATCTGTTCTGTTATATTTTTGTTATTTTAAGACATTAGAATGTAATTTATTGGATTCACTATGTAGGAAAGATAATATATATGTATTTGAATATTTGTTGAATTATTAATTAGCAATGGAAACTTGATCTAGTCATTTCAATTGCCGGGTCTTGGTTTCTTTATTTGCATAATGTAAAATTGTTTTTCCGTATTTCTATGATTTTTATAGTAGTAGTCCAGAACTTAGCTGTATAACAAATGAACTTTTTTATTTATTTATTCATTTTGAGACGCAGTCTCACTATGTTGCCCAGGCTGGAGTGCAGTGGTGTTATCTTGGCTCACTGCAACCACCACCTCCTGGGTTCAAGCAATTCCTCTGCCTCAGCTTCCTGAGTAACTGGGATTACAGGCACCTGCCACCGTGCCCGGATAATTTTTTTTTTTTTTTTTTGGTATTTTTAATAGAGACAGGGTTTCACCATATTGGCCAGGCTTGTCTCAAACTCCTGACCTCAAGTGATTCACCCTCCTTGGCCTCCCAAAATGTTGGGATTACAGGCATGAGCCACCATGCCCTGCCAGAAATGAACAATTTTAAGGCTTTGGTCACTCAATCTGTGGCTAGTGACTCATAATATCTAAAACACAGTGCTACTTTTTTAAGTCCTGAATTAACCAAGTGAACAATCATTAACTTTTACTTTTGTTAGCTGTAAAGTTCCCTGTAGAATCCTTCCAATAGGATAAGGAATCGTTTTAACAGTCAAATCTATACAATTAGAATAAATTCCTTGCACATTTCAATGTCTAGGAAAGAAATGGGCATGAGGTGGTAAACTGATTAATAGGATTTTCCGTTTACTTTATAATTTATCTAAAAAAATCTTTTAGTTTCTAATGCTTTTGAAATCTTTTTAAATTAGTTCTGTTTCCTAATTTAAAACTACACTCAAATAAACAATTTAAATTTGTTCAGTTTCTTAAAGTAGATTCAACATAAGTCTTTCTTCATGGTCAGAAGTTCTTGTTGTCTGAGAGCCATTATTTAGAATGGGAACTCATTATGCTGTTAATGCAGGTATGGTTGAAAATCAAGTTGACATATCTTTGGCCCTGAAGATATTTTCTGGACATAACTTTTAAATACATTCCTGCTATGCTTAGCTGTCAAACACATGTCTTCAAAGTGTAGAGGACAGAAAAAATATTCTGATTCATTGAGCAGTGACTGTTTCGTCTTCATTTCTTTTACACTTTCAGCCACTCTTTCATCAAGCTCTTCTCACTGCACACCAGCACTCACTGGTAAAAATAGATTGCAGTTGCCTGATACATTCTATTGCAAGTAATAAACTTAGCATCAAGTCTTTATTCTTCATCTTCAAAGTACTTGGTAAACATTAAATAATTAATCCCCACAACACATTTGGGAAGTAGGCATACATTATCACCATGACAAAACTGGAGGCACCCTGAAATTAAATGAGTTGCCCGAGGCTACACATCAAGTTATTATCAGAGTTGGAATTAGTTGTTGCTTCCCATTCTCATTTTAAGACCTCACCAGGTTCTCTCTTATCCTCATAAGAACTCAAGTCCACTTTCTGCCTAATTTTCATTGGCTCAACCATCTGTTGCAAATATAATTTGTGTATTTATGGTAATAATTTTGGATATGAGAAATTCAGTTTTAGTAACCAATAATGCTATTAAATAAATTTCATATTTCAGCTTGCCCTGATACTGACCAAAAGATTTCACCTTTAAACAGAAGATCAGATGATAGCTTCCCAGGAGGAAAATATACCACTCAACAAGTTAGCAAAACAAAAAAAGTGTTTCGAAGTCCTGTTTTTAAAATAAACAGTGTCATATTTTTACTGTAACAGGTGGAATGGACTTTTGGCAAGAGCAATGAATATTCACTGAGGAAATAGTAAGCTTAAAAACAAAATAAGCATCTCCATTAGCATTTTTTGAACACCAAGTCCTTGCTAGGAACTGTACGTGGCAAAGAATTAATCATAGTCTAAGTCCCACGGGCTCAGGCAATATTCCCATTAATATTCACTTGTAAGTAACTGCAGTTGTATTTGCTAATAAAATCCCAAATGAAGTGCAGGTCATTCTTTCAGCAATCCCTACACTTTCTCAGAGGATGTATGTTTTATAGTTCCCAAGTTAAAGAGTTCTACAAGACAGAGCCATGCCCTGACACTTATCACAGAATTAACAGAATTTTACCCTCATCATATCCAGTTGATAAACAGCCTTTGGTGAGCTGAACTCATGTTGCTGTGTGCTAATTGGCCAGTTAGATTCATTTGGTGTTGCTGAGCCTTTAAACAAATTAAAGTTAATTGGAATCAGGAATGGATCAGTCACCTTAGTACTCAATCTGTTTAGCGGTTCTCTTCAACTCATTGCTTTTCTCTTTTTTTTGTTCATTTTGATGTTCCTTGCACAACCCAAGTGCAGCGTTCTCTCTCTATTTGTCTCTATTGTGAGTATATATTTTTACAAAATATTTCAAAAATAATTATTTGAGGACAAGTGGCAAAACACAACACAACAGGATTAATAGAATCAACACCTCTAAGATACAATTCATGAGTGTTGTTTTCATGTAGCTTTTCCCAATATGTCTCTGACTGACCTCTCAGGGTTTTTCATTTTGTTATTTTGAGTCCTGTTCTAGTAGAACCTGGGCCTGGAAAGAGCCTCAACATATCCAGCTCATTTAGTTCTCCATCAGAGATGGTATTAAAGTCATTTTATCCACGAAATAAAGGACGTCTGAGTGGGATAAGAAACTTTCTCAACTTGTATACCTGGGGGAAGATTAGTACCCTAGTCTTCTGCATCATAATTTAGTGACTTTCAGTTTGCACCTGTTACCTGAGTACTGTACATTGTACCCAATATGCCTCCATATTTTTGATAGTCAATACTTATTAAATACTCACTATGTTCCAAGCAATAGTGAAGTACTTTGCATGCATTACATTAATTAGTTATTACGACAAGGTTTATTATTTAATAAGGAGAAAATATCCTTCACTGAATTAACCTGATTACAAGGTCTCTACCACAAATTCAACAACATTTATTCAACAGAGAGAATCTGTAAGCAATTGAAGTATCCACTTTCTGCTAGCTACCCCTCTTAATTAAAATCAGAACTCTCTGAAAGACAGCTCCTTGGTTTGGGGAAATTCTGTATTTCCCATTTAGACCTCAGAAACGAGCAAGAATAAACAGACTATCCATCAGAATCACATTAAATTAGTATATTTTTCTATCCCAGATTTGTAAAAAAAAAAAAAAAAAAAAAAAAAAACCACACAAAATTACCAATTAAAAAGTATATAAATATGAGTATTATTGTGTTAACTCAGAAGAGAAAATTTCTTAAGTCATTGAGGAGACAATCAATCATCCAGTTGGACTTCTTGGCAGGGAGAACAAACAACTGTATACAACAATAAATCATATAATCACATACTAGGACTCTATGTATGTTTAAGACTCTCCTCTTTTGGCACTGAGATAGTGTGTTCTGCTTGCTCTACTCTTGACATTTCTCTATTATCTCTCTAAGCTCTCTTTTTATAACTGCCCAATGCCCCTGTTCTTCACAAGGATATTAAATTAGGAAGCAGAAATAAGGAGCCTCAGCCTGTGTATCTTCTGCTGCTATTTCCCTTTCCACTATGCTCTGCTGTATTAGTGAGAAGAATTTGAAGCAATGGAGTGATATTTGCCACACAGAACTTCAATACTGTGTTTCTCTTTAAAATATGTATTTCTTTATTTTAATAGCTTTTGGGGTTCAAGTGGTTTTTGGTTACATGGATGACTTGATTATACATTGTACCCAATATGTAGTTTTTTATCCCTCACTCTGCTTCTACCCTTCCCTCTTCTTGAGTAATCAGTTCTAAAGTTTTTCCAGCATGAATATAGAGTACCAAAAAAGTTTGTTTGCTTATTTATTCTTGCTTATTTCATAGAAGACTATGTTTGCTTATTAGATAGAATATGTCCTATCCAATTTGTCCCAAAACAAATCAGTTGTTATGCATCCATTGAAAAACTTCTAAGCTAAAATTATTTAATTATTAGGGGAATTAAAAGGTTCTCAATTTATTTGTGCAAAATGTAAAACTTTTAAAGCTATTGATCATTCTAAGGCATGATTTTCAAACATCAGTGGTTATAAGAATCAACTGGGACTTATTAAAATTAGAGAAATTTCTGAATCCCATATCCAAAGTTTTAATAACTCTGATATGTGCCTGAAAGTACGCATTCTTTTTGGTGCATTTGACAGATTTTTGCTTACAGAGAAGATGTTTTAGAAATACTTTGATTTTTTAAATTAATAATCAATGTATTAAAGTAATTAATTCGGAACTCCAAATTTCCCTTAGGAAAATAAGGAGTATAATTTACATGCAATAAGTTGCATATATTTAAGTTATACATTTGATAAGTTTTTGCATCTATATACACCCAAGAAACTATCACCAAAATAAAGATCCAAATCCATCATCTCCAAAAGTGTCCTTATTCCCATTGTAATCCTTCCTTTTCTCTCTTCTCTGGACCTCTCCTCCCATCCTTAGGCAATCATTGGTTTGCTTTCAGACACTAAATATTGGTTGTATCTCAATAATTTTGTATAAATGGAATAGGATAAAATGTACTCTTTTTTTTTTTTTTATGGCAGAATTTCACTTTAGTTGCCTAGGCTAGAGTGCAATAGCGCAATCTCGCTCACTGCAACCTCCACCTCCTCGGTTCAAGCAATTCTCCTGCCTCAGCCTCCTGAGTAGCTGGGATCACAGGCATGCACCACCATGCCCAGCTAGTTTTTTGTATTTTTAGTAGAGATGGGGTTTCTCCGTGTTGGTCAGGCTGGTCTCGAACTCCCTACCTCAGGTGATCTGCCCGCCTCGGCCTCCCAACGTGCTGGGATTACAGGCGTGAGCCACTGTGCCCGGCTCAAAATGTACTGTTTTTTATATTTTAGAGGGAAATATTCTTTTAAAATATATTTTAGAGAGAGAGATGTCTGGCCTCTTTTATGGAAAATGATAAACTTGAGACGTATTCATATTAGGTGTGTTCATTCTTTATATTCAGTAGTTCATTCCTTTTTATTGCTGAGTGGCTTTTCATGTATGTATATGCCACAAGTGATTTTTGCATTTGCCTGTTGATGGGCTTTTGTTTCCAGAATTTGGCCATTACGAACAAAGCTGATATAAATATTTACATATAAGTCTGTCACGTGCATATGTTTTCATTTCTCTTAAATACCTATAAGTATTAAAGCAGAGTTATATGGCAAATGTATGTTTAATTTTTAAAGAAAGTGCCAAATATTTTCCCAAGTTAACCATTTCCAGTTTGCACCATTCCCATTAGCAGTTCTTGAGAGTTCCAGATGCTTCACATTTTTACCTACACTTGCTGTATGTTTCATCCTGCTGAATCTGAAGCTAGAGTCACCCCAGAAACTACAAAGGAGAATTCCCACAAGGGAGTTCCCCAAACTGTCCTGAGATGGAGTTGGTTGGGATTCCAAAGAAAGAGGCCCTAAACTCGAGGGTGATCAGTCCAAAGCATCATTTAGAACTTATTACAGAGTGGTATAGCATGTTCTAGTGACGAACAGCAAGAGAAAATGGTTGTTCTACTTAGGTATGTCCAGTGAGGGGTCAGAGCATAGAGTTTGTATGAGGGTTTAAGGAATTTGACTCAGGGATGGGTCCAGTTTCTTTCAGTATTTTGGACAACAATCTAAATACCTTTTCAGTGCCTGGGAATGCATAAGGCCCCACTGTGGGTTCAAGCCTTAACCCTGCAGCTTCCTGGATTACAGAACTGTCAAATCATTCTGGTTTTCAGTCAAGACACAGAAGGAAAGTGAGGGGTGAACTGGGGACTCTAAAGTATGGTCAGTCTTTTTAATTTTAGATTAATTAGATTAATTTTAATTATACTAAGCATATAGGAGTTACTCTTTGTGGTTTCAATTTGCATTTCCCAATGACTAAGGAATGTTGTGGATCTTATCTTACACTTATTTGTTATCTTAATCTCATCTTCAGTGAACTATCAGTTCAAATCCTTTGTAGCTTTTTAATTAGGTTATTAGCTGTAGGTTTTTCAAACATATCCTTTATCAAAATGAGAATGTTCCCTTCAATTTCTAATTTACTGAGGATTTTTTAAAATAAAAAATGACTTGATTTTTATCGTTTTCTTGCTTCTCATCTAATAATTTATCTGTATCATTCTAGATTAGTTTTGATTGATATTTCTTCTCATTATGGTTAATACTTTTCTGATTATTTACAAATGTGGTTATTTTAGATTGAATACCAGAAATTGTGAATTTTATCTTTAGAATGCTGAATGTATTTGTATTCCTATAATATTCTTGAGCTTCATGATGGAAATCCATTAAATTACTTGAAAACAATATGATCGTTTTAGGTCATCCTTTAAGCTTTATTTAGCAAGATGAAGGTTTAATCTAGGATCAATTTTCTCCACTAATGATGCAGGAAACTGAGTAATTTACCTCATGCCCTGTGACACTCTGTAGGAGGTTTTCTACTCTGGCTCTTGGGAACAGCACTGTTCTCCACTCTGTGTGAGTTCTAGGTATTATTCCCTTTAATCCTTTCAGATGGTTCTTTCTCAGCTTTCAATAGTTTCTTCATACATTTGTGCTGATCAGAACTCAACTGAAAACCCCGGGGAGTCCCTCCACAGGGCTCTGGCTGTTTCTCTGGGCAGCTGTCTCCTCTCTGTCTGCTCTGCAAACTTGTGGCTGCTTTGGTCCCCTCAACTCAGGGAAACTGCAGGGTGAGCTTCTTGTGCCACAACCCAGAAACTTTCTCCAGAAGATAAACAGGAGCAATCAAAGGGCTCTTCTCATTTGCTTCCTGTCTCTTAGGAACCACTGTCCTTCATTGCCTAATGTCAAGTTTCTTGGGAACCATTGTTTCATATCGCTTGTCTGGTTTTTCTGTTGTTTCAGGCAGGAAAGTATTTTTAATCCCTGTGACTAAGTTACCCATTAAACTTTTTAAAGTTAATTTACAGTCATCCTCTAATTGTAAGTCCAGTAAATATTTAATAATAACTTTAAAGGTAGATTTTGATTAATATTTTACCCAATTTAAAATATTTAGCTGCCTTCTCAATTTTAAACATTCGATTTTTATAAGTAATTTAAATGTCTCACTGAGAGTTTTTCAATACAGATGCAAAAGTGTATTGGTATGATGTCCAGGAATTATAGAGTTTAGGGATTTCCTCAGCCCTTAGGATGGCTGCATGGGAACTTGGATGCCTGCAGCACCTGTATCTATATATGCATTAAATGAAAAGATTAGCAAAAATTCTTCTAAAAAACAGAGATCTCACAAATCCTTAAGTAATTATTTCTAAAAAGTAAAATGCAATATATAATTAATGCTCTTAATTATTCCTCTGGTTTCAAACAGTAAGTTTGTTTCTCTATTTTCAAATTAAAATCTGATTTCTAATACTAATATCTACTTTAAACATTTTTAAATTGATATTATAGGTTAGATATGGTAACATATCCCCAAAATATAAATAAACAGTGCAAGCACTTTTCCCAAAATATGGATTTTTTTCTCCTAACATAAAATATTAATACTCTATGTTTGACTTAGTTCATTATATTAACCTTTGATGAAATATATTTACCCAATTAAGAAACTGTTATATTTCCCAAGCAAGCTGGAATTTCCAAGTTTGCGAAGTAACACTGTCTATAAACTAGAGAAATGTTTGGCAGGGATCTGGGATTTCTTTTCTTTTCTTTTTGCTTTATTTTGTTTTCTTTTTTTCCCCCAAGGTAAAACTGGAAAACACTGAAGTCTACATAATCACTAAACAGACTCCATATTTTAAAAAGGTGCTTGGTTTTACAGTCCTCATACTCTATATTAAAGTCACACATTAGTCTAACTAGTCCATCTGACTTTAATCTTCCACCTACTTATCTAGTTTTGATTAATTTTCTTATGACTTTGCATTTCTTTGGCTTCTTTATGACATTTTGTTGTCCTCTAGCCTGTCTCTGAAGACACTATGATGACATTCCTTTAAACGGTTCATGCAATGCTTCTGAATTTTGAAATTTACAAACTGAACTGTGCAGATGAAATTCTGTATTTCTTTCTTCTTTCTTCTGGTCAGGAAGTACCACAGATTTTACATATATTTTTAGTTACTTCCATCTGAATTTTAAGTGACATCTCTGGCTTTGTCTGACCCAAGTATATCACACAAAAATCATACTAACAGCTTGCTTGTATTTTAATGAATGTTTACCAGTGACTCAACATCCAGTTTTCCTGATCTCTCATTATTACACTTTAAAGTAAATACCCATTAAACCTTCAAGAAATGCTGTCAGTTGCAATAATCTAATTGGTTACTCGAATGCAATTAATAGTTATAATTTTTATTGAATTATCTTTGTGACATTTTGCATGAACCATTTTCAACTATCCTCAATATTGTACAAACATATTAAACAATCTTTACAAAACACACGTCACCTCCATTTTAGTTATGAAAGAAGATCAATAATAATGAGAGTGAACGTTCTATTCCATGATCAACTAGGTTATACACCTCTGAATTGCACTAAATGTAAGCAGCCAGAACTAACAGGGCCCTGTGGCTGGGGTATATAGAACAAGTCAATAACGTGTTTGGCTAATCTGCACTAATTCTTATTTATTTATATTTATTTTGTTTAAATAGAGCCTAGACTTTTAGTAGAATCTCTAAAAAATAACTGTATAGGTGCCCATGGTAAAAAGTCAGTCTATTTGTTGAGTCCCCCATAACCCAAAAGGTAACTCTACTACATTCTTAACCATGCTTTTACCATTAACAATCTCAGGTAATTAATAATAAGAGTATCCACCAAAAATAAGCTAGATTATCACCTAGTGTGAGCTTTTGGCATCTTTATACCTTAATCCTTAAAACGTGCACAAAATCACCTAAAAACAGGGACAACACATATTTTAATAACAATTGGTAACAAAAATGAACTGCGGATTTTATTTCATTTTATTTTAAGTTCATGGGTATGTATACAGATTTGTTACATAGGTAAACTTAAGTCATTGGGACTTGTCGTACAGATTATTTTATCACCCAGGTATTAAACCTAGTACCCATTAGTTACTTTTCCTGATCTTCTCCTTCCTCACCCCTTCCACTTTCTGATATTCCCCAGTGTGTGTTGTTCCCCTCTGTGTCCATCTGTTCTCATCATTTATCTCCCACTTATAAGTGAGAATATGCAGTATTTGGTTTTCTGTTCCTGCATTAGTTTGCTAAGGATAATGGCCTCCAGCTCCATCCATGCTGCTGCAAAGGACATAGTATGTTCTTTTTATGGCTGCATAGTATTCCATGTTGTATATGGACCACATTTTCTTTGTACAATCTGTCATTGATAGGCATTTATGTTGATTCAATGTCTTTGCTATTGAGAATAGTGCTGCAATGAACATACACATGCATGCATCCTTATAATGAAATGTTTATATTCCTTTGGGTATATACCAAGTAATGGTATCACTGGGTCGAATGGTATTTCTGTCTTTAGGTCTTTGAGGAATGGCCACGCTGTCTTCCACAATGTTTGAAATAATTTACACTCTCACCAACAGTGCATAAGCATTCTTTTTTCTCCACAAGCTCTCCAGCATCTATTAGTTTCTGTCTTTTTAATAATAGTCATTCTGACTGGTATGAGATGGTATCTCATTGTGGTTTTGATTTGCATTTCAGTGATCAGTGATGTTGACCTTTTTTTCATATGATTATTAATTGCGTGATGTCTTCTTTTGAAAAGTATCTGTTCGTGTCGTTTGCCTACTTATTAATGGGGTTATATTTTTCTTGTAAATTTGTTTAAGTTTCTTATAGATGCTGGATATTATACCTTTGTTGGACACATAGCTTACAAAAATTTTCACCCATTCTATAGATTGTTTACTCTGTTGATAATTTCTTTTACTGCTGCAGACATTTTCAGGATTTTTTTTTTTAAGTCTGACTTTTCAGGCAGCATGTACATTAAATGTCACCTCTTTCATTAATCTGAAAATGGGAAAGGCCAAGATGATGAAAATTAGGATTTTAGGGGTGAGGGGTCGGAGTTATTTTCTCTTGTTTTCTTTGGACTGATAATCTCTTCCTCCTACCTTCATAAAACTAAGCCACCCTGAAGCAGAAAAGTATAGATGAACCTTCTCCTCCATCATGAGCCCTGCACAAAATAAGACATTATCAGCTTAATATCAAATGAGCACCCACGGATATTTTCTAGTTGTACATTTTAATGAAACCATTGATTTTAGAAGCTATTCACTTTATTAATTAAAATTTATCATGTTACCAACCTTTGTAAATAATTTTTTTACTTGTTTGTTTTTGTTTTTGAGATGGAGTCTTGCTCTGTCCCCCAGGCTGGAGTGCAGTGGCTCGATCTCGGCTCACTGCAACCTCTGCCTCCTGGGTTCAAGCAATTCTCCTGCCTCAGCCTCCTGAGTAGCTGGGACTACAGGTGTGTGCCACCACACCCAGCAAATTTTTTGTATTTTTAGTAGATACAAGGTTTCACCATGTTAGCCAGGATGGTCTCGATTTCCTGACCTCGTGTTCTGCCCTCCTTGGCCTCCCAAAGTGCTGGGATTACAGGTGTGAGCCACTGTGCCCGACCTGTAAATAATTTCCTGGATATCCATTGCAAAATTTATTTATGGAAGGAAATTACAGTATACCAAAGGTGCATAATGGATTCATTCCTGGCATGCACAAGCAGAGGTGTGTGTGTATGTGCTTCTTTGTGTTTGAACATAATGAATATTTTAACTTCATCCATCTAAGTAACAAGATTTAATTGAATCTTTTCTATACAAAATACTCTGCTAGGATTCTGTAGTGCAGAAGAATTAAAAAGTCAGTCACTTGCTTCAAGGACCATACATCTATAGAAGACAAAAGGAATAAACTTGAAAAATTAAGAATAAAAGGAGTTTGTGAGTAAATCCCAAATGAATGGAAGAATCATACATTATTTTTTATTTTTACAATTTGAATAAAATGAATAAATATAAAATAATAAAAATTATTAACCAAATGAATATTACCCAAACAATGTAACCTAACTGGAGATTATTCCTCAAAATAAGCTTTTAATAGGCTACACACTTCAGAGATGTCTAGAATTCCTTCTCTTTTTGTTTTTGAGTGGGAAGGGGAGTTCTCCAGAGATACCCTAGGAAATTAGTTTCATTATTCCATCATTGTATTTTAGGATTAAATTATTATTACTCAATCTATTCAAAGGATTTTGCTCTAAGACTAGAGTGGATGAACCCTGTGGCATTGGGCAAATAATTTTCAACTCCCCTAACCCTCTTTTCTGAACTAAATATTAGTAAATATACTTAGCTCATTCAGTGATACTGAAGACTAAATATGATTATTTGCATTAAGCACTTAATATTGTTTATATCCCATATTAGGCACTCAATCAACATGAGTTATTATTTCTATTTTGTACTTTCCAAAAATCATATGTATTTAAATTAATTTCTGAAAATTGATTTACCCTGAGAAGATTTGTACAATTTCTATGGTGTCCTTAAGGAGGTAATCTAAAAATACTGAGTACTGGCAGCATTGTCATAACAAGTGTGCTGTGTTTCTGAGGCACCTGCTTCCAAGGAAGTAATGGTTTTTGTTTTTAGCCAATGTTGTTTAAAAACATCTGAGGTAATACCAAGCAAAAGTAATTATTTAAATTGTCTTGTCATTTTCCCTGAACACATTGGCAAGTTAAGCTGATGTTTCTGTTAATGAGCTGAAGACTCAGTAAAATGACTATCTAGTCTTCTCCAAGTCATCATTTGTCATGCAAATAATTCCTAATCTTTAGTTCTAACCTGGAGCTTTCTTTCGATCTCCGCTCACTGCAAGCTCCGCCTCCCGGGTTTATGCCATTCTCCTGCCTCAGCCTCCCGAGTAGCTGGGACCGCAGACACCCGCCACCTCGCCCGGCTAGTTTTTTGTATTTTTTAATAGAGACGGGGTTTCACCGTGTTAGCCAGGATGGTCTCAATCTCCTGACCTCGTGATCCGCCCGTCTCGGCCTCCCAAAGTGCTGGGATTACAGGCTTCAGCCACCGCGCCCGGCCGGAATTCCAGACTTTTATGTCCATCCAACTACCATCAGTTTCAACGTGGATATTCTCTAGGTAACTTCAGCTCTACTCCCACTCTGAACAAATCTTCCTCATCTTGCACACCTGCTCTCTCACATCTGTATACTACACACACGATTCACTTAATGTCCATCTTCAGCAACACCTGAGTCATCCAAGATTATTTTTGCTGCCTCATGCCTTATTTATGACCAAACCATACAATTCTCCTTCTTCACTTACTCAAGAACTGTTATTTGAACACAGCATTGTTCCAGATACCTCTTGATTCCTGCTAACAAAGAGGACTTTCATCCAAGTTCACCAGACATCCTGCAATAGTTTCATTAGTGTCCCTTCCTCTGTGTTCCCTCATTCAATATATGTACCACACTGCCTTCTATATAACACAGATGCTCTGTGCCTCCATGTCCTACTTCAAAGAGCTCAAGCTTGCTCATCTTTGAAAATTCAGCTCATGTCATTTCGTATGGGCTATGTGAATATGCTATCAACAAAACTACCATTTTCAATCGATTTCTGTATGTAGAAATGGGTTTCATCTAAATATCCACGATGTTCTGTAGACCTACTAGGACCAAACTGATATCTCTGTTGAAACTTAGCAGGAAAGCTTTTGAATAAAAATTCTTAAGTTGTAATTTTATACATATTTTTGTTTAGAGACTGTGGGAAGTAAATTGTGTCACAGGGGTATGTGACACAGGGATCACATAAATTCTCTAAAACTATTTTTTGGTTCAAAAACATAAGGAAATTAGTATGACTAAAATGTCTTTGGTCTAAACCAGGGTTTCTCAGCCATGGTGCTATTGACATTTGGGTCCAGATAATTTTTGTGTGTGTGGATGGGGATATGGACTTTCCTGTGCATCACAGGACGTTTAGAAGCATCCCTGGCCTATAACCACTAAATGTCAATAGCATCCCCAATGGTAATAACCTCTCTCCAACTTGTGATCATCGTAAATGTCTCCAGATGGTGAAAAATATCTTTGAAGGCAAAATGACCCCAAGTTAAGAACCACTGGTTCAGATAGTTCCAAATTATCCAGACTTCTGGAATGACCTTTTTTTTTTGAGTATCCAAATCATTATTTTCAGCTTCCATCCATTAAACGTAGAGTTTCCTTGCTTGTGGGACTTTAAGTTGTTCTTTTTCCCATCCATGCTGCGGCCTGAGCTTTCACTATTACCTGGTTGCTAAAATCACCCCTAGCTCTTATGCTTGTTGATGATACTGCTTTCCTTCATCCTTCTCAAAGTACCTCTAAATCTAAATTTGATGTGTTTGACAGATTATATAAAACATTGATAGATGAAAGAGAATAATTACATCAAAGAGCAAGAAACAATTTCAAATTCAACATTAATCATCATGGTGTCAGTAAAGTTTGGGGCTCTTCCCTCTTTTAGGAATTCCTTTATGTGTCATCTTTCTATGCTTCTTCTAAATTCTGTTTTTGATATGTGCCCCACCACCAGACCCTACTCATATCTTTCTCTCCTCTCCTGTTTCTTTTCACTGCCCTTTCCCTATTTCATAAACTCAAAGATCTCATGTTAGCATATAGAACAGCTATGTTTTGTCACGTTTTTGCAACCCATCATTTCAATCTATGTCCAATAGGATCACACCATAATCAGCCAAAAAGGTTCATTTGGACTTACCAGGATGTTTTTCTAAATATTAGAATTAATTGGGAGATGAATTATGGCACTTTCCTATATGTTGAAATAGCATGGAATGCTCTATCCTAACTCTACACTTCACTGTTTTCTTCCCATTTTTCAGGTTCCATTTTTTAAAAAATTTATTTTTTTTAATTATTATTATACTTTAAGTTCTAGGGTACATGTGCACAACGTGTAGGTTTGTTACATATGTATACATGTGCCATGTTGGTGTGCTGCACCCGTTAACTCGTCATTTACATTAGGTATATCTCCTAATGCTATCCCTCCCCTCCTCCCCCAACCCCACAATAGGACCCGGTGTGTCCCTATAACCACTAAATGTCAATAGCATCCCCAATGGTAATAACCTCTCTCCAACTTGTGATCATCGTAAATGTCTCCAGATGGTGACATTTCCTGTGTCCAAGTGATCTCATTGTTCAATTCCCACCTATGAGTGAGAACATGTGGTATTTGGTTTTCTGTTTTTGCGATAGTTTGCTGAGACATGGATACTGCTGGAAACCATCATTCTCAGGTTCCATTTTAAATGCTATGTCCAGAGAAGACTTCCCTGATGCCCTGACTACATAATAAAGTAACTTCCCAACTATCTTATTCTATTTACTAGCAGCCAGTTCTTCTCTTTCAATGCTGTTATCAGAATTTGTAACTACATATACATATGTATGCTTAATTCTTTATTCCTGGATTTTTATTAAGATCTAAGCTCCATAGATGCAAGCACATATTTGTTTTCTTCAAGTAGGCCCAGTGCAAAATGCTTCATAAATTTTTTAAATTAAAAATGAATAAATGAATGCAACAAAACTTTGTATTGGCAAAGAAAGAGCACTGTAAAAATATACCGAAAGATTAAATATAGGCTTTAGTGACAGAATTAGTAGACTCAGAATATCAATTAAATGAAGATATTTCTAAAGCAGCCAAGAATACAGAAGATGAAATAACAATCCAAAGGGATTTCAATGCAAATCAAAAGCACAATGAGATACCATCTCACACCAGTTAGAATGGCGATCATTAAAAAGTCAGGAAACAACAGGTGCTGGAGAGGATGTGGAGAAATAGGAACACTTTTACACTGTTGGTGGGATTGTAAACTAGTTCAACCATTATGGAAAACAGTATGGCGATTCCTCAAGGATCTAGAACTACATGTACCATATGACCCAGCCATCCCATTACTGGGTATATACCCAAAGGATTATAAATTATGCTGCTATAAAGACACATGCACACGTATGTTTATTGCAGCACTATTCACAATAGCAAAGACTTGGAATCAACCCAAATGTCCATCAGTGACAGATTGGATTAAGAAAATGTGGCACATATACACCATGGAATACTATGCAGCCATCAAAAAGGATGAGTTTGTGTCCTTTGTAGGGACATGGATGCAGCTGGAAACCATCATTCTTAGCAAACTATCACAAGAACAGAAAACCAAACACCGCATGTTCTCACTCATAGGTGGGAACTGAACAATGAGATCACTTGGACTCAGGAAGGGGAACATCACACACCGGGGCCTATCATGGGGAGGGGGGAGGGGGGAGGGGGGAGGGATTGCATTGGGAGTTATACCTGATGTAAATGATGAGTTGATGGGTGCAGCACACCAACATGGCACAAGTATACATATGTAACAAACCTGCACGTTATGCACATGTACCCTAGAACTTAAAGTATAATAATAATAAATAAATTAAAAAAAAAAAAAGGATTTCAATAAACAGCAGTCCAGGTACCACCAGCTAACTTCAAATGAATGTGATGAAAACTGTGGTGCATACTTTTTTTTCTCTTACAGTAAAGTAAGATTGGGAGATCTGTTTTAGCTATACCATATGTATAAGGGAAATTTCTATAATTACCTACTTAAAGAAGCAATGCTAATTTGCTTCTTTATCTAAGAATCATAAATGAATGAAAATATAATCAATGACTGTATTGCATAGAATCTTTCCAAAATCAACATTTAAAATATCTCAAAATATCAATAAATACCAAGAGAAAAGAGAGAAAAACAAGTGAAGGGGTAGCCCCTGAAATTGTCCAACATGAGAATTAGGCTGGTCAGAAGTGTCAGGCTTCCCCAGGGCCAGAGAGATGGCAGATAAATATGCAAAACGGCTTCTGTGCAAACAGTACAGCAGTCCCATTCTCCACTTAGTACACTTCCTGATAGCTCTGCCAACATAAATAAATAGATCAAAGCTAAAATCATTCCAAGAGAATCGTTTAATTTCAACACCAAAAATAACATCTCCACTGAAGATAAATTTTCCTTCAGGAGCCCCCATATGCATACACAGCACAATACACACACACATACACTTAGATACCCACACACAATATAAACACAAATATACTTTAACTTAGGAATAGTTAAATAGTGCCAGCTCAGTTTAAGCTTAGAAACATAGACTGTTGGAACTACAAGAGATTTCAAAGATTTTAAGTGATTGTAATTGTTTTGTATACATACATATACATATATATATACACACAGAGACACACACACACACACACACACACACATCTCTTAATTTAAAAACGAGGAAAATTTGGGGCTCAAAAACCAGGAATTACATATCCAAGGTCACAAAACAAGGATCATGCTAATTACAATAAGAATCCCAAGCTTTCAAGTCCCTCTGTGGTGTCTTCCCACAACCCCACCCCCATTTCTCACAAAGTTTAAAAGAACATATGGTTGACATTGAATTAATTGACTGCTTTTTTTCTGTAAATGTGTTACCTCCGCATGATAACTAGTGGCATGTTAGAGATAAAGATGACTGAAGAAAAGGAGAGGGATCTATGACTTGCTGGTGGGCACAAATGATTATGGAGGCAGAGCTAAAGTGTGAAACAGTCTAGGAATAAAATCTCACATTATTCTCAGTATTTAATTATAAGGACTAAAATAAAGAAATGCTTAAGGACTATGTTTTTGTTTTTCAAAAAAAAAAACTATTTCCTTTTCAAATATTATCCTTCTTTACACTCAAACCCCACTGAAATAAGAAAAACATATAATGTAATTCATAGCAGTGGAAGTAAAAAGGTGCGTTTCCGTGAAATGTGGACTTGCTAGATGGCTCCAGTTGGAAATGGAAGCCCAAGAATCTAAGACACCTGCAATTCCATGCCTTGGAAAGAGGCTTCAAAGCTGAGAGTCTAACAGAACCCTTGAGTAGTGCTAAGGGAATAGCTAGTGGGCTCTGGGAAAATGGGCACACTTGGGACAATACACCAGGTAATTAAGAAAAGGATAATAAAGTTCTAGGGGAAAAAATGCTCATTAGAACCTAGAAATGTGCATCCAATCAAACTACCTTCAAATTTTATGGCACTGACTATAAATAGAGACAATATTAGACATTCAAGAATTTCAAAAGTTTACTACCCACAACCTTATTCTAAAATAATTTTACATGGACATATTCTAGCAAGACTATAAAAAATAATGAAATCTAACAGAATGGTTGAAGGAAAGGAAGTGGACAAAAATGTACTACAGAAATAAAAATAACACACATAAGAATAGCAACATAAATAATAGACCTATAATCCAAGGCAAACATAAAAGAGTAAATGAAAAACATAGATACTCAGAAATCATGTACTAGGCACTCTTTCAGGGCTGTTGCATTTCTTAACATATTAAATGCTGGTAGATGTAATTACTAATTTTACAGATGAAGAAACTGAGGCAAATACAGCTAAATAACTTGTCAACGATGATGCAGATATTATGTAGAATTGGGATTTGAAGTTAAGCAATATAACTTCAGATCCCACTCTTTTAACCATTAAATAATTCAATAATGTCTAAAAAAATTATTCTTAATAGCCAAAAATGGGGGGGAAAAAACCAAATACCATCAACAATATTAGAAAGTACATATTCACTGAATAATATTTATTCAGCTGAATCATACATATAATATATATTAGGTATTGTCAGTGTTACATTCAACAACATACATAATCTCAAAAACATATTAATAGAAAGAAATCATAAATATATATATATATACACATTGTATGATTCCCTTCACATAAATTTCCAAAACATGCACAATTAGCCTTGTTAATAGATGTCTTAATAGATTAACAGTGGCAATTAATGGGAAAGGACTATAAGGGTTTCTTCCTGGCTGATGTTAATATTTTTATAATTTGTACTGGGTGGTCATTACTTGTGTTGGTCACTTTATAAAATTTAATGCTATGAAATTGAATGAATGTTATATTTTAGATTTTCACACTTAAATATATGTAAAAGTTTCCAGAAAATATAATGTATGTGTAGTTACTATATATAAGTATTTTATCACCTTTTTACACATTGAACATTTTTTGTGACAATCTATATCAATAAATATACTAATATAATATCAAAAATTGGCATGCCTTTCATTTATTTTCCTGATTAAGATTGAATCATTCTTTTGAACTCCAAACTGAAGTGTATTATTTATAAAATTTAAGGAATTAAATATTATACAGAGTACAGAAAATTAGCAAATTAGCCAAATTATGTATGAATTCCCTTTGAAATATGTTGGTCACAAGATTCCTGAGAAATAAAGTAATTCCAATGAAATAATTGCAAGAAAATCTAATTTCACATCATTTTTTCTTCTGGGTAAGTCGTTTATATTTAAGATATGAATAGCAATATGACCATTCCAGTATCAGCAGTAAGCTGATAGTGGAAAGTCAGCCTTTATGAACTGAAGACAATTGGGACTTTTGTATAAAGACTGCAGAACAGTCTAAGAACAGGGTTTGAATACAAGTTGGAATAAAGTAATATATTTTTGCATAAACTAATTGAGATATTGTTTTTCCTCCTATACCTAGGAAAGTCTTATTCATCCATCAAGACACTGCTTAAATGATATCCCTTTGAGTGTCCATCCTGCATATTGGCATACTTTCCATTAATACTACACCAGTATTCTTCTTTCCATCCTACTTTGAACAAAATCAGTGCATTCCTACAGTGCCAAATAACTGAGTTCTTACCTTTATTTTAAATATTTGTTTTTAATTTTATGCATTCATTTCTTGTTATTTAAAAAAATACATTCAGTAAAAGATCTTGGCGTACATAAGTTAATATTCTGAATTCAGGAAGGTATACCTTCCCCTCTAATATTCTTTCTTATTCATATCAATGTGATACATCATATCAGCAGAATAAAGAGTGAAAACCATATGATTATCTCAACCGATGCTGACAAAGCATTTGATAAAATTAAACATCCTTTCATCATGAAAACCCTTAAAAACTGGGTAAAGAAGAAACATACCTAAAGACAATAAAAGCCATATACAACAAACCCACAGCTAGCATCATACTGAATGAGGAAAAACAGAAAGCCTTTCCTTTAAGATTTGGGACATGAAAGAGATGCCATTTAAGACACTGTTATTTAACATTGTCCTGGAAGACCCAGCTAGAGCAATGAGACAAAAGAAAGAAATAAAAAGCATCAAAGTTGGAAAGGAAGAAGTCAAATTATACTTGTTTGTCGATGATATGATCTTGTATTTAGAAAAACCTAAAGACTCCACCAAAACACTATTAGAGCTGATAGACAAACTCAGTAAAATTGCAGGACACAAAATTAATATACACAAGCAGTAGCATTTCTGTATGCCAAAAGGGAATAATCTGAAAATGAAATCAAGAAAGCAAGCCCATTTACAACAGCTTCAAATAAAATAAAATATCCATGAACTAACTTAACCAAAGAAGTGAAACTTTTCTACAATGAAAACTATAAAACACTGATGAAAGATATATAAAAAGGCACCAATAAATGGAAAGATATTTCATACTTATTGATTGGATGGATCAATTTTGTTAAAACATCCATACTACCCAAAGCAGTCTACAGATTCAGTGCAGTCTCAATCAAAATATTAATGACATTCTTCACAGAAATAGAAAAAAAGCCATCCTAAAATAAGACCCAGAACAGCCAATGCTATCCTAAGCAAAAAGAACAAAGCTGAAATAATCATATTACCTGACATCAAATTATACTACAAAGCTATGATATCCAAAACATGGTACTGCCATAAAAACAGACACATACACCAATGGAAAAGAACACAGAACCTAAAAACGAATTCATGTATCTACAGTGAACTCATTTTTTACAATGGTGCCAAGAATGTACTTTGGGGAAAGAACAGTCTCCTTAATAAATAGTGCTGGAGAAAACTGGATATCAATATGCAAAAGAATGAAACTAGAACCCTATTTCTTGCCATATAAAAAAATCACATTAAAATGGATTAAAGACGTAAATCTAATACCTCAAACTATTAATCTACTAAAAGAAGACACTGGGAAAACTCTCCAGGACATTGGACCAAGTAAAGATTTCTTGGGGTGCAGCAGAACTCCATGGCCCTTGTTTACCTATGTAACAAACCTGCAAGTCCTGCACATGTATCCCAGAACTTAAAATAAAATAAAACATATTTCTTAGGTAATACCCCACAAGCACAGGCAACCAACACAAAAATGGACAAATGGGATCACATCAAGTTAAAAAGCTTCTTCACAGCAAAGGAAACAACAAACAAATTGAAGAGACAATCCATACAGTGAGAGAAAATATTTGCAAACTACCCATCTGACAAGGGATTAATAACCAGAACATATAAGGACTTCAAACAGCTCTATAGGGAAAAAAATCTAATAATCCAATTTTAAAATGGGCAAAAGACCTGAATAGACATTTCTCAAAAGAAGATATACAAATGCAAACAGGTATATGAAAAGGTGCTCAATATCACTGATCATCAGAGAAATGCAAATCAAACCTACAATGAGATATCATCTCACCTTGGTTAAAATGGCTTTTATGGAGGGCGGAGCAAGATGGCCGAATAGGAACAGCTCCAGTCTCCAACTCCCAGCGCGAGCGACACAGAAGACCAGTGATTTCTGCATTTTCAACTGAGGTACTGGGTTCATCTCACTGGGGAGTGCCTGACGATCGGTGCTGGTCAGCTGCTGCAGCCCGACAGACCAGCGAGAGCTGAAGCAGGGCGAGGCATTGCCTCACCTGGGAAGCACAAGGGGAAAGGGAATCACTTTTCCTAGCCAGGGGAACTGAGACACACAACACCTGGAAAATCGGGTAACTCCCACCCCAATACTGCGCTTTAAGCAAACAGGCACACCAGGAGATCATATCCCACACCTGGCCGGGAGGGTCCCACACCCACGGAGCCTCCCTCATTGCTAGCACAGCAGTCTGTGATCTACCGGCAAGGCAGCAGCGAGGCTGGGGGAGGGGCGCCCGCCATTGCTGAGGCTTAAGTAGGTAAACAAAGCTGCTGGGAAGCTCGAATTGGGTGGAGCTCACAGCAGCTCAAGGAAACCTGCCTGTCTCTGTAGACTCCACCTCTGGGGACAGGGCAATAACAAACACAGCCGAAACCTCTGCAGACGCAAAGGACTCTGTCTGACAGCTTTGAAGAGAGCAGTGGATCTCCCAACACGGAGGTTGAGATCTGAGAAGGGACAGACTCCCTGCTCAAGTGGGTCCTTGACCCCTGAGTAGCCTAACTGGGAGACATCCCCCAATAGGGGCAGTCTGACACCCCACACCTCACAGGGTGGAGTACACCCCTGAGAGGAAGCTTCCAAAGCAAGAATCAGACAGGTACACTCTCTGTTCAGAAATATTCTATCTTCTGCTGCCTCTGCTGCTGATACCCAGGCAAACAGGGTCTGGAGTGGACCTCAAGCAATCTCCAACAGACCTACAGCTGAGGGTCCTGACTGTTAGAAGGAAAACTATCAAACAGGAAGGACACCTACACCAAAACCCCATCAGTACATCACCATCATCAAAGACCAGAGGCAGATAAAACCACAAAGATGGGGAAAAAGCAGGGCAGAAAAGCTGGAAATTCAAAAAATAAGAGCGCATCTCCCCCGGCAAAGGAGCGCAGCTCATCGCCAGCAACGGATCAAAGCTGGACGGAGAATGACTTTGACGAGATGAGAGAAGAAGGCTTCAGTCCATCAAATTTCTCAGAGCTAAAGGAGGAATTACGTACCCAGCGCAAAGAAACTAAAAATCTTGAAAAAAAAGTGGAAGAATTGATGGCTAGAGTAATTAATGCAGAGAAGGTCATAAACGAAATGAAAGAGATGAAAACCATGACACGAGAAATACGTGACAAATGCACAAGCTTCAGTAACCGACTCGATCAACTGGAAGAAAGAGTATCTGCGATTGAGGATCAAATGAATGAAATGAAGCGAGAAGAGAAACCAAAAGAAAAAAGAAGAAAAAGAAATGAACAAAGCCTGCAAGAAGTATGGGATTATGTAAAAAGATCAAATCTACGTCTGATTGGGGTGCCTGAAAGTGAGGGGGAAAATGGAACCAAGTTGGAAAACACTCTACAGGATATCATCCAGGAGAACTTCCCCAACCTAGTAGGGCAGGCCAACATTCAAATCCAGGAAATATAGAGAAAGCCACAAAGATACTCCTCGAGAAGAGCAACTCCAAGACACATAATTGCCAGATTCACCAAAGTTGAAATGAAGGAAAAAATCTTAAGGGCAGCCAGAGAGAAAGGTCGGGTTACCCACAAAGGGAAGCCCATCAGACTAACAGCAGATCTCTCGGCAGAAACTCTCCAAGCCAGAAGAGAGTGGGGGCCAATATTCAACATTCTTAAAGAAAAGAATTTTACACCCAGAATTTCATATCCAGCCAAACTAAGTTTCATAAGTGAAGGGGAAATAAAATCCTTTACAGATAAGCAAATGCTTAGAGATTTTGTCACCACTAGGCCTGCCTTACAAGAGACCCTGAAGGAAGCACTAAACATGGAAAGGAACAACCGGTACCAGCCATTGCAAAAACATGCCAAAATGTAAAGACCATCGAGGCTAGGAAGAAACTGCATCAACTAACGAGCAAAATAACCAGTTAATATCATAATGGCAGGATCAAGTTCACACATAACAATATTAACCTTAAATGTAAATGGACTAAATGCTCCAATTAAAAGACACAGACTGGCAAACTGGATAAAGAGTCAAGACCCATCAGTCTGCTGTATTCAGGAGACCCATCTCACATGCAGAGACATACATAGGCTCAAAATAAAGGGATGGAGGAAGATTTACCAAGCAAATGGAGAACAAAAAAAAGCGGGGGTTGCAATACGAGTCTCTGATAAAACAGACTTTAAACCATCAAAGATCAAAAGAGACAAAGAAGGCCATTACATAATGGTAAAGGGATCAATTCAACAGGAAGAGCTAACTATCCTAAATATATATGCACCCAATACAGGAGCACCCAGATTCATAAAGCAAGTCCTTAGAGACTTACAAAGACACTTAGACTCCCATACAATAATAATGGGAGACTTCAACACTCCACTGTCAACATTAGACAGATCAACGAGACAGAAAGTTAACAAGGATATCCAGGAATTGAACTCATCTCTGCAGCAAGCAGACCTAATAGACATCTATAGAACTCTCCACCCCAAATCAACAGAATATACATTCTTCTCAGCACCACATCGTACTTACTCCAAAATCGACCACGTAATTGGAAGTAAAGCACTCCTCAGCAAATGTACAAGAACAGAAATTATAACAAACTGTCTCTCAGACCACAGTGCAATCAAACTAGAACTCAGGACTAAGAAACTCAATCAAAACCGCTCAACTACATGGAAACTGAACAACCTGCCCCTGAATGACTACTGGGTACATAACGAAATGAAGGCAGAAATAAAGATGTTCTTTGAAACCAATGAGAACAAAGATACAACATACCAGAATCTCTGGGACACATTTAAAGCAGTGTGTAGAGGGAAATTTATAGCACTAAATGCCCACAAGAGAAAGCAGGAAAGATCTAAAATTGACACTCTAACATCACAATTAAAAGAACTAGAGAAGCAAGAGCAAACAGAGTCAAAAGCTAGCAGAAGGCTAGAAATAACTAAGATCAGAGCAGAACTGAAGGAGATAGAGACACAAAAAACTCTCCAAAAAATAAATGAATCTAGGAGTTGGTTTTTTGAAAAGATCAACAAAATTGACAGACCACTAGCAAGACTAATAAAGAAGAGAAGAGAGAAGAATCAAATCGACGCAATTAAAAATGATAAAGGGGATATCACCACCGACCCCACAGAAATACAAACTACCATCAGAGAATACTATAAACACCTCTACGCAAATAAACTGGAAAATCTAGAAGAAATGGATAATTTCCTGGACACTTACACTCTTCCAAGACTAAACCAGGAAGAAGTTGAATCCCTGAATAGACCAATAGCAGGCTCTGAAATTGAGGCAATAATTAATAGCCTACCAACCAAAAAAAGTCCAGGACCAGATGGATTCACAGCTGAATTCTACCAGACGTACAAGGAGGAGTTGGTACCATTCCTTCTGAAACTATTCCAATCAATAGAAAAAGAGGGAATCCTCCCTAACTCATTTTATGAGGCCAACATCATCCTGATACCAAAGCCTGGCAGAGACACAACAAAAAAAGAGAATTTTAGACCAATATCCCTGATGAACATCGATGCAAAAATCCTCAATAAAATACTGGCAAACCGGATTCAGCAACACATCCAAAAGCTTATCCACCATGATCAAGTGGGCTTCATCCCCGGGATGCAAGGCTGGTTCAACATTCGCAAATCAATAAACATAATCCAGCATATAAACAGAACCAAAGACAAGAACCACATGATTATCTCAATAGATGCAGAAAAGGCTTTTGACAAAATTCAACAGCCCTTCATGCTAAAAACGCTCAATAAATTCGGTATTGATGGAATGTACCTCAAAATAATAAGAGCTATTTATGACAAACCCACAGCCAATATCATACTGAATGGGCAAACACTGGAAAAATTCCCTTTGAAAACTGGCACAAGACAGGGATGCCCTCTCTCACCACTCCTATTCAACATAGTGTTGGAAGTTCTGGCTAGGGCAATCAGGCAAGAGAAAGAAATCAAGGGTATTCAGTTAGGAAAAGAAGAAGTCAAACTGTCCCTGTTTGCAGATGACATGGTTGTATATTTAGAAAACCCCATTGTCTCAGCCCAAAATCTCCTTAAGCTGATAAGCAACTTCAGCAAAGTCTCAGGATACAAAATTAATGTGCAAAAATCACAAGCATTCTTATACACCAGTAACAGACAAACAGCCAAATCAGGAATGAACTTCCATTCACAATTGCTTCAAAGAGAATAAAATACCTAGGAATCCAACTTACAAGGGATGTAAAGGACCTCTTCAAGGAGAACTACAAACCACTGCTCAGTGAAATAAAAGAGGACACAAACAAATGGAAGAACATACCATGCTCATGGATAGGAAAAATCAATATCGTGAAAATGGCCATACTGCCCAAGGTAATTTATAGATTCAATGCCATCCCCATCAAGCTACCAATGAGTTTCTTCACAGAATTGGATAAAACTGCTTTAAAGTTCATATGGAACCAAAAAAGAGCCCGCATCTCCAAGACAATCCTAAGTCAAAAGAACAAAGCTGGAGGCATCACGCTACCTGACTTCAAACTATACTACAAGGCTACAGTAACCAAAACAGCATGGTACTGGTACCAAAACAGAGATATAGACCAATGGAACAGAACAGAGTCCTCAGAAATAATACCACACATCTACAGCCATCTGATCTTTGACAAACCTGAGAGAAACAAGAAATGGGGAAAGGATTCCCTATTTAATAAATGGTGCTGGGAAAATTGGCTAGCCATAAGTAGAAAGCTGAAACTGGATCCTTTCCTTACTCCTTATACGAAAATTAATTCAAGATGGATTAGAGACTTAAATGTTAGACCTAATACCATAAAAATCCCAGAGGAAAACCTAGGTAGTATCATTCAGGACATAGGCATGGGCAAAGACTTCATGTCTAAAACACCAAAAGCAACGGCAGCAAAAGCCAAAATTGACAAATGGGATCTCATTAAATTAAAGAGCTTCTGCACAGCAAAAGAAACTACCATCAGAGTGAACAGGCAACCTACAGAATGGGAGAAAATTTTTGCAATCTACTCATCTGACAAAGGGCTCATCTGACAAAGGGCTAATATCCAGAACCTACAAAGAACTCAAACAAATTTACAAGAAAAAAACAAACAACCCCATCAAAAAGTTCGCAAAGGATATGAACAGACATTTCTCAAAAGAAGACATTCATACAGCCAACAGACACATGAAAAAATGCTCATCATCACTGGCCATCAGAGAAATGCAAATCAAAACCACAATGAGATACCATCTCACACCAGTTAGAATGGCAATCATTAAAAAGTCAGGAAACAACAGGTGCTGGAGAGGATGTGGAGAAATAGGAACGCTTTTACACTGTTGGTGGGATTGTAAACTAGTTCAACCATTATGGAAAACAGTATGGCGATTCCTCAAGGATCTAGAACTACATGTACCATATGACCCAGCCATCCCATTACTGGGTATATACCCAAAGGATTATAAATTATGCTGCTATAAAGACACATGCACACGTATGTTTATTGCAGCACTATTCACAATAGCAAAGACTTGGAATCAACCCAAATGTCCATCAGTGATAGATTGGATTAAGAAAATGTGGCACATATACACCATGGAATACTATGCAGCCATAAAAAAGGATGAGTTTGTGTCCTTTGTAGGGACATGGATGCAGCTGGAAAACATCATTCTTAGCAAACTATCACAAGAACAGAAAACCAAACACTGCATGTTCTCACTCATAGGTGGGAACTGAACAATGAGATCACTTGGACTCAGGAAGGGGAACATCACACACCGGGGCCTATCATGGGGAGGGGGGAGGGGGGAGGGATTGCATTGGGAGTTATACCTGATGTAAATGATGAGTTGATGGGTGCAGCACACCAACATGGCACAAGTATACATATGTAACAAACCTGCACGTTATGCACATGTACCCTACAACTTAAAGTACAATAATAATAAATAAATTAAGAAAAAAAAATAAAAAAATAAAATGGCTTTTATCTAAAAGAAAGGTAATAAAAAGTTGTGGCAAAGATGTAGAGAAAAGGGAACCTCATCCACTGTTGTTGGGACTGTAAATTAAAACAACCACTATGGATAACAGTTTGGCAGTTCCTCAAACTAAAAATAGAGATACTATATGACCCAGCCTTTCCACTCCTAGGTAAAAAATACCCAAAGGAAAGAAAGTCAGCATGCTGAAGAGAGATCTGCATTCCTATGTTTACTGAAGCACTATTCAAAATAGCCAAGATTTTAAAGGAGCCCAATTGTCCATCAACAGATGAATGGATACGTATATACGTATATACAATAAAGTACAATTCAGCCATAAAAAAGAATGAGATCCTGTTATTTGTAATAGCATGGATGGAACTAAAGGTCATTATGTTAAATGAAATAAGCCAGTCATGAAAAGACAAACTTCGCATGGTCTCATTTATTTGTGATACTAAAACCTAAAACAATTGAACTCATGGAAATAGTAGAATGATGGTTACCAGAGGCTCAGAAGGATGGTGGGGTTGGTGGAGAGTGGGGATAGTTAATGGGTGTGAAAATATTGTTAGATTGAATGAATAAGATCTAGTATTTGATACCACAACAGGGTGACTACAGTCAACAATAATTTATTCTACATTTAGAAGTAACTAAAAGAATACCATTGGAATGTTTATAATACAAATGATAAATACTTGAGGTGATGGATACCCCATTTACCCTGATGTGATTATTATGCATTATACATCTGTATCAAGATACTTTATGTACCCTGTAAACAGATATACCTACCCACAAAAATTTAAAAATATAAACAATTTTTAATGTGCCTTAAAATATGCTGCAGTGATTTTAACATAGGCTCTTTAAAAGCTATTAATTTAACTACAATTCAGGATGAATCTAGGGACAGATTTGGCACATAAAGACTATGTGTATTATGTACAGAGATCAATGGGGATAAGAAATCTGCACACTGCTTAGAAGTATTCATTAGGAAAAATATACCCTGTCACTCTTGCAACACTATAAACTCCCAAATATTTTCTGCAGTCATATTTACCCTAACCCCTAAGGACCACTGCTTTAAGATACCATTATCACTGGTAACTTTGTAATCTAGACTTAGTGCTCTGTCAGAAAAAGAAGTTTGATAATCACCACCATAAAAATATGTTTTAGAACTGCAATCAATTGAATTTTGTTTTTTCAAAGTAATCATCTTTTATAGCCTGCCATACATTTGGTCAGATACATTCAATGCTTGTAACTTGTAAATTCTTCCAAAGAAAGCTAATTTAAGTTTCAGAAAGAGTATAATCATTCAGAACCTTTTTTCATGTGCCTCAAGAGGCAGACCCATAATGTTGATTTGTTTTTGAGGCTAGAGAACTAATAGAAGGCAATTCCAAGAAGACCCACCATGGGCTGAGAAATGACCACTTCTTAGAACTTATCCCTCCCTGTTTTTGAAACAAGAACAATCATGTCTATTACTAACAGAGGGCTTGTGAGGACTAAGCAAATTGATAAGATAAAAAATGTGAAACAACTGTTGGTATTTCAGGTCCAGTGGAATTGCTCATAGGTGAAACTGAAATGGATATCTGACAAAATTTTATGTTGTGTTCCACATAGGAAAGCAGAGGTCTGAGGAAAAGCTAATTTCTTTCAAGGCAATTCTAAAGCAATTTAATAAGCTTATTATGTAGATAAAGAATTATTCATAACTCAATACTCATGAAGAACAACACAAAATAATAATTGTTCAGAAGCTTAAGATATTATAGGATGTAAAAGTGTTAAACTTAATATCAAAGTATGATTTCTGTCATTCTCTGTACATTTTAAAAGTTTGCTTAATTATATCTCATGCAGTAACTCTAATATCTTGAATTATGTTGATTTTGTCCCAAGCCATCAGACTTGGAACATTAAGAATTTCTGATTTAAAATTTTCTCCCTTACTTACCTCTACAACCAATGCTTTGCCTTTTTTTGTGTCTCAAATACTGCCAGCCTGCTTTCATCCCTCTGTTAACCAGTTTAACTCAGGATGTCATGGCTATCACAGGAATTACTATCATATCTCCTGAGAGTTAGATATTTGCCAACTCCCAACTGTTCAGCTTTTATCATGGTGTCACATTAATCTTTAAACAGAACAACAATCATATCACTCCCTTGCTCAAAGATCTTCAATGCCTTTCAATTTCCAAACGAATCAACTTCTAATATTTCCTTATAGCATTTAAGACTCTCCAGTGTGTAGCTCCAGATTGGTTTCTGACCTTATCTGAAACCATTCCTACACAAACACTGCTATATGCTGGCTCTATTCTGGGACTTTCAACATACATTCACATTTAATTCTCACAATAGTACTATGCTAAGGTATTAACATTACCAATTCATAGAAGTGTAAAATAATATTCATTTATGTTAACAACTTTATCATTGTTAATTTTATATTTTCATAATTCTTTTTACATCTTTTATATATCTCAATATTTTTATAATTAACATTAACTTGGCCAAATTCCATATAAAGAGAAAAACATTGCTATGGCTCAGATTTAGTTCTTCTAACATCAAAGTCCTTGGGATTTCCAGTAAACATCACTGAGTATCCAATTCTATCAAGTCATGACTCCCTGACAACATTTTAACTGGATTTTAGGACTAGGATTCCAATTTTATTATCTAATGAATAAGACACCTCACCCCTCTTCCACACATTGTCCCTTAAATTTAGTGCCATAAGATTTATTCATCAAGATTCTTTGGGGTGCAAATAACATACATGGCACTAGCTAACCTAAGTAAAACAAAGATTTCTTGGGAAGACATTGAGTCACTCTTAGAATTAAATTAAACACTGAGTGTCTAAGCAACAGAATGATAAAAGCAACTCCAGGGACATTAGCACAACTTTTACCATATGATGACTTAGTTTTAACCACCTTCTCTCTTTGTAGTCTCTATGAGGCTTTTCAAAAACCTGAAAAGTAGACTCTAATTGTCTCAGCTTGGGTGATAAGACTGAACCTTGAACCATTCACCCACCTCCAGAGGACAAGAGTTTTGTAAACTTTTAGGGGAGCTTTAAGAAGAAACATCTATAGGGTCTTAACATGCATCTTCTCACTTTGAATATTACAAATATCTAAAATATTTTAAGACTGAGTTTATTCCTACATAGATCACATAGATCAAATAAAAATCAATGACACTGAGGTAACTGAAGAAAAACCAATTCATTGATTCACTCATTAAAAATATTTATTGGGTGCCCAAGATTTTGTTCTGGTGATAAATTTATACATATATATATACATACATATGTATATTTGGTATATATACACACACCAAAATTTATGTGTGTGTATATATATATTTGGTGTACATATGTGAGTAAAAATGTGAGTACTGTCTTCATAAAACTGCAAATGAATGAGTGAGCTGGATTTAGCACCTGTCTAGATTGCCGAAGGGAAATTGGGTCCAGCTGATACGGGAACACTTCCTATATGAACCTTACAAATATATGTATGTATCTGCACATAAATCTGAATTTTCAGTGGAACACACCTACCAGTCTATAACATAGGAAGAATCCAATAATGATAAACTCAAGGTTAATGAGGGTGTAGCTCAGCAATATTGGAGAGCAAGGTAGTTGGGACCACTTAAATAAATAATTCAGAAATATACAAATTTCTGGGAACCTCCTGGAGCTTCAAAGGACTCTCAGTTCCCACCATCTGTAGCATAACAGAATCACTTGACGTGAAAAAAAGCAAGCAAGTTAGGCTTTGGAGGCCAGGAATTGCAGTGTTGAAAACTATGTTTGAGTTCCCCAGCACTTGGCGGCAATCAATCCACAGGGAGGCCTGAATCAAGGACACAGAAAGGTCCCCAGATAATCTCAAAAATATATGAGGAGAGAACTTACTAGAAAGTACTAGAATTTTGCTAACAAATGGGCAATGACTCATAGCTGTTGAGATTTGGCGTAGCAAAGCACATGTGATCTCATTTGTAACCAATTTTGGTGAAGGTAGAGAAATACCCATAGATAACATTGACTCTGGAAAAAGTCTAGTGCTGTCCATCTTAACAAGTGCTCTTGTTAATTATTTTCTTTGAACGTATTACTCTCTAAACCCTGGCCAAGAAAAGGTACTTATCCATTAAGTTCACTTCACTAGCCACCTTCTACATAGTTCTGCTCCAAAACCCACTACCAAGATATAAACAAGTAAATGTTTTCAATTACAACTGCAGTTCAGCCTAGGCACTATTCTATGAGACATTGTGCACTAGGAACTTTATTTGAACTTTTTTCCTTTCTTTTTTTAAATAAAATCTACCCTATCTTGGGTTCATTATTTGTTTATTTTATTATCTCTCTTGCAAAGTGACTGTTTCAGGACACAATCTGTCTTGTTCATATTTGTACCAAATTAAAAGAAAATGAATGCTTGCATGTATGCAGGCCTGATGTAGTAAGGCCATTTTTCTGGATCAATTACTCAGAAGTCTGGGGGGGAAAGTCTCATTATCAGAAAAGAAGCAGCCAGAGTTTCTGTGTGCTATTCCTATGTGAAATGAACCAGGTGGCTACTAAAGAAATCTACAGATAAATTAATGTTTATGGATTTAATACTTTGAAACGAAAGTACTCATAACATAAATTACTTTGGGAAATAAAAAATTAAAAATTTTCATTGAAAATATACAATAAAAGTGGTAGGTGGTAGGAATATTATAGGACACATATTGAAACTTTGTTAAGAAAACCTCTAAATAAAATAACCAAGAAATGCTATTAAGGAAGTTATTTGGCCTAGACTGATGGGTAGTAAATTAAAAGGCCAGCTACAGAGTGAAAGAAGATACCTTTAACACTTGAATCTCTCAAAGTTACTTCTATTAAAATTACATAAAGGATACTTACAAATCAATGCCAATAACAAAATGGGTAAATAATACTGACAGGTACTTCACAAAAACTGAGACTTCATTTTACCTGCTGTAAATAAAGCAACCTCATACTGTCCTTTTTTCCCTTTTGATCTTACACTTTCCATTCTGTCACTCCTGTTCTCTGAGACCGCCCCCGCCCCCCCCGCCGCCACATATAATCAAGCACTTTTTTTTCTGGATTTGCTTTCAAAAGAACCAAACTAAGGCAGGAGGGGATCAATATAAAGGATATAACATAGAAGAGAAAAGGAAAAACATGGCAGAATAGGCTTTAAAATATCCCCCCAGAAATATTCATGTCAAATTCCTTGGAACCTGTGATGTTACCTTATTTAGAGAAAGAGTCTTTGCAGATGTGATTAAGTTAAGGGTCTTGAGGTTGGGAGATATTCTTGAGTTATTCAGGCATGTCTTAAATACTATCACTTGTGTCTTCTTTGCAAGAGAAAGGTAGAGGGAAATTGACACTGGTGCAGAGAGAAGAAAGAATATGAAGGCAGAAGCAGAGATGAAAGTGATGATGCCACAAGCCAAGGAAGCCTGAAACCACCAGAAGCTAGAAGAAGCAAAGAAGGGATTCTTCCCTAGAAACTTTGTAGGGACTGTGGTTCTACTGATATCCTGATTTCAGATTTCTGACCTCCAGAGCTGTGAGAAAATAAATTTCTGTTGTTTCAAACCACCAAGTTTGTGGTAATTTCTCATGGCAGCCTCAGGAAAGTAATACACATGGATTAAAACACTAACAAAATCAGAGGTAGAGACGAAGAATGTCCTTACATGATGGTATGATTTCTTGTTAAAATAAGAACCGTTTCCTAAGTTTTAGAGGCATCTTGCCCTACAGAAATGATTTGAGTTAGCATTTGTGAGGAATTGGGAGGAAACTGACAAAAGATCAGAAAAAGAATTTCTAAGGAGAACTGCAAGCTCAGCAGAGGTTAAAGTAATGAATTTATAATGTATTTATTGTCATCTCTTGGGATTTGGCAGTCATCAGCAAGGATGCTAGTAAGCAGACAAAATTATTCTAGCCTCATGTCAGAGTTCAGAGGCTGGACTCAAGACCCAAGAAGAGAAACTGGCAAGAAAAACGCAAGACTCTAATTCTGAGGAAGGAATAAGTGACTTAAGAGGGCACTACAGTAAGAATGCATACATATGAATTCCTAAGTACTGAAGATTTAGGCACCATCTGGATTCAAGAAAAGCAGAAGCCTAGTTAATAAATCAGGGCACCTGCTGAAGGCAGATTAGCATCAAGAGTTGCTTCACCTGGACAGCTCAAGCTCCCTCTGCTTCAGATCAGAATGAATCGCAGAAGCCTGGGTTGACCTTAACGTGCAAATGAGGAATCAATAGGCCCTATCTTTTTTGCATGACTGTTAATTTGAACTTCTGGCTCTTCTTGCATTTTTTTCATCATCTTCTAACTTCATTGCTTTTCATTCCCAGCTTAAAGAATAGTGGGCTGATGGCAGGGAGGACAGAAGAAGGAGGAGAAGAGAAAGGGGATAGAGTGGAGGGAGAGGAGAGTATTTACAAATATCACTTCATAGGGAACTCACAACAGATATTTGACTTAGGCATCATTATCCCTATTTTACAGAAAAGGAAAATGGGATTTGAAAAATTAAGCAACCCATATTCATACAATTAGTAGAATATAAAAGCAAGATTCAAACCCAAGTTGTATTGATTCCAAAGTCAGTGTTCTGATCCATTACCAGACCCTTACTTGTTCCATAACAGTCATTCAACTGTGTTTACTTTTAAATCAACATCCTCAAGTTTCTCAACCCCTTATCTTTCTTTTCTAATCTGCCTTTTAATTTACTGCTGATTAATTAAATAATTCATTCAAGGAAAATGAATAAATATCTACTAAACTGGAAAGCCCTCTTTAGGTTGAAGGGAATTAAGCAGTATCTTGTAACAAAGATAGACATTGTGCCTGCTTTCATGATTTTACAGACCATTCAAACAAATCGTCAATGAATTTCATACATTGCTATTACCTGGCTGTTAGATCTAGTTAACACACTATTTGGTCTCTAGCCCAGATTATCTTTTTCAGATGAAATACAGCATTATGTGAGGAAAATTTTAAGTTTTTAATGAAAATTATTTTCAGAATGATATGAAGCAAACACTAAATTAAGACTGTTGTGGTCCTTGGCATTAATTTCAATAATGAATGTCAACAAATTTTTCAACAGCTACAAATGAAAAATACTTAAGTGATAGAAGAATAATGCATTGGGGAGAGATGATTTAAGAAAGCAAGAATCCTATGCTAGTATTTTCTTTTAAATAGATAGTCACCACTTCAAGTTAAATCTAAATTTCAGGCAAAACAGTCTATGATATCTATTATTTATCTACTGAGAGGTAGGTAGAACACAAAAGTAATTTTAGATTTTGCCATGGTAATAAATGTGAAATTACTACATCCTATGATGACAAACCCAATTCTCTGATAAGAAACATTCCCTCTGTTTGCCAAGAGGTAGTTCATTAACATTGTTCTGCACAGAGACTAGCTTTAAGTACTTTAAATAATTCTACCTAACTAGGAGGGAAGTTTGTGACAAGGGAAGAAGTTGCAGCCTTTCAGAAATTATAATATGCTAAAAATATTAATAAATTTGAATCTTCTCAACTTCAATATTTTTACGATTCATTTTCAACTTTTCCCCTCATTAGTTATTTTCCAAGTTAAATACCTTCCATTATCATTAGGAAGTGTATGTTTGTATAAACAAAAATCTAGGTGGTAAAATTATCCATCCTGTGTATTAAATAAATATTGTTCCTAGCTTATATGAACAGATCTTTCCCCACGTCCAGTTTTTTCCTCTACATGAATGTTCATTTTTGTATGTACCTATCTTCTCAAGTCAAACATTCAGCACTTTTGCATCTAAGTTAGTTGCAAAAGTCCCACATTTCTTGTTATGAAATTGGTAATTAAATTTCATATTTAATAGAAATCAATAAAATACAGCTGTTTGTGGGGTTTGAGAACATGGTAAATCAAATTAATTAACAGTATATTATGCATTAAAAACTGTGACAAACTCTCAAGCAAGCACTTGGTTCATCTATGACTTCCAACTTCCTCAAATATGTATATGACCCTAGGCAAATAACAAATCTCTCTCTAGTTTAATCTTTCCAAATGTAAAAAGGTCTTCATAATTTATTAACTTATTTAGCCAATTTTTAATGAATACTTAATGTATGCTTAATATTTTCCAATTACTCAGGACTCAGCAGTGAATATGACAAATCAGATTCATGTTATTTCCCATTGTAGGGCCTCTGAGATTACGGTCCCAACTAACAGAAAGGCAATTCCTCTGGTCTTCCTTTGTCTAACTACTCACCATTAATTTCTTAGTCAAAATATATCTTCTTAAGCCTTCTGTGATCATCCTATTGAATGAGCACCTATCCAATCCCCATCATTTTCTATAACAAAACTGTGTCTGATTCCTTAATATGCTTAATGACTTTTTGCAGTTATACTACTTACATTTTGTTTACTTTTTCTTGCTTTTTTCCTCAAGCAGAATGAAAGTCCCATTCAGTAGAAACCTTGATGCACCTCCAGTAAAGTGAACAGTATCTTATACTTGGTAGATTATCAATAAATATTTCTTGAATTAAATAATTCATTAGTTAAGAAGGTAAACAAAAATTCCTGCCATTTTGAAGTTACCTTCTTTTAGAAGCTTCCATTCTAGTAGAATGATTATTGTACAGAGGCTATCGTCAAATATAGTGTTGTGGAAAAGCCATAAAAAAAAAGAACCAACTGAATTTGAAACCCCATTTGCTGAATAGGTTAACCTCACAAACTCAAGCCACTTGTTTTCTGATCTCTGTCTGCACAAGTGATACCCCAAGGAGAAATAGTTATGTACAATCAGTGATTTTTCTCCAGTCCTCATTCTTCTGAGGCTCCTTCTGCCATTAAATAAGATTTTTCACTCATTCTCTCAAAGAATGTGATTATCTTTTCTTGTGACATGGAGATTGTCTAACAGGAACTAATTGCAAAATGACTAAAGAAGTCAGATGTCAAGTTCCATTTTATCTCTGTCTAAATTGTGACCCATTTTTCTCTCCCACTTCTAGGGTTGGGGACAAAGTCAACTTTTTTCCAAGCTCATGTGTATATGGTAAAACAACAGATACCACATAAAAAAGATGAAGTGGATATTTAATAGGTAACTCACAATATCTAATATATTCCTGGAAAAATTAATAGTTTCAAATTAATTCAAACTTTTTACCATAATATGCTCACTAAATTTAAAAACAATTAAAGGAATAAATCTTTATGTTCTGTTTTATTTGCAAGTTTATGTACATTAGTGAAATGCCATCTAAAAATAATAAAAATAGGCTAATTGCAACTTTACATTGTTGCTTTCAGTCCCGAATTTTTTTTTTTTTTTTTTTTTTTTTTTTTTTTTTTGAGACGGAGTCTCACACTGTTGCCCAGGCTGGAGTGCAGTGGCGCGATCTCGGCTCACTGCAAGCTCCGCCTCCCGGGTTCCCGCCATTCTCCTGCCTCAGCCTCCTGAGTAGCTGGGACTACAGACGCCCGCCACCGCGCCCGGCTAATTTTTTTGTATTTTTGGTAGAGACGGGGTTTCACTGTGGTCTCGATCTCCTGACCTTGTGATCCGCCCGCCTCGGCCTCCCAAAGTGCTGGGATTACAGGCTTGAGCCACCGCGCCCGGCCCAGTCCCGAAATTTTTATAATTCCCCAATGTCTTCTGTAACTGCTTAATTTCTTCACGCTTCACTGGTCATGGCTAACGCTTATCACATAGCTTTTGGGAATGGAGTGACCTGAAAACTGCCCAAGTCACTGAATGAATAGCAACTTTGAAAAGACAATAAAATATCAGAGAGTTTTTGTCATGGTGGGTCAAGTTAAGGTTTTATGCAGTGTCCTTATAAGTTTAAGTGTTATTAGCATCCCAACATCACCTAACTTTAAATATAGCAAGCTATAGAAGCTCTTTCTTATATACATTTTATTTGGACTTTCTTCCAAACCTTCTTTATAAATATAATATTCTCCATTTTGGGGTGCTAATCTTGATTCTGTTGGTAATTATTTAAATGATTTTTAAAAATTTGTAAAATGAGTAGGTTGCACTAGATCATAATGAAGTTCCAACATTCTGCCAGAGCACTGGTTGCCAAAGCATGACTATCATCATGTTATTCCTCTGCTCACAGAGCTATGCTGGCTCCCAAATACCTGTTGCTATGAGATCAAACTCCTATTTTATATTTCAAGTCTCTACCATCTAGAGTTACTCTGCCTCTTTTAATTGTCACTCTTCTGCTGCACGTACACAGTTCACACCAGAGAGGTAGTCCAGGACTTACGTTTACCTCTTCAGGAGACACAACTGAGTGCAATACTAGTGCTATTCAAAATGTGATCTGTGCACCAGTACTGGTCCATGAAATGTTTCTTACTGGCTGTGGCAATATAAGTACAGGACAGAAGAACATTTAGAAACTTTTAAAGCAACTTGCCGTTGTTATAACACCCAAGTATATAATCAGTGCATTTGCCTATTTGAGCAGTTTTAGTGTTTCCACACTGGCATGTTGAGTGAAAAAGAGCAGAAACTTCATACAGGTCACATTCAATAAGACTACATTACAGTATGCGATTAGTTTGATAACTGTCATCCAAAATTGTGAAAAGATATTAAATATATAAGAATATCTAAACATGTATCTATATTTTGAACTTATTTTAGAATCATTTTAAATTAAGCATGGAGTTTTTCAGTTTTACATAATTAACTAATTCAGAGAAGTAAAATTTTTATTATTTTTAACCCTAATTGAATTATAGTGACACAGACAAGCTTCACTGGAATTTTTTGTCAAGAAATAATACACCTCTTCAAAATACAGCAGCAGTCATAAACTACTATTGTGATTATGATTACTATTATTATTATTTTGAGATGGAGTTTCACTCTTGTCTCCCAGACTAGAGTGCAAAGTCATGATCTCATCACACTGCTCACTGCAACATCCACCTCCCAGGTTCAAGTGACTCTCCTGCCTCAGCCTACCGAGTATCTGGGATTACAGGTGCCTGCCACCATGTCCAGCTAATTTTTGTATTTTTGGTAGAGACAGGGTTTCACCATGTCTGCCAGGCTGGTCTCAAACTCCTGACCTCAGGTAATCCACCTGCCTCATCCTCCCAAAGTGCTGGATTACAGGTCTTAGCCACTGTGCCTAGCCAGTCATAAATTAAATTATGGTGATAAAAGTAATTTTGAAGATAGGAAAACTAAAATGTTTATATTCATTTAATAAAACAAAATAATTTAATAAATGGTGATGAAAATAACTTTGAAGATAATAAGACTAAAATGTTTATATTAGTTTACTCAGAAGTATACTCTGTCTTAAATTCTGTTTGGTAGTCATAATTGATGGTTAAGTGTTAAAACTATAGTGTGTATGGGCTAATATGTTGGCTAATAGTGCATTAGAACCAACAAAATTTAAGTAGGTTTTAACTTTAAAACATAAAACAAGGTTTAATATAATTGTATCCTTTAAAAGGAAAAGCACTGAATAGGGGAAGTAAATGTTTAATATTTTATATATAAGCAGTATTGTTTTGTGAGTTTGTAAGTAGCACTGTGGGCTGCTAAAACAGTGTATGTATACATAATTGCTGAAATTTTAGTGAAAGACCATTTTATAGGCATTAGTCTGAAAATAGTGGGTGAGTTTATAGCAAAGAAGGTAGTTCAAATACCACTTTTCAATGACATCATAGGTCAACTTCAGAAGCAAACTGATGATATGGAAGAAATACTCATAGAATAAATAAGGCTAGCAATTTTTTTTAGTACAGCTAACACATACAGTATAGAGTACAGAGATATTCTTAGCATGTCAATTCTTCTAGTACATGTGAAATTTGTGTATGAATTTTGTTAGCTTCATTGCTTAAAAACATCTAAACCTAAGTGTATAAAAATATTAAATTTGAAATTCTAGTTCTGTGTAGGAGTATAATCTGATGGTACAGCCGCAAAGGCAAGAAAACATTCTGGAGTAATCATCCAGATTCAGGCAAGAATATTAATCTCCACATTTCTTACTTCTCTGAAATGTTTTGATATTTTTTTAAAAAGTTAAGTGTAATAAATAATGTGTTTAGTGACACAGCAAAAGTTGAGTCACAAAAACCTAAAGTATCAAATTTTGGATTATTCTCTTCATTTGAAGATGAAATGAAAGCTGATCATAAACTGTTGTTGCTTGCTGTCGTACAATGGCTATCAAGAAGAAACTTCTGTCAAAAATGTTTGGACTACAGAATAGAATGTCAGTGTTTCTGCAATAAAAGAAAGCAATTTGCTATCAATATTTAAAAGTTGTGAATTGAGAATCCAGCCTTGCCTATTTGTCTGGTATCTTAATACATCCATGCCAGGAAGGAATGCAATGTAGTTTTCAATGGCAGATAAGACATAAACGCAAAACCTGAAGTGAAGTTTGTAACAAGATAGTGTCTACAGAGTGTTATGATGTGGCTCATAATTTAATAACAATTATCAAGTAGGTAGGGAGTGATTTTGATCATTCAGATCTGTAAAAGGTTATTAACAAGCACCATAGAAATTTGATAGAATGGTTTTAAGAATTTTCCATTAAAAGAATATTCATGGGCTGGGCATGGTGGCTCACATCTGTAATCCCAGGACTTTGGGAGGCCAAGGCGAGTGGGTCACGAGGTCAGAAGTTCTAGACAAGCCTGACCAACATGGTGAAACCCCATCTCTACTAGAAATACAAAAATTAGCCAGGCATGGTGGCACATGCCTATAGTCACAGCTACTCAGGAGACTGAGGCAGAAGAATCGCTTGAACCTGGGAGGCAGAGGTTGCAGTGAGCCGAGATCACACCACTGCAGTCCAGCCTGGGCAACAGAGCGAGACTCTGTCTCAAAAAAAAAAAAAAATTCATTTATCAATTATTAATAGCAACTAAAATAAATTTCTTTCTTCAGAAATTAAATTTAATTTAACAATAACTTGAAGGATAAAGGGTTGGTACTGGTTATCAATGAACCATCAATGGTGAATTTTGAAAATACAGCATCACTTGGTTTGTCCTGGATAAAGTTAAAAATAAATACTCAACCTTGCTGAAAATGCTTCAGAATCACTTCTTCCATCACTGTCAACTTCTGTAGGTGAGATTGATTTTTCTATGATGAGTTCAGAAAAAAAAATGAAACAGGTTAGTTATGTATCCCCTATGAAGACTGTTCTTGTAAGTAGAACCTATATTAGATTAATTAACAATGAAGAATCAACCTCATTTGTATCATTAAATTTTGATGTGTAGGATGTCTCTTTAAAGGGTAAAGTAATTATTAAACATGGGAATCACTATTTTACTCATAATTTTTATTTTTCTTGTGATATGCAAGTAAGTAAGAATAAAAGCAATTCTCCATATGAATCACAGTGATATAATAGTTTAATTTAAACTAGATAAATCACAGTCATGCAAACTTCCAATTAAAATGTGTGTAATTTTTAAGTTTTTTACTTTTCACCTATGTAATGTTTGTTCTGATATCCATTTAAATGTAATATTTTCTCAATTGAATCTAATAAAAACCTGGCTCATATTTTTTCCTTGTGCTTGATTTTTAATCAAGTGTATTAGTTCATTTTCCTGCTGCTGATAAAGATATACCTGAGACTAAGAAGAAAAAGAGGTTTAATTGGACTTACACTTCCACATAGCTGGGGAGACCTCAGAATCATGGCGGGAAGCAAAAGGTACTTCTTACACAGCGGCGGCAAGAGAAAAAATGAGGAAGATGCAAAAGCAGAAACCCTTGATAAAGCCATCATCTCTCATGAGACTTACTCACTACCATGAGAATAGTATAGAGGAACTGCTCCCATTATTCAAATAAGCTCTCATTGAGTCCCTCCCACAACATGTGGGAATTATGGGCGTATAATTCAAGATGAGATTTTGGTGGGGACACAGAGCCAAACCATATCAACAAGTAAAAATTGTACAAGCATACTTCACTCTATTGCACTTCACTTTATTGCACTATACTGATACTGCATTTTTTACAAATAAAAAGTTTGTGGCAATTCGGCATGGAGCAAGACTATGGTGGAGTCATTTTTCCAACAACATATGCTCTCTTCATGTCTCTGTGTCACATTTTGGTAACTCTCACAGTATTTCAAACTTTTAAATTATTATTACATCTGTTATGCTAATCTCTGATCAGTGTTCTCTGATGTTACTATTGTAACTGTTTTGTGACACCAGAAACTGGAACCATATAAGATGGCAAAATTGATCCATAAAGGTTGTTTGTGTTCTGACTGCTATACTGGCCAGCTGTTCCCCTGTCTCTCTCCCTCTTCTCTGGATTCCCTATTCCGGAGACACAATAATATTGAAATTCGGCCAATTATTAACCCTATAATAGTCTCTTAGTGTTCAACTGAAGAAAGAGTCTCACATCTCTTCCTTTAAATCAATAGGTAGAAATGCTCAAGCACAGTGAGGAAGGCATGTTGAAAGCCCAGATAGGCTTCTTGAGCCATACACTTAGCCAAGTTGTGAATGCAAAGTAAAAGTTCTTGAAGGAATTTTAAAGTATTACCTCAGTGAACACACAAATGATAACAAAGCAAAATAGCCTTATTGTTGATGTGGAAAAGGTTTTAGTGGTCTGAATAGAAGATCAAACCAGCCATATCATGTACTTAAACCAAAGCCTAATCCAGAGCAAGGCCCCAACTCTCTTCAATTTTCTAAAGGCCAAGAGAGGTGAGGAAAAAGTGGAAGCAAAGTCTGAAGCTAACAGAGGCTGATTCATGAGGTTTAAGAAAAGAAGCCATCTCCATAACCTAAAACTGCAAAGTGAGGCAACAAGTGCTAATGCAGAGCTGCAGCAAGTTATCCAGAAAATCTACCTAAGATCATTGATGAAGATGGCTATAGTAAACAACAATTGCAAATGCAGACAAAACAGCCATATATTTGAAGAAGATTTCACCCATGACTTTGATAGCTAGAGAGAAGTCAACACCCAAGTTCAAAGCTTTAAAGGCCAAGCTTAGTTTCTTGCTAGGAGCTCATCTACCATTCCAAAAATTCTAGGGCTCTTAAAAATTATGCTAAATCTACTTTGCTTGTGTTCTAAAAGTGGAAAGACAATATCTGGATGACAATAAATCTACTTATAGCATGGTTTACTGAATATTTTAACCCCACTATTGAGACTTACTGCTCAGAGAAAAAGATTCCCTCTGAAGTATTACTGTTCATTGACAATGCCCTGGTGACCCAAGATCTCTCATAGAGATGTACAAGAAGATTAATGTTGTTTTCATGCCTGCTAACACAGCACCAATCTGCAGTCCATGAATCAAGAAATAATTTCCATGTTTAAGACTTACCATTTAAGAAATACACTTCATAAAAGCTATAGCTGCCACAGATAGTAATTCCTCTGATGGATCTTAGCAAAGTAAATGGAAAATCTTCTGAAAATGATTCACCATTCTAGATGCGATTTAGAACATTTGTGATTGATGTGGGAAGGTCAGTATATTAACATTAACAGGAGTTTGGAATTGATTCCAACGATCATGGATGACTTGGAGGGGTTGAAGACTTCAGTGAAGGAAAGTAACTGCAGATGTGATGGGAATAGAAAGAGAATTAGAAGTGGAGCCTGAAGATTACTGAATTGCTGCAAGCTCTTGATAAAACTTGAACAGATAAGGAGTTGCTTCTCATAGATGAACAAAGAAATTGGATGGAATCTACTCTAGTTGATAAAACCGTGGCAGAGTTTGAGAAGATTAACTCCAAGTCTAAAAGTTCTTCTGTGAGTGAAATGTTATCTAGCATATCACATGCCACAGAGAAATCTTCTGTGAAAGGAAGTCAACTAATGTGACAAACTTTATTATTGTCTTATTTGAATAAATTGTTGCAGCCACCCAAACCTTTAGCAACCACCACCCTGATCAGACAGCAACCATCAACATTGAGGCAAGTACTTTCACCAGCAAAACATTACGACTTTCCAAAGGTTCAGATGATCATTAGCATTTTTTTAGCAATAAAGTATTTCAAAATAAGATATGAACATTTTTTAGACATAATGTTATTGCTCTCTTAATAGACTGCAGTATAGTCTAAACATAACTTTAATATGCACTGGGAAGCCCAAAAATTTGTGTGACTCACCTTATTGTGATTGTCCCTTTATTGTGGTGGTTTGGAAACAGACCATTAGGTATACAAAATTTGTCACATAATTTGTGTTAAAATACTATATATATATATGCGCACAATTTATTAATTACCTTTTATTTTCTCCTTCTGTAGCTAATCTACGGGATTGTTTTTAGTTCTATAATAATTTAAGGCTAGTGTTATATTTGTTAGACCTGACATTTACTCAGTTTAAAATTTAAAATTCCTTTTAAATTTTAAAAAGTTTAAAATTCCTTTTCTTTCCTTTGGATTTACAGCTGCCTAAAGCAGCAGTCATTTCCAACCTGCTTTATTTTGTTGTTGTTCTATTTTGTTTTGTTTCAGGGTTTTAGCAACATGAAGTTATGGTTTTTAGCTTCTGTCTCTGCTGGTAAGTGGAAAAGAAGAATGAGGAAGGGGCTTTACTGGCCCAATCGGAAACAGAAACTAAGAAACCATGACTGTATTCTCTACCTTGGACACCCTGACCACAAGATCATCAATCCCTTTCCTTTCCCCCGTTTTTTTTTTTTTTTTTTTTTTTTTTTTTTAGTGAGACCTTCAGAATGGTTTGTAATTTTGGTCGCTATTTATTTTTCCTTTTCACATATCTCTTTGGGGGTTTACCTGATGAGTTCTTGGTGATCCAGAAGGAGTGGAAGTTTTACATACACAAAAGTGACAGGGTACAGCTGGGTTTAAAATAACTGATGTCAGGCCTAAAAATGGATGCTGAGGTAGCAACTAAGTTAAATTTGTGACAGTAACAAAATGAAAAAAAAAATTAATGAATGATTATTTTCTCTAGATAGTTGAAACACACTGTGCTGTGCTTCTATTGTTGTCAGGAATGATACAATGCTGGGAACATGGTACATGCTCAGCAGACAAATATCTGCGAATAGATAGATTTATATTAATAAGTTGGGTTACATTTTCTGAAGGGAGTAATTTCTCCCAGTGGATAACTGTCTACCAGTTTCCAGGGGTAGTCATCATTAAAATACACACCAGGATTCTCACCAGGATTTTGTCACTGCTCTATTCCAATGCTTTTGCAAATTTCAGGCCATTCCATTCTGGAGACAAATACCTAAAGCTAGTCACATAAACAAGTAGGCAGAAAGGAAAGAATTAGATACCCTATTAAGAGCAACATGAACAAGTCCTCGGCCAAAAATGTCTTGTAGATTTTAACCTTCGACATGTGTAACACTTTGGCTTCTTAAGATATTCTATCAATAATAAAATACCTTGCTGACTTGTAGTGTACTATTGTTTTATCATTTAGATAACTGGAAGAGGAAAGTGAAAAAAGAGGAAGAAGGATTTCAGAAATAAGATTCATCAGCACCATAAGTATATAACTATCCATAGGGTCATGAGGTCCAATCTCAGCTCTTAAATCTAAATGTATTATATAATGTGAGAGAGACTTCCTGTTTCTGGTAATAGCTGGCTAAGTTATTTGTGTGAATCTCCCAGCTGAACATAAAACAAAACAAAAACAGGGTAAAATTATCTGTATCTGTAAATACATACACACACAAATATATACATACAAATACATACTTGCACACATATACACACATTCATATACACACACACACAAGCATATATTTTTTTTAAGTTTCCCAAGTATTTGTATCCACAGAATAACCTTCATATAGAGATGCTTTTACCCAAGGCCTCAGACACTCCCCCAAATAAACATTTTAGGGAAAATAACCCAGGAAACACTCAAAGATAAACAAGCACATGAGGAATTTTAATAGGGTCAAGAATCAATGCATAAAACGAGAGCAGAAAAAACTCATACAGACTTCACATATTGCATTATTAAATATGCATTTGTAAATCACATTTACTCTGTTTAAAGAAGTAAGCAGTAAATTTGATACCATTTGCAGGGAACAGGAAAATTTAAGAGTACATTTAAGAGAGAACTACAGGCTGAGCACAGTGGCTCACACTTGTAATCCCAGGACTTTGGGAGGCTGAGGTGTGTGGATCACCTAAGGTCAGGAGATCGAGACCAGCCTGGCCAACATGGTGAAACCTTGTCTCTACTGAAAATATAAAAATTAGCTGGGCGTGGTGGCATTTGCCTGTAATTTCAGCTACTGGGGAGGCTGAGGCAGGAGAATCCCCTGAACCTAGGAGGCAGAGGTTTCAGTGAGCCAAGATTGCACCACCACCGCACTCCAGTCTGGGCGACAGAGCAAGACCCTGTTTAAAAAAAAAAAAAAAAAAAAAAGAAAAAAAGGAAAAAAAAAAAAAAAAGAACTACCAAAAAATAAATACAATAACAAAAATTTAAAAATGTATTTGGCATTTCACTAAACACAGAGAAAATAAAATGAATACTACATAGATTAGAAGAAATTATCCAGCATCATCTAGCACAAAGGGGAAAAAGTGGAAAAGAGAGTGAAAATACCTAAATTCTAGAGTGAGGTTTAGTTAATATTTGACTAGAGTCTCAGAAAGAGAGAAGAGACAGAGAATGGGCCAGAAGAGAATTTGAAGAGATCATGGCTTAGAATTTTTTAGAAGTCATGTGACATGTGAATCCACAGATTCAATTAACCCCCAAATTTTTAGCTTGATAATTAAAATACAATTCCAATATTAGACATAATGCAGTGAAACTGTTTTAAAAGATAAAAAGAGAAATTTCTGCCCCATTGGTTTGTGATATCTTCTTACAGTGAGTTGGATGGCTGGATCATGTGCAAATGTTCTTCTCAAAATTCAGATTCCTAGAATTCATGAATTTAACATAGCATTGTGAAAGTTAAGATAAAGTCTTTTTTTCTCCTTGCTTAGCAATCTGACTGAGTGAAGCCTAATATATTCCTGGGATTTTCAAAACCTGGGTTGCTTTTACCTTTGACAGAATGTAAAATTGCATAAATTTTCCAATTTTTGCCATGTCTTGTATTGTACTTGCCATTATTTGTCTAATATGCTTCACATCATTGTTTGTATATTTCCATCCCCAACCATGTTGTAGCACCGGACATTGTAGTCCTAAGACAGATACAGGAAAAGATAACGATGCATGACTAAATCCCAGAAAACTAGGCTCCTGTAATAGGAGGTTTTCTCTTAGCCCTCTCGTCATCAAGGCTGAGTGCTTCTAAGGGATTTGACATACAATAACATTGTATATAATTCCTCCTAAATTCAGAGATGCGAACGAGAACGATATTCTGACAAATCTATGGTGTTTAGTATTTCAATGAACAAAGCAAGCACACTTTCTTTTTTTCTATAAACTGTATAAACAATTATGTGGGTAAAATAATCTCGCAGAATGTCCGAAAAGTAGCAAAGAGTGTGATATGACCAGAAAAGTTCTCAAGAGATGAAATAAAGTAAAACCCTGCTTCCTTGTCTATTTGAAGATTTGATGTTAGGAAACCAGCTAGGCTGGGTTTTTGTTTGACCCAAGATAAACAAAATAATATACTTGATATTGCAAAATAAAACAATATACCAAGACTTTTGAATTTGATCACAAGTATCATCCCATAATGTAAAGTCATGTATCCCTTTGGAAATTCATAGGAAAAATGGCAAAAACAAAGTAAAGCAGTTTAATTCCCAGTATTTGTAAGTTAGAGAAAACTTTTACCTTAGTTTTTGTGTGTGTGCAAAACCCATCTTAACTCCAGCCCGGGAGACAGAGCGAGACTCCGTCTCAAAAAAAAAAAAAAAAAAAAAAAAAAAAAAAAAAAAAAAAAAAAGAAATCACTTTCCAGGCGAATTCAAGCAAGAATTACTCATTCTCTTTAGGACTTTAAGAGACAAGGTGATGTAGTTTGGATATTTGTCCCTCCAAATCTCATTTGAAATGTGATCCCCAGTGTTGGAGGTGGGGCCTAGTGGGAGGTGTTTGTGTCATGGGGGTTGGATCACTCATGAATGGCTTAGTGCTTCCCTGGCAGTGATGAGTGAATTGTCTCTCTACTAGTTCCCCAAGACATGGCTATTTAAGAGTGTGGCACCCCTCCCATCTCTCTTTCTTGCTCTCTCTCTCTCTCTCTCTCATCATGTGACATCCCTGCTCCCCCTTAGCCTTCTGCTATGTCTGGAAGCTTCCTGAGATTCTTACCAGAAGTACATGCCAGTGCTACACTTCTTAAATGACCCGCAGAACAGTGAGCCAAATATTTTCTCCCATTCTGTGGGTTATCTGTTTACTCAGTTGATAGTTTATTTTTCTGTACAGAATTCCTTTAGTTTATTTGGATCCCATTTGTCAATTTTTGCTTTTGTTGCAGTTGCTTTTGGAATCTTTGTCATGAAATCTTTGCCAGATTCTATGTCCAGAATGGTACTGCTTAGGTTGTCTTCCAGGGTTTATTATAGTTTTGGGTTTTACATTTAAGTCTTTAATCCATCTTGAGTTGATTTTTGTATATGGTGTAAGAAAGAGATCTAGTTTTAATATTCTGCATATGGCTAGCGAGTTATCCCAGCACTATTTATTTATTTATTTATTTATTTATTTTTAAGACAGTGTCTTGCTCTGTCACCCAGGCTGTAGTGCAGTGGCGCGATCTCCGCCCACTGCAAGCTCCGCCTCCCGGGTTCACGCCATTCTCCTGCCTCAGCCTCCCGAGTAGCTGGGACTATAGGCGCCCGACATCACGCCCAGCTAATTTTTTTTTGTATTTTTAGTAAAGACGCGGTTTCACCGTGTTAGCCAGGATGGTCTCGATCTCCTGACCTCGTGATCCATCTGCCTCGGCCTCCCAAAGTGCTGGGATTACAGGCATGAGCCACGTGTCCGGCCCCCAGCACCACTTTTAAGGCTTCTTACTCATTCATTATTTAGATAGTTCCATTTTTTGGTACTTCTTTCTGTTTAAAAATAGTTATTTCTAGTTCTGCAAATAATGCCAATGATAGTTTGATAGGAATAGCATTGAATCTGCAAATTGCTTTGGCAATACGACATTGCACAAAGCATACTTGTTACATCATATTTATTGACGTGCAAGTTGAATCACTGTTGGATTCCAGAGATAAGTTCCATTTGGTTATATCATATTGTCTTATTAATGAGCTGTTGAATTCCATTTCATAGTACTGTGTTGAGGATTTTTGCATGTATGTTCATCAAAGTTACTGGACTATGATATTCTTTTCTTGTACAGTCCCTGACTATTTTTGGTGTCAGGGTAACTAACCTTGGCCTCAAGAAATGAATTTGGAAGTGTTTTCTCCTCTTCAATTTTGTGGATGAGCTTAGGAAGGATTGGTATTAATTATCTAAATGCTCGGTAGAATTCACCACTGAATCCATATAGTCCTACGATTTTCTTTGTTGGGAAGTTTCTGATTAATAATTAAATCTCCTTCACCATTATTGGTCTATTTGGATTTCCATTTTCTTCATAATTCATTCTTGGTAAGTTGTATGTTACTAGAAACTTAACTACTTTTTATAGGTGCTTCAATTTGTTCATGTTCTTTTTTTTTCATAGTAGTCTTGTGATCCTTTGTATTTTTGTGGGTTCACTTGTAATGTCTGCTTTCTGATTTACATTTTAATTTTGTAGTCTTCTCTTTCTCTTGCTTAATCTAGCTACTGATTTGTTAATTTTATCTTTTCAAAAACCAATTCAGTTTTGTTTATTGTTTCTATTGTCACTCTAATCTCTACTTTATTATTTATGTAATAATCTTTATCATTTCCTCCCTTCTGCTGACTCTGGGCTCAGTTTATTCTTTACCTAGTTTCTCTAAGTGTAAAACTGACTTGTTTATTTGAGATATTACCTTCTTCTTAATGTAAGCATTTATTCCTATAAACTTTCCTTTTAGAAATGCTTTTGTGGCATCCTAAATATTTGAAAATATGCTTCCATTTCTGCATTTCTCAAGTTTTTTAATTTTTCCTTTTGATTTCTTCCTGGATCCATTGGTTATTAAGGATTGTGTTATTTAACTTTCACATGTTTGCGAATTTGCTAAAATTTCTCCTGTTACTGATTTCTAACTGAATACTACTGTGGTCAGAAAAGATACTTGAGATGATTTTAATCTTCTTAAATCTGTTAAGACTTGTTTTGTTGTCCAAAATATAGTCTACCATCGAGAATGTACTGTGTGATTTTTAGAATAATATAATCTACTTACATTGGATGGAACATTTTATATGTTTGTTAGGTCCATTTGGCATATAGTATTGTTCAAGTCCACTGTTACCCAATTGATTTTCTGACTGATCAACCCATTGTTGAAAGTGAGGTATTGAAGTTCCCTACAGTTATTTCATTCCTGTCCATTTTATTCTTCAGGTCTGTCAAAATTTGCTTTATATACTGAGCTGAGCTATTCTTGGATGAATTTGTTTACAATTATTATATCTTCTTGATGAATTGGCCCATTTATCAAAATGTAGTTACCTTCTTAATTTCTTTTGAGACATTTTGATATAAAGTATATTTTGTCTAATATAAGTATAAGCAGCCCTGCTTATACTTATAAAAGTATAAACAGTATATTTTTTGGTTATACTTTACATGGAATATCTTAACATTTTAAGTGATTATTGATAGGCAAGGAGGTACAATTGTCATTATGTTCATTGTTTTCTTACTTTGTAGTTCATTTGTTCCTTTCTTTCAGTCTTTATTGATGATATAATGGTTTATTGTAGTGGTATTATTTGATTCCTTTCTCTGTCTTTTACGTACCCACTAGAAGTTTTTTTTTTCTTTGTGGTTACCATGGGGCTTGCATAAAATATCTTATAGTTATACCATTCTTTTAAAAACTGCTAACAACTTCAATTACGAACAGAAACACTACAGTTTTATTTCTTATTCCTCTCACAGTTGAGGTCATTTAATGCCTACATATTGTGTATCCATTAACAATTTATTAAATGTATAGTTATTTTTAATGTTTCTATCTTTTGGATTTTGAACTAAATATAAAAGTGATTTACACATCACCATTACATTATTCAATATTAAAATATTCTTAATTTGACTGTATTCTTACCTTTTTAATGAATTATATGCTTTCATATGTTTCCATGTTTTTATTTAGTGTCCTTTTGTTTCAACTTGAAGAACTCCCGTAGCATTTTTTATAAGGTTGTTTTTATGGTGATGAATTTCTCTTTATTTCCTCTTCATTTCCAAAGGACAGATTTTCAGGGTATAGTATTTTGGGTTGGCAGGTTGTTTTTTTTTGTTGTTGTTGTTGTTGTTGTTGTTTCTGTTTTTGTTTTCTTTCCAGCACTTTTGCAAGGTTTCTGTTGAGAAGTCCATTGATACCCTTATGGAAGTTCCCTTGTCTTTGACAAATCTGTTTTCTCTTGCCCTTTCCAAGAATCTCCCTTTGTCTTTGACTTTTAACAATTGGATTATAGTGCATCTCAAATTATTCTTCTTTGGGTTGCTTTTACTTAAGTCCTTTGGGATTCCTGAATCCAGATGTACACATTTTTCTCAAGATTTGAGAAGCTTTCAGCCAGCATTTCTTTAAATAAGCTTTCTATCTCTTTCTTTCTCTTATTTTGAAAATTCCATGGTTTGTATATATTCATGAGCCAAATCATGACATTTTGGTAAACAGACCACATATATGATGATGTTCCCATAAGATTTTAATATTGTATTTTCACCGTACCTTTTTTAATACTTGGATATGTTTAGATACACAAATATTTACCATTGTGTTACAATTGCCTACAGTATTTGCCTACTGTACAGGTACAGTACATGTTGTACTAGTTTGCAGACTAGGAGCACTATGCTATACTATAAAGCCCAGGTATACCATAGCCTATAATTATAGTTTCATGTAAATATATTCTATGATATTCACATGACATATTCATCTAACAATGCATTTCTCAGAACATATCCCCATTGTTAAGTGACATATAGTTTATTCATAATTTGATAGTGTCTTATAAGGCTCTTGTGCTTTCTTCACTCTTCTTCATTCTTATGTTGCTCCTTCTAATTAGCTAATTTCAAATGACCTGTATTTAATGTTGCTATTTCTTTCTTCTGCATGATCAAGTCTTCTGTTGAAGTTCTCTATGGAATTTTTCACTTTTGTTATTGTATTCTCAACTCCAGGATTTTTGTTTGGTTCTTTTTATGCTATTTGTCTATTAAGGATTAAGGTTTTTTTTTTTTTTTCTCATTCATCATTTTTTAAATTTTATTTAGCTTTCTATCTGTTTGCTTGCATCTCATTGCCCTTCAAATGATAATTTTGAGGTTTTTTTCTAGGTTATTTGTATACCTCCTTTTCTTTGAGATCAGTTATTAAAACTTTGTTCATTTTCTTTACTGGTATCACATTTAACTGATTCATTATTATCCATGTATCCTTGTGTTAGTGTCTTTCATTTGAAGAAAAATACACCTCATCCAGTCTTTACAGACTGCTTTTGGCAGGTAAAGACCTTCTCCTGTTGGGTTTCAGGTTGATAGAATTGACTCTTGGATTGCACTTGAGTAGAGTTGGAGCCAGTTTATGTGACCTCTACTGAGTCCTCAGTGTGGTCTGTACTCAGCAGGACTGTTACCAAGGCTCAAGTAGGTGTGGATCTTGTCTGGTCTCTGGGTCAACTAAACAGCCTCGAGGACTTTGGCAAGTAAAGCTGGTACTAGGATGAAGATTAGCTTTAAAGTGCACAGATAGATTTGAGTGCACAGACAGGTTTGATTCCCATGGATCTCAGGGAAGTTTCCAATGGGTGTCTGGGTGGACTCCTGGCCATGAATCCTTTGCCCCATTCTTTGACTGAGTGGGGCTCTAATTGAGTCGAATGGCTGCTTCAGGGTCCACAGCTAAAATTAGTCCTTCAGGCCTGCCTCTGCAAGTATGGATGGGTATATCTCACACTGGTTTCTGGGCAAGCAATACTGCTTAGAACACAGGTGACAGGGGCTGATACTGAGATACAAGGCCATTTCAAGATCTATAGTGGAACTAAATTTAGCTGGATTGACTACAGGGGTACAGATGTGGATGCCTCCCTCTGAGTCCTGGATGTGAAGAACTGCTCTCAGACCATAGCTGAGAGGAGGTGAAACTGAGTTACAGTGCTGTTTCAGGATCTGCTTTAATACTGAGGTTGGCAGATCTGCACTGGGAAATCAGACATACATGTTGAAATTATTGATCACACACCACAATATGAAATAAAAAGAAATTATCCAAAAAAAAATGAGGAGGAAGAACTCTATTTTTATGATAAAGTTGCAAAAAATAATTGGTACACTTTTTTTTTATTTTTTTTAACTAAATCATTTAGATTTTCTTATTTGGCACAATAGATGGAAAAGTTTTATATAGCAAGTCCCCAGTATGCTTAGGTTCCATTTCTGAGCACATTTATGCATTTTCTTTTTACTTGTTCGTATTTCTTTTCTTAACAGAGTGGAAAACTTTGATTTTCTCTACAGAGAATTCATAGACAACTACCTAGTTGGTGGCCCACTTTAGTTTTTACCCATCTGAATTTAGAATGCCATCACAAGATTGCTTCTAAATTACCAAAACCTAACAGGCTATTTTCTCTCTGCATTTCCACTTGCCACTTATTTTCTACTTTGATTCTGGCAATACCAATTCAAACTTTCTCTTCTCTCCGTGCCTCATATAAAAGGTTAATCTGCCAGCAAAATTAGTAACACTGTTTTTAAGCTTAATTTTTAAGATAAAGAAATCACTGAAATTTGGTTTAGTGTTTAATTTTGAAAGAAAATAACTGTTTGATACTTAATCGTCTAATAATTGTTTTTGATTATCTGCATCACACTGAGAATGTTCATGTAAAGAAAGGGATTATTTTACGTCATATTTATGTCAATATGAAAAAAGAAAATATTTACCAGAGGCAACAGTTTGGAGGAGACCAATGTTTAAATTTATTTGGATATGAATCAAGCATTTTCTAATAACAGTATCAAGACCACAACGTAATTGAGAAGTACTCCATAGATCAATATTTCCATTTTAAACCAATTCAGTTACACAGTCCATTAACAAAATATTACATTTGTATTACATGTATAGAAAGATACACTTTAAAATAAAGTAATAGTAACTCAAAGGTATTTGATTTTATTTTGGTATATTTCCAGGGAAACATTAAAAGTAGAATTAAAAGTGTGAAGGAAAATGAAAATAGCACATTTAAAAAAAGATATATAGAGGTCGTAATTTTTTAAAACCCTGTATTTATCAATAAGTATTTCTTTAAGAAAATTTTCATCCTTCATGATTAACGTACCCATTTTTCTTATTTTTCAACTGAATTGGCTTCATAGTAGAGTTAGATATTTTCCCATAGACTATGACATTTGATTATATTCTAATCCAAATACTAGACTACATTTAGCCCTTTCTCTCCTTTTAAATCTTGCTGCAGGCATTTCTAGTTGATGTTTGGCTTTTGAAAAAGTTTAGGAAAATGGAAGGTGTGGTGAAATACCTCCTCATTTCATCTGTTAAAAATTTTATTTTCTATTTAATTCACTGAAAGGACAATGTAACTGCTACAGGTCACAATTAGCTGTTGCCTTTGTTTCCGGTATGATGCAGATCATGCTCCATTTCTTTTTATTGCCAACTTTTGGATAAAAGTAATCTATACAGGCTGTCTTCATCCCTTTACCAATTCAATTCTAAACTTTTCAGATCTACCATCTACATTTACTACTTCACTAAAATTACTCTCACTGACATCATCAAATAAAATATTTCCATTTTTTGTTATATATTCGTGGATTTCCTTAAATAATGCAGTCTTCATTAATTAAATTATTGAAATTATTTCTATCTTTAGCTCTACCTTATTTCATTTTTTCAAATGTCTGGTAGCTGTTTATAATTGTTGTCATTATCTACACCATAAAAACTGACAATTTTCAAAGTCCATTTCTCAGTTCTATGCTTTTTATTAAACCTCCACATGAATTAACCTAACCAATTATACAGCTTGAATTTTTATTTTAATGTAGATGGTGAAATAAGTTCATAAATAAGATAATCTGCCCACCAACCAGTTACCACATTAATTTAAACTTTACGGTCTTAATTTTTAATATTTTTGTGTTATATTTATTTATGAAATGTGATCTCTGTCTCTTCCTCCACTTAATCTCATTGAAATATCTACTTAAGATTTGTTTTAAAAGCCTTTTCTGCATCTATTGAGATAATCATGTGGTTCTTGTCTTTGGTTCTGTTTATATGCTGGATTATGCTTATTGATTTGCGAATGTTGAACCAGCCTTGCATCCCAGGGATGAAGCCCACTTGATCATGGTGGATAAGCTTTTTGATGTGCTGCTGAATCCGGTTTGCCAGTATTTTATTAAGGATTTTTGCATCGATGTTCATTAGGGATATTGGTGTAAAATTCTCTTTTTTTGTTGTGTCTCTGCCAGGCTTTGGTATCAGGATGATGTTGGCCTCATAAAATGCTAAAAACGCTCAATAAATTCGGTATTGATGGAACGTACCTCAAAATAATAAGAGCTATTTATGACAAACCCACAGCCAATATCATACTGAATGGGCAAAAACTGGAAAAATTCCCTTTGAAAACTGGCACAAGACAGAGATGCCCTCTCTCACCACTCCTATTCAACATAGTGTTGGAAGTTCTGGCTAGGGCAATCAGGCAAGAGAAAGAAATCAAGGGTATTCAGTTAGGAAAAGAAGAAGTCAAATTGTCCCTGTTTGCAGATGACATGATTGTACATTTAGAAAACCCCATTGTCTCAGCCCAAAATCTCCTTAAGCTGATAAGCAACTTCAGCAAAGTCTCAGGATACAAAATTAATGTGCAAAAATCACAAGCATTCTTATACACCAGTAACAGACAAACAGAGAGCCAAATCAGGAATGAACTTCCATTCACAATTGCTTCAAAGAGAATAAAATACCTAGGAATCCAACTTACAAGGGATGCAAAGGACCTCTTCAAGGAGAACTACAAACCACTGCTCAGTGAAATAAAAGAGGACACAAACAAATGGAAGAACATACCATGCTCATGGATAGGAAGAATCAATATCGTGAAAATGGCCATACTGTCCAAGGTTATTTATAGATTCAATGCCATCCCCATCAAGCTACCAATGAGTTTCTTCACAGAATTGGATAAAACTGCTTTAAAGTTCATATGGAACCAAAAAAGAGCCCGCATCTCCAAGACAATCCTAAGTCAAAAGAACAAAGCTGGAGGCATCACGCTACCTGACTTCAAACTATACTACAAGGCTACAGCAACCAAAACAGCATGGTACTGGTACCAAAACAGAGATATAGACCAATGGAACAGAACAGAGTCCTCAGAAATAATACCACACATCTACAGCCATCTGATCTTTGACAAACCTGAGAGAAACAAGAAATGGGGAAAGGATTCCCTATTTAATAAATGGTGCTGGGAAAATTGGCTAGCCATAAGTAGAAAGCTGAAACTGGATCCTTTCCTTACTCCTTATATGAAAATTAATTCAAGATGGATTAGAGACTTAAATGTTAGACCTAATACCATAAAAACCGTAGAGGAAAACCTAGGTAGTACCATTCAGGACATAGGCATGGGCAAAGACTTCATGTCTAAAACACCAAAAGCAACGGCAACAAAAGCCAAAATTGACAAATGGGATCTCATTAAACTAAAGAGCTTGTGCACAGCAAAAGAAACTACCATCAGAGTGAACAGGCAACCTACAGAATGGGAGAAAATTTTTGCAATCTACTCATCTGACAAAGGGCTAATATCCAGAACCTACAAAGAACTCAAACAAATTTACAAGAAAAAAACAAACAACCCCATCAAAAAGTTCGCAAAGGATATGAACAGACATTTCTCAAAAGAAGACATTCATACAGCCAACAGACACATGAAAAAATGCTCATCATCACTGGCCATCAGAGAAATGCAAATCAAAACCACAATGAGATACCATCTCACACCAGTTAGAATGGCAATCATTAAAAAGTCAGGAAACAACAGGTGCTGGAGAGGATGTGGAGAAATAGGAACACTTTTACACTGTTGGTGTAAACTAGTTCAACCATTATGGAAAACAGTATGCCTATTCCTCAAGGATCTATAACTAGATGTACCATATGACCCAGCCATCCCATTACTGGGGATATACCCAAAGGATTATAAATTATGCTGCTATAAAGACACATGCACACGTATGTTTATTCCGGCACTATTCACCATAGTAAAGACTTGGAATCAACCCAAATGTCCATCAGTGACAGACTGGATTAAGAAAATGTGGCACATATACACCATGAAATACTATGCAGCCATCAAAAAGGATGAGTTTGTGTCCTTTGTAGGGACATGGATGCAACTGGAAACCATCATTCTTAGCAAACTATCACAAGAACAGAAAACCAAACACCGCATGTTCTCACTCATAGGTGGGAACTGAACAATGAGATCACTTGGACTCAGGAAGGGGAATATCACACACCGGGGCCTATCATGGGGAGGGGGTAGGGGGGAGGGATTGCATTGGGAGTTACACCTGATGTAAATGACGAGTTGATGGGTGCTGACGAGTTGATGGGTGCAGCACAGCAACATGGCACAAGTATACATATGTAACAAACCTGCACGTTATGCACATGTACCCTAGAACTTAAAGTATAATAATAATTAAAAAAAAAAAAAAAAAAAAGATTTGTTTCAAATGGGCCGGGCGCGGTGGCTCATGCCTGCAATCTCAGCGCTTTGGGAGGCTGAGGCAGGCAGATCACGAGGTCAGGAGATGCAGACCATCCTGGCTAACACGGTGAAACCTCGTCTCTACTAAAAATACAAAAAAATTAGCAAGATGTGGTGGCGAGCACCTGTAGTCCCAGGTACTTGGGAGGCTCAGGCAGGAGAATGGCGTTACCCGGGGAGATGGAGCTTGCAGCGAGCAGAGATCCTGCCACTGCACTCCAGCCTGAGTGACAGAGTGAGACTCTGTCTCAAAAAAAAAAAAAAAAAAAAAAAAAAGATTTGTTTTAAATGTCTTCTTTCTCATGAAACTCTTCCTGATTCCTCAGTATGGATATGATGATTATTTCCTCTGTGCACATTCTATTTTATTTTATTTTATTTATGGCACTTATTGTACATGTTTTACATGTTTTTTACTACTATCTGCTTGTCTAATTACGTCTATTAAAGCATAATCTTCAGAGTAAGCATGATATCTTAATTTTATTCACCCAGATCAAGAAAAAAATCATAGTGAAAGTGGAAAGGTGTCTATATATCCCAGAGAGTTAGCTGGCAAGAATTTGACTGCTGTGATATGATATAATCCTTTGAAACAGAGCTTCCCTGCATAAAACTTACTATTAATTGATTTGATTGATTATATTCCCTGGTTTGAATATTAATTGATTAGATTCCCTGGTTTGCTTTGAGAAAGTCTATGTTTTCACTATTGTCCTTAAATAATTATTGTTACCCACTCTTTTAACTCTCAAATATCTATCAGTGTAACTAATGAATTATTTGACCATCTTAACTAGAATATGCAAAGCTGGGTGGTTTATCTTATTTATGTCTCTATGGTTACCAATCTGTGACCTTATAAATTCACTCACATCACAATTCTCGCAAAAATATTTATGCTAAACTCAATATAACTGGTCCACTAAATATGGATTAATGGAATGTCAGAATCACTGTTTCTTCCCTCATGGTGCCAACCAAAGTCTTGCACATTACTCATCCCTCTTAAAGATTTATTTAATTGGACCAAAATTCAAGAAAGCTAGTATCAGAGACAGGGGATCTCTATTAAGTCACACATCTAATACTTTCTTAGGTGATTTTGTTTTCCAGGGAATTGAAGAGAGTTTTGTAGAGAAATAATTTGAGCACCTAAGTGAAAACAGGTAGGCCACCTGACTCAGTTCATTTCTGGGAAAAAAAATGCTCAAAATATTCATGCTTTTTACAAAGAAGTCCAATTTAAAACCACCCAAACAAACCCTCCCAAGAGCATCTCATTTGAAATATAATATCCACAAGTTACACTGATACATGCCAGACATTTTTATTATTTAATTTTTTGGATAATGATAATTCAATTCCTTGAATAGAAATTGCCATGTGAAGTCAAGATTAAACCACAGAAGCGTAGGGTTGATGGGAGTCTACTATCTTATTTCTTTCTTTGAATAGCTGTCAATATATCAAAAGGTGAAAATAAAAAAGATATCTATTTATTCCATTTTAAACCTTCTATCACCAAACTATTTCTTAACAAGGAAAAAAGGCAGTAGCTTTTTCCCTTATACTCACCCACCATCGCTTTTTAAAATCTCACTTAAAAAAAAAGATACCTTTATTGAGTGTACAAAATTAAAATTATCCCACTACTAGATTTATTAACCTCTCCAACAGGACTCTCTAAAGCTAACATTCATGATACCCATTAGGTTTACATGCTGTGAAGGGAATAAATGAAGATAAGAACAGATAAATCATAGAAGCACAAGAGAAAATTTTGCATATGTATTATAATCTCCATCACTGCAGTTTCCTAGAGAATAAACATACCATCAGTCATGTCAATTAATCCATATTACACTAATCCCAAGCTAAAGGATAAGCAATCAAATGAGGGTAAGAGGAGTATGTAGAGCATAACATCAGATGCATCAGAGAGAAAACTTAGCAGAAGGACTAACTTAAAGTGTGCTCCAGAATAAATAAGCCAGGATTGTAATTGCCAGGTCTAAAATGAAGTTTGGCTACTTTAAGTGTACCAATGCTTGAAATAAACTATACAGCATAAAATGATTCCCAGTGTTGGTCCTGGAGATAGCATATAATTCAAAAACTGAAGGACTGCAGCAAAGTAATAAGGGTAATCAGATCAGGAATCTAAATCAAAATTCGGATTTTCAAAAATTCCCTGGAACTTCTTGTAAAACTGTTTTATTTTAGTTTCAGGGATACATGAACAGGTTGCTATATGGGTAAATTGTGTGTCGTGGAGGTTTGGTGTACAGATTACTTCATTCAATACATAATAAACATAGTACCCAATAGGTAGTTTTTTTGTTTTTTTGTTTTTTTTTTTGTCTCCACCGCTCTCCTACTCTTCTCTCTTAGGTAGATCCTAGTGTCTATTGTTTCCTTATTTATGTCTATGTGTACTCAATGTTTAGCTCCCACTTGTAAGAGATACCATGTAGTATTTGATTTTTCTTTTCCTATAACAGTTTGCTTAGGATAATGGCCTCCAGCTCCCTCCATGTTCCTGCAAAGGACATGACTTCATTCTTTGTTATGGCTGTGTGGTATTCTATGGTATATATGTACCGCATTTTTGTTATCCAGTCTATCATTGATGGGCATCTAGGTTGATTGCATGTCTTTGATATTGTTAACAGTGCTGGCTGTGGTCAATATACATTCATATGTGTTTATGGTACAATTATTTCTGTTCCTTTGGGTATATACCCAGTAATGGGATTGCTGGGTTGAATGGTAGTTCTGTTTTAAGTTCTTTGAGAAACTGCCAAACTGCTTTCCACAGTGGCTGAACTAATTTACCTTCCCACCAGCAGTATATGAGCATTCCTGTTTTTTTCCCTCAAGCTTGCTGGCATCTGCTATTTTTTGACGTTTTAAGAATAGTCATTCTGACTACTGTGAGATGGTGTCTCATTATGGTTTTTATTTCTATTTTTTTAATAATTAGGGATGCTTAGCATTTTTTCATATGCTTGTTATGTATGTATATGTCTTCTTTTGAGAAGTGTCTGTTCACGTCCTTTGTCCACTTTTAATGGGGTTGTTTTTTGCTTGTTAATTTGTTTAAGTTCTGTATAGATATACAATTTGGATATTAGACCTTTGTTAGATCCACAGTTGGCAAATATTTTCTCCCATCCTGTGGCTTGTCAGTTTCCTATGGTTATAATTTTTGTGTGTGTCATGCAGAAGCTCTTTGGTGTAATTAGGTCCCATTTGGTCAATTTTTGTCTTTGTTGCAATTGTTTTGGGAGTCTTTCTCATGAAGTCTTTGCCAGGACATGTGTCTTGAATGCTATTGGCTAGGTCTTCTTCTAGGGATTTTAGAGTTTTAGGTCTTATATTTAAGTCTTATTCCATCTTGAGTTGATTTTTATATATGGTATAAGGAAGGGGTCCAGTTTCAATCTCTGACATATGGCTAGCCAGTAATCCCAGAACCACTTATTGAAGAGGGTGTCTTTTCCCCATTGCTTGTTATTGTTGACTTTGTTGAATGTCAGATGGTTGTATGTGTGACCTTTTTCTGATTCTCTTGCCTTTTACATCGGTCTATGTGTTTGTTTTTGTACCAGTACCATGCTGCTTTCATTGCTATAGCCTTAATGTACATTTGAAGTCAGGTAATGTGATGCTTCCAGCTTTGTTCTTTTTGCTTAGGATGATTTGGCTACTTAGGCTCCTTTTGGTACCATATAAGTTTTAGAATAGTGGATTTTTTTTTTAATTTTGTGAAGAATGTCATTGATATCTTACTAGAAATAGCACTGAATATGTTAATTGCTTGGGGCAGTATATCCGTTATAACAATATTGATTCTTCTTGTCCGTAAGCATGGATTTTTTGTTCCATTTGTGTCATCTCTAATTTCAGTAGTGTTTTGTAATTATCTTTATAGAAAACTTTCACTTCCCTGGTTAGTTATATCCTAGGGATTTTATTTTTATTTTTGCAGCTATTGTGAATGAGATTGAGCTCTTGATTTTGCACTCAGTTTGGATGTTGCTGGTGTACAGAAATACTACTAATTTGACTTTGTATTCCAAAACTTTGCTGAAGTTGTTTATCAGCTCTAGAAGGCTTTGGGTAAAAGCTACAGGGTTTTCTGAGCATAGAATCATATTGTCTGCAAACAGAGATAGTTTGACTTCTTCTCTTCCCATTTGGATGACTTTTATGTTGTTCTCTTGCCTGATTGCTCCAAATAGGACTTCCAGTACTATAGTGAATAGGAGTGGTAAGAGTGGGCATCCTTGCCTTGTTCTGGTTTTCAAGGGGAGTGCTTTCAATATTTGCCCATTGAGTCTGATGTTGACTGTGGGTTTGTTGTACATGGCTCTTATTGCTTTGAGTTAGGTTGTTTCAATGCCCAGTTTATTGAGGTTTAATTTTATCAAAAGCTTTTTCTGTATTTATTGAGGTAATAATGTTGCTTTTGTTTTTACTTCTGTTTATGTGATGAATCACATTTATTGATTTGCATATATCAAGCCAACCTTGCATTTCAGGATAAAACTTACTTCATTGTGGTGGATTACCTTTGTGATGTGTTGCTGGATTCAGCTTGCTAGTATTTTGTTGAGGATTTTTGCATCGATATTCATCAGAAAAGTTGGCCTGAGGATTTCCTTTTTCATTGTGTGTCTGCCAGGTTTTGGTGTCAAGATGATGCTGGCCTCATAGAATAAATGAAGAAAGAGGCAATCATCCTCAATTTGTTTGGAATAGTTTCAGTAGGGATGATACCAGCTTTTCTTTATCCATCTGATAAAATTCGGCTGCTGTGAGTCTGTCTTCTCCTGGACTTTTTCTGGTTGGAATGCTTATTATCACTGATTCCATTTTGGAAGTCAATATTGGCCTATTCAGCGATTCAATTTCTTCTTGGTCCAATATTTAGAGATTGTATATTTCCAGGAATTTACCCATTTCTTGTATGTTTTTAGTTTGTGTGCAGAGAGGCTTAATAATTGTCATGGTTTTTTGTATTTCTATAGGATAAAAGGTAATGTCTCTTTTGTCATTTTTCACTGTGGTTATTTGGATTTTCTCTCCTTTTTTCCTTATTAGTCTAGCTAGTGGTCTAGCAATCTAATTTATTCTTCAAAAAACCAACTCCTGGATTCCTTACTCTTTTGCATGGCTATTTATGTCTAAATTTCATTCAGTTCGGCTCTTATTTGGTCATATCTTGTCTTCTGCTACTTTTAGGGTTGCTTTGCTCTTGTTTTTTCTAGTTCTTCTAGGTGAGATGTTAGGTTGTTAATATGAGATCTTTCTGACTTTTTGATGTGGGTGTTTAGTGTGATAAACTTCCCTCTTAACGCTGCTTTAGCTGTGTGCCAGAGATACTGGTATGTATTATCATTGTTTTCATTAGTTTCAAATGATTTCTTAATTCATGCCTTAATTTCATTATTTCCCCAAATGTCATTCAGGAGCAGGTTGTTTAATTTCCATGTAATTGTATGGATTTGAGTAATTTTCTTAGTATTGATTTCTATTTTTATTGTGCTGCAGTCCAAAACTATGGTTGGTATTATTTCCATTTTTTTTTTAATTTGCTGAGGCTTATGTCCAATTTTGTGGTCAATTTTTGAGTGTGTGCCATTTGTAGGTGAGAAGAATGTATATTCTGTTGCCTTTGAGTGGAGAGTTCTGCAGATGTCTGTTAGGTTTATACGGTCAAGCATCTTGTTGAGGTCCCAAATATCTTTATTACTTTTCTGCCTCAATGACCAGTCTAATGTCAGTGGGTAGTTGAAGTCTTCCACCATTATTGTGTGGTAATATAATTCTCTTTGCCAGTCTCTAGTAACTTGTTTATAAATCTTCATGCTCCTCTGTTCGGTGCGTATATGCTTAGCATAGTAAAGTCTTATTGAATTGAACCCTTTACCACTATGTAATGCTCTTCTTTGTCATTTTTTAACATTGTTGGTTCAAGTCTGTTTTGTCTGAAATTAGAATTGCATGCCCTACTCTTTATTTTTTTTTTTTCCATTTGCTTGGTAGATATTTCTCCATCCCTTTTATTTGTGCCCATGAGTGTTATTGCATATCAGATGGATTGATCGATGACAGCATACCATTGATTCTTGCTTCTTTATACAACATGCCATTCTGTGAATTTTAATTAGGACATTTAGCCCGTTACATTCAAGGTGAATATTTATATGTGCATATTTGATCCTGTCATTATGTTCTTAGTTGATTATTTTGCCTACTCGATAGTGCAGTTGATTTATAGTGTCAATGGTCTATGTTCTTAACTGTGCTTTTTGGTGGCTTGTAATGATCTTTCATTTCCATATTTAGCATTCCCTGAAGGATTTCTTGTAAGGCAAGTCTAGTGGTGACTAATTCCATTAGCATTTGCTTGTCTGAGAAAGATCTTATTTCTCCTTTACTTCTGAAGCTTAGTTTGGCTGGATATAAAAATTTTTAATGGGATTTCTTTTCTTCAAAAATGCTAAATATAGGTTCCCAATGTTTTCTGGCTGGTAGGGTTTCTACAGAAAGTTCTGCTGTTAGCCTGATGATGTTTCCATTGTAGGTTACCTGCCCTTTCTCATTAGCTATCTTTAATGTTTTTTTTCTTTCATGTCAAACTTGAAAAATTTGATGATTATATGTTTTGTGGATAGTCATCTTGTATGGTGTCTTGCAGGGTTACTCTGTATTCCCTGAATTTGAATGTTGGCCTGTGTAGCAAGGTTGAGGAAATTTTTGTGGATAATATCCTCAAATTTGTTTGCCAATTGCTTGATTTCTCTCCCTGTCTTTCAGGGATGAAAATGAGTCATAAATTTATTCTCTTTACATAATCCCACATTTCTCAGAGGTTTTGTTCATTCTTTTTTGTTCTCTTTATTTTTATCTGACTGAGTTAATTTGGAGAACTAGTCTTAGAACTCTAAGATTCCTTCCTTAGGTTGGTCTATTCAGCAGTTAATACTTGTGATTGTATAATGAAATTCTTGTAGTGAGTTTTTCAGCCCTATCATTATCAGTTTGGTTCTTTCTTAAAATGGCCATTTGGTCTTTAACATTGCATATGATTTTATTGTATTCCTCAGATTACTTGGATTGGGCTTAAACTTTCTCCCGAATCTCAATGATTTTCATTCCTATCCATATTATAAATTAAATGTCTGTCATTTCAGTCCTGTTAAGAACCACTGCTAGGGAACTAGTGTGGTCATTTGGAGGTAAGAAGACACTCTGGCTTTTTAAGTTGCCAGAGTTCTTGTGTTGGTTCTGTCTCATCTCTGTGGGCTGATGTTTCTTTAATCTTTAAAGTTGCTATTCTTTGGATGGAATGTTTTGCTTTTATCTTCTTTGATGCCCTTAGAGGTTTGATTGTGGTATAAAGTGGGTGGAGTCAAAAGGCTTTATTTTGGTAAGATATCAGGTGGTCAAGGCTCAGCTCAGCACTCTCAGGCTGTAAGCTTTAACTCTGAGGGGTTGATACCAGGCCCTTCAACTTCGTTATTTGGCCCCTTGAGGTTAGGAAACTGCTGCACTGGAGGGACTAAGCTGTTCTCAGTCTGGTGATCACAACACTCTGATTGAGGTTGCCAGCCAAGGCAATTCATTAGGGTGGTGGCAACTGGGTCTGTGCTAGCTTGAGCATGCCAGTAGCCATTGGGCACTGGTGGGAGTATGCAAGTATCCATACCCCCTTGGCATGTTTAATTGTATTTGCTCAAATGCTTTTTGCCCTTACAGCTTATGCAGAGCATTGGCTTGCAGAGGTGAATGAAAGAAATGAATAAATAAAATGGTAAAGGCACTTAAGCCATATTACACAAGTTTAGTTAACTCTTTAGCAGAATAGGTGAGGTGTTTGGATGTCTTCTACTTCTCCCCTATCCCCAACATTCACACTCTCCCAACACCCTGCCTATTTAGTTTCAGTCACCACTTAAAGACAGAGTAGTTGTACACTCCTCTTCCTTTTCTCATCATCCTACTCTTTACTCAGAAAGTGACTGAAAGGGTGTTGAAATTTGTACTAATTCTGGAATTGTGAATATTGGGAATAGGCATACCAGCATGTATGGTAAATGGTTTCTAGAGTGATGTTTTGCTAGAATTTGGGATTGGCATACACATGATCAGCTGTTGCCATTTTTGGACCTATTATGACATTTTTTGTATACCACTAGTTGCTAAGGGAGTATATATATTTAAAATTCATAGAGAGTCATTAAACACTAAGCATCTTTTAGTCCTAATATCTTATTCCATTCCTAGCACCAGGGAAAAAAAGATACCAAAAATAATCTCAAAAATTTTCTTCTCACACATTGTATTAGTCAGGGTTCTCTGGATGGATAGAACTAATATAATATATATACACACATATCTATATGTTGATATAAAATATACACACACACACACACACACACAATATGAGAGCTTATTAAGTATTAACTAACAAGATCACAAGGTCCCACAATAGGCCCTCTGCAAGCTGAGGAGAAGGAGAGCCAGTCAAAGTCCCAAAGTTGAAGAACTTGGAGTCCAATGTTTAAGGGCAAGAAGCATCCAGCACAGGAGAAAGATGTAGGCTGGGAGGCTAAGCCAGTCTGGTCTTTTCACATTTTTCTGCCTGCATTATATTCACTGGCAGCTGATTAGATGGCACCCACCCAGAGTAAGGGTGGGTCTGCCTTTCCCAGCCCACTGACTCAAGTGGTAATTTCCTTTGGTAACACCCTCACAGACACACCCAGGATCAATATTTTGCATGCTTCAATCAAGTTAACTCTCATCATTAATGAACACAAGTCCACCCCTTGTCAACTTGAACCCATACACATCTCTTGAGATCATACATAATCTTCAATTAAAGACAATAATAAGGTCATAATTACACCTAGCATAATACAACTATCCTTTGTACAACTGGAAGCACACCAATCATCAACCAAAACTCTATAAGTTAACAATACTTAAATGCTGATATCAAGTCAATACATCTTATGTCACATGATAAAGAAAAAAGAAATAAAATGAAGATTTTTTAGTACAAGTGCATACATGCATCAACACATTTTTAACAAAAGAAGGAAGAAATAGTCATGACAATTACAGCCCTCATTTCTGCAACTGATCACATGGTCGTAGATGGTATTGATAACTACCTATTCCCTTTGGTTCAGAAAGCACTTCAGCAGGTCATGGGTTTTTTCCTGGTGGAGTGACCCAAACCTTCATTCCTGAAGGATCTGGGCCATTTGTAGTCCTTCCTGGATTGGGCTGTTGTAATTTCCCATTGACCTTAATCACAGGGCATGGTAATACTAAGAGACGCCCTGATGGATCTCCTGTATTCCATGCATACTCTTCCTAACCTCTATTGTGGAGTAATAGACTGATTTCATCTTGATAGTCTGGGTCAGTCATCCCAGTCAACACTGTTAACTCCCTTCCTAGCCTGCTGACTTAAAGATAGGAGGAGCCCAAAGTGTCCAGGTGGCAATCTTGTCTTCCATTTTAATGGAATCATTGTTGTGTCTACTGGTGGCAGCATTCCCCCATCCTGGAACTAAGACTTCTAGGTCAGCAAAAATAATATTGCAGGGACAGGAAGCAAAAATTTGCTAGTGGATCACTAGGGGTGATGGTGAGTGGTGTCACTTCCACTTCCACCCCTTGATTCCTGGACCCATGAATCCTGGGTATGGGAGAAACAGTACCATATATTGCATGCTGATTCAGAGCATACACAACCTTTTGGATAACTTTTCCCCATCTCTGCAAAGTATTGTCACCTAGTTGGCATTATAATTGTGACTTCAAAAGGCCATTCCACCATTCTGCCAATCACCTGCTTCAGGATGATGGGGAACATGGTAAGACCAGTGAATTCCATGAGCATGAACCCACTGCCTCACTTCTTTAGTTGTGAAGTGAGTGCCTTGGTCAGAGGCAATGCTGTGTGGAATACCATGACAGTGGATAAACCATTCCATGAACCCATGGATGGTAGTCTTGGCAGCGGCATTGCATGAAGGATAGGCAAACCCATATGTGGAGTAAGTGTCTATTCCAGTGAGGATAAACCTATGCCTTTTCCATGATAAAAGAGGTCCAATATAATCAACCTGCCACCAGGTAGCTGGCTGATCACCACAAGGAATGGTGCTATATGGAGGGCTTGGAGTTGCTCTCTGCTGCTGGCAAATTGGGCACTCAGCAGTGGCCATAGCCAGGTCAGCCTTGGTGAGTGGAAGTCCATGTTGCAGAGACCATGCGTAACCTCCATTCCTGACACCATGGCCACTTTGTTCATGGTCCCATTGGGCAATGACGACAGGGGTGGCTGGGGAAAGAGGCTGAATGGTGTCCACAGAACAGGTCATCCTATTCACTTGATTATTGTTAAAATCCTCCTCTGCTGAGGTCAACAGTTGGTGAGAGCTCATATGGGATACAAATGTCTTCATGGTTTTTGACCACTCAGAGAGGTCCATCTACATACCTCTTCCCCAAATTTCTTTGTCACCTATTTTCCAATCATGCTTCTTCCAAGTACTTGACCATCCAACCAAACCATTGGCTACAGCCCATAAATCAGTATAAAGTTGCCTAACGGGTCATTTATCCTCCCATGCAAAGTGCACAACCAGGTGCACTGCTAGAAGTTCTGCCCACTGGGAAGATTTCCCTTCACCACTGTCCTTCAGGGATGTCCTAGAAAGGGGCTATAGTGCTGCAGCTGTCCACTTTCGGGTGGTGCCTGTACATCATGCAGAACCATCTGTGAACCAGGTCCTAGTCTTCTCTTCCTCTGTCAACTGATCATAGGAAACTCCCCATGAGACCATCCTAGGGGGAGAGGAGGTATGGTGGCAGGAGTAAAGACCATGGGCATTTGAGTCACTTCTGCATGTAATTTACTTGTGCCTTCAGGACCTGCTCAAGACTGATCACATATATACTACTTCCATTTGATGATGGAATACTGCTGTGAACAACCCACTTTATGGAATGGGTCAGAAAGCACCCAGTTCATGATAGGCAGTTCAGGTTGCATGGTGACTTGATGACCAATAGGCAAGCCTTCAGTTTCCAGCAAAGCCTAGGAATAGACCAAGAGCTGTCTCTCAAAAGGAGAATAGTTATGTTCAGGAACTGTCAAAGACTCCAACAGCATCCCTATCTGCCACTGACACCTCAAGCACTATTGGATCTGCTGGGTCACACAGCCCAAGTGGCAAAGCAGCATGCCCAGCACCCTGGACCTGTTGCAGAGCCTTCTCCTCTTCTGGACCCCACTCAAAACTGGCGGCCTTTAGGGCCATTGGATAAATGAGCTGGAGTAACACACCCAAATGAGAAATGCATAGCCTCCAAAATCCAAATAGGCCCACCAGGCATTCTCCCTCTTTCTTGGTTATAGGAGCAGCCAAATGCAACAACTTATCCTTCACCTGAGAAGGAGTATTTCAACAGGCCCCATGCTACTGGACCCCTAGAAATTTTACTGAGGTTGAAGGTCCCTGAGTTTGAGTCAGATTTATTTTCCATTCTCTGGCATGCAAATGTCTCACCAATAAGTCTAATGTGTTTGCTACTTCTTCCTCACTGAATCCAAACAGCATAATGTTATCAATGTAATGGATCAGTGTGATATCTTGTGGAAGCAAAAAGCGATCAAGGTCTCTCCGAATAAGTTTATAACACAAAGCCAGAGAGTTGATATATCCCTGAGGCAGAACACTAAAGGTATATTGAAGGCAAATTGCTTCTGGTGGGCCTTATGGGCAGGAATGGAGAAAAAGGCATTTGCCAGCTTAGTGGCTGCATACCAGGTTCCAGGAGATGTGTTAATTTGCTCAAGCAATGAAACCAAATCTGATACTGCAGTTGCAACTGGAGTCACCACTTGGTTAAGCTTGCAATAATCCACTGTCATTCTCTAAGATCCGTCTTCTGCACAGCTCAAATGGGAGAGTTGAATGGGGATGCTGTGACAATCACCACCCCTGCGTCTTTCAAGTCCTTGATGGTGACACTATTCTCTGCAATCCCTCCAGAGATGCGATAGTGTTTTTGATTTACTATTTTTCTAGGTAATGGCAGCACCATTTGGCCTTTCCCACCATATATAGCCCTCGCCTTACCAGTCAGGGAACCAGTGTAGGAATTCTGCCAGCTGCTAAGTATGTCTATGCCAATTATAATTCTGGCACTGGGGAAATGACCACAGGAGAGTCTGGGGACCCACTGAACCCACTGTAAGTCAGACCTGAGCTAAAATTCAATTAATTATGTGGCCTCCATAAACCCCTACTTTAACTGGAGGACCACAGTGACGTTTTGGGTCTCCTGGAATCAACATCAGTTCAGAGCCAGTGTCCAGTAGTCCTTGAAATGTCTGATCATTTCCCTTCCTCAATGCACAATTTCCCTGGTAAAAGACCAAAGGGCTCCTTGGGGAAGGGTGGGAGAAAGATTAACAGTATAAATTGTCGGTAATGTAGTGGGGTCCTTCCCCAAGGGCACCGGCCTCCCCTTCATTCAAGGGGTTCTGGGTCTGTAAACTAGCTCAAGTCTAGAAATTGATTGAGGGGCTGTGATTCTCTGTTTTTACAATTCAAATTAGTCTTCTGTCCATTCGACCTAGAAGATTTCTGCTTATATAAATTAAGTAGGAGTGCAATGGCCTTCCTATCAACTTCAGACCCATTTCCATTTACATTTTTAGATAACGTTGACAATTTTTATTATTTCTCAAAATTTTAGAATAATTTTAGATATACCACATATAGTATTGTTTAGATATCCCATGTACCTGACATGCAGTTTTCCCTATTATTGGCATACTTCATTTTTATGGCACATTTATAACAATTAATAAACCAATATTGAGTAAAACTCTATACTTCATTTGGATTTCTTCAGGTTTTCCCTAATGTCCTTTTGCTGTTCCAGGATGTCTTTCAGGATGTCACGTTACATGTAGTCATCATGTCTCTTTAGGCTCCTCTTGGCCTAAGGGACAGTTTTTCAGAATTTCCTTGTGTTTGATGATCTTAAGAATTTTGAGGAGTACTAGTCAGGTATTTGTATAATGTCCCTCAATTATGATTTATCTGATATTTTTCTCATGTTTAGACTGGGTTTATGGTTATGGGGGTATAAGACTATGGAGGAGAATTGCCATTCTTATAATATAATATATAACAAGGATATAGGCCAGGCTCATACCTGCAATCCCAGCACTTTGGGAGGCCCAGGTGGGTGGATCACCTGAGATCAGGATTTCGAGACCAGCCTGACCAATATGGTGAAACCCCATCTCTACTAAAAACACAAAAATTAGCCGAGCATGATGGTGTGCGACTGTAGTTCCAGCTACTTGGGAGACTGAGACAGGAGACTTGCTTGAACCCGGGAGGCAGAAGTTGCAGTGAGCTGAGATCATGCTACTGTGCCTCCAGCCTGGGTGCCAGAAAGAGGCTCTGTGTCAAAAAAAAAAAAAAAAAAAACATACTATCCATACTATCAACATGACTTACCACTGTTGATGTTGACCTTGATAAAGCTACTGAAATAGTTTTTGTTAGATTTGTCAATTATAAATTCACACTTTCCCGCTTTACTATAGTGTATTTTTTAGAAGGAAGTCACTATGTGCAGACTCCATTTAAGAGGGGGAGAGTCATGCTCCACTTCATTAAGAGTGAAATAGTTAGATAAATTATTTGGAATTTTTCTGTATAGGAAATTTGTCTATTCTCTCCCATATATTTATTCAATATTTGTTTATATCAATATAGACTCATGGATTTTATCTTATATTGGATTAAAATCCTTTACCACTTTACTTATTGTGTTGACTAAATTGTTCCAGCTTTGACCTTCATAAACTTTTCTAGTTTACTATTGTCTCCCTTTCACATACTTTCATCATTATAGGTTTGTTTTTATTTTTGTTTTGAGCACTTGCTTTATGTAGCACTACAAGTTTATCTCTTTTAGAAAGTAGGATCCTTTCTTTTTAATCCACTTTGCCCATCTCTGACATTTGATTGGAACGTTTAATCCACTCACATTTAATGTAATTAATGATGTAGCTTTGATTTACATTTGCCCTTTTCCCATTTGATTTGCATATATATTTTATTTTTTTGAGTGCCTCTGATCTTTCTTTACCTCCTCCTTTTATATCATTTTAATTTCTCTGCTGTTTTTCACCTATATTTTTGAGCTTTTCATAGTGGTTGCTGTAGTTTTGATGTGTATCTTTAACTTTTCACAATCTAGTTTTGGAAAATGCTGATTTAATTCCAGTAAAATCTAGGAACTTTTTTTTTTTTTTTTTTTTTTTTTTTTTTTTTGAGATGGAGCCTCTCTCTCTCTCTGTCACCCAGGCTGGAGTCCAGTGGTGCAATTTCTGCTCACTGCAATCTCCACCTCCCAGGTTCATGCCATTCTCCTGCCTCAGCCTCCTGAGTAGCTGGGACTACAGGCACCTGCCAGCACTCTCGGCTAATTTTTTGTATTTTTAGTAGAGATGGGTTTTCGCCGTGTTAGCTAGGATGGTCTTGATCTCCTGACCTCGTGATAGGCTTGCCTCAGCCTCCCAAAGTGCTGGGATTACAGGTGTGAGCCACCACGCCCTGCCAAATCTAGGAATTTTTAACCAGATTAGCTTCATTTCCTTACCATTCCCTTCTACTAACATTATAGATATAAATATTTGTGTTTTTATATATACACACATTATTTACATAAATTTTTTGTAGTGAATGTCTGCTAATAAAACCAATCTCAATTTTTATCTCACGCTGTCCTTATTTTGCAGTCATTTGTAAAAGATTATTTTGCTGAATATAAAATCTTGATGTATAATTTCTTTCTTTTAGAACTTTGAATATGCCATCCTACAGCCTTTTAAACTTACTGTTCCTAACGAGAAATAATTAACATTGTTGGCATTTATGATGAGTTGTTTTCAGTTGTAGCTTAAGTAATACACTCTTTGCTTTGACTTTCAGCACTTTGACTATCATGGGCAGAGATTGTGCCCATATAAGTCTAACCCTAAAGACTTCCATCCTCTGCTAATAGAGTAGTATGTGAATGAGTTGCAACCCATTCTCCATCTTCCTTGCCTTTCACATTTTGCCCATCTTTCCACTGTCTCTTTCACACAAGCAAGGTTTAACAGTCAACCAGTGACCTGTGGAGAAGTTATCTTATTCACTTTATGGTTCTTTCATATTTAGGAACTCTCCATCAATTTATAGCCTTATGCTTGCACAAACCAAACTGCCACACTGAGACAGCAAAGATGCAGGTTTTCACCCTCCATCCAGAATTGAGTTTGACCTTTGTGGCAGCAGAGTCCTTGTTTTCAAGATAAAGTTATAATTATTGAATATTTAGCTAAGTGCATGTTGCAGGGAGGCAGAGAGTAGGAGCAGCCCTAAGCAAGAAGGACCACTCTTTCCTACCATGCTTATTTGAAGCCCTTGCAATGATTGTTTTGGACAATTTTATCCATCTTAATATTTGTTTCCTTCAGAAAGGAATCACATATCCTCTTTGGTATCATTATTGGAAGTCCTATTATTATTAAATTATTGAATGATGTTTCATGAAATTGATGATATAAACAAAATGTGATATCAAGTAACAGGAGAAAGGAGGGGTCCAGGTGTCCAAAACTTAAATGAAAATTGGAAATTAGTATAAATTTGTTCAAGACGCATGCTTGTTCTCCAGAACTTACATAGTAATAATATGTTATGGCTGTTCTATAAGTCTAATTATATTTGAAATCAAAATTTTATTATTTATTATAATTTATTAGTTGCAGATAAGAATTATCAAGTTTGAACATAGTGCATTTGTATAAACTGAAAGTGTAAGTGACATTTTGTGGATTCTCTAAAATCATAACTCTTAAAAACCTGCTTAGTATGATTCAGATCTTTAGAATTGGTATGCTTCATGATGTGGTAAGAATGTCATATTTTGTCTGCTAGCCACAAGAAAAACATGTTTGATTTAAAGTATTACACAGACATAAATCAATGATGGACTCTTATCTATATCACTGCTATTCTTGAATAATTAATGATATCAAAATATCATGGTGGCCTCCTCTTTGCTCTTATGTATATTTCATGGTCTCACCCTATAATTGGCTAACTACATAGTTAAGAAAAATTACCCTAAAAATGTATGATAGTTAGATAAAATAGAATAAAGATCACACTGGATAGACTATATGTATTTTGCAGAATATATTCTCCCCCTTACTAAGTAACTCTATTAATAATTTAAAGATCTAGAGTACTTTGGAGAAAATGGAACAATTTAACTGAACAGGGGAAGGAAAATTCCCTTGACATTTTCTAAGGGTTATCTCCTATTATATTAAGAAATTGTGGCAGCATTTTACCAGAGCCAGCAAAAGAGATAAAATTTTTCTCGAAATCCCAATCTCTGGTCAAGGAAAGGTCTTTGTTATTTAGCCTTCAGGAAAATGAAAGTGACAGATTGCAACTGTCAGTAGATACTGACTCCTTTTATGCTTCCCCTATTTTTCCTATTCCCAGGAGGATAGAGAACTGATTAAACTCTGACTCCAGAATGTGAATCAAGGAATTTCATAACCATGTGAGTGCCTTTTGCATGCATAAAAGTTGCCATGGTGATCAGAACTTGACATTATAATCTGCATTAGCTTCTCTAAAAAATGGTTAAGTAGGGTAGTGTCAGAAAGCTGACATTTCTTGTTGTATCCCTTAAATCCCATCATTCACCCTGATTTTTTAGATCTTCTTAAATTTAGTTTGCTGTTTCTGTTTCTGTATAATGTGGTATACATCAGAGAAGTGGTATATGTCAATCTCATTAAATTATCTGTTTTAATAGGACAGCAAATAATGTTTTTATGAGTGGCAGCATTCAATTCAGGGCATTCTAAACAGAAGTACCTGGCACTGAAATGTTTATGTTTAACTATAAAACCATCAGTAAAGCAGGCAAAAGTTACAAGTCTTAAGGGACTCCCTTAAGATTTATCATGTCAGAGGGTATTTACTTCTTTTTTTAATTTTTCCTTCTCAAATTCAAATCAACTGTCAAATAACAGCTATTTTGTATCCATTTCTGGAGGTGTCAGTTGGAGAGCTTTAGCATCCCAGTGCCTGCAAAACTAATTTTGATAAGTGCTTCCAGGCACACCTTCCCAGGGTCATTGGGTCAGTCAAGTGAGCAGCTAAGAGATATGCAAGAGCTGTGTACTTGATCTTTAGATAACTGGTTATCTAAAACCATCACACGGCATTTGGCAGTGAAGCTACTTATGGAGAATCTTTATCTTCCACCCTAAATCAACACTGTGATTCCTCTACTTTATAGCTGTTTCGGTGCTTAATTCCTTCTGTATTCAGAGAAGAAAGTTTGAACATAATATGATTCTTTTGAAGATGCATGGGTTGAGCAGGACTTTAATTTCATTGCACAAGTGTGGGATATTTTGTTTTTTAAAAGAAAAAAAACATTTAAAATCTATTTCTAATTGACTATGACTGTCCGGTGGCCTATTTCTCTATCCAGCTCTCTGTGCTCACAGTATAACCATGTAAGATTATTTTTCTTCACATGATTACCCTTCTTTTTATTTCCTGCTTAAATTTGTAAGTTCTGAGTTCTACTTTTTACTTTCTCCTTTAAGGTAAAAATACATCAAGAAGTATTTACAAACTTTTCCTCTGTTTTTTATTTTTTATTTTATTTATTTATTTATTTATTTATTTATTTATGTGTGTGTGTGTGTGTGTGTGTGTGTGTGTGTGTGTGTGTGTGTGCTTTTCTATGCCTGCCAGTTTCTGAAGGAATTAACTAGAAGTCTTATTGGTAATACATGCTCCCGTATAGAGAACAAGCATTCCAAGATACAGGATTTTAAGATTTTAAAATATTTTCAATTTAATGACATATTTACTCAGATCTATTTAGTTCATAATTTGTTTTGTATGTCTATAAAAATTAATTGAAATTTGGGTGCAAGTGATGCTTAAAGCTTAAATGATTATTTTGGTTGCTCTAGCAATATATTAGTATGTTTCAGTCTTCAACATTGATTGCTTTAGAATGTTTATTTGACAATGACATAGACAGAAGGGAGTTATGGGAAAAGAAGGGTGATTAATGTTGTGACCAATTATTACTTTGCCATCAAATTGCTTTGCAATAGCTTTGGGAGTCTGAGTCCATAAAACGTATGTATTTTTAAAAATGGTTGTTGTGTTTTTTTTACACTTTCTCTTCAAGATGACTAACTAGAGAAATCAGATACCAGTTTTCCTCAGAAAGAAGAATAAAGTTACAAATGAGTAAGTGAAACTCAAATAAAATATTATGGAGAACAATCCAGAGTTTATCAGAAAACTCATAGAAAGAAGTTAGGGCACAGAAAAAGCAGGAGGCAAGAGTCTGGCAAAGATCAAACCCCAAGGGACTTGGTGTCCTGAGGAAAGGGGAGGTAGAGATATTTTTGACCCCCCTTACTCCTGGGCCAGACTTCTGCCCAGAGAGCTCCTCTGCCCTTGCAAGTTCAAGGCACTACATGGGCAGTGGTTTGGGAACTTCTTGAGGGCATTTGCTCTCCTACCCCCCAGACCTGAACGGTGGTGGCATGCACCATACCGGATGCACACCTACTGTGGTACTGTTTCCTACCCAGGGAACATTAACCCGTATGTCTCCACATCACCAGATTCTCCCAAAAGCATTCCCTAGCACCTGCTCAAATTGCAGAAGCCCCACAGAGCTGGCTGGACCTACAGTAGCTACAGGATTCCTGGTGGTGTGGATCTTGGGGTATACTGCTCCTAGGGAAGGAAAAGTGCAGCATGCCAAGGGAGCACACCTAGAGCCAATGGAAACCAGAGCATAAACTTTCCTGTGTCTAGGCACTCTTCCTTTATGGGCTGATACTAACTGCATCTTTTCCAGTGGAGATATGGGTGCTATGCTCATCTCTATGGGAAAAGAGTTTAGTTCCACTCCAGCAGGCAGGTGGCCCCAGTGCTCAGGAATGGACATGAAGATGTGGACTTTCCCTCTGCTTCTCTGCTGCAAATGCTGTGGCTGCTCCCATAGGTGATTAGGCAATGGACCACCCGTGGATGGCCATTCCTGGGATATTAGGGGGTGGATGTGCCTCCATTGGTGGTGTGCCCACCAGGCCTGGGATTGCACAAAAGACAGGGCCCTTCCTCCTCTCTACATGAAATGGCAGGATTCCTGTAGTGGAGGACAGGTGAGCCACAAAGCTGTCTGTTTGGGGCTGAGGAAAGAGGTTCCACACCAAAGCCATATTGATGGAGCACCAAAGGGCAGGCATCCTCCACAGCTCTCAGCTATATTGTGGCCTAGAGATAGACTGCAGTGTCTGTCTGAGATGAGAACTTGAGCCCCAGGACAGGGTTGTGACAGGGACGTTGATTGCATTACCACCTGCCCAGATCATGAAGCTGGGGTAGCCAGCTCCCCATCCCTACAGAGACCTCAGGACATTTCACCAGGAGCTACTTCCAAAATCCCCATCAGGGATGGTATTTGTGCTTGCCATTGGGGTATACAAAAGTGAGCTTAGCAGTCCAGTTCCACCTTCGTTTGTCCCTCTGGTAAGGCTGAACAGAGAGCTCAGAGCACAGACATTCCACAGGCTAGCTCATTGCCTGAGGCAACAAACAGCTTCCTCTGGTAAACATAGATCAGGCATATACCCATGTGCCTCTGCTGTAGCCAACTTACCTGTTAGCCCCACCTACTGGCCTGAAAGCTGAGCTGCACAACACAAGAACTGCATAGCACTGAGGAATGACACAAGCTTACTGAGACCTCTGCAATCTCAGGCCTGCAGAAGGCAGTGAGTCTACTCATACATCAGTATATTGCTACTAAAACCAGCATTTAAAAAAGACACTGCACAATGGCTATCTATACCCAAAGAATACATACAGAGCCTTTGCCACTGAAAGCACTCACACTAAAGCCAAACAACCATACAAAACATACAGTATAGTCATATCCTCAAAGGGGAAAGTAAACTCATCCAAAAACAAGTAAATTTAAAAAATCATGAGATAGCTTTTCCCAAATGAGAAGCAACCAGAAAAATAATCCTGGTATATGAAAAAACAGTGTTATAACCTCCCCAATGGATCACACAAGCTCTCCAGCAGTGGATCTTAATCAAAATGAATTTTTTGAAATACTTGATAAGTAGTTCAAAATGTTAATTTTAAATAAGCTAAGTGAAGTCCAAGAGAAAGTAGACAACCAACATAAAGAGACTAGAAAAAGTTTGCCATATGAGTAAATAATTCAATAGTGATAGGTATTTTTTTTTAAAAAAAATATAACTTCTGGAAATTAAAAATTCACTGAAGGAATTACAAAATACAGTGGAAAGCTCTATCAATGAACTAGACGAAGAAGAAAGAACTTCAGAGTTTGAAGACAAATCATTCAAATTAACTAAGACAGACAAAAATAAAGGAAAAATACTTTAAAAACTAATAAAGTTTTCAAAGAGATAATGTACAATATCAAAATCTACAAGTTATAGGAATTCCTGAGTGAAAAGGTGAAATAGTAGTAAAAAGTTTGAAAAACTTATTTGAGGAAATAATTTAGGAAAACTTCCCTAACCTTGCTGGAGATCTATCCATCCGGTTATAAGATGCCGAGAGAACTCCAGAAAGATAAATTGCAAGATGGACTTCACCAAGGTATGTATTCATCAGACGTCATAAAATCAACATGAAAGAAAAATTATAGAAACAACAAGGGAAAATGGTTAAATCTTCCATAAAAGAATCTCCATTAGCTCAACATTGAACTTCTCAGCAGAAACCTTCCAAGTCAAAAAAAGACTGGAGTTCTATCAGTTTTCTTCAAGAAAAATACTATTACCCAAGAATATTGCATCCAGCCAAACTAAGCTTAATAAATGACAGAGAAATAATGTTGTTTTCAGAAGAGTAAATGCTTAGGGAATTCTTCATCACTAGACTGATCCTACAAGAAATACCTGAGAGAGTTCTAAATATGGAAACAAAAAGTCATACTCACCATCTTAAAAAATATGAAAGAACATAACTCACAGGTTTTATAAAATGATTTTTATAACAGAATTTAGACTACAAAGCAACTAGGTGACAACTATCATTATTAGAAGAACAAAACCTTATCAATATTAACCTTGAAAGTAAATGGTATAAATGCAACCTTACATACATTATGGGAGAAATGGAGTTTATTTTTTAAAAAAAGAATTCAACACAATGTTGCTTACAAGAAACGCACATAACTAGTGAAGACACTGAGATACTCAAGGTAAAGGGGTCAAAAATGATATTTCATGCAAATGGAAACCAAAAGTAAGCAAAAAAAAATCAAAATCAATAACTTAATCTCATTTAAAATAGATATGATATAATTAAAATTCCTAGAAACACATTTAACCAAGAATGGAAATTATCTCCATAAGGAGAACTATAAAATAATTATGAAAGAAATCATAGGGATGGGTCCAGTGACTCATGTCTGCAATCCCAGCACTTTTGGGGGCTGAGGCAGGTAGATCACTTGAGCCTAGGAGCTCAAGAAAAGTCTGGGCAACATGGCAAAACCCCATCTCCACACAAATTACAAAAATTAGCCAGGTGAATTGCCATGGACCAGTAGTCTCATTTACTCAGAAGGCTGAGGTGGGAGAATTACCTGAGCCTGGGAAGTCAAGGCTGCAACGAGCCATGATTGTGCCACTGCACTTCAGCCTGGGAAACAGAGCAATACCCTATCTCCAAAAAAAAAAAAAAAAAAAAAGAAAAGAAAGAAAAAGAAAAATCCTAGATCCTAGATGACATGAACAAATGGAAAAACCATCCATGCTCATGGATTTAGAGGAATCAATATCATTAAAATTACCATATTGCTCAAACCAATATACAGATTCAACACAATTCCTATCAAATTACTAACATCATTTTTCATAGAATTATTAAAAACAATCCTAAAATTAATAGGCCAGTGGTCACCAAGGAGACATGTCTAGTCCCTTTTTCACACTAGGGACCAGTTTTATGGAAGTCAACTATTCCACAGACTGAAACTGGGGGTTTGGATGGTTTGGGGATGATTCAAGCACATTACATTTATTGTGCACTTTATTTCTATTAGTATTACATGGTAATATATAATGAAATAATTATACAATTCACCATACTATAGAATCAATGGTAGCCCTGACCTTTTTTTCCTACAACTAGACAGTCCCCTCTGGGGGTGATGGGAGACAGTGACAGATCATCAGGCGTTAGATTATCATAAGGAGTGTACCATCTAGATCTCCTGCATGCACAGTTAACAACAGGATTTGTACTCCTATGATAATCTAATGCTGTGGCTGATCTGAGAGGAGACAGAGCTCAAGCTGTAATGCAAGCAATGGAGAGGGGCTGAAAATAGAGATAATGCTTCACTTGCTCACCCACCACTCACCTCCTGCTGTGTGGCCCAGATCCTAACAGGGGATTGGAGACCCCTGTGTTAGCCCATTCTTGTATTGCTATAAAGAAATACCTGAGACTGGGTAATTTATAAAGAAAAGAGGTTTAAAGGTCACTGTTCTGCAGGCTCTACACACATAGTGCCAGCATCTGCTTGGCTTCTGGAAAGGCCTCAGAGAGCTTTTACACATGATAGAAGGCAAAGCAGGAGCAGTCATTTCACATCGTGGGAGCAGAAGCAAGGTAAGGAGTGGGGAAGTGCCACAAACTCTTCAACAAGCAGATCTCATGAGAACTCACTCACTATCATGAGGACAGCACCAAGTGGTTATTGCTAAACCATTTACCAGAAATCTACCCACATGAACAAATAACCTCCCACCAGGCCTCACCTCCAACACTGGGAATTACAGTTCAAAATAAGGTTTGGACAGGGACACATATTCAAACTATATTATTCCACTCTGATACCTCTCAAATCTCATCTTCTTACATCTCAAAATATAATCAACCCTTCTCAATCGTCTCCTCAAAGTTTTAACTCATTCCAACATTAACTCAAAAGTCCCAAGTGTAAGTCCAAAGTCTCATCTGAGACCTGTCTCCTTCCACCTATGAGCCTGTAAAATCAAAACAAGTTATCTATTTCCAAGACACAATGATGGTACTGGCATTGGCTAAACATTTCCATTCCAAATAGGAGAAATTGGCCAAAAGAAACAAACTGCAGGCCTCATGCATATTTGAAGCCTTGCAGGGCAGTCATTAAATGTTAAAGCTCCAAAATATTATAATCTCCTTTGACTCCATGTCCTACATCCAGGGCACACTGGTGTAAGGTGTGGTCTCCCTAGGCCTTGGGCATCTCTTTCCCTGTGGCTTTGGAGGATTCAGCCCCTGCAGCTGCTCTTATGGATTGGCATTGAGTGACTACACCTTTTCCATGCTGAGATTGCAAGCTGCAGGTGGATCTGCCATTCTGGGGTCTGGAGGATGGTGGCCCTCTTCCCACAGATCCACTAAGAAGTGCCCCAGTAAGAACTCTATGTGGTGCCTCCAACCCCTCATGCTGTCCTAGAGAAATTCTCTGTGAGACCTTTACCCCTGCAGCAGGCTTTTGTCTGGGCACCCAGACTCTCTCATATATCCTCTGAAATCTTGGCAGAGACTGACAAGTCCCCACCACTCTTGCACTCTATGGGCCTGCAGGCTTACCACCACATGGAAGCCACCAAGGCTTATGGTGGCTTCAGCTCTACCAAGTGAAGGCCCTAGCAATATCTGTGGTCCTTTAAGCCAAGGCTGGAGTTGGAGTGGCAGAGATGTGGGGAGCAGTGTCCCAAGGCCCGGCAGGGCAGTGGGGCCCTAGGCTTGGCTCATGAAACCATTCAGTCCTCTTAGGCCTCAGGGCCAATGATGGGAGGGGTCTACCCTGGAGATCTTTGAAATGCCTTGGAAGCCTTTTTCCCATTGTCTTTGCTATCAGCACTCGACTCCCTTCTAGTTATGCAAATTTCTCAAGCAATTGTTTGCTTTTCAGCCTCTAGCAATCTTACTGAAACTGGTTCAAAAAATTGAGAAGGAGGAAAGGACAATAAATCATTGTATTAAAAAAAAAAAGAAAAAACACCTGTACTCCTATGTTTATTGTACCACTATTCGCAATAGCACAGAAATGTGTAAGGTCATGCAGTCAATCTAACTGTCCATCAAATTAATGGATAATTGGATAAAGAAAACGTGAGATACACACACACACACATACACACACACACAGACACACACACAGATATACCATGAAATACTACTCATCTATTAAAATGAACAAAATCATGTATTTTGTAGCAACATGGATGAAGCTGGAGGCCATGAACCTAAGTGAAATAACTCAGAGAAAATCAAGTACCACATGTTATCGCTTATAAGTGGGAGCTAAACAATGTGTACAGACGGATATACAGAGTGGAATAATAGATTTTGGAGACTTCAAAAGGTGGGAGGGTAAGGAATCAGAAATTGTCTATTGGGCACAATGTACACAATTTGGGAAATGATTACAGTGAAAGCCTAGACCTCACCACTATGCAATATATCTATGTAACAAAACTGCACTTGTACCCCCTAAATCTATTTTAAAATAGGCCAGACATGGTGACTCACACCTGTAGTCCCAGCAGTTTGGGAGGTTGAGGTGGGCAGATCACCTGAGATCAGGAGTTCGAGACCAGCCTGACCAACATGGTGAAACCTTGTCTCTACGAAAAAAATAAATAAATAATAAAATTTTAAAAATCAGCCAGGCATGGTAGTAGGCACCTGTAATCCCAGCTTCTTGGTAGGCTGAGGTAGGGAGAATTGCCTGAATGCAGGAGGTGGAGGTAACAGTGAGCTGAGATTGCACCATTGCACTCCAGCCTGGGTGACAGAGTGAGACTCTGTCTCAAAAAAAAAAAAATGTATTTAACTTCTATACATTCCACATACACTGTGTCTCACAGTGGGATATGCACCATAAGAGATAAAAAATTATTAAGAAGGTGAATGATATACAACTAATTTTGTTCCTCCAAAATTCAGATTGGGTTGATGTCCTAATCCTAAGTACCTCAATGTAATTATAATTGGATATCGATTATTTAAGGATGTAATTGAGCTAAATGAGGTCATTAGCATGGGCCCTTATCCTTTATGACTGGTGTATTTATAAGAAAAGGAAATTTGGACACAGACAACAGAAAAAAAGATGATGCCAAGACACAGGGAGAAGATGGTTACCTATAAGCCAATGGGAAAGGCTTGAAATGGATTCTTCTTCAGTCCTTAGAAGAAGCCAACCCTCCCAACACCTTGATCTCAGATATCTTTGAGAAAGATATCTCAGAACTTTGAGAAAATAAATTTATGTTGTGTAAGCCACATATTCTATGATACTTTATTTTGGCAGCTCTAGAAATCTATTATAGTTGATTTACATACAGCATTAGAATTAGGGAAGAGTGACAGCTCTACTGGAAAAAAAAAAAAAAGGAATTACATTTTTTTTAACACAACAATGTTGGGAAAGATATTGACTGGCATGTAGCACCTCTATTAGTAACTCTCCTGCGTGTGGATTTCTGTCCCTAAGATCTGTGCTTAGATTCTGCCGCTCTCATGCCCAACTCTTTCTAATGGAAATCTTATATCATGCATAAGAGAAAAATTTTAGCAAGAATTTGGTGTTCACAAGTTGGAGTATTAACTGCGTTTGATCTTCCCCACATGCATTTAACCTCTGCTGGCAACTACAAGTGAGTAGTTGTTATGGGTCAAGTCGTATACCAATCATGGTAATGGCGATAGTTAATCATGAGAGGAAATCATAAAGATGATGGTATAACAATTACAGCAGTTATACATAAAACATATCCGTGGTGTTTTGCTAGTAATTAACTACTTTCATGGTTCAATAATTAAGGAGAGTAAAACAAAGGAGATGAATGGGCCATGTGTACTGAGAGTGTCTGCAAATGGTATACATATGTTTGCATCAGTGTTGGAAGAAACAGGCTCAAGGTTCGGTGGATCAGTTAACAATTGACCATAGGTCTTTGCCTTAACAAAACAAAATCTTGCTGATTTGATGATATTTCCTCATACACAGATCTTCAATAAGCAGACAATTAGAGGCAACCTCATTTCTGCTAAAGCAAAGACCTTGGCAATAAAAAGGATTTCCACCTCAGGTATACCAAATTGGCTCATTTTATAAATTAAACATTTTTATTTCAAGCTCAAGCATGCCTCAACCTTGCCTGGCAACAATTGATAAAGAAAATATATGGCAAAAGGAGAGATCTGGTCAAGAGTCCTAGACTTCAACAAAGGGATCCTTCAGTTACTTAGAGACACTCTGTCACATAGAGAGAGAAACACTCTAAACCAGTATTTTATAACTATCAACTGTTGCTACAGAATGGTTGTGTGTGTGTGTGTGTGTGCACATGTGAACATATGACATGTGAGGGTGACTGGTTAATTTATTCTTGTGAAAATGAAATTTCTCTGCACAGTAGTAGTATGGACATAACCTTTCCTAAGTTATTTCACTTACTACACTATTTTCTTTTATTTTAGATGACCCTTTACTTTGCCTCTTTAATTGTCCATTTGTTTTAACCTTCTATTTTTTTCTTCTCTTGATTTTGCTTTTGCTTTTAGTTCAATTTATACACAATTCACTCATAGTCTGGTGTACTCACCTCCTCAGTTGGTCACCCTACCCTCACAAGTGCTGCTAGCTAATAACCTATGAGAAGTATTGTAAAATACAATGTCTTTGACACAATTCTATCCACCTCCCAAGACTTAAAAAATTATCTTTCAAATCAGACACCAAAAGATGACTTTTCTGTTGTTACCTATATTAGAGATGTAAAATTACATATAAATCCATGTATATAATTCAGATATACATAAAATCACATATAACTGCCCATGTAGAATTAAGAAAATATAATATTTATATATGTCTCCAACTTTCACATTTTTATAATTTTTGTATTGAGAAATTATCAAGAACTACAGGAATAGACCAAGAAAAGGAATTCAGATATAACTCAGACTCAGTGGTCCCACATTCTCCAAAAGTTTTTCTCAGTCTGGTAATGACACAGGCAAAATATAATGGCTCCAAAGGACTCATTAGTGCTTGTGTTGGAAATGTACTTTTAAGCATAGCAGTCAGAGTTCATCATTGGCTCATTATTATGCCTATCGACATAGACCAATTGCAATCAGTATTGCTCTGTGCATTGCCATTGTAAAAGTGCTTTTATTTAGTATCCTGCCAAAATGAAGAAATTAATGAAGAGGGGCATTAACAGGCCAGATTAAAACTTTTAAACAAATAAATAATACTTTATCGATAGGGCAAGAGCTACAAATATGACTTCCAGAGGAAGAGGAGAGAAAACATATCACTATGCCACTTTTTAAATTTTTCCTTCAATCAGTCTGTTCTTTCACAAGGTAAAAAATAAATCAACGGCAGCCAATAGTACACGGAGAACTCAAGTAAGATAGTCTTTAAACCCACTGCTAATTACAAAGAAATTGAATATTAGGATTTTTCATCTCTTTATTCCCTATTATGTCTGTAATGTTTTATATATCATATTTTCCATTATGGGGCACATAACTGTCCATGATAGTTTTTGGGTCACGTCTGCAAGTTGTGCAAATTACTTCTGCTTGCATTCTATTGGATATCATTCAGTCCCATAGGTATCCCTAACTGCAAGGGAGCCTGAGAAATGTAGTCTCGCTCTGTGCCCAAGAAAAAAAGAAACAGATTTGGCAAATAGCTACTGGTTTTTGCTACAATCTCTCTTCTTGACACCAATTATCTGTTTGTATCTATTTTTTTTTTTTTTTTTTTAATTCTCGGGACACATTCATTCCCCCTTTTAAAGAAAGAATACCCAAAGCTCCATTTGGCTATTTAACCCAGCTTGCATTGCAGGATCTTTAGGTAATGTAATATCGTCTTCCTTAGGTCCTAAGGTACTCCTTATGGTGTAGCAACATATAAACCAAAGTGACAAACTTGCTGCATCGCCAGCTAATACAAACAACCCAATATGCAATGATGAAGCAGGGACAAGATATACCTCATGAATCCTACTCTAAAAAGGGAAAACAGGAAACACACAGCAGTCATGGATCCACAGGAATGAGGAAATCCTACTGTGCAGTGATTGTGAAGATCCCTTCCAGGCTCTTTGCTCAGACCCGGACTTGGTTACCTGGAAGCAACCACATTATCCAGTGGACTAGGTAGTACCTGGCTGCGCCCACTGGGAGGTTGTAGGGAATTTTGTCCTCCTTAGGAGATAGCAGTCTGCATAACCTTATCAGGCTGTTTGTTGTTATGGCAAGTTGGAAGTATGTGTTAAAGACTGGTTAGAGTCAAGTTATTTTTGGTGAGGCTCATGGTTTCCTTACCAATACAGTTCCATAAGAGAATACAGAAAAAAAATTCCCTCAAAAACTATATCTATTGTCATTCAGTCAGTTTAATGTTCTGAAACATTCAAAAGTCTTTTCTAAATATAGTTCTCAAGTTTTCCTTGCTACCGTATCATTTCTTACATCTCTGATCCTCCCTCCACAAAAGAAAGCTCTATTACTACTACTTTGAATTTAAATTTCTGCTACTTTGAGGCCAGTTGAAATAATATGCTTCAATTGAAGGGCAACTCTGTTAATCTTGTAATTATATGGCTCCACAACCGAGCCACATTTGTTACCTGAGAAGTCTAGATGGTCCTTATGCCCTCAATGTCTTTTCTGTCTTATTTACTATTATTTGAACTCCAGAAGCTATTGATCGGCTTTTGCAATCATGGAAAATCTTTATCATTTATGCCTGAAAATTATCTTTTTTTTTTTTTTTTGTGATACGTTGGTAATACCAGTGAAAGGCAAACAATATATCCTAATATTTTGGCTCTTTTCAAAAACTTCTTAAGAGCTACAGACTTAGTAGGCACTTGATCTACTTTCCAAGTTATCACAAGTGGCAGTTTTATCAAATGTTTTTGTCTTGACAAATAAGGATCTCCAGCTTTATGGCCTTCAATATTTACTATCTACAACCAGCCTGCTGAACCAATGGCACAAATTTAAGTGCTTTCTTAAATCAGCACACCACTTCTGATATCATTTTTATGTTAGGTTAACCTAACTACTGTAATAAACAACCACCGAATAACTGGCTGGCCAGACTGCAAAAGCGTTTCTCAATCATGTAGCAGTTGTATGCGTACGTTCCTGTTGTTTTCCTCCACATGATGATTCTGGGATTCTGGTTATTTCCATATTATGGCCCTGACATCTCCTAGACAGTTCTCAGCATCAAGCTGGTAGATAGGGAAGGAGTTAAGAATTACTTATGGGAAAATGAACAGATTAACTTTATAACTTCTTATTCTTTTTGATAAATCATGATTTATAGTGTTACAGTAGTTCCTCTTTTCATTAATTTTTTGAATTTTTTTCATCCTATTTGTTATTGTTATTATTTATTTTGTTTTTGAGAAATAAGAAAATTCCAGACTCCAAGTTTTTCCTTTCTAAAGACTTAAAATAGTAAACCAAAAACCACAGTTCTTTTAGGTCATTAAAAAAAGATCTGCCCAAATCTGGACTTTCAAATGTGCTTCTCATTTCCTTCTACCTCACTTCATCATCATCTCCTACTGGTCCTTATTTCAAGGGTTTTTAAAAAATACTCATTTGTACTAAAGCTTGACAATTCACCCATGTACTTAGGGACCAGCTTTTCTTATCCAAGACACTTCTTTCTTTTCGCACTACATAAAATTTTGTGGCTCACCTCTACATTCCCTGACTTGCCCTTTTTTTTAAAACTTTGCTATCTTTATGTCAGGAGTATCTGCTCAAATTGAGTCCCTCTCATTTTGAAACACAGATGAGAGCCCTTCTTCAAGCCACTCACTTCTGATCAATAGCCTTTTTATAACCATCCCAGTCTTTTTCCATTTGGAAACTTACTTCCCAGTCTATCTTTTTTACCAAAGAAGCATCAGTTTACATCATCCCATCTATACTAGAATATAAGCTTTTATAGTACACATAAATGGAATTTAAAGGTACTCTAGTGGTGGTATAAAAGTTGTGAAAACTAATATCTTAGTGAGGCATTATGTACTCATAAGAAAATATCTGCTCCTTCCAGTTATCTGGATGTGCATTCCCAGTGTCCTTCAGTGCCTATCATCTTTACTGGGGTGTGTTTCAGAACAATACATCTTTCCAGAAATACAAGCTAAGTCTGATCCAGTTGCAAAAGTGTCAGCTTTAAAAGAATGCAGAATGTAAGCACACTTAGAGATTTCAGAGGCTTGGTAGCCCACATCCTTCATTTTACAGACATGATCTAGAGACTTGCTATTCAACCTGTGGCCCATAGACAAGGAGAAAAATAAAAGTGTAGAATCACAGACCCCACTCCATACCTAACTGAACAGGAATCTGCACTTTTCACAAGATAGTGAATGATTCAGATGCATCATAAAGTTTAAGAAGCACTATCCTGGTTTCAGTAAAGTTCTAAGGAAAAGGATATGGTTTAAATCCTCTCTTAAGTGCTAGTATCTTCCTATCTACCATTCACTGTATACAGCTGTAAAAGAAGTTATATAAAAAAATTGTCTTGCCTTTCTTAGAATAACATATTCTACATGGGAGGCCAAGGCAGGTGGATCACCTGGGGTCAGGAGTTCGAGACCAGCCTGGCCAACATGGTGAAACCCCATCTCTATTAAAAAATACAGGGGGCAGAGCAAGAAGGCCAAATAGGAACAGCTCCAGTCTCCAACTCCCAGCGCCAGCGTCACAGAAGACAAGTGATTTCTGCATTTTCAACTGAGGTACTAGGTTCATCTCACTAGGGAGTGCCGTACAATCAGTGCTGGTCAGCTGCTACAGCCCGACCACCAAGAGCTGAAGCAGGGCGAGGCATCACCTCACCTGGGAAGTGCAAGGGGGAAGGGAATCCGTTTTCCTAGCCAGGGGAACTGAGACACATAACACCTGGAAAATCGGGTAACTCCCACCCCAATACTGCGCTTTAAGCAAACGGGCACACCAGGAGATTATATCCCACACCTGGCCGGGAGGGTCCCACGCCCACAGAGCCTCCCTCATTGCTAGCACAGCAGTCTGCAATCTCGCAGCAAGGCAGCAGCGAGGCTGGGGGAGGGGCGCCCACCATTGCTGAGGCTTAAGTAGGTAAACAAAGCTGCTGGGAAGCTCGAACTGGGTGGAGCTCACAGCAGCTCAAGGAAACCTGCCTATCTCTGTAGACTCCACCTCTGGGGACAGGGCACAACTAAACAACAACAAAAGCAGCAGGAACCTCTGCAGACGCAAAGGACTCTGTCTGACAGCTTTGAAGAGAGCAGTGGATCTCCCAACACAGAGGTTGAGATCTGAGAAGGCACAGACTGCCTGTTCAAGTGGGTCCCTGACCCCTGAGTAGCCTAACTGGGAGACATCCCCCACTAGGGGCAGTCTGACACCCCACACCTCACAGGGTGGAGTACACCCTGAGAGGAAGCCTCCAAAGCAAGAATCAGACAGGTACACTCACTGTTCAGCAATATTCTATCTTCTGCAGCCTCTGCTGCTGATACCCAGGCAAACAGGGTCTGGAGTGGACCTCAAGCAATCTCCAACAGACCTACAGCTGAGGGTCCTGACTGTTAGAAGGAAAACTATCAAACAGGAAGGACACCCACACCAAAACCCCATCAGTACGTCACCACCATCAAAGACCAGAGGCAGATAAAACCACAAAGATGGGGAAAAAGCAGGGCAGAAAAGCTAGAAATTCAAAAAATAGGAGCACATCTCCCCCGGCAAAGGAGCGTAGCTCATCGCCAGCAACGCATCAAAGCTGGACGGAGAATGACTTTGACGAGATGAGAGAAGAAGGCTTCAGTCCATCAAACTTCTCAGAGCTAAAGGAGGAATTACGTACCCAGCGCAAAGAAACTAAAAATCTTGAAAAAAAATGGAAGAATTGATAGCTAGAGTAATTAATGCAGAGAAGGTCATAAACGAAATGAAAGAGATGAAAACCGTGACACGAGAAATACGTGACAAATGCACAAGCTTCAGTAACTGACTCGATCAACTGGAAGAAAGAGTATCAGCGATTGAGGATCAAATGAATGAAATGAAGCGAGAAGAGAAACCAAAAGAAAAAAGAAGAAAAAGAAATGAACAAAGCCTGCAAGAAGTATGGGATTATGTAAAAAGACCAAATCTATGTCTGATTGGGGTGCCTGAAAGTGAGGGGGAAAATGGAACCAAGTTGGAAAACACTCTTCAGGACATCATCCAGGAGAACTTCCCCAACCTAGTAGGGGAGGCCAACATTCAAATCCAGGAAATACAGAAAACACCACAAAGATACTATGCTTAAAAAAGCAATGCTTAGAAATTTTGTAACCACTAGGCCTGCCTTACAAGAGACCCTGAAGGAAGCACTAAACATGGAAAGGAACAACCGGTACCAGCCATTGCAAAAACATGCCAAAATGTAAAGACCATCGAGGCTAGGAAGAAACTGCATCAACTAACGAGCAAAATAACCAGTTAATATCATAATGACGGGATCAAGTTCACACATAACAATCTTAACCTTAAATGTAAATGGACTAAATGCTCCAATTAAAAGACACAGACTGGCAAACTGGATAAAGAGTCAAGACCCATCAGTCTGCTGTATGCAGGAGACCCATCTCACACGCAGAGACATACATAGGCTCAAAATAAAGGGATGGAGGAAGATTTACCAAGCAAATGGAGAACAAAAAAAAGCGGGGGTTGCAATACTAGTCTCTGATAAAACAGACTTTAAACCATCAAAGATCAAAAGAGACAAAGAAGGCCATTACATAATGGTAAAGGGATCAATTCAACAGGAAGAGCTAACTATCCTAAATATATATGCACCCAATACAGGAGCACCCAGATTCATAAAGCAAGACCTTAGAGACTTACAAAGAGACTTAGACTCCCATACAATAATAATGGGAGACTTCAACACTCCACTGTCAACATTAGACAGATCAACGAGACAGAAAGATAACAAGGATATCCAGGAATTGAACTCATCTCTGCAGCAAGCAGACCTAATAGACATCTATAGAACTCTCCACCCCAAATCAACAGAATATACATTCTTCTCAGCACCACATCGCACTTACTCCAAAATTGACCACATAACTGGAAGTAAAGCACTCCTCAGCAAATGTACAAGAACAGAAATTATAACAAACTGTGTCTCAGACCACAGTGCAATCAAACTAGAACTCAGGACTAAGAAACTCAATCAAAACCGCTCAACTACATGGAAACTGAACAACCTGCTCCTGAATGACTACTGGGTACATAACGAAATGAAGGCAGAAATAAAGATGTTCTTTGAAACCAATGAGAACAAAGATACAACATACGAGAATCTCTGGGACACATTTAAAGCAGTGTGTAGAGGGAAATTAATAGCACTAAATGCCCACAAGGGAAAGCAGGAAAGATCTAAAATCGACACTCTAACATCACTATTGAAAGAACTAGAGAAGCAAGAGCAAACAGAGTCAAAAGCTAGCAGAAGGCAAGAAATAACTAAGATCAGAGCAGAACTGAAGGAGATAGAGACACAAAAAACCCTCCAAAAAATCAATGAATCTAGGAGTTGGTTTTTTGAAAAGATCAACAAAATTGACAGACTACTAGCAAGACTAATAAAGAAGAAAAGAGAGAAGAATCAAATAGATGCAATAAAAAATGATAAAGGGGATATCACCACCGACCCCACAGAAATACAAACTACCATCAGAGAATACTATAAACACCTCTACGCAAATAAACTAGAAAATCTAGAAGAAATGGATAATTTCCTGGACACGTACACTCTTCCAAGACTAAACCAGGAAGAAGTTGAATCCCTGAATAGACCAATAGCAGGCTCTGAAATTGAGGCAATAATTAATAGCCTACCAACCAAAAAAAGTCCAGGACCAGATGGATTCACAGCTGAATTCTACCAGAGGTACAAGGAGGAGCTGGTACCATTCCTTCTGAAACTATTACAATCAATAGAAAAAGAGGGAATCCTCCCTAACTCATTTTATGAGGCCAACATCATCCTGATACCAAAGCCTGGCAGAGACACAACTAAAAAAGAGAATTTTAGACCAATATCCCTGATGAACATTGATACAAAAATTCTCAATAAAATACTGGCAAGCCAGATTCAGCAGCACATCCAAAAGCTTATCCACCATGATCAAGTGGGCTTCATCCCTGGGATGCAAGGCTGATTCAACATTCGCAAATCAACAAATGTAATCCAGCATATAAACAGAACCAAAGACAAGAACCACATGATTATCTCAATAGATGCAGAAAAGGCTTTTGACAAAATTCAACAGCCCTTCATGCTAAAAATCCTCAATAAATTTGGTGTTGATGGAACGTACCTCAAAATAATAAGAGCTATTTATGACAAACCCACAGCAATATCATACTGAATGGGCAAAAACTGGAAAAATTCCGTTTGAAAACTGGCACAAGACAGGGATGCCCTCTCTCACCACTCCTATTCAACATAGTGTTGGAAGTTCTGGCTAGGGCAATCAGGCAAGAGAAAGAAATCAAGGGTATTCAGTTAGGAAAAGAAGAAGTCAAATTGTCCCTGTTTGCAGATGACATGATTGTATATTTAGAAAACACCATTGTCTCAGCCCCAAATCTCCTTAAGCTGATAAGCAACTTCAGCAAAGTCTCAGGATACAAAATTAATGTGCAAAAATCACAAGCATTCTTATACACCAGTAACAGACAAACAGAGAGCCAAATCAGAAATAAACTTCCATTCACAATTGCTTCAAAGAGAATAAAATACCTAGGAATCCAACTGACAAGGGATGTAAAGGACCTCTTCAAGGAGAACTACAAACCACTGCTCAGTGAAATCAAAGAGGACACAAACAAATAGAAGAACATACCATGCTCATGGATAGGAAGAATCAATGTTGTGAAAATGGCCATACTGCCCAAGGTTATTTATAGATTCAATGCCATCCCCATCAAGCTACCAATGAGTTTCTTCACAGAATTGGAAAAAAACTGCTTTAAAGTTCATATGGAACCAAAAAAGAGCCCGAATCTCCAAGACAATCCTAAGTCAAAAGAACAAAGCTGGAGGCATCACGCTACCTGACTTCAAACTATATTACAAGGCTACAGTAACCAAAACAGCATGGTACTGGTACCAAAACAGAGATATAGACCAACGGAACCGAACAGAGTCCTCAGAAATAATACCACACATCTACAGCCCTCTGATCTTTGACAAACCTGAGAGAAACAAGAAATGGGGAAAGGATTCCCTATGTAATAAATGGTGCTGGGAAAATTGGCTAGCCATAAGTAGAAAGTTGAAACTGGATCCTTTCCTTACTCCTTATACGAAAATTAATTCAAGATGTATTAGAGACTTAAATGTTAGACCTAATACCATAAAAATCCTAGAAGAAAACCTAGGTAGTACCATTCAGGGCATAGGCATGAGTAAAGACTTCATGTCTAAAACACCAAAATCAACAGCAGCAAAAGCCAAAATTGACAAATGGGATCTAATTAAACTAAAGAGCTTGTGCACAGCAAAAGAAACTACCATCAGAGTGAACAGGCAACCTACAGAATGGGAGAAAATTTTTGCAATCTACTCATCTGACAAAGGGCTAATATCCAGAACCTACAAAGAACTCAAACAAACTTACAAGAAAAAAACAAACAACCCCATCAAAAAGTGGGCAAAGGATATGAGCAGACATTTCTCAAAAGAAGACATTCATACAGCCAACAGACACATGAAAAAATGCTCATCATCACTAGCCATCAGTGAAATGCAAATCAAAACCACAATGAGATACCATCTCACACCAGTTAGAATGGCGATCATTAAAAAGTCAGGAAACAACAGGTGATGGAGAGGATATGGAGAAATAGGAACACTTTTACACTGTTGGTGGGATTGTAAACTAGTTCAACCATTATGGAAAACAGTATGGCGGTTCCTCAAAGATCTAGAACTAGATGTACCATATGACCCAGCCATCCCATTACTGGGTATATACCCAAAGGATTATAAATCATGCTGCTATAAAGACACATGCACACGTATGTTTATTGCGGCACTATTCACAATAGCAAAGACTTGGAATCAACCCAAATGTCCATCAGTGACAGACTGGATTAAGAAAATGTGGCACATATACACCATGAAATACTATGCAGCCATAAAAAAGGATGAGTTTGCGTCCTTTGTAGGGACATGGATGCAGCTGGAAACCATCATTCTTAGCAAACTATCACAAGAACAGAAAACCAAACACCGCATGTTCTCACTCATAGGTGGGAACTGAACAATGAGATCACTTGGACTCGGGAAGGGGAACATCACACACCGGGGCTTATCATGGGGAGGGGGAAGGGGAGCGGGATTGCATTGGGAGTTATACCTGATGTAAATGATGAGTTGATGGGTGCTGACGAGTTGATGGGTGCAGCACACCAACATGGCACAAGTATACATATGTAACAAACCTGCACGTTATGCACATGTACCCTAGAACTTAAAGTATAATAATAATAATAAATAAAAAAAAAGAAAATGCTTAGAAAAAACGCCAAAAAAAAAAAAAAAAAAAGAAATGATTACTACCATTCTATAAAGACATTTTAAAATGTTTTTTCTAGGCATCCTTTACTTCTCCTTTAATAAATTAATGATGAATTTCTAATAAAACAGTTCAATTAAAACAAACAAACAAAATACAAAAATTAGCTGGACATGGTTGTGGGCTCCTGTAATCCCAGCTACTCGGGAGGCTGAGGTAGGGGAATCGCTAGAACCTGGGAGGCAGAGGTTGTGGTGAATCCAGACCACGGCATTGTACTCCAGCCTGGGTGACAAGAGGGAAACTCCGTCTCAAAAAAAAAAAAAAAAAAAAAAATTATAAAATTAAAACTTTTAAAGCATCAAAACATGTAGTCAACTGCTGACATCACATTTTTCACATGAATTTAATCTCCTATTGTTTTTAAATAGATAGTTCACTCTCCATTCAGCTGAGTAAGTATTAGACCAGACTTTCTTATCTCAATCATGCATGCATTGTTGTATAGTTCCAACAAAGCAGTGTTAAATACAGTAGAGAAAAAAAGTACACGTTCTTAGCATATAGAACGTTCATTGTAACCATATGTGTTGTAGCTAAGCATTAAGTTGAAATTATTTTTAAAGTTGCCTTTACAGAATCATTTTTCTTCTCCTTAAAGCAAACCAGTTTCTAGTATTTTAAAAAGTAAAAATAAAATCTCTCATCTTTCTCTTTTTAATAGTTCCTAAACAATAACTGATGAACCTCCGTTTTACTCAATTATACCAGGATTTTAACAATATGTTTAACATTTCTTGTAGAACCCTTGTCTCTCATGTATGTTTTAAACAATATAAAATTCACAAATTTTATAATGTAACCTAACTTTTGTGCTCAATTGTTTATCTCAAACATAGCTTTTCTAATTGCTAAATACTTGAAAATTGTTCACAATTACCTCCTTTATAATTTCAAACTCTATAGAATTGCTTTTTATCTCCCAAATGTATTTTAAAATTGACTATGTATTATTGTCTTGAGTGAATTAGAGTATTATCATACAATTGACTAGACCTGTATATAAAACATAATTTTTGTAATTATAAATGTAATCCCACTTTCCTGCTGTTATTATTCAATTGCAACACATTTATATGACTTCATAACATTTGTCCCAGAGGATGTAGCCACTGCCTCAAATTCTGTCCCATTTTTTTAACTGCTAAAATGACATTGTTTTTCTCTTGCCTTTCTTTCATGTAAGGTTATAATTATTGCTATTTGTTTTTCTTTTTGTATGCAACCCAAGGACCCTTGTCCTAAGCCTGGCAATTCTGTGTTCCAGCAGCATAACTGAGTCTTCTGGAAATCTAGTAGTGCTTGATCTGGCACTCTTCTTTCCATGTGCTCTAGCTCTCCTTTGATCATGGCCTTTGAAAAGCTTAGCCGCTCCAATTATGCCTCTATCTTTGTGGTATGAAGTCATATTGCACATCTCAGACTGTCTGTGGTCTTTCGATCAAAGTGTAGAGTACCTGACTTATGCCTTTTTCCATCCTTATTATTTTTTTTCAAATAACCAAAGAGGTAACAGCTTTTCATGTATCTGGTTTCAATAAAATTCTATCAGGAAAAGAGCATGGTTTAAACCTTCTCTTAAATTTTAGTTCTGTGATCTGAGTAGTATGTGTTCTTAGGAGCACTACTCAGGGGTCTGCCTAACTCCCAAAACATCTTCTTGGGCAACTTAAAGCAATGTTAATTAGAGACTCAAAATACCATACTTTGGTAGTATGTTATCACATCAACTAGTTTCTCCTTTTGGGTTCTTAAAAATAAACAGTCTTTTCTGCCAGAGTGAAATATTTGAAGAGAAAACATCGCATGACACACGCAGTATTGGCTTTGAATAACTCTCAACCACATGTATTAAACAAATTGAAAAGTACCTTTGCTTTTCCCTTTCCCTTCCAATCTTAATTGTTTGCACCAATTAAGATTGGAAGTCCCCTAATCATCATGTGTGTCTAGGTAAAAGTGAAGAAACTGCCCATAGCAAATGGACAGATACAATTTTCCAGCACTAGTTTGAGAAATTTGAAGAGTCAGCAGCTATGTCTTATTAACTTCTATATTAGTTCGTAGCAGAGTGCCCAGCACACACAGAAAAACAAAGGTTTATGCATTCAAGTGAACTCTTCTTATGTCTATAAATTAAATGATTTCATATTTCACATGATATAAATTTGTTCCAGATAATATCTTTAGAATTTTGTGCTACAGTTACTGCACACAATTCCCAGTTGCCTTTTAACATCATAAATCCATTATACAAATAAGATAGGAACGGAAAGAGAGAAATATGTAGTAGATGTTTTGCTACAAAGTTCGTAACTTGGCAAATACAGAAGTGTGCCACAAGTGAGATCTTAAAATAATGAAATGACTTGTAAATGACTTAAAAAATACATTTAACTGAAAGTTTAGCATTCAGACAAAATTTTAAAGTGCACTTTTGCAAACTAAAACATAATTATTTCACATTACTCCTATTTAAGAAGTTGTTACAATCATGTTCTCTTCCTTTTTAGCCTCTTGTCCATATTTTTACCTCAATATATTTTATATTTCATACAAGAAACCTGCCTTGGTATTTGAGCATGCCTGAAAACTTTTAAGCCTCAATGAATTTTCTCAGTGACTTTTAAAACACTCCAGGAAAATAGAAATCTTTCATTTCAGCCCTTTGAATGATGCAATAATGGTCTCCATGGGAGAGTTAAAGAAGCAATGAACTGCAAAGCATGAACTCAGATGGTTGGATTTAGAAATCAGAAGGGCTCAGATTTGAAATAAGTTACCTTATTTGAAATGATAAGTTACCTTACTCATATTCTAGTTCAAACAGAAATGTAGAAAGTCTGAAAGTACCTAACGTTTAATAATTAAAATATATATATAATTGTAGACTGGATTCCAAAATGAAGCTCTTTCTCCTGTGTCATGCTGTCTCTCAATTAGAACATAAGCAATTGTCATACGTTTTGCCTTTTTGGTTCTACATAAAGAACTCTGGACTGAACTCAGGAACCGTGAATGCAGTGAGGGCTTTGCCAGAAATTGTTTGACACTGAACAAGTTATTTAACATCTTACAGTTTCCTCATATAAAAAATGAGAGCCTGAAGTAGGAACTCTGAAGATCTTTCCACCTCCAACAGTATACATTTTGATATTTGGAAGGTAAGATAACAATAAATAATGATTTTTAATAGATACTTTGTAATATAATTAAAAATAAACTCTTTTCAGATAAAATCATAAATATTTAATCCTGTTTGCTAATACTTATTTGTCTTAGTCCATTTGGGCTGCTAAAACATATACCACAAACTGGGCAGCTTATAAACAACAGAAATTTCCCACAGTTCTGGAGGCAGAGAAGTCCAACATCAAGGTGCTGGCAAATTTAGTGTCTGCTGCGGGCACACTTTCGGGTTCATGGAAGGTGCTTTCCAGCTGTGTCCTCACGTGGTAAAAGGGACCAATGAGCTTTGGGTCTCTTTTATAAGGGTACTAATTCCATTCATGAGGGCTCCATCTGTATAATTTAATCATGTATCAAGAGTTCCACCTCTTAATATTATCATCTTAGAGATTAAGACTTCAACATATGAATTTTATGGAGAAACAAACATTCAAACAATATCAAACTTTTAAAAATTACCTTTTAACTATTTTAATAATTGTATTTAATTGTATGTTTTTAAGTCAAGGAATCCATAATTATTTTTAAGAGTTCAAAATATCAACAGAAAATCCTCATGACTTCATCATGTTCATTTCCTCAAATAACATGAAGTATACTAACAAGTTCCTTGAAAGCATACTGACCAAGTGAATTCTTCCTCTATTATTCATTTCCTATGATGCATATGAATTTCTAGTCCTCAAGAACTGAACTTTAGGATTGCAATAGGACCATTGTGTCTGTCACCAGAGTTACTTGTTTCAGATGTTCATGTTACTATAATTATGATTTGTGTAATAATGGATTTGGCCTTGCCCAAAGAGAGTTCCAAACTATTCCTGACTCCTGGGAGGTAATCTCTTAAACTTTTGGAATTTCCTAAGTAGTAAGAATTTATTTGTCATCATGGTGGGCCCTTCAGACCACATCTTAGTTTATGCTAATAAGAGAACTCATGATGTGAAGTAAAGCAGCAATTATGTAACATTTTTTTGACTCTACCTTAAATTACTGTTTCAGTTGATGGACTCTCTCTGATCCCAGCATAACAAAGAAGAAATGTTCTGCTCCACAGAAATTCAGCCCTCTCCCAAAAATAAAGAAAAATCTACTATAATTTCAATACCTAGATAAAAATACTGTTAACACTTGGATAAGGGAGTGAGAGAGATGAAGAGGCAGAGAAAGAGAGAGACAGAGAGACCTGAATATTCAGAGTATAGAATATAATGTAGTATTTTCATGAAAACACAAACTTTGCAATAATACATACATGAGCTCACACTTTGAGTGCTCTGTGAAAAGCAATGCATTGAGCATCTGAGGGTTTTGAAGATGTGTAAGATGCAATACCTTACTTTGAAAAGCAAATGAAACCTAATATCAAATATATTTTCTTCAAAGAAATTAATTCATTCAATAATATTTTTGACTATCTACTATGTGCTTGGCCCTGTTTTAGCACTGCAGATAGGGAACAAGACAGCTATAATCTTTATACTCATGGACTTTATATTTTATTGAGGGAGACTGACAAGATATAGACAAATAAATAAGAATAATATTTTATCATAGTTAATGCTGTGAATAAAAATGTTTTTTAAATAAACAGAGGAATATGAAAGTGAGAGACAGCCTAGCTACCCTAAATCGGATAGTGAGATAAGGCCTCTATGAGTATGACATTTACATTAAGTTCTGAATGATAAGGACCTAACAGCAAGATCAAGGACTGGGAGGAGCATTTCAGGCATAATAAGGAACTAGTGCAAAAGTCACAGGGTAGGAACAAACTTAACATGTTTGATTTTTTTTTTTATTATACTTTAAGTCCTAGGGTACAAATGTACAATGTGCAGGTTTGTTATATATATATACATGTGCTGTGTTGGTGTGCTGCACCCATTAACTCATCATTTACATTAGGTATTTCTCCTCAAGCTATCCCTCCCCCATTACCCCACCTCACAACAGGCCCCAGTGTGTGATGTTCCCTGCCCTGTGTCCAAGTGTTCTCATTGTTCAGTTCCTGCCTATGAGTGAGAACATGCAGTGTTTGCTTTTCTGTCCTTGCGATAGTTTGCTCAGAATGATAGTTTCCAGCTTTATCTATGTCCCTTCAAAGGACATGAACGCATCTTTTTTATGGTTGCACAGCATTCCATGGTGTATATGTGCCAAATTTTCTTATCCCAGTCTGTTATTGATGGATATTTGGGTTGGTTCCAAGTCTTTGCTATTGTGAATAGTGCTGCAATAAACATACATGTTCATGCATCTTTATAGTAGCATGATTTATAATCCTTTGGATATATACCCAGCAATGGGATTGCTGGGTCAAATGGTAGTTCTAGATCTAGACCCTTGAGGATTCGCCACACTGTTTTCCACAATGGTTGAACTAGTTTACATTCCCACCAACAGTGTAAAAGCATTCCTATTTCTCCACATCCTCTCCAGCACCTGTTGCTTCCCAACTTTTTAACGATCATCATTCTAACTGGTGTGAGACCGTATCTCATTGTGGTTTTGATTTGCATTTCTCTGATGGCCAGTGATGTTGAGCATTTTTTCATGTGTCTGTTGGCTGCATAAATGTCTTCTTTGGAAAACTGTCTCTTCATATCCTTTGCCCACTTTTTGATGGGGTTGTTTGATTTTTTTCTTGTAAATTTGTTTGAGTTCTTTGTAGATTCTGCATATTAGCCCTTTGTCAGATGAGTAGATTGCAAAAGTTTTCTCCCATTCTATAGGTTGCCTGTTCACTCTGATGGTAGTTTCTTTTGCTGTGCAGAAGCTTTTTAGTTTAATTAGATGCCATTTGTCAATTTTGGCTTTTGTTGCCGTTGCTTTTGGTGTTTTAGTCATGAAGTCCTTGCCCTTGCCTGTGTCCTGAATGGTATTGCCTAGGTTTTCTTCTAGTATTTTAATGGTTTTAGGCCTAACATTTAAGTCTTTAATCCATCTTGAATTAATTTTTGTATAAGGTGTAAGGAAGGGATTCAGTTTCAGCTTTCTACATATGGCTAGCCAATTTTCCCAGCACCATTTATTAAATAGGGAATCCTTCCCCATTTCTTGTTCTTGTCAGGTTTGTCAAAGATCAGATGGTTGTAGATGTGTCGCATTATTTCTGAGGCCTCTGTTCTGTTCCATGTGTCTATATCTCTGTTTTGGTACCAGTATCATGCTGTTTTGGTTTCTGTAGCCTTGTAGTATAGTTTGAAGTCAGATAGCGTGATGCCTCCAGCTTTGTTCTTTTTACTTTCTTAAGTCAATAAGGCTAGGGTATCATTGCCTGGGGGAAAATGTATGTGATGAAGTCTGAGATGGAGGATAACCAGACCAAGTAGGGAGTTTGGATTTTAAGTATGATGTATAGCCATTGGAAAACATGTAGGGTATAGATAAATGTAGGAATAAGGCAAGCCTAAAAGCAGTAAGGTCAGTTGGGAACTAACACAGAAGTCCAGATGAGAGTGGAAGGGCCTTGGAGAAGGGAGACAAATATGATGGAGAGAAGTGAACAGATTTACTATATGCCTTGTTATTACAGCCCATACTTGTTAATGAAATTGGATTTGTTGAGTAAAGATAATCATAACTAGCATCTATCTTTCTGACTTGAGTAAATATGTGGAGGTTGCTACTGTTTGCTGAGGTTGAACATAAATGAGTGAATTTGGAAGAGGGTAGATACGCTTCAGATATATATCAGCAATTCCCAACCTTTTTGGCACCAGGGACTGGTTTCATGAAAGACAGTTTTTCCACAGGAAACAGGGGTGGGCATGATTTCAGGAATAAACTATTCCACCTCCAATCATCAGGCATTAGTTAGATTCTCATAAGGAGCACGCAACCTAGAGCCCTTGTATGCACAGTTCACAATAGGGTTCGGCTTTTATGAGAATCTAATGCTGCTGGTGATCTGACAGGAGGTGGAGCTCAGGCAGTAATGCTTGCTTGCCTGCTGCTCACTTCCTGCTGTGTCGCCCACTTCCTAACAGGCCTTGGACCAGTACTGGTCCTAACCAGCCTGAGGGTTGGGGACCCCTGGTCTACATAATACTTAATTTTATGAATTCCTAGGGCTTCAACTTTGAGCATTATGCTAACGTTTACCAATTCTATCTCTTCCAACTACTAAATATCACTGCATGTGTGTCCCTGAGAAGCCTGAAACTCACGGAAACCAAAATTAAATTGCCCTTCACATGCTCCTTCTCCTCCTACTTGCCATTGTCAGCTAATGCCCCCATTATCTATCAAGGCACCAAAGAATCCAAAACTGAATCAGTTCATTTAAACTTCGAAATAGCTTTAGAAACCCTCACTTCTTCTCTGTCTCATCTGCTTATTCTTCATTTGCTATCTTTATTTAAGAAAATGTAGTGACTGCCTGCTATATCCCAAGCAGTTTTAGTACTGGGAAGTACTGCAGTCAATAAAACAAGTCTCACCTCTACAGAGCATATATCTGGGTATTCACCCTGAGGAAGAAGGAATTATATAGAAAACATTGAGCAGCATAAAAATCATTTTATTGCTCTAGTTTTCATGATCGTCTTTAGAACAGTATTTCTTCAATTAATTACATTTGGAAGTAGTATGTCTTTTATTTGCTGCACGTTAACAAGTGCCAATTACAACTTTCTTCCTAAAATTCATTGGCCAAAATTTTTTGTGACATTGAATCCAGTCCCCTTACTTAACTTTTATTCTATGCATCATAAATCATTTTATTTTATATTAATTTATTCTTTCTCTGTTGCTTTTTCTTTATGTAGATGCATGTTCTTACCTATACCATTTAATTCTTATCCTAGTTCCTTTATAAGTAAGATCGCCTGCCTACCTCGTCTTCTTTAGCTTCTTCCAAAATTTTTCTCTTTGCCTTTTCTTTTATGCAATTTGAATAAGGTAGGCCTAGATATAGATATTTTGGAATTAATTCTGTTTGGTGCTCTTTGCACTTCCTGGATCTCTGGTTTCATGTCTGACATTAATTTGGGGGAAGCTTTTCACCATTATACTTTAAACATTTCTTCTTCTCTGTGCTCTTTTTCTTCTACATTTGGAATTCCAATTACATATACATTTTATCTTTTGAAACTGCCCCACAGTTCTTGGGTGTTCTCTCCTAGTGTGTGAGTGTGTGTGTGTGTGTGTGATGTTATGTATGAGTGTGTATTTCATCCTTTTGTTTTGGAATTTAAGTTTGGGAAGTTTCTTATGACCTTTCTTCAAGCTCACTAAATCTTTCCTGAACTGTTCATTCTACTGATGATTCCATCAGAAGGCATAATTCATTTCTTTTATTGTGGTTTTCATGTATAACATTTCCTTTTTATTCTTAGAGTTTCCATCTTTCTGATTATAATATCCATCTGTTGTTGCCTGCTGTCTACTTTTTCCTTGGGAACCCTTAACACATTAACCATAGATATTTTAAATGTGCAGTCCAATAATTCAAGCATCTGTGTCATATTTGAGTCTGGTTCTGCTTATTGCTTTCTCTTGTCATACTCTGTGTGTGTGTGTGTGTGTGTGTGTGTGTGTTTTCTTGTCTTTCTCGGGCTTTGTGACTTTTTTGTTGAAAGCCAGATATGTATGATCAGATAATAGGATCTGAAATAAATAGACATTTATCTGAATATGGCTAAGAGTTTTATTATGTTTAATGTTTGCAGTAGTTTTAGGTGCCAGAGACTTCAACTTTCTATAGTATGCTTGTTTTTACCTCTCCTGTTGTCTTTCAGGATTCCTAAGTACTCCTTCTCAAAGGGAGTCTACAATTTGGAGCTTTTTAGCTATATTGCAATGCTATTACAGGGAAGCCTTCTTTCTCTAGGGGTAATATTTGGGGAAGAGGAAATATCCCATAATCTTACCATTAAATATCAGGCTTTTAGAAGGCTGGTATACTGGACTGTGACCTTCACAAGTGTTTCTTAACTTTTTTTCTCCTCAGTTGATGCAGGAAGTCTAGAGTAGAGTATGAAGAATGCCCTGCCTCCAGGGAGTTAATTCTCTAATAAGGCCCTTTCTACTGAAGAGTAGGTCTTTATTATGAAGAATGATCATGTATATTTCAGAGTGATTAGTCTTCTCTTACCCTTACCAGAGCCAGGAGGGGATCTTTCTTAGTTCTTCAACCTAAGAGGTGAATGGGGTTCCTACAGGTAAACCCCAAGAGAGTGTGGGGATCTCATCAGACTGTAGTTCCTGTGAGTTTCTCTCATTCATGCTAGTCTACACTCAGCCTCCAGCAACTCACCAAAATTACCATTTCGTGTTTCTGCCAATTTATGGCCCCAGGGTCTTCTGCTCCAGGTAAGCAGGATTTTGACTGTGATTCTCTCGATTCACATGTTCTCCCAGACTTGGAGGTGATGATTTGCCCTGCGATTTCAGTTATCTGATGGAGTCAAGAAAAGTCATTGCTTTTCCATGTCTTCAGCTCTTTTTCTTATTGTAAGGGCAACAGAGATGACTTCCAAACTATTTACACTTTAGAACTAAAATCAGAAGTCAAGAAGAGTCATAACAGAACCTTACTGAATGCTATTAAAGATTACATTGACAACAAAAGATTCAGTGTAATTAAAAATGAGAGACAAGGCAGACTCCAGAGAAAGTGATCCTTTTGGCTCTGCCTCTCACAATTCAAAAATCCTAGCTAAACCAGAACTGTTTTTTTAACGCAGATAAATTGAGATACAGGAGAAGATTGCTTCAAGATCCAAATGGCAAAATTCACACTGTCAACATTTATTGCTTTACCTTACCTTTCTGCTCACCTTTCTTCCCTTATTCCTCTTGCTTCTTTCTTATGGCCAGAATGGACTGGCATTTCTAGATGTGACCTGATTGTATTATATGTTTCCTATCTCAGTTGAACAGCATCAATATCTTCAATTCTCAAGCTTCAGATTAGAGAACCATCTTCATCTCTTGTTCATAACCTCACTCAAAATTTTCCACCAAGTTCCTTTGTTATAATTTGACTCCATTTTTGATGTTTGGCCTCTGTATGTCCAAATCCATTTTCTCCTCTTGTCCCACAGCTGGAAAAGCCAATAAGGAAGCCCTCACTCTTCCTCCCTTGCCACTGGCAGGAAGTTGTTTAAACCACACACATAGAAACTCTTACTATAAGCTGCCCTTAATGACAATAAAAACAAAGCCTTTCCTTTTGCTCAAGCTTTTGTGCCTATCCTGCTGTCACTGATAGTCCCATTATGTGAGCTTTTCATACCCTCTTGATATATGCATGCTGTCATCAGTCTAGGCATATGAACCAATTTTGTTGTGAGGGGAGTGAGCAACCACCAAATACCTTTCCTTTTTAGCTTTTCAAATCTTTCTCCCATCTGATATCTCCTCTTGGGTCCTTGAAGGCAAAACTCTTTAATGCTCCAATTCCTCTGCTCCCATTGTCCCTTGAACACAATTCAGTGAGACTTTCATCTCATCTCCCCACAGAATCTCTTCTTGCCAATGTCAGCAAAATTCTTCAGATTGTATGGGATTCCAAGGTCAATTTTTGGCATTCCTGTTTGAATTATCAGCAGCATTTGATTCAGTTAATTACTCTCCCCAGTTTGAAATATTTTTCTTTCCTGCTGGCTTCTAAGACAGCCTAATTTATTAGTGTTCCCCTACCTCACTGGTGCTTCTTCTCAGTCTCTTTTAATTGTTCCTCTCCATCTTCCTAACTTCTTAATGTTGGACTGCTCTAAGTTTTAGTCCTTAGATATCTCCTCTTCTCTGTCAACATCAATCCCTTGGTGATATCATTTATGAACTGAGAACTGCCAAATTTCTGTCTCAGGAGTGACCTCTCTCCTAAACTCCAGAGTTGTAGGATTGAAATTCCTACTTACAATCCCTACTTAGAGGCCCTAATATTCATTTCAGATTTAATTGTTCAAAACTGAACTCCTGATATTCTTCTCCCCCATTTTCTCTACCTGCAACTTGTCCTTCTCACTTAATAGCCACTTTGTCTCTTTCTTTCTCATATGTCACATCAAATTATCAGAGAATCCTGTTGTCTCTATCTTCAGAATGTCTCCAGACACTAACACATTCTCAATACATTCACTGCTACCACACTGAACCAACTAATGGATTATTACAATACTCTCCTAACCTCTCTCTCTCTTTCTACCCCCGACACCCATAGTGTATCAACACAGCAGTCAGAGTGACTCTATTATAACATAAAGCATGTTGTGTCTCTCCACTGCTCAAAACTTTCCAATGGTTTTCTATTGCAATTAGACAAAAGCCAAAGTTCTTACAAGAACCTACAAAGTTCTCAATAATCTGGCATCCCAAGGTCAATATGACCAAATTCTCTACTATTCCTCCCATTTCTTCCTCCATCCAACTGCACTGACCCCCTTGTCTTTCCTCAGACATGCAAGACACACTTCCAGGCTTCAGTATTTCCACTGGCATTATCCTCTGCCAGGAATAACCTTCCCTCAGACAACTGCAAGTGTTGAATCCTCATTTCCTTTAAATGTGTCTAAAGCATTTTGCTTTCTCAGAAAAGCTTTCCCAAATCACCTTATTTAACCTTTTCTTCTACTAGGTACTTCCTATTCATCTCTCTTTTTTTTTCTCCAAAGTATTTGAGACTCTCTGACATGCATATATTATTATTTAATTAATGTGTTTGCTTTTTGTCTCACACTAATAGAATACAACATCTCCAAGAATAAACATGTTTCAATTTTCTGTTTTGTTTTCTGCTGTATCCATAATACCTAGTATAATACCTGATTTGTAGGAAACACTCAGCAAATTTTTGTTCCATTACTGAATCTTTTTCTTTCTTCCAATTCTCATTGCCAGTGTTTTTTGATTTAGGCCTTCATCAACTCTTTCTCAGCTTCTTGTAACTATCTTCTAACTTGTTTCCCTCTGTTAAGTTTCCAACTCCTAAAACTCATCATTTTCTAAAGGGATTTTCTAAAGTATATTTTTGCTCATACTTCTGTGCTCAAAAATCTTCATTGAGGCCAGGCACAGTGGTTCACGCCTGTAATCCCAGCACTTTGAGAGGCTGAGGCGGGCAGATCACTAAATGCCAGTAGTCCAAGACCAGTCTGGCCAACATTGGCGAAAACCTGTCTCTACCAAAAATACAAAAATTAGCTGGGCATGGTGGCATATGCTTGTAATCGCAGCTACTCGGGAGGTTAAGGCAGGAGAATCACTTGAATCCGGGAGGTGGAGGTTGCAGTGAGGAAAGATTGTGCCACCACGCTCTGTCCTGAGTGACAGAAGGAGACTCCATCTCAAGAAAAAAAAAAAAAATGCATTGACTCCCACTGTCAAATATCAAAGATAGATTTTTCTAATCTATAGCTTGTTCTTCAACCTATAGTTTCCAAGGTCTTATCCGAAACTTTGCTAATTCAAATCTATATTACGAGGTCATTGTACCCAAAATGTTTTAAAATAAATAAAACACGATTAAAGGCACAACTCATTTCAAGGGTCACAAACCCAGAAGTCTTAGGAAAGCCTGCCAGTTAATTCAGAAATCTGGCCTTAACTTACCTTTCCAGTCTTCACTCTCTCTCTTTCATTTTATCCACTCAATGCATGAGAAAGTGTAGACAGCTAACTAATGTGTGACCTTAGATTATAGAAATAAATTGTTACATATGGGAAAGTATGTGAGTTGGTTAAGAGAAACTACAAGAAAGAGAAGATTTTTTTTTTCTGGGGATGAAAAGTCATCTATGATTTTTAAAATTTAATCTGTTCAACTGAATGGCTAACTCTAAAGGGATAACTAGGTGAAAAGTATTCCACTTAATGAAAAAGCATGTTCTCATTACAAATTTTGGTTATGGTCAATATTGAATATTGGTTAAACCAACTTAATTTAAAACTATATTAAAAAATGTCTTTAATGAGAGACTTTTCTTATTTGGTATAATACATCACTCTTGAACATCAATCACTATATAATTGAATTGTAAATTGCAAAAAGTTCAGGTGACAAAGTATATTATCAGTTTTCATCCATTTCTTCCATTGTTGAAAATTGGTTGTTAACATAAATGTAAAGCTTAATTTCAAGACAGGAAAATATATGTATTTCTAAATTTGGAGCGTTCGATAATAAACAGAAAAACATTTAATAAGGGATCCATAACCAGATAATACTAGATGACATTAGTAGTTGTAAACATGAGGGCTTAAATTTTTCATTTTATAAATAGAATTATTAAAGTTATAACATAATATTATTATGAAGTATAAAGGTAAGCTATTCATCAAAAATCTCAAGGCACTTCTAATGGACTGAGTATATTTGATTTGTCCTAGAAAATGCTGTTTACTTCCCTCTATATCAAATACTATTTTGCTACAAGAAATGTTTTGCTTCCTCAACGGCCTCTCTGCTTTGTTCCTATTGTGTGTGATTTCATTATTTTATATATTTAAATTTTAATCTCATTCCTAAAAGGTCATTTATTTCCCCTTTATTATTCTCTCTGTAAAATGAGTACTCCCTCAGCACATGAATCACTGGTTTTACTTATAATATGATGACCCAACCAGTCCGACTTCCTCTAAGAATGCTTTAAAAAAATCATTTGCCTATGATATCCACCTAGCCTTCATATTTGAACTCTACTAAGCCAGAATCCCTGGAAAAGACTATTCCATATAACATGTGCCTCTATGATATCTGACCAAAGATGATTAAGAAACCCACAAACCGGCCTGGCACGGTGGCTCACGCCTGTAATCCCAGCACTTTGGAAGGCCAAGGCAGGCGGATCACGATGTCAGGAGATGGAGAACATCCTGGCTAACAGGGTGAAACTCCGTCTCTACTAAAAATACAAAAAATTAGCCGGGCGTGGTGGCGGGCGCCTGTAGTCCCAGCTACTCCGGAGGCTGAGGCAGAAGAATGGTGTGAACCCAGGAGGTGGAGCTTGCAGTGAGCCAATATCGCGCCACTGCACTCCAGCCTGGACGACAGAGCGAGACTCACTCTCAAAAAATAAAAGAAAAGAAAAGAAAAAGAAAAACAAACCCACAAACTATTGGCCTGAGACTATTCTACCCACAGATTAGGCCACCCATTAAATTTGGAATTTGGAGTTTATGTACAGGTACTGACAGACTGAGATACAGTTTAGCAAAACTGGAAGAAAAGCAGACAAAGCAAGCACATGTACGTGAAAATGAAGTAAGATAAATTAGAGAGAAGCCCTCCAGAATCAGGTGGTGGTCACCTGAAGCTACTCCAATTCTTGATTGTCTAAGGAGAAGTATTTCAGCTTTTGTGGATTTCTATGGGATTTTTGTATCTTTTCTCTGTGGTTAAGCTTGATTGGATTTCTGTTCCTGATCAACAAAAGAAAGGATGTCAAAGTCTAAAAATTGTGTATTCAATTATTCTGCTGTGTATGTCCAATTTGTGTTAATTTTCCTGATTTATGTTTTTGTATGTTTTGTAATTTTTTGTATTTTTCAAAAATACCATTCATTATATTTAATTAAGGTGAATAGAAATATTAAACAATACAATGAATGTAATCAGTAATCATTTTGCTGTTTTCCATTTTTTTTTATTTTGGTTTTATTTTTAGGTATTTTTGGTTGTTTTTCCTTAAAAGAACATCCTATGGTATTATTTGATGCATTAAATATTAATTTTAAGAAAAAAGTCAGAATTTCTCCTTAACTTGGAAGTGAAGGGTTTGATTCATATGCCAAATTCTCTATGGTTTATTTCTCTCTTAATTAATCTATGGCTGGAAGTAGCCTAATTGCAAAGCCTACATCACAATTAACAAGCACCAAGTGATAGATGTAATAATTGAAAACACAGGACAGTTGACCCTTGAACAACTTGGATTTGAACTGCACAGGTCCACTTACACCCAGATTTTTTCAACCAAAGATTGTGAATAAAATACACATGTATGTAAAACCTGTGTATAGCAGAGGGTCATCTTTTCATATATGTGGGTTCCGCAGGGCCTACTGTGAACTTGAGCATGCACAAATTTTGGTATTTGCAGGAGTTCTGGAACTAATTCCTATCAGATACTGAGGGATGACTGTACACAGAAAAAGAATAAATATTACTCAATAACCAAGTCCTAAAGTGAAACTTTTCTTGACATCTTGAATGCTTGAACAACCCCTCTTGAAGCAAGAATATTCCCAATTAGTCTGATTTCTTTTAAAATTATTATTTTAACAACTTGACTAGAAATATAATCTCACATCCAGCAAGTTCATATAAAGAAGCAGAAGGTAAAATATAGGGTAATCAAAGCAAGTGTCTACATGGTGCTAAATATCTGGATATTTAAAGTTGAGTAAAAAGGCATCTAATAAGGCCCGGTGCAGTGGCTCATGCCTGTAATTCCAGCATTTTGGGAGGCCGAGGCAGGCAGACCACTTGAGGCCAGGAGTTTGAGACCAGCCTGGCCAACACAGCAAAACCCTGTCTCTACTAAAAAAGAAAATACAAAAATTAGCCGGGTGTGGTGACACGTGCCTCTAATTCCAGCTACTCTGGAGGCTGAGGCAGGCAAGTTGGTTGAACCTGGGAGATGGAAGTTGCAACGAGCCAAAATCGTGCCACTGCACTCCAGTGTGGGTGACAGAGCAAGACTCTAATTAAAAAAAAAAAAAAAAAAAAAAAAAGCGTCTAATTAAATAATCAACAACGACATTTTCTATTCAGAGTGCTATATAAAATAAATTTCCATGTGTGCAAATTTAAAAAAATAATTACTAAAAATGTTTTGACAGCTCTGCTGTTTTGCTCATTTACTCATATATATGTTGTTTCGACTATCACTCAAAGAAAGTGGTTCTCAACATGTAGTCACCGGACCAGTTGAATTAGTATCACCCAGGAACTAGGTAGGAATTAAAATTCTTGTTCTCTACCCAAAACTTACTAACTCTATCCCGAATGTAGAAACTATGAGTGGAGTTCAGGAATTTGTTGTTGTTGTTGTTGTGTGTTGTTTTTCTTCTTCTTTTTTTTTTTTTTTTTTTGAGACAGAGTCTCCTTCCGTCGCCCAGGCTGGAGTGCAGTGGCACCATCTCGGCTCACTGCAAGCTCTGCCTCCTGGGTTCCCGCCATTCTCCTGCCTCGGCCTCCCCAGTAGCTGGGACTACAAGCACCGGCCACCACGCCTGGCTAATTTTTTCGTAGTTTTAGTAGAGATGAGGTTTCACCGTGTTACCCAGAATGGTCTTGATCTCCTGCCTGGTGATCCGCCTGCTTAGGCCTCCCAAAGCGCTGGGATTACAGGTGGGAGCCACCGCGCCCGGCCGAGTTCAGGAATTTTTAACAAACCTTCCAGTGATTATAATGCAGCTAACCTTTGAAGACTATTGCTCTAGCAGAAAGATTGCTAAGTAATGAATATTGTGCCAAGAGATAGAAAATCTAGTAACTTACAATGTCATACTAAAAGATGGCATCACCATCCCATCACCCCAAAAGTTATTTATTTGAAGTTCATATGATGTGAACATCTTTCTAAATTGGATGCTTCTTCAATGTACAATTCAAAAGGTTGCCCTACACACCATATCTATGTGATTGACTTCCTCTGCAGATGTGGATGGTCGAGTCAGGATGAAAAAACACTGTGCATCTTCTGCAAGTAGCACTTTGTGAGCTCCATTTTTCTCCTATATGCATATGCATGAGGCAGAGTACAGCACTAAAACAACAACAACACTGTAAGAAACAGAAAATGTGTGTTAACAGCTTATTTTTATTTCAAAATCTCTAATTTTGAATACACACATATTAATTTGTGTTCAAATCTTCTCTTAAGTATGCATGCTGTGTGTGTGGTCCTAATATATGGATTTACTGAAAATTATTTTCTTTCTTTTATAAACATTTGATAAGATCAGTAAAAAAATGTTTCTAGTGGCGCTTTATTCTCTTCCAGGGGGTATTCTTTAAACACAATCTTAACTTGAGGGAGTGGCTATTTGAGCACATTACAAACATCTAGTATACAAACCAGCCTTGAAATTTCTACTTTCTCTCAATAACAGTTTGGTAGGGACAGGATTTGGCTGCAGTATCCAGCACTCCATATGTTTGATTTAGAATATTTTCCATGTTGTCACTATTTTTTCACAGATGCACAGATGAAAGGCAAAGTAGATTAAGCTGCCATAAAATACTAAACTGTATTTTACAACAACTGCATGATGACTACCAATGAATCCCTACTGAAGACTCTCATGGGCAGGTTTTTTGTTTGTTTGTTTGTTTGTTGCCTTTATATGTAGGTGGCAAAGAAACAAAGGGCTGGAAGCATCTCAAAGAAGTCATTCAGTGTCTTATCCTGTCTCTAATAAAGCCTAGATTTAGATCCACTCAAAAAGAATGTAAATTTATCCTTTTGCTTTGAAGTGCACAAAAAGTAAAACTTGAAAATATTCCAGTTTAAAAGTCTTTAATTTGCTTTAACACCTATTGATTACCTATGCCAAATACATACATACATACAAAAAACATAAGTCATGGTGCCTGCCCTTAAAATTTTCATAGTGGCCCTAAAGCATAGCTAGTTAAAAACAATAAATGTCAAACACTTTATTCATTAAGGAGTACTTCACAACATTCCTGTGAGACAGTTATTAGTACTATCCTCATTTACAGAAGAGGAAATCAGTTTTTCCAAAGACACATAACTAAGTGTACAGAGTTAAGATTAACATCAAAGTAATTCTAAAGCCCATTCTCATTCCACTACACCATGCTTCTATTTAACTGATGCCGTGTCTGTTCCTGATAGTCACAGAGGGTCTTTGAGCAGAGATTTGGTGCTGCACACTAAAATGAGATAGAAACAAGTCTAAGAGGTGTGTCTTCCTCTCCAAAGATGACTTCTGGATGAAAAGAGTCTAACATATTTGCAGAAAATGTATGCAGTTTTATAATCTAGTCCAGTAAAAGCATAATCTAATCCATCTAAAGCATGATCTAATCCAGTCTACCTCCTGAACTCAATGCAGACATTGCTAATCAACCCCAGAACATTTGAATGTAGCCCCAGGTACTTTCTTCACAAAGAGCTGAGAGTGGCCATTACCAAATCTTTAGAGTTAACATATCAAATGAAAACTGCTTGTTATGTTTCCTCTATTGTAAACCTCATTTCCCCAGGAGTAAAGTAATACTGAGTATACTATAAATCCTTAATGAAACATTTGGTACTATAAAAATATCAAGTTACATGGCATCTAGAATTTATTCTCAATTAACCAGCTTTATTTGCTGTAGAAGAAAGTTTCATAAAATGTATTATTCATATAAATTTCAAATTATGAGGTTTTTTTCTGATTTTAGAAACTCTTCTTTTTTGTATTATTGTAATTAATTTTAACAAGGGATTAAAGCGTAAATTAGGCCACATCAGATTGAGTCACAAGTGGTAGGTTTTCAAGTAGAGGTGTTGTGTATACCTTATTCAATTTAGAAGTTTTAGTCTAAAACTGCTTATTTGGGCCAGGCACGGTGGCTCACACCTGTAATCCTAACACTTTGGGAGGCCGAAGTGGGTGGATCACTTGAGGTCCAGAGTTCAAGACCAGGCTGGCCATCATGATGAAACCCCATCTCTACTAAAAAATATAAAAATTAGCTGGGCTTGGTGGTGGATGCCTGCAATCCCAGCTACTCGCGAGGCTGAGGCAGGGACAATTGTTTGAACCTAGGAGGCAGAAGTTGCATGAGCCAAGATAACGCCATTGCACTCCGGGCTGGGGTACACAGAGAGACTCCATTTTGGGGAAAAAATAAATAAATAAAATAAAACTGTTTATTTGGAGGTAAACGCCCGTGAAAAGGGGTATGAATTCAATAAAAAGTAACCAAATGCAAGAAATGCCATATTTTAAATGAAATTATCCTAGCTTGCAGTCTTCAGCCACTAAGATGACAGAATGTCTAAGCATTTGGGGAACTCCATCCTTTCTCCTTAAGATTTTATAAGAATATTGAGGCCTACTCAATATTTTTCAGGAACATGGGAGACAGCATAGAGTATGTAGCTGCCCAATGTTGATTCATAAATCCTGAATGAGCCGTGTTCTTTCTGGTGAACCACAAAGATGCTCCTAAAGCTTTAATCCAGTATTATTCATAAAGAACCTTCATCACTGCTCTCACAGCCACAGTGTCCATGAACCAACTTCCATAGGTATTTTGTAACCTTCCCCCATTGAACTCTTGTCACACTGTAGGAGATGGAGAATAGATTTCTGACATCTCTCAGTTCTCACAGTATGAGAGAATTTTTAACACTTTTTCCCAGATCAGGCTATCTCCACCCTGCTCTCTCTGCCTCTAACTCTCAAGAGCAGTGCTATCCAATCCAGTGGCCATTAGCTCCATATAGCTATTGAGCACCATGAAAATGTGGCCAGTCTGAATTAGGTATTCTATAGATATAAAATTCATACTGTGTGCCAAATATTTCATATGAAAGGAAGAACTTAAAGTACTTGCATTAACAATTTTTACACTGACTATGTATTGAAAGAATATTTTAGATATATTAAGTTAACTAAAATATATTATTAAGATTATTTTCACTCCTTTTACTTTAAAAAATATAGCTACAAAATAAAACTACAAGTGTGGCTCACATTATATTTTATTGGACAATGCTGCTCACGGACAATGTCAGATAAGCTTTTTGATGAGCCTGTCTTCATAAATAATGCCTAGATTGTTACCTATTTTAAGGCGCTCCCCCCAAACAAAGAGATTCAATTATTATATATTCGCCGATTCTCAAGAGAGCTTAGAGAGATAAAAATTATGGCTATCTTGGAAAAGGCATTTCTCTTTGTTTTTCTTCCAAAACATCTAGTGAGAAAAATACACAGTAAATTTCTTAGTTAGAAATATCTCAGAACTATCAGCACTGCTCTGAGATTAAAACATGGACACAAGGTAAGAAAAGCTAACTTCCCTTATGTTACAATAAATTATGTGGCATACTGTTTCTGGTTACTCTGGGTTTCTGTTTCCATTGTCTCAAGCATAGAGCCGGCCACTTAATCTTCTTCCATCTAGACCCCACCTACCATGGAAATCATCACCTTGTTTTCCATGTCTTTGCAAAGAAAAATGATCAGACTGTGGCAGACAAAGTCAGGTTCCCCCAAAGGTTTTAACCTTCTATCCTTATAGAAAATTTAATTTTCTATCTTGACACAGTTGGCCATGCCACATCTAGATATACTGTGTAGACAGATTATTGCAAAGCAGAATTATCAGACCATCAGCCACCGTCAAGTTATTTTCTTCATTCAGTAAATGTTTCCTTCAGTTTCACTTACTTTTTTATTCTCCTTCTCATAGAACATGGCTCTCTTTATATCTGACTCTATTAGTATCATTTCAATCAAGTGATTTGCACGTCTCTGGCTCTACCTTCAGTGCCCTCTTGGGTTTCATAAAAAGGCATGGCTTATGTGACTTGGGTGGTAAAAAACACAGTGTTCTGATCCAGTGCCCAAGTTAAATAATATAGAAAATTACTCTTTCTTGAAGGTGGATGCTTTTCTTCAGAACTAAATTTGATGATAATTTTAATTGCTACAAATATAAAGTCAACACTCATTTTAGAAAAAACAATAGACATGGCTTTTCATTGAAATTTAAAATGCTTGGAAAGTCTTATATTAATTGATGTCTATAGTCTTCTAACTCATGCCTGAAAACTGTGCCAAAATCTAGTGTCCTATCTGCATTTCGTAAGATGTGGGTAAAGGTCTTGATTTTGCTTTCTTTTTAGTGCTTGATTTTCCAGAAAACATTACATTTCTAAACTGATATATTGAAAATGATACTAAAATTGACATGATTCAGCTGCAATTAAGCAAAGTAAGACACTATCCAAAAAATTCCTTCTCAGGAACATTATGAAAAATATATGAGTTTCCATTAAACTAAACTTTTTCTGGCAAGCATTTTCACTGGATAGTTCCATTAGCTTGTTTATTTATGTTTTATTTATCAACTCTAATGTAGATATTATTCTAATGATGTTAGAGTTTTTTTAGATATTGACATCTATGAAAATATTAAGTTAGGTAGTTATTAATATTTCATATTAAGAGAGGTGATAGAGGAGTGATCTTCAATTCCAGTATACGGTAACAGAATTTTAAAGGCACTGTTTCACTATTGAGCTGTATTAGTGAATGGAGTTGGTTATACAAAACCTTTCTGAAAATAAATTTAAGAACCACTTTAGTGACTGGGTGGTTGGTGAAAAATCTTAATGAAAAGTAGTTTAAATCTATCCTCTATTGCCTTCATATTCCATAGTTGAGTTTTTAATTTCACAAAGATGAGAAAATACACTATGTTTAGTCCAAAAAAAAAAAAAATTAACCAGTGTTTTAATTCACTGGGTTGGTTGAATTGTCTTTTTATATGAAATAAATACAATAGAGTTTTTATAAGGCTTCTAAATATGGTATGCCAATAATGACCAACTCAATCTATTTGTTCTGCTCCAGTCCTCTGCTGAAATTATTTGCAATAAGACCACCAAGTCACCAATGCTGTCCTTATGTTGAATGCCAAATTTCATTGCTTTATTGATTTGATGTCATTGCCATATAAGATCTCATATAATATTTAGTAATTTAAAATCTCACCTTGCATTGCTCTTTGTGTGAATGTTTTTTCTTGGTTTTGCTTGTACTCTGAGGCTTTTCACACAGATTTCCTTATGTAGTTCCTGTCTTAATGTTTAAATGAAGGGATTTTATTGAAGAGATTATTTGCAGAAGTGTTGGAAGGGTTAAGATAACAAACTAGGGAAACAGCATGCAGCAACTCACAAAAGAAGCCATTACCACTCCTAGGCTTGAAGGGGATAGGGTACTCCTGAAACACATTGAGAACTGGATCCAGGCAAGAGGACCCAACTGGTGCATGCTTTAACTGAAGAAGGATTCAGCAACTTATAGAGAAAGAGTGATACGGCAGGGGGACAGGGAAGTGCTGGATAGAGAAAGGCAGGGTCCTTGGCAAGGGTTCTGCCCTCCGGCCTGTGCCGACGGACCTAGGTAAGGACAGGCACTCCAGTTTTCATGTCCAAATGTTGATTTTCTAAGACCATCCTGACCCACCACACCCCCATCCTGTACCTATCAAAACCCTGAGACCCTAGCGCGCACACACACAAGCAGCTGGATGTCGAGAGGAACACACCGGCAGAAGAACACACCAGCAAAAACCAGCAGAGGCCAGGAAGCCATCTACAGCCGGACTGTGCGGAGCTCAGTCAAGGGCGGTCAGAGGAGAGCCCCACTGGTAAGCGGCCTGACTTCAGGGGGACCATCCCCCTTCTGGCTCGCATCCATCTGCTGAAAGCTATCTGCATCATTCAATAAAACCAGCACTCGTTCTCCAAGCCCACGTGTGATCCAATTTTTCCAGTACACTAGGACAAGAACCGCGGGATACAGAAAGCCCTCTGTCCTTAGGATAAGGCAGAGGGTCTAATTGAGCTGATTAACACAAGCCACTTACAGGTGGCAAAACTAAAAGAGCACACTGTAACGCCCGCTCGGTGGGGCTTCGGGAGCTGTAAACATTCACCCCTGGACACTGCCTTGGGGTTAGAGCCCATGACCATGACCTGCCCATCTGCATGCTCCCCCTAGGGATTTGAACAACAGGGCACGAATCACACCCCTAGTCACAAGTCCTGCGAGGGGAATAAGGGAACTTTTCCTGTTTCAACAGTATCATAGTAGAATGGATCATGGAGAAGGGAATTTCCCAATCTCTCTCTGATTTCTCTGTAATGATCTCAATACCTCTTTTTTGTAAAACCTAAAAGGAAGCCAGCCAGAAAAGAGCTTGGATAAACAGTGTCTAAAGGTCAGCTCCCTGGGTACTAGAGGTGCGCAAAGATGTCAGAGAAGGTGTCCGAGGTGGGAGTGGAGGCAAACAGAAAATCAAGAATATATAGCAAAAAAAAAAAAAAAGAAAAAGACATCTATAGTATCTCTTTATTTTCAAAAGCCAGAAAACAGCCACCCCTCCCCCCCGCACACACAAAATAGACTATTTAGCTATTCTTAGACATAAAGTAATCCTAAATTACAAACTATGAAGAAAAACTACTAGCACTTTATATTGCCACACTTTCCTAATCTAATAGGTAAAGAATAAAATTTCATTTTAAGAATCATTTTGTGGTATGGTTGGCCAATTGTATTTGATTTCTTCTATGTAAAGTGCTTACTGGTTTATTTTGTCCACTTTTTTAAAGAACTGTTGACTTTCTTATGTATAAAAACATCTTAAAACTAAACAAATAATCCATATGTCAATTATGTTGCAAAAACTGCAGCCCATCACTGATTAGAGTGATCAACCTTCAGTAGTTTTGTATATTTCAGAATTTTTCTATCCATATGCAGCTATATATGTGTATACCTTTTCTGTATAAGGGATGTATTTCCTTTATCATACATCTTAACTTACAAGCTATTCAGTATTTGCTTAATAAGCTTTTACTTTTTTTTTGTTTATAGTATATTTGCAGAGGTTATTTTTTAATCATCTATATATTAACACTCTCATTTTAAAGACTGGTAACACTACAATGTATGTAATTTTTTTTTTTTTTTCAGAAAGGATCTCACTCTATCACTCAGAGAGTGTGCAGTGGTGTGATCATAGATCACTTCAGACTCAAACTTTTGGGGTCAAACATTCCTCCTGCCTTGGCCTCCCAAAGTGCTGGGATCAGAGGTGTAAGCTATCACGCATGATCTGTACGTAATATTTCACTGAAACATGTTTCATACTTCTGATTGGTCATTTCTGGTACTTGATACTACAAGTAATGCTACATATTGTATATGTATCTTTTTAAATGTATACCAGTATATCTGTAGGAAATCATTGGGTTGAAGATTATGAGCAATTTCAGTCTTGACAGTTACTGTCAAGTGGTTAATCAAAAGAAAAAGTGCCAATTTAATTCCATTAATGGTGAGCGAGAGCCTGTGTTAGTCAAATATTTTAACTTTTGCCAACGTGAGAGGCAAAAAATGGAATGTCATTGTCATATTAATTTGATTGTCTTTGATTCTGAGTGAAGCTGGTTATACTTTGAATTCTACAGGGCATTTGCATTTCTTCTATAAATTGTCTATACATGATATTTGCTGGTTATATATACATATTTATGTGCAGGTATATGTGTTTGTATAAAATCTACTCTATTGATTTTAAGGTTATTTAAATTTCATAATTGTTGTTCACTTAATCTTTCTTGGGGTGAGAAAAGTAGACATATCCAAAGAATAGAATACAAACCATAAATGAAGCAAATGCATATATGGAGATTTAGAGATGTGACATTTTACACCAATAAGAGAAAAGATCATTTTATTAAAGTGGTTTGGAATAACTGCTAGCAATCTGGAATAAATAAATCTGTATCTTCACCCTTTTACCACAATAATTTTTAGACAGGTCAAAATGGAACATGTAAAAATTAATGTCATAAGGAATAAATAAATGAGTGCATTTATTTATTATTTTAGTGTAGGAAATAACTTTTCTCATGGGACACACACCCCAGGAACTATAGAGAAAACTATTGTTAAAATTGCCTATACCAAAATTATTAAATGTCAGTACAGGAGAAAATCTTACAAAGAAGTACAAATGGCAAATAATAAGCAAAGAATATGTTTTTTGAAGATATAAAGGCATTAAAGATAACACATTAACAACACAACAACCCACTAAAAATGGATAGATTATATAAACAAGAAATATTATAAATTTACAAACTTATCATAATCAACAACATGCAATTTAAAATAAAAAATTAATATCATCTTTACCATAAACATTACCAAAACCAAAAGTATTTAGTAATATTAATCTGACATTTTCATACACTGGTGAAGGGAAAAAAATTGACTCAATCTCCTTAGAGAACAATTTGACAAAATAAAAATTCAAAGGCACAAATTATTTGATTTAGAAATTTTACTTCTGGGAATATATTCTTATATGTACATATATACAAAATATAAGTACTGGCATTTATTAACAGTGTCCATCAGCATATTGTTAAATGAAGAAAGTACAGCACTGAGGAATATGTAGGGAATGCTCCTGTTTGTGTTGACAATTGGGACTCAGGACCTAGACTGGGATAAAAACTTTTTATTGTGCATATGTTCAATTGCTACCATTTGAATTTGTTCTTTTATTACTATCGATGCAAATAATAAGAGTATTACTATCTAATATCCTGGCACTTAATATCATAGTAACATTTCACAACTCTAGATAAACTAGATATCTAGTAATACCGAAATCTTAACCTACACTGCACTGTATTTCAGAGATTGACACGCAATGAACAATGAAAAATGGCAGACTGAAGCTTTTAGCAAAGGCTGTCTTTAACCCTAACTCTCAAAACTTATGACCCTTATAAACTGGGATTTTTGGAGCGTGATCTGTTACCTTCTCTATTTCACTTAAACTCTCAGACACACACCAATTCAATCTAAGGCAGGTTTTCAGTATTATCACATTACAACATCATGGCAGGAAGAGGCAGATATATGCAAAGAAAGACAAAGAAAGCAGACCCTAGGACGTTGAGAAGAACAAGTTAACTTCAAGAGTAAAGGAGAAATGAGAGATAAATTCAAATGGTGCTAGCCATTTAACACAAATTAACTTCATTCATTGGCTGATCTAGCCTGTTCAGTGTGGGATCTAATAAACAGACTTCTCCTTTGGGAGAAATAAGGAGGAAAATGTGAGGCTAAAGCCTTGAAATCTTCCTTTTCTCTAGAACCTACAAAGCTGACAATTCTCAAGTCTATACTACAAACTCAGTTCTATTCAGTAGCCTAGAGCTGTATTCTAACTCAACTAACTCTCTCAGTTTGGCTATCCCACCATTATCTCAAAATTAACTTGTCTAAATTGAACCTATAATTTTCTTCTAAACCTGTTCTTCTTACAATGATTATCCCTGTCCCTTCTGAAAGCCTACCAGTTACCCAGGCACAATGTAAAATTGCCATAGTCTTCCTCCAAGTGGCCTTGTACTGAGGCAAGAGGGATCCCTGCATGGAGTCACACATTTAGAGGAGACTGAACATCTCTCTCGAACATCTCTCTCTCTCTCTCTCTCTCTCTCTCTCTCTCTCTCTCACACACACACACACACACACACACACACAGATCCACACACACAATTATAAAGGGAGGCGTGAGCACCTCTGTCACTCTGGATCTGGCACTCAGCATTGGCACAAGGTGAACGGTAAAACCATTTTTTTTTTTCTCTTGACTAACTAGCACCCTTTAGAATCCATGAGAAAGGTTCTCACATCTCTTGTCCGATAACCTTGAAACAAAAGGGAACATTTCTTAATGATGAGAAGATGTGGGGATTGTGTCACTACTGACTTCACAGAGAGAACTTGCTTGGAGAGGTATGAAGATTCAGGCTGTGGATGTGCTTAGTTAAATGAAAAGATAAATTAATGAACTTACCAAATCCTTCTTCAGCAAGCGTGACTATAATAAATGTTTGCAATAATGAAATATCATTTCCCATTAGCACCATGCATTCATTTTATTGTTCTCTTCATATCCCAATTTGTAGTTCCAGAGGTCCTCAATAATTAGTATTGTATTTCCAAAACTGCTTAATGGAGACTGCAGAACACTTAGCAATAATAAAAATTCATATTGATTTGTATATGTAATAGTACATATATATTTGCATGTGTAGAGGTGTAGAGGAAACATATATGAAGCATGATACCAATCTTTACATTAGCAACCAGATAGACAGTGAATGTCAAAACTGTACTTAAAATGATGATTTTTATCATAGTATTCATATTGCATTTTAATTATAATATATAATTTGAATTATTTTGGAGGCAAAACTCTTCATAAAAGTATAATAAACAATTTTTACTTATATTTACAATTTTGTTGAAAATATACTAAATTATATATATTTTAAGTAAAATTACATTTTAGTTTTTAATTCCTTAAATGATTGCTATTATGTAACAAATGCTGACCAAAACACTCAGACATGTACAATAATTATTAAATTGAGTTGTCTTTGATATTTTACCAACATCATCATATAATAATCACAGATTAACACTGTGGTTAATTTATTGTTATAAAGCTATATTTTTCAAGATAGGAGAATAGAGCATATTTTAGTTGAAAGGCTGATGGTTCTATTTATAATGTTTAAAGAATGTCTTTGACTCAGATACTGGCACCTTGAAATGTGTGGGACCAGCCTGGTCTTTTTTATCCACATCCAATCCCCGTCCTGATGCTAACACAAGTCCTACTACTCCAGTTCCTAAATACTTCTTGAATCTTTCCCTTTATCTGCCATTTATTTATTCACATTCTCATGGATTTAACCTAGATGATTACAATAGTCTTCCCTGAACTGGTCTCATTTTCTCCATTCTAACTCTCATCAAATCAATTTATCACAATTCAGAAAAGCAATTTTTCTATATATGGAACAAGTTGATATAATCGTCTTGCTTTAAGTACATAAAAAGCCCCCAATTATGAATAAAACCTGAACGTGTTATCACAACATTCAAGAACACTGCATGATTTTTATGCTTGGCCCCTTGTAATTTTCTCATATGCCTTATTCCTGGTCTTATATTCTAGGTAATTTTTAATAGACTATTTTTTAAAGTAGTTTTAGGTTCACAGCCAAATTGAAAGGAAAGTACGCAGAGTTCCCGTATATTCCCTGCCTCCACACATAAACAACCTCCCCGGATATCAACATCCTGCAGCAGAGTGGTATATTTGTTACAATCAAGGAACATACATTGAAACATTATCTCCCAGAGCACATGGTTTATACTAGGGTTCACCCTGGTGATGTGCATTCTGTATTTTTTAACTGTTCATAATGATGTATAAATATATCATGTCAATATACTCACCATTACAGTATCATACAGCAGCGGTCCACAAACTTTTTGGCACCAGGGATGGATTTTATAGAAGATAATTTTTCCATAGACCAGTTTGCAGTGGGGTGGCATGGGGATGATTCAAGCCCATTACATTTTTTGTGCACTTTATTTCTATTATTATTACGTTGTAATATATAATAAAATAATTATACAACTCACTATAATGTAGAATCCATGGGAGCCCTGAGCTTGTTTTCCTGCAACTGGACAGTCCCATCTGGAGGTGATCGGAGACAGTGACACATCATCAGGCATTGGATTCTCATGAGGAGCTCGAAACCCAGGTCCCTTGCAGTTCACAGTAGGGTTTATGCTCCTATGAGAATCTAATGCCACCATTAATCTGACAGGAGGCGGAGCTCAAGCAGTAATGTGAGTGATGGGGATCAGTTGTAAATACAGATGAAGCTTGGCTTGCTCACCTGCCATTCATCTCCTGCTATGTGGCCCTGGCCTGGTTCCAAAAAGCCAGGGACTATATGTACTGTTCTGTGGCCCAGGGGTTGAGGACCTCTGTCATACATAGAAGTTTCACTGCCCTAAAATTCTCTATGCTCCACCTATTCATCCCTTCCTTTTCTCTAATCCCTGGAAACCAACCATCTTTTTACTGTCTCCACAGTTTTGCCTTTTCCAGAGTGTTATAGAGTTAAAATTATATAGTACGTAATCCTATCAGACTGGCTTAATTCATTTACTAATATACATGTAAGATTCCTACATGTCTCTTCTGTCTTACTAGCTCATTTCTTTTTAATGCTGAACTATATTCTGGATAAACCAGAATTGTCTGGATAAACCATCTATTGAAGGGTATCTCGGTTGCTTACAAGTTTTGACAATTATGAATATAGCTGCTATAAACATTTGTATATAGGTTTTTGGGCATCAGTTTTCAATTAATTTGTGTAAATAACAAGGAGTGCAATAATTAGATTTCATGATAAAAATATGTTCAGTGTCATAAGAAATCACCAAACCACTTTCTAAAGAGGCTGTACCATTTTGCATTCTCACTAGAATGAATAAGAGTTCCTGTTGCTCCACATCCTTGTCAGCATTTGGTGTTAGCATTTTGGATTTTGACCATTCTAGCAGGTGAGTAGTAGTATCTTGCCATTGTTTTAATTTGTAATTCGCTAATGACATGAATGTTGAGCATCTTTTCATATGCTTATTTGCCATCTGTATATCCTCTTTGGTGAAGTGACTGTTCAGATGTTTTTCCCATTCTTTAATGTGGTTATTTTCTATTTTTAATTGTTCTTTGTATATTTTGGATAACAGTCTTCCATCAGATACATCTTTTACAAATATTTCCTCCCAGTCTGTGTCCTGTCTTTTCATTATCTTGTCAGTGTCTTTTGCAGAGCAGAAGTGTCAGTCAGTTCCCTTCAATATTGAAGGAAAAACAAACAAACAAACAAAAAACACAAAGACTACTCAGGTATATGACATTTTTCCTATAATATTGTCTTAAGTATTCCCAGTCTTTCACCTCATCATAAAAACTTTAGAATCAGTTTGTTGATACCCACATAATAACTTGCTAGAATTTTATTTGGTATTATGTTGGATCTATATAACAAGCTGGGAAACTCTGAAATCTTGATAATATTAAGTATTCCTATCCACAAAATTGGAATTAAATGATACATATTTTCATGTATTTACTTCCTCTTTGATTTCTTTCATATGACTCTTTTTCTGTCTTTTTTTTAAGCGCATAAATTATACTTTTCAAAAGCTTTTCTTAGTGGTTCTGTGTACGGAATTGGTGGGTTCTTGGTCTCACTGACTTCAAGAATGAAGGAAGCCACGGACCCTTGCGGTGACTGTTATAGTTCTTAAAGATGGTGTGTCCGGAGTTTGTTCCTTCAGACGTTCAGATGTGTCTGGAGCTTCTTCCTTCTTGTGGGTTAGTGGTCTCGCTGTCAGGAGTGAAGCTGCAGACCATCACCGTGACTGTTAAAGCTCTTAAAGCTAGCCTGTCTGGAGTTGTTCATTCTTTCCAGTGGGTTACTGGTCTCGCTGGTTCCAGGAGTGAAGCTGCAGACCTTCATGGTGAGTGTTACAGCTCATAAAGGCAGTGTGGACCCAAAGAGTGAGCAGCAGCAGAATTTATTGCAAAGAGTGACAGAACAAAGCTTCCACAGTGTCAAAGGGGACCGGACTGGGTTGCCGCTGGCTGGGCAGCCTGCTTTTATTGCCTTATCTGGCCCCACCCACATCCTGCTGATTGGTCCATTTTACAAAGAATTGATTGGTCCACTCTACAGAGAGCTGATTGGTCCGTTTTGACAGAATGCTGATTGGTGTGTTTACAATCCTTGAGCTAGACGCAGGGTTACAGAGTGCTAGTTAGCTAGGTACAGAGTTAGGTAGAGTACCAGTTGGTGTATTTACAAACCTTGAGCTAGACACAGAGTACTGATTGGTGTATTTACAATACTTGAGCTAGACATAGAGTCACAGAGTGCTAGTCCTCCAAGTCTCTGCTAGATTAGCTAGATACAGAGTACCAATTGGTGTATTCACAAACCCTGAGCTAGACACAGAGTGCATTTACAATCCTTGAGCTAGACACAGAGTGCTAGATGGGAAAGTTCACCAAGTCTCTACTAGGTTAGCTAGATACAGAGTGCTGATTGGTGCACATAGGATCCTTCTGCTTGATATAAAAGTTCTCCAAGTCCCCATCCAGTTCAGGAGCCCAATTGGCTTCACCCAGTGGATCCTACATGGGCGCTGCAGGTGGAGCTGTCCACCAGTCCCAAGCCGAGCGGCGCCTGCACTCCACAGCCCTTGGGCTGTGGATGGGACTGGGTGCCACCGAGCAGGGGGCAGCGCCTGTAGGGCAGGCTCAGTTGGCGCAGAGCCCACTGCAGTCGGGAGAGCTCAGATATAACAGGCTGCAGGTCCTGAGCTCTGCCCCGCGGGGAGGCAGCTAAGGCCTGGCAAGAATTTGAGTGTGGCGGCGGGCGGGCAATGCTGGGGGACCCTGAGTAACCTCTGCAGCTGCTGGCCTGGGTGCTAAGCCCCTCACTGCCCTGGGCTGGTGGTGCAGGCTGGCCGCTCCGTGTGCGGGGGCCCACAGAGCCCGCGCCCGCAGGAACTCACACTGGCCCGGCAGCGCAGCCCCGGTTCCCACCCACGCCTCTCCCTCCACACTTCCCCGGAAGCAGAGGGAGGAAGCTGCGGCCTCAGCCAGCCCAGAGAGGGTCTCCCACGGTGCCGTGGTGGGCTGAAGGGCTCCTCAAGCGCCGCCAGAGTGGACGCCAGGGCTGGAGGCCGAGGAGGCGCTGAGAGTGAGGGCTGCTAGCACATTGTCACCTCTCAGTTCCTCTAGAATTTGCAATATACATTTACAACTATTACTGTTATATCAAGTTCACTTTCAAATAAAACTGTACTGCTTCCCAGATTGTACAAGTACCTTACCATAGCAAATTATTTTTAATTCCTCCCTCTCATCTATTGTATCATTGTTGTCATTCATTTTACTTATTCATAGCTATAATTATTGACTATATTGTTGCTATTATTATCTTAATAAAATATTATGTTAGATCAAGAATAAGAAAAAGGTTTTTATTTTACCTTCTCTTATTCATTCTCAAATGCTTTTTCTTTCTTTATGTAGATCCGTTTCTGACCTCTGTCATTTCCCTAATCTCTGAAGAACTCCTTTTAACTTTTCTTACAAGGCAGGTCTACTGGCAACAAATTCCCTCATTTTTGTTGTGAGGAAGTCTTTATTTCTCCTTTGCTTTTGAAGGATAATTTCACAGGATACAGAATTCCATGTTGGTGGGTTTTTACTCTCAGCACTTTATTTCACCCCTCTCTTCTCTTGCTTGCATGGGCTCTGAGGAAAAGACTGATACAATTCTTATCCTTGCTTTTCTATACATAGAAATCCCTCACCCTTGCTTCTCTCAAGATTATTTTATTTCCAGATTTTGCCTTTGAATTTACACTTTGAATATACCATGCTAGGTATATGCTATTTTTGGTTTTGTTTTGGCATTTATCATTCTTGATATTCTCTGAGCTTCCTGGATCCATGATTTGGTACCTGATGTCAATTTTGGGGAAATTCTTAGTCATTATTTCTTCTATATTTCTACGGTCCCTTCACTTTTTTTCTCCTATTATGTATATTTTACACCTTTTGTTGTCTCATAGTTCTTATATTCTGTTCTGAGGATTTTTGTTTGCTTGTTTCTCTTTGCTTGTCAACTTCAGAAGTTTTGATTGAGATATCCTCAAGATCACTGATTTTTTTTCTCCACCTTGATTAGTCCACCAATGAGCCCATGAAAGGCATTCTTCATTTCTGTTACAGTAGTTTTGACTTTTAGCATTTTTTTATGTTTTCTTTTTTTTTTTTTAGAATTTGCACCCCTCTACTTAAATTAGCTGCCTGTTGTTGCATGTTGCCTGCTTTTTCCATTAGAGTCCTTAGCAAATTTATCATAGTTTTTAAAAATTCCTTGTATGATTATTCCAACATTTCTGCCAAATGAGTCTGATTCTAATGCTCGCTCTATCTCTTCAAACTTTGTTTTCTGCTTTTATTATGCCTTGTACATATTGAAAGCTGGACATAATGTATTGCATAAAAGAAACTAGTGAATATGCTCTTATTGCTCTTAGTGATGTGGTGGTAAGTAAGATGTGGGGAAAGAGAAAATAGTCTAGAGTCCTATGATTAGATCTCAGTCTTTTAGTAAGCCTGTGCATAGGGGTCATGACCTTCACAGCTGTTTCTCAGTTCCTCGCACCCTCACCCTTAGGTGGGACAGGATGTTTAGATTGGGATACAGTTGGGCTCTGGCAAAACCCCAATAGTTTAGACTCTAGTAAATTATTTCCTCTTGACATCAGGGATTAAGAAGAACAGAATGCTCTGCATTTATTACATAATAGTTAATTTTTTTCCTCCCTCAACTGAAGGCATGAGAGCATTTTTCACCAATATCATCTGTAAGAACCTGATAGGGCTTCTGGAGGTAAAACTCACATGTGTGGCGCTCCCAACAACCCAAGCCTGGACCCCCTGGCGTTTTTACATCTTAGACTTGATTCATCAGTAATAGGTCAATTCTGTATCTGCCTTTCTGCCTCTCCAATTTGAAAGACAGCAGTTTGTCTTGTGATCTCAATTCTCTGGTGGATCTAAGAAGAGTTGTATATTTTCAGTTTTTGCAGCATTTTACTGTTAAGACAAAGTGATATCTTCCAGGCTTCCTTACATGATGAAGCAGAAAATTGCAAATATTGTTAACTGTTCATTTTCTTAATATGTCTTGGTATCTCTCTTACCTCGAGGTCTTAACACAAGTTACTCTACTTAGTCGAGTTTCTCTGCACTTGCTGGAGCTTCTCTGCACTTGCTGCAGCATTCTACACAAATCTACACTAGGTTACAAGGATTTAGATTGCTTTTTGCTAGTTTTACTTGAAGTGGGAAGCTATATACTCAGGCAGTGTCTATACAAGTCATCAGGATATTATTATTTAACAAGGAACAGAAAACCAACCCAAATTAGCTTAGGCTGAAAAAGGAAATCTGTTGGCTCATTTAATAAGAAAGTACATTCTTATTATACTTGCTTCATGCATTGCTTGCTTCATGCATGACTCCATTCAGAGGTTCCAATGTTATCAATAAAATCCTGTCTCCACATTTTCAAATGGATAATGTCCTCATCTCAACAAAGATGGGAGTTCTAGGCTTACTGTTTCCTTATCACTAATATTTCTGTCATGGAAGTATCATGGTCACTTTTCTATCAACATACATAGATATATATATATAAAGAGAGAGAGAGAGAGAGAGAGAATCTTGCTCTGTCACCTAGGCTGGAGAGCAGTGGCATGATCTTGGCTCACTGCAACCTCTGCCTTCTGGGTTCAAGCAACTCTTCCGCCTCAGCCTCCCGAGTAGCTGGGATTACAGGTGCCTGCCACCACACTTGGCTAATTTTTGTATGTTTAGTAGAGACGGGGTTTCGTCATGTTGGTAAGGCTGGTCTCTAACTCCTGACCTCAGGTGATCCACCTGCCTTGGCCTCCCAAAGCACTGGGATTACACACGTCAGTCACAGTACCCAGTCCCAATATCTATGTTAATCATCTGAAAAGTCCTGATGCTGTTATTGTTCTCGAAAGTAAGTTATTCTTACAAGCCAGCATGGATTATGTTATTTGTCCAATAGCCAGGAATCTTCCATATAGAGATGAATTTACCCCAAGGAAGGAATATAGACAAGATATAAAGGTCACACATAAATTCTGTTTTTTAACCTAGCAGGGTCTCAAAAAAGGTTCAGATAATGGATTTAGCCATCTGAATGGACAATTGAAATTCATTATACATAATATCATTTTTATTTACTTTTTGCACATAAAGCCGAAATTCACTGAAAATTTATTAAATCTCTCACCCAATTTTAGTTTTGCAATAGCCTCTAACAGATATACGTCCATTAACAGTGAAGAAAAATACAATGTAAATTAGCAGCTGTGCCTCTAAAATATCTTGTTTCTTTTTCCCAAAATTATCTTTATTGCAATTCTTACATTGTTTTTACAATTATAAGTTTTGGGGGAAAAAGAGAATTCTTGAAAACAAGAGAATTATTTTAAAACATTTTGAAGATTGTTTCTATTGCTATAGAAACAACCAAACCACCTGCTATTTAAAGAAACACCAATTTTGCAATTGTATCTGCCTTGAATGTGAATTTAATGATCTCTCCATTATTATAACTTGATAAGAACCACTTATATTTGTCCAACTCTATTTTGAATAGTTTAAACCATTTTTGACAATACCAACTAATACATCCTTTGTATTAAAGATGTGATTATTTTCAGCCATACAGAAAAACTAAAACAGAAGAAATTCTGATTTGCTTTATTTACTTACCGAATTGCAGAAAAAAACTGAAAGAGAGAGTTGATATTATCACCAGCTGACTCTGTAGTACTCTGCTGGGTCATAATTTCCTGATTCATTCATTCTAAATATTTATGGAGTGACAACCTCCAAGGCCGACTCTGTCTGTGCTAGATACCACATTTTTTTACATTCTTTCTAGTTGTCTTCCAATTATTTTCCTTGAACAAAAATCTAGTACAATTCTTGCTATTTGTTTATGTCTCTGTCATTTATTATTTACTTTTAAAATTTTGGCAGCACATATAATCATATGGAGATGATAAAAATATCCACAGGAAACTTAAAAATTGAACATTTTAGTCAAACTATACACTACAACATTTCTAAAATGAACTATTAATATGTGCATATTTTTAATAAAGAACAAATTTTTATTTTGTTTGCTACAAAAATCAAAATGCAACCATTAAATGTTATGAATGCAAAAAATTAGCAAAAGATTCAAGCAGATAATTCATGAAAGGGAAAACAAAAATATCCAATTAAAAATAAAAAGCTTAAGCCTCATTAATAATCAAAGAAGAAAACAAGTAAAACCAGATGCAATTTCTGTCTATAAAGTTGGCAAGATTTAAAAACTTTAATACTATGTTCTATAAAATCGTTGGTAAGAAAGGCCCTCTTCTATACCAGTGATGGAAACATTTTTGGAAAGCAATTTGGCACACAAATTGTGAACTTTTACTATTTTTATATTTTATAGCCTTTAATTCATAAGTTTTACTTTAAGATAAAATCCCAAGGAAATAATTACAGATGCAAGTGAAGATTTTCATACATAATTATCATTATAGCTTTATTTTATTTATTTATTTATTTATTTATTTATTTACTGAGACAGAGTCTTGCTCTGTTTCCCAGGCTGGAGTGCAGTGGCATGATCGATCTTGGCTCACTGCAACCTCCGCCTCCTGGGTTCAAGCTATTCTCTTGGCTCAGCCTCCCGAGTAGCTGGGGCCATAGGTGTGCACCACCATGTTCGACTAATTTTTGTATTTTTAATTGAGACGGGATTTCACTATGTTGGCCAGGCTGGTCTTGAACTCCTGACCTCATGATCCGCTTACCTCAACCTCCCAAAGTGCTGGGTTTACAGACATGAGCCACCACACCTGGCCTATAGCATTATATATAATAGTGATGAGGAAGAAAACATTTCCAATTGCCACCATGAGGGAATAGTACATACATGCAGAAAATGGAGGATTATGTGTTCTTTAAAATTTATTTATGAGCAATTATTATTTACATGAAAAAATTTGCACTATCCAATGCTGTATTCAAAGTAGGACACAAAACTATACTATAGATATATGTATAGAAGTAGAAAGAGATAGCTCTGGGGGCGAAATCCTGAGTATCATTATTACCAATGATGAGATCATTGTTGATGGTTATTTTCTTATTTACATGTTTCTAAGTATTACACATTTTCTTCAATTAGTATATATTTATTTTTAAAATACAGTACAATTTATTTTAAAAAGTAACTTGTGGATTCTGGCTCAGAGTAGCAGATTAAATACAAATTTTTCTTTAAGATCCTCATAAAAGGACAATAAAGAATAAAATGTGTAAATAAATTTAATAAAGAGGGATAAAAACTTTTGGCCCATAGAATTCATTGCAGATGGAGAAGGGATACAAAAATAGAGGGAGACAGACTTCCAGTTATAACACCTCTGGGTTAATTTATAAAGGGGGTGAAATAGTTTCCATCTACACCTACCCCTATACAATGCAAACCTACAAAATGGTGGGGTTGGGTGGGGTGGTTTGTTTCTAATGAAACTGAAATGACTCTATGTGGGTAAACGGGAATGATTGGCATTTACCCCCCAAGAAAAACTATGCCACTTTTGCAATTAGGGAAATTCCAGTTCTCTGCTCACTTATTCTAAAGTGAAGTCTGCCAATTGAAATGCCCTATTTGTAAACCTGACATTACTAGTTATTGTCAATGTGACAGGATAATCAATAAGTACTAGTAATTGAAGAAAAAAATCTTACAGCAAGAGAAAGATCAGGATGAACAAATTTGAAAACCTTCCTCGGTGGAAATACTGATTATCTTGGAATTGAAACGAACTTTAAAAAGTTGACCCACAATCTCACCGATGTTTAAAAAAAGTATTGCAATCCCCAAATAAGGACAGGACATTATTAGAAATAAAGTGCTAAAAATTCATCTATCATAAGACATCAATAGACAATGGCTACAACAGATTAATCAAGAAATATCAATTTAATTTTATGAAGTAGAGCTACAAGATGAACTAAAAACAGAAAACCAATTAGAAAATTGTAAAATGGTCCTAGTGAAAGAGACTGAAGAAAGAAGGAGGTATAATAGCAGGCTTGTTTTTAGGTTAAGGTTTTCCTCACTCCTTGAGTTTTGAAACCATGCACTTGTATTACTTTGTTACAAATTAATGTGTTAAAAATAGAAGAAAAAAGTGTGTTTCAAAATGTTCCTTCTCAAAATAATAATATTTCTAAACAAAAATTATATTTTGAAATTCACAATTGCTTTAACTCTGACTCAAATTCTGAGTAGTGAAAATAGACACAGAAAGTCATCTCTGAAGTATTAAACGGAAAGATTTACTTTGTTGTTGTCACTGAATTTCTGTAGTCAAATATGTACTATATGTGAGTTAAAGACTGAAAGGAAACTTTAGAAATTCAAGTTTAGATAAGCCATGTACATGAATAAAATTGTCCAAGAATTTTACAAAATATTAACTATGTCATTGCTAAAGAGTCAATGCCAACAAAAATTAAGTCCTGCTTTAAAAATGTTGAGGCCTTTTCATTACTTCTCTTCTGTCTTTTCTATTCCTGACCTATTTCCATCATAACCACAAGTTCATATTGCAAGGCGTTGATAATTCTCTAGTCACAAGTTGAGTCTTGCAGCCTTTAGACTAATAATGCTCCTCAACTCAATGCCAGGAAGTCCCTGCTGAGATCAGTCTCTTTGACAGCCAGGATTCTTCAACTAATACAGACTACAAAACAGCTTTGAACAACTTGGGCTTGTCCAGCTTTGAACTTCCAAAAGAGAAGGCATTACGTGTCCCTTCCAGCCCAAGTCGGCAAAGAACTTGGTAGACTGAAGGATCGGAAGGGAAATCAGTTGTCTAAAACATTATGAAAAAAGGGCAGAACAATGTTTCAAGATCTAATGAATTAAGGCAAGAGTCTGTAAATGCTTCTCTGATGTGATCCCAAAAGACTACATAAGTAAAATGTCCATTGGAAAAGGTCAAAGGATATAATTGATTAAACAACGACATCAAAATTGAAAACTCACCTGTCAAAAATATCGGGAACACATGAAAAAAGTAAACAATGAAGTAATAAAATATTTACAGTATATATGACGAAAAGAACGGGCACTGTACTATATGAAGAGGTCTTACAATTTAATGACAAGAACGTCAGTCAAAAAACAGATGAAGAAAAATAATGGATAGTACATACATACACATGCACATATTCACACACACAACAATCATATTTTAAAATATGTGATAATATTAATCATCAAAGAAATGAAAATTGACATACAAATGACATGGTATTTTTCACCTCTCAGTTTTTCATTTTTAAAAATAAGATTACTAAGTGGGACTAAAATATTCCAGACCTCATATAGTGTTGAAACTACTGTGTGAAACTTGTGACAGCTAGCAAAATTTTTCCGCAAAGCATTTTGACAATATGTAACAAAAGTTTAAAAATGGTTATACCTAGTAGAGTCATAAGACTCTTCCTAAAAATGCCAGAATGAGGGTTCAAGATCTGTGTATACAGCTGCTCAATATAGTATTATTGCCAATAGTAATGAAGGAGAAATCTACACCTCTAACAGAAGAGAAATTACTTAAATAATTCTGGATAGGTGACTCTCAAATCATGCAAGCTTTCCAGCACAATAAATTGCTAAATCTTTTTCATTCAGCCCTTCTTTTGGGGAAGGAAGTACAAAGGTGAGCACATATCATGTGCTTGTACAAGACTATCTAGGTTCAAATTCTAATTCTAAAATGTATAAGCAATTCACATGTTGCATGACCTTTAGCAAACTCGATATCCTTATCTATAAAACAATGCTAATAGTAGTTCTACTTCATAGAGTAGTTGAAATTTTTAAATAAATACACATAAACCCTTAGAATAGTGCCAGGCACATAACACTAAACCCTTAGAATAGTGCCAGGCACATAACACTAATAAACACTAACCATTATTATTTCATAACGATTAAATATTAATAATAGGCCTGGGGAGTGTGATGGCTCACGCTTGTAATCCCAGTACTTTGGGAGGCCAAGGTGGGCGGATCATGAAGTCAATAGATCGAGACCAGCCTGGACCACATGGCGAAACCCCGTCTCTACTAAAAATACAAAAATTAGCTGGGCGTGGTGGCACGTGCCTGTAGTCCCAGCTACTCGGGAAGCTGAGGCAGGAGAATCACTTGAACTCAGGAGCTGGAGGTTGCAGTGAGCCAAGATCCTACTGCACTCCAGCCTGGCCACAAAGCAAACTCTGTCTTAAAAGAAAAAAAAAAATTTATAATAAAAGGGCTTAGTATTAACTGACCGACTTACAACTAAAGTTATTATCACCTTGTATCAATTATAACAGCAGAGAGGCAGTTAGTTGAAAGAGTAAAGGTTTTGAAATCAAACAAATGAGGATAAACATGCACAGATCAAATATTTATTGGGAGGATATGAAGAAATAATACATTTGACAAGCATTTATAGTGACCGAAACGTGATAATGTGCCCATAATTGGTTCCTTCCAGCGGATTCTTGGTCTCACTGACTTCAAGAATGAAGCCATGGACCCTCCTGATGAGTGTTACAGTTCTTAAAGATGGTGTGTCCGGAGTTTGTTCCTTCAGGTATTCAGATGTGTCGGGAGTTTCTTCCTTCTGGTGGGTTCGTGGTCTGGCTGACTTCAAGAGTGAAGACACAGACCTCCACAGTGAGTGTTACAGCTCATAAAGGTAGTGCAGAACCAGAGTGAGCAGCAGCAAGATTTATTGTGAAGAGCAAAAAAACAAAGCCTCCACTGTGTGGAAGGCCATCCAAGGGGTTACCCCTGCCGGTACTGGTGGCCAGCCCTTATTCCCTTATTTGGCCCTGCCCATATCCTGCTGATTGGTCCATTTTACAGAGTGCCGATTGGTTCATTTTACAGAGTGCTGATTGGTCCATTTTACAGAGTGCTGATTGGTCCTTTTATTATTATTATTATACTTTAAGTTCTAGGGTACATGTGCATAACGTGCAGGTTAGTTACATATGTATACTTGTGCCATGTTGGTGTGCTGCACCCATCAACTCGTCAGCACCCATCAACTCGTCATTTACATCAGGTATAACTCCCAATGCAATCCCTCCCCCCTCCCCCCACCCCCCTCCCCATGATAGGCCCTGGTGTGATGTTCCCCTTCCTGAGTCCAAGTGATCTCATTGTTCAGTTCCCACCTATAAGTGAGACCATGCGGTGTTTGGTTTTCTGTTCTTGTGATAGTTGGCTAAGAATGATGGTTTCCAGCTACATCCATGTCCCTACAAAGGACACAAACTCATCCTTTTTGATGGCTGCATAGTATTCCATGGTGTATATGTGCCACATTTTCTTAATCCAGTCTGTCACTGATGGACATTTGGGTTGATTCCAAGTCTTTGCTATTGTGAATAGTGCCGCAATAAACATACGTGTGCATGTGTCTTTATAGCAGCATGATTTAGAATCCTTTGGGTATATACCCAGTAATGGGATGGCTGGGTCATATGGTACATCTAGTTCTAGATCCTTGAGGAATTGCCATACTGTTTTCCATAATGGTTGAACTAGTTGACAATCCCACCAACAGTGTAAAAGTGTTCCTATTTCTCCACATCCTCTCCAGCACCTGTTGTTTCCTGACTTTTTAATGATCGCCATTCTAACTGGTGTGAGATGGTATCTCATTGTGGTTTTGATTTGCATTTCTCTGATGGCCAGTGATGATGAGCATTTTTTCATGTGTCTGTTGGCTGTATGAATGTCTTCTTTTGAGAAATGTCTGTTCATATCCTTTGCCCACTTTTTGATGGGGCTGTTTGTTTTTTTCTTGTAAATTTGTTTGAGTTCTTTGTAGGTTCTGGATATTAGCCCTTTGTCAGATGAGTAGATTGCAAAAATTTTCTCCCATTCTGTGGTCCTTTTTTTTTGAGACAGAATCTGGATGACTGCCCTGCTGGAGTGCAGTGGCACCATCTCGGCTCACTCCAAGCTCTGCCTCCCAGGTTCACGTCATTCTCCTAGCTCAGCCTGCTGAGTAGCTGGGACTACAGGCGCCTGCCACCATGTCCAGCTAATTTTTTGTATTTTAGGTAGAGACGGGGTTTCACTATGTTATCCAGGATGGTCTCGATCTCCTGACCTTGTTATCCACCTGCCTTGGCTTCCCGAAGTGGGTCCATTTTTACAGAGTACTGATTGGTGCATTTACAAACCTTTAGGTAGACACAGAGCGTTGATTGTTGTGTTCACAATCCTTTAGCTAGACAGAAAAGTTGTCTGAGTCCCCACCCGAACCAGAAGCCCAGCTGGCTTCACCTCTTAGTAATACTCAAATGCACATTGTCATCATTATGGATATCAAAAACATATACTGCAAATGAGTATACTAAATGTATTTCTTTTTTATTGTGGAAAATTTCAAATACAAGATAGAAATACAAAAAGGCAATTTAAAAATCCTCCTGTAGATACAATTCTAAGCATTTTAATACTTTTCAATAAGCGGCCAATCTTGTTTCATTGATGCATACTCTCTCTGCCATCCTCCCAACACTGGATTATTTTGAAGCAAGTTCCAGACAACATCTCATTGATAGTGACAGGAGGCAGCCAAATGCCTAAGCAGATAGGCATGGTATTCAGTGAAACCCCACCTCCAAGCCAAAGACAGTTTAAAGCCCAAAAGCCAAGTCACAAGTTAAATCCTAGGACTGTATTGAGAATTTGTCTTCCCATTTGGTGTGCTTTTTATCTGATTCATCCCCACCCTTCACCTATTTTACAGATACCCTTTCCTAATTGGTTTTCTACACTATTGTGCCCACCTTCCAGTGGTGCCTTTGCTTTAACCTTTTTTTACATAGTCCTAAACCAATCAGCATGCACTCCCCATCCTGTGCCTATAAAGACCCCAAACTCAGTCAGTAGACGGAGGGATATGGTTTGGCTGGGTCCCCACTCAAACCTCATCTTGAATTGTAGCTCCCACAATTCCCATGTGTTATGAGAGGGACTCAGTGGGAGGTAATTGAATCACGGGGACAAGTCTTTCCCATGCTATTCTCATGACAGTGAATAAATCTCAAGAGGTCTTACAGTTTTATAAAGGGGAGTTCCTCTGTACAAGTTCTGTTCTCTTGTCTGCTGCCATGTGAGATGTGCCTTTCACCTTCTATCATGATTGTGAGGCCTCCCCAGCCATGTGGAACTCTGAGTCCAATAAACCTCTTTATTTTGTAAATTGCCCAGTCTCAGGTATGTCTTCATCAGCAGCGTTAAAGTAGACTAATATAGGGAGAGACGGCCTAACTTCAGGGAAGAAACAGCCTGACTTTGGGGAAGACAACCTGTTCTTCCTGTCCCCTCTCCAGCTCACCTCTCCACTGAGAGCCGTTTTCATCACTCAATAAAATTCTTCTCCACCTTTCTCACCTTTCAATGTCCAGAATATCCTCTTTCTTTTTGGGTGGAGTACAAGAGCTTGGCAGCCATTGAACATGGGTACAAGCTATAACACAGGCAAGCTGGGCCATGCCAGCATGGCCCAGCAAGGCACAGGTGAGGTGTTGCCGGCTGGAGGTGCCCAGCTTGCAGAGTGACTGATAAGAAAAATCTTGTTTCATCATTTTATAGCTCTAAAAGATGGACACTTATATTTTCAACATAACTGATATATCATCATTATATCTAAAACACCTTTGAAATTGTCATATATTCACTGTTCAAATTCCCCATACCTTTTGTTTCTTTGAATTAAGATAAAAAAGGACCATAACTTGTGATTTTATTGTGTCTTATTAGTCTCATTTGTTTAATTTTTATATTTTTTATTTTTGTGAGTAAATAGTAGTTGTAGGTATTTATTGGGTATATGAAATATTTTGATATAGGTATACAATGTTTAATAACCACATCAGGGTCATTTAATAAATAGGTTTCCAATCCCTCTATTTCTTTCTCTGCCATTTATTTGTGGATGAAACTGGTTATTTGTACAGAAGAGTTTCCCACAGTCTTGACTTTACTACAGTCCCATGGTGTTGTCCAACAATTTTCTTTGTCTCCTTAGTTCCTGTAAGCTGGTAGTTAGATTGAAATTCAGCTTCGTGTTTTTTGGCACGAGTAGCTAATAGATGGCATTTGTACAACCAGTTGGTGTAAGTCTGACTGTTTTCTTTTTTATATTAATAGTCACTAATTATCATTGCCTCAATACATTCTTTCATTTGATGGAAATATTCTAATTGTCATTCATTTTTTTCCTTCCATTTATTGGTTGAAATAATATGAAAAGAAACTTCCCCTCATAATCCATGTATTTGCTTACTTTTTATTACAGTCATAAAAGAGGCAGGATTAATACTTGATTGAAAATATGTTATATATAAAATATCTATATATGAATTATATATGTATATACAATGTATATAGAAAAATATGTAAAATTATTAAAATAATTATTACACACAATGTATATATAAATGTTTAAATATATGTAAACATATATTTAATTTAAATGTGTATATATACACACACATACACATTTTTTTAATGAGGTGATTTCCTAATATTTTCAAGGGGAGTTGTTGATTCTATTTTAGAGTTTTTCTAATTCTAGTGGAAGGATCTTTAGCATTTGATTGCAGATACCAACCAGCACAAGCCTGCTCTTGGAGGTCTGAATGACTACTCTATAGGACTTCCAAGTTCAAAGATACCAGCACCATCTAAATAGTACCCCTTCTTCATAGTTCTGAGTCCCAGTTCTGTTGAGCCCCTTTATGCTTCCAATTTCTAATAATTGCAACTTTCCTCCTTTGTTTTCCTGGTCATAGGTAGTAGTTGTTTTTTCTCATTATTACTTGTGTAAAATCTTGGTATTCCTATTTTTTCTAGTGAAATAATTTCATTTTTAAAATATTTAAACCCCTGAATAATTTTGAACTAATCCTGTCAATGGTACCAGAAATTGAAACAGCTTATTTATTTTTCCTATGGTTAATCAGTTAGCTCAAAATTACTTATTAAAAAGTCAAGGTTTTTCTGGATATTGTTTTTTCTTTTAAATGGAATTTTATAATCAACATGTCAAGCTCCAGACACAAGCACTAAGTACATGATAAAGGTAGTATTTAAATCAGTGGGGGACAAATTCTTGTAGTTGGGATGAAGAAGTGCTGCTGTTGTGACACTCACAGGAACTGGAGGCAAGACAGGAAGGCTATCATCATTTTATTTTCCCTGGAGGTTCCAATTTTCTTATAGTGCCTCCTGTAGACAGAGACTGAGAAAAAACAGCAAGCAAACAAATGGGGAGGGATGCATCCCAGCATGCATACCAAGTCAGTTATAGAAGGGTGAGTTTTGAAGCTGAGACACAAGAGTTTAATAACTGGCTCATTTACAGTCTCCTCAGTTACAAAAAACATTGCTATGTGAGTAGCATTATCCATATAATTTTTCATATATTTACCAGATTTTGAGATAGATTCCTAGAAATGAGATTGCTGGGTCAAAGGATAAATGCAGAATATTGAGAAACTCTCCTCCTAGGATAGTTATCATTTTACATTTCCAACATTAATTATCACAGTCCCTGTATTCTCTCAGCCTCATCAACATGTATTGTCAAACTTTGTGATTTTTACCAGTCTGATGGGTGAGAAAGAGTATTTCAATTTAGTTTTAATTAGCACATCCTCTTGTTATGAGAGAGTTGTATTTTCATATATATATGAGCTATTTGCATTTCTTTTTCTGTGAACTGTTTTCATCTTTTTTGCTCATTGATCTTTTACTTTTCTATTTTCAGAAGGTTTATAAATATTAGGGATAGCAATTAGTTTAATTGATATACTTTTTATTTTGTTTTGTTTTGTTTTGAGATGGAGTCTGGCTCTATCACCCAGGCTGGAGTGCAGTGGCGCGGTCTCAGCTCACTGCAAGCTCTGCCTCCCGGGTTCACGCCATTTTCCTGCCTCAGCCTCCCAAGTAGCTGGAACTACAGGTGCACACTGCCCAGCCCAGCTAATTTTTAAAAAATATTTTTAGTAGAGACGGGGTTTCACCGTGTTAGCCAAGATGGTCTTGATCTGCTGACCTCGTGATCCACCCGCCTCGGCCTCCCAAAGTGCTGGGATTACAGGCGTGAGCCACCGCGCCTGGCTGACTTTTTAAACACTTTTTCCAATTAGTCATTTGTGTTTTTTACTTTATTTTTTTGCAATGCAAAAGTCATTTCTTAATATGATTAATCAGTATTTTTCTATTGCCTCTGAATTTTGACTCATAGGACATTTCCTCACTCTCATGTTTTCCCATATTTTCTTGATATTGTATAATTTATGTTTTCATTTAGAACTCTAAACCAGTTGGAATTTATCCTGTCTACAGTGTCAGAAATAAATACAACTTTATCTATTTTCCCTGTGGTTTACCAGTTGTCTCATCATCACTTATTAAAAGTCCATCTCCTTCCCACTGTTTAATGTTGCCTTTAGCATATACTAACTACATTTACATATGCAGCAAGTCTATTTATGCATTGCTTATTCCATCGGTCTAGCTTCTATTTGTACAATAATAAAGTAATTTAAATATAGAGACTCAAGACAATGTTTTCATAATTAATAAAAGGCCAGGCGGGGTGGCTCACATCTGCAATTCCAGCACTTTGGGAGGCCGAGGCGGGTGGATCGCGAAGTCAGGAGATTGAGACCATCCTGGCTAACACGGTGAAATCCCGTCTCTACTAAAAATACAAAAAATTAGCGGGACATGGTGGCAGGAGCCTGTAGTCCCAGCTAGTTGGGAGGCTGAGGCAGGCGAACTGCGTGAAACCGGGAGGCGGAGCTTGCGGTGAGCGGAGATCGCGCCACTGCACTCCAACCTGGGCGACAGAACAAGACTCCATCTCAAATAAAAAAAAAATAATAATAATTAATAAAATTAGCCTTTTCCTGACTTTTATGTCTTTATTATTTGTTCTTTTAAATAAAGTTCATAATTAATTTAAGATATTAAGTCTCCCTAACCAAGTACATATGTGTTTTTGTTTATACACACAAAGACACACAAATACGTATTTGTTGGACAAAAGTTTGCATGTAGGTATTCTGTTTATTTATTTTCCCTTTTGTAAATGATATCGTTTCATCCTTATACTCTTTCTGAAGATTCGTTTTATGATTTTGTACGCTGATACCACCCTCGAATTCTTATAGTTTCTCTACCAATTCGTTTGATTTTCTATATATATAACCATATCATCTGAAATTGTGATTCATATTTTCCAATTCTTATGCCTCTATGTTTTTGTTAACTAATTTTGTAACCTAATATCTGCAATAAAATGATGAATAGTAATAGAAATAGAGAATACATTTGCCTTGTACTTGGCATGAAGGGGAAAGTCTCCAATGTTTTCCCACTAGGTGAGAGACTGAATTTCAGGCAAGATGTGTATGTGTCTGAATGTGTATACATGCTCACACAAATAAAAGTCATAGATTTTTATTTTTAAAGCATAATAGATTTTAAATATTGTCAAATCTCTTTATGCATCTATGCATATGAGTATATGATTTATCTCCCTATTAATAAAATGGATATTATTTGTTTGTTAATATTTAACTATCCTTACATTCCTAGAGTTTTCTGTTAACATTTAACTATCTTTGCATTCCTGGAATTTGTTTGTTAATTTCCTGGGATGCAAGAATAGTTTTATTTCAACATGGTCATTATTTATTATTCCAATATTAAGAAATGAGATTTGATTGTAATTTTATTTTTGAAACAATCTGTATAATGTTCGGAATCAATAATATACTTGCTTCCTGATATGAATTTGGTTTTTCTTTATTATCTCTGTTCTAGAAGAGTTTAGACAGCCTTATGATTTTCTTATTTTCAAATTTTGGCAAAATTCTCCTCTGGACCCATTCAGGTTTATTTTCAGTTTTGGTTTTGCTTTGTTGAGTAATCTCATTAAGTAATTCCTCTATTTGTCCTAAGGTAAATATGTTTAAACTTTGTATGTTTTAGGATCATTTCATTTTGACTAATTGTATTTTGCTAGGAAATTAGCCTTCCCCTCCATCAAAAATCTCCACATTTCCCTCATTCCCAGTTCCTGGTAACTACCATTCTAATCTCTGCTTCAATGCAACTTTTTTAGATTTCACATATAAGTGAGATCATGCAGTATTTGTCTTTTACGCATGAGTTATTTCACTTAACATAGTGTTTTTTAGGCTTACCCATATTGTCCAAATGGCAGGATCTCCTTTTTTATGGATAAATAACATTCCATTGTGTGTGCACACAATACACACACACACACACACATACACACACACACACACATATCACATTTTCTTTATCCATTCCTCCTTTAATAGACATGAATTGTTTCCATAGCTTAACAATTATGAATAATGCTGATGCAGATATCTGTCTGAGATACTAATTTCATTTCCTTTGGATATACATGAAGAATAATTGGGATGGTAGATATATGATAGTAGTACTTTTTATTTTTTTAGGTAACTTTGTACTGTATTTGATAATGGCTGCACCAATTTACAGTCCCAACAACAGGGTACCAGATTTCCCTTTTTCCACACCCTCACCAACACTTCGTGTCTCTTGTCTTTTTGACAATGACATTCTCACGTGTGAGGTGACATTTGTGGTTTTGATTTGCATTTGCCTGACGATTTGTTCTGTTGAGCACCTTTTCATATACCTGTTGGCCTTTTGTATGTCTACTCAAGTCCTTTGAGCATTTTAAAATTGGGTTATTTGGTTATTTTCTACCAAGTTGTGTGACTTCCTTTATTTTGGATATTAACTCCTTGTCAGAAGCATGATTTGCAAATATGTTAACCCAATTTGTGGTTTGCCTTTTCATTTTGTTTATTGTTGATTTTGCTTTTAAGTTTGATATAGTCTAATTTGTTTATTTTTGCTTTTGTTGCCTGTGCCTATGGTGCCATATCCAAAACACCATTGCCAAGACCTATGTCAAAGCCCTTTTTTCAGGTTTTCTTCTAGAAGTTTTATAGTTCTAGATCTTAAAAGGCAAATTTGCTGTTTAAGTTTTTAATCTATTTGAAGTTAATTTTGTATACAGTGTAAAATAAGGGTCCAGTTTCTGCTGTTGCGTGTAGATGTCCAGTTTTCCCTAGACTATTGAAGAGACTATCCTTTACTCATTGTGTATTCTTGGAACTCTAATCAAAGATTAGTTAACCATATATGTGTGGGTTTATTTCTGGGCTCTCTAATCCATTGGTCTGTGTGCCTGTTTTTATGCTAGCAGCATAATGTTTTGATTATTATAGCTTTGTAACATAGTTTGAAATCAAGAAGTGTGATGGTTATCCACCTTTGTCCTTTCTAAAAATTGCTTTAGCTATTGAAGGTCTTTTGTGATTTCATGTGAATTTTAGGACTTTTTTTTCTATTTATCTGAAAATGCCATCGGAATTTTGATAAGAGTAACACTGTATCTGTAGATTCCTTTGGGTATTATGAAGATTTAACAATACTAATTCTTCTAATCCATAAACATAGGATAATAAATAAATAAGTAATAAATAAATAAATTCTTCTAATCTATAAACATAGGATAATAAAGGGAAGGATACTTCCATTTATTTGTATCTTGTACAATTTCTTTGATAGCTTACAATTAAATATTATTCATTTTATCGAGATTTTCAAATATATTTGCATAGAAGTATGCAGAATAATCTGTGGTATTCTTCCTTCAGTTGAGAAGGAAACATTGTCATTTCTAATTTTCTGTATTTGTGTTCCTGCCCTTCACTTTATAAAAACATTAGTTGTTCATTCAGTCTAGTCGATAATTTCAAGTAACAGGGTTTACTTTTGGATTTATTGTTGGTTCTTAATGGTGTTCCGTTTGCTATATATTTCAGTTTTGGAGTCAGCTCTGATTTATTTTTGTTTGTATAGTCCTTTCTAAAATTTTCTTGTTCCAGCAGTTGAATATTTAATACACTTTTCATTTTTATTGTTACAGATATTTATATAATCTGCAATTTTTCTCTAATACCCGAATTTTGTTGTATCCCACCAGTTCTGAATACTGCATTATCAAGATCCTTTATTTCTTGGGTTTGAAATTGTAGTGCATTCTCTTCAACACAACAGTCATATGGTGGTTAATTTTACGTGTCAACTTGATGGAGTCACAGGATACACAGATATTTGGTCAGACTTTATTTTGAGTGTGTCAGTGAGGAACTATTTCAATGAGATTAATGTTTAAATCAGTAGACGGAGTAAAGCAAATTGCCTTCCCCAGTGTGGGTGGATTTCGTCCAATCTGTTGAAGCCTTAATAGAACAAAAAACCTGATAGTCCCATGAATGAGAAAGAACTCCTCCTACTGTCTGTTGAACTTGGATATAGTCCTTTCTGATCTCTGGGCTCAGCCTGAAGCATCAGCTTTTCTTGGGTCTTGGGCCTTCTGGATTTTGAATTGGAACTTATACCATAGGCTGTCTTGGTTTTTAGGACTCTGGACTTGAATTGGAACTAAATGTGGGCTCTCCTGGATTTCCAGCTTGCCAACTGCAGGTCTCAAGACTTCTTAGCCTCCATAATCTTGTCAGTCAATTTGGTAAATATATATCTTTCTATATGTGTGTGTATATATATAGACATATACCATATGCAGATATAATGTATATGTATATGTGTATTACATATATATGTACATATACATAACTACACAGTGACCCTACTAGGTCTCCAACTTGCCACTTGCAGGTCTGGGGACGTCTTAGGCCCCATAATTGTGCCAGTTTATTAAAACAAATGTCTTTCTATAGATATACTATGTACATACATATATATGTATATATAATATATGCATATATATGTATATATAATGTATACATATATGTGCATCACCTGTGTATATATAATGCATCTATATATAGAATACATATGTATTTTAACACATATATATATTAGTCCATTTTCACACTGCTATGAAGAAATACTTGAGACTAGGTAATTTATTACAAGAAGAGGTTTAATTGGCCCAGTTCCACGTGGCTGGGGAGGCCTCAAGAAACTTGCAATCATGGAGGAAGGGGAAGCAGAAATGTCTTACATGATGGCAGGAGAGACAGTGTGTGAAGAGGGAAGAGCCCGTTATAAAACTATCAGATTTCATGAATACTCACTATCACAAGAATAGCATGGGGGAAATTGCCCCCATGATTTAATCACCTCCTACCAAGTCCCTCCCTTGACACATGGAGATTATGAGGATTACAATTCAAGATGAGATTTAGGTGAGAACACAGAGCCAAAACATAGCGATATAATATGTATATATAGATGCACACACACACACACACACACACACACACACACACACACACACAGGTGGTTTTGATTCTCTGGAGAACCCTAATACAAGTTGCTTAGAGTTTTTGTTGTTATTTTTAAATTACAAGTGGAAGGAGCTTTCTGTTTTATGATTTTGGATTTTTCTGTTTTAATTGCAGTATGTTCAAATAATGATATTTATATTATTTCAACTACATATACATAATTTTGTTGTTTAGAAATTCTATATTGTTCTGGGGCAATGTTAGAACATGATCTGTTTTGGCTTTAGAAAACCAAACACTGCATGTTCTCACTCATAGGTGGGAACTGAACAATGAGATCACTTGGACTCAGGAAGGGGAACATCACACACCAGGGCCTATCATGGGGAGAGGGGAGGGGGGAGGGATTGCATTGGGAGTTTTACCCGATGTAAATGATGAGTTGATGGGTGCTGACGAGTTGATGGGTGCAGCACAGCAACATGGCACAAGTATACATATGTAACAAACCTGCATGTTATGCACATGTACCCTAGAACTTTACGTATAATAATAATAATAAATTAAATTAAATTAAATTAAAAAAAAAAAGAAATGTGTAACTCTCCTTTCAGTCATTAATGTTTTTTATTTGTCCTTGAGTCTCCTGTGGCTTCTGTTTTATGAAAGTCATTTCTATGGTGTATTCAACCTACTGCTCTAAACTGTTTGCTTAAACTGAAATGGTAAATTGGAGAGAAATAAACTTCTATTTTTTGAGACTGCATTTCTGGTCTCTCTATTCAGCTTCACTTTACTGTATATAACTAATCACAGACAAACCTAACAAATTTGTAGCTCCAAAGAGAGATTAGTTCAGTGACAAGATACCTTCATCAAATGATCAGTTCCATCTAATGAAAATGAAATGTGGCTTGCATTTGGGACTAATTCATAAAAGAGGATGCTTTCTGTTATTTTGCCACTTTCTTCCCCACTATCACTTCATATTCTAGTAATTCAATTCCATAAACTAGTTATGTATTCTTAGGGTACTCGTAACACAATCCAGTATGTTACTAATTTCTAAAGGGTAAGAAATGCAAACTATTCGCTGAATGACTATATAAATGAGAAATACTTAAGATCAAGTGAATAATATTGCTTAAAATTTTCATGTATCAGATTATCTCCAAACAATATATTTCTCTTCTTACAATTGTATTTCACAAAACCCACCATTCTAAATTTCCTCACATATTAGGAAATAGCTCAAGAATTGGTCACTTTTAAGCTGTATAACATTTAACAGATATAGAAAACACGAACCGTGTGCAGTGGCTCATGTCTGTAATCCCAGAACTTTGGGAGGCTGAGGCAGGCAGTCCATTTGAGGTCAGGAGTTGGAGGCCAGCCTGACCAACATGGCAGAGTCCTGTCTCTACTAAAAATACATAAAAAAAAAGATAGCCAGGTGTGGTGGCACACGCCTGTAATCTCAGCTATTCAGGAGGCTGACGCATGAGAATTGCTTGAAACCAGGAGGCGAAGGTTGCAGTGAGCGAGATCACGCCACTGCACTCCAGCCTGGGTAACAGAGAGATGCTCCATATCAAATAAAAACTCTACTTTTTCTTTTAACCAAAAATTTGAAAATTTGAAAATCACTAAATTTCAATATGGTTCTATCAAGATAAAGTAAAATGAATACTATTTTTTTAACTTTACAAAATAATTATCATGTTCAACAAATCACTTCATGTTGTCCTAATGTCACAGTAGGAACATAATAGAAGCATAATTCAAATGTATTTGCATTTCAGATTTAGTACTTTGTAAATATGTTGACAAATTGAATATTCACATATATAAGAGAACTGAGAGTTACTTACAAGTAATTAACTTATGAATAACTTTTCTGAAATGGTGTGAGGTCAGAAGTCCTATCCCATTCAATGGGGCATGATAACCTCTATTGCTTTTGTATTCTTGGGTAGTAATTTATGGAGTTACTGGAACTGTTAAATTGTAGACAAGTTAAGGAACTTATGAGATACACAAACTTTGTTAGGGTGGTCTATGAACCTAATCACCATGCTGATTACCTCAGTTGATGTAATAATAATAGACTGTTGTGAGCACTCTATTATTATAGTTGTAAGAGTTAAATACTCAAGTTCGGCCAGGGATGGTGAATCACAATCCCAGCTACTTGGGAGGCTGAGGCAGAAATATCACTTGAGCCCAGGACTTCAAGGCTGCAGTGAGATATAATCGCAACACTGCCCTCCAGCCTACATGATATAAACAAAGAAAAAGAAAGTAGTTGGAGAGAATTTAAGATTTAAGGTTATTCCTAGTATACGCTTTTCTTACACACCAGTATTTCTGTCTCAATGTTTCATTGAGATAGAAAGGTGTGGGGCCAAATATAATGTATTTGAAATTTGTAGTAACTGCAAACCTCATTTGCTTACCTGGGGTAAGCAAAATTTTTAAAAGTACAATAATGTACACATGGCCTATGCATCTCTAGTTATTTCCTTAAAATTAACAGTCATTTGAGAAATTATATAATCAATTTAATTATGTATGCCTAAAATAATTTAATAAATACCTATGACTTCTTAACCCATATTTGTTTCTATCAATTTATTTCCCCGCCTATTTTTGAAAAATCAAATTCTGAATATATACATAGAAATTTGTCATACATCCACTATTCAGCATGTGTTGCAGCAAAAATAGTTTAAAAACTGCTTAATTTTAATATTGTTTCCATGGTAATATAGTGGAATCACATCATATATGTATTTAACTTAATTAGATTCAACTATAGAGGCATTGTGACAAAGACAGAAACAGAGACAGTGGAAAGGCAAACAGAGAGAAAGGGAGGGAGAAACTAAAGAGACTGGAATGTAGCTATAGAATCACAAAGATGAAAAAGGACACAAAAAATGTACATAGGGCTGAAAATTCCATCTATTTTCCTGCTCAGTAAGTCTACATGTTCCTTGGTTGCACTTCCCTGTCACAAAAGGGCACATCTTCACACTCTGTGAGTCTACTGTCCAATTATGTTCATCATGTATATGCCTTGGCAAATGTATATTACTATATACATTTCATATATGCATAAGAGAAAGCTATATTAAAATTGTATGTATAAATTATATGTGTAATTTAAGATAATTTTGAAAATATAATTTTTACCTTAACAGGTTTATTTTGAGAGTCCAATCCTACAATATGAAGAAGCTGATTCCCCTACCCCATTCATGTGATCCAAGCTGCAAACAATCATAAAAGTGAATTTTCGGAGATTATCCATATTTTGAACTAGGAATAGATTTTGTATTATCAAAGTTAAATAATAGAGCTCTTTATATTAGAGAATGTGGCATTCATATTTAAGTACTACCCCTTAATAATCATTCTTTACAAAGTTGAAAACATGATCAACATTATCATCATCCTTATCGTCAATACTTCCTTTACTCAAGTATTCATTTCGCCAGATAAAACTCTATGTTTACTTATTGAGCATTTATTTTAACTTTCAAATTCTGTAAATCAGGTATTCCCCTCAACTTTATAATAAGAAAATGGGAGCAATAAGCCAGTTAGCTAAAGGGCTGAGTTAGCCTCTGAATACAGATTTTTCTGAATCCAAAGTCCATACTATTTTAGGAAGTTGTCTTTAATGCAAAAATCTAGAAAGAACAATATGTAAAAAGAGTAACAGACAGAATGTTGTTTTCAAAATGGTATTCTACTTTATTTCTGTAGTTGGCATCATATTTACCATTTAAATGTTCTTATTTTTGAAGTAGTTTAAAAACTCTCCTGCATGTATTATCCAATAAAATATCTACATGCTTCTTTCTTTTTGTTGTTATATTTGTCAGACACCCATCAGTTATGGTTGTGTGTCTGATTGGAAGATCTTTCATTTCAAGAATGTGAAATGTTTCCATGGAGATCAGCTTGAGATAGCCCAGTGACGAGCTTCTTAGCTATAATTTCACATTGGTTTCTATGGTTTCCAGACAGGGGAAGAAAATGAAGTTGCAGATTTTTTTGTAATGTAAAAGGTCATTAGAAAATAAGAAATATTGCTCAAATTAATGTCATCACCTAAGGAAAACAACTGCTGCTACTGCAAAACATGAAAGATTTTATGATGTTACACACGTATGCACTTTTCTGCATTTGTAATAAATGAGGAACTATCATGAGACTTGAATAATTTCCCAAATTAGCAGACACTCATTTAAAAGGGGTTTTAATGAAACATGTTTTAGCAATGATTACTGATAATTGGCTTGCAATCTCCACTTCATTTTCCTTACATCACATTTTTGAAGATGTCACACAGTGCATTTGTTAAGTCAGTAAAGGACGTGAGTAAAATTCCATGGCAGAGATATATCTCTTTATCCATTGGTCACACCTGAGACCAACATCCATATGGTGTTTTGGATAGATCTTACTATTAGTGATGAAGCTGTGAACCAGTAAATACTGGACCTTACATTCAAATCCCATTAAAACAGCTGCACATAAACTGTACTGATCAAACACACAGCCTCATATTGGCCTTGTTCACCAGTCAAATTCTTTTACTTACCAATTCTCCCAATAGTTGGCATGGAGATACGCTATCTATCCACTTACCATCATCACTTAGGATGAGATCAAGGTTGTCTGGTTGGAGGAAGTATGTGAAATTTCCAACAGAGCAGTAGACTACAAGGCAAGAGGGGTAGATTATATTTCTATCTCTATTTTTAAGTGACTTCCTTGTCACTTAACCAACCCATGGCTAATAATAGGTAAAAATCTATTCAACAGGGTAAATGACCAGCTTACGGACTTTACAGGATTGCCGCATATTTCAAATGGGAAAAAAATTAATCCTTTAACAACTGTCACGGCACATTGATATGGCAAATTCTAAGTTTTCTCTCTACACTTATTATTCACACTTATCCACAGTGCAGTGGCAAAACACAGCCCTAATAACACAGTTTTTCCAAATAAAGGAAGAACACAGGTCAAAATGAAGCTTTCAGTAACTGTCAAGTAACATTTTTCTCATAATAATAATACATAATAATGTAATTTCTACGAAGAGTGTGAAGCAATATAACATTGACGTGGCTGGTAATTTGAAAAACTTGTACAAAACTTAGTTTTCAGATACATAGAGTACAGCAATCTGGCTTGCTTTTTTAAATTTTTTTTTATTATACATAAGTTCTAGGGTACATGTGCACAGCATGCAGGTTTGTTACATATGTATATGTGTGCCATGTTGGTTTGCTGCACCCATTAACTCGTAATTTACATTAGGTATTTCTCCTCATGCTATCCCTCCCCAATCCCCCCTCTCCGCGACAGGCCCCATTGTGTGATGGTCCCCATCCTGTGTCCAAGTGTTCTCATTGTTCAATTCCCACCTGTGAGTGAAAACATGCGGTGTTTGTTTTTCAGTCTTTGCAATACTTTGCTTAGAATGATGGTTTCCAGCTTCATTCATGTCCCCCAACAAAAGACATGAAATCACCCTTTTTTATGGCTGCATAGTATTCCATTGTGTATATATGGCACATTTTCTTAATTCAGTCTATCATTGATGGACCTTTGTGTTGGTTCCCAGTCTATGCTATTGTGAATAGTGCCGCAATAAACATATGTGTGCATGTGTCTTTATAGTAGCACGATTTATAATCCTTTACCCAGTAATGGGATTGCTGGGTCAAATGGTATTTCTGGTCTTAGATCCTTGAGGAATCGCCACACTGTCTTCCAAAACGGTTGAACTAGTTTACACTCCCACCAACAGTGTAAAAGTGTTCCTATTTCTCCACATCCTCTCCAGCACCTGTTTCCTGACTTTTAAATGACTGCCATTCTAACTGGTGTGAGATGGTATCTCACTGTGGTTTTGATTTGCACTTCTCTGATGGCCAGTGATGATGAGCATTTTTTCATGTGTCTGTTGGCTACATAAATGTCTTCTTTGGAAAAGTGTCTGTTCATATCATTTGCCCACTTTTTGATGGGGTTGTTTGATTTTTTTCTTGTAAATTTGAGTTCTTTGTAGGTTCTGGATATTAGCCCTTTGTCAGATGGGTAGACTGCAAAAATTTTCTCCCGTTCTGTAGGTTGCCTGTTCACTCTGATGATAGTTTCTTTTGCTGTGCAGAAGCTTTTTAGTTTAATTAGATCCCATTTGTCTATTTTCGCTTTTGTTGCCATTGCTTTTGGTGTTTTAGTCATGAAGTCCTTGTCCATGCCTATGTCCTGAATGGTATTGCCTAGGTTTTCTTCTAGGGTTTTTATGGCTTTAGGTCTAACATTTAAGTCTTTAATCCATCTTGAATTAATTTTTGTATAAGGTGTAAAGAAGGGATCCAGTTTCAGCTTTCTACATATGGCTAGCCAATTTTCCCAGCACCATTTATTAAATAGGGAATCCTTTTCCCATTTCTTGTCTTTGTCAGATTTGTCAAAGATCAGATGGTTGTAGATGTGTGGCATTATTTCTGAGGGTTCTGTTTTGTTCCACTGGTCTATATCTCTGTTTTGGTAACAGTACCATGATGTTTTCTTTACTATAGCCTTGCAGTATAGTTTTGAAGTCAGGTAGCCTGATGCCTCCAGCTTTGTTCTTTTGGCTTAGGATTGTCTTGGCATTGCGGGCTCTTTTTTGGTTCCATACGAACTTTAAAGCAGTTTTTTCCAATTCTGTGAAGAAAGACATTGGTAGTTTGATGGGGATGGCACTGAATCTATAAATTACCTTGGGCAGTGTGGCCATTTTCATGATATTGATTCTTCCTATCCATGAGCATGGAATGTTCTTCCATTTGTTTGTGTCCCTTTTTATTTTGTTGAGCAGTGGTTTGTTGGCCTCCTTGAAGAGGTCCTTCACATCCCTTGTAAGTTGGATTCCTAGGTATTTTATTCTCTTTGTAGCAACTGAGAATGAGAGTTCACTCATGATTTGCCTCTCTGTTTGCCTGTTATTGGTGTATAAGTATGCTTGTGATTTTTGCACATTAATTTTGTATCCTGTGACTTTGCTGAAGTTGCTTATCAGCTTAAGGAGATTTGGGGCTGAGACAATGGGGTTTTCTAAACATACAATCATGTCACCTGCAAACAGGGACAATCTGATTTCCTCTTTTCCTCACTGAATACCCTTATTTCTTTCTCTTGCCTGATTGCCCTGGCCAGAATTTCAACACTATGTTGAATAGGAGTGGTGAGAGAGGGCATCCCTGTCTTGTGCCAGTGTTCAAAGGGAATGCTTCCAGTTTTTGCCCATTCAGTATGATATTGGCTGTGGGTTTGTCATAAATAGCTCTTATTATTTTGAGATACGTTCCATCAATACCTAGTTTATTGGGAGTTTTTAGCATGAAGAGCTGTCAAATTTTGTCAAAGGCCTTTTCTGCATGTATTGAGATAACCATGTGGTTTTTGTCTTTGGCTCTGTTTATGTGGTAGATTGCGTTTATTGGTTTGCATATGTTGAACCAGCCTTGCATCCCAGAGATGAAGCCAACGTGATCTTGGTGGATAAGCTTTTTGATGTTCTGCTGGATTTGGTTTGCCAGTATTTTGTTGACGATTTTCACATCAATGTTCATCAGGGATATTGGTCTATAATTCTCTTTTTTTTGTTGTGTCTCCACCAGGCTTTGGTATTAGGATGATGCTGGCCTCATAAAATGAATTACGGATGATTCCCTCTTTTTCTATTGATAGGAATATTTTCAGAAGGAATGATACAAGGTCCTCTTTGTACCTCTGGCATAATTTGACTGTGAATCCATCTGGTCCTGGACATCTTTTGGTTGGTAGGCTATTAATTATTGCCTCAATTTCAGAGCCTGTTATTGGTCTATTCAGCAATTCAACTTCTTCCTGATTTAGTCTTGGGAGGGTCTATGTGTCCAGGAATTTATCCATTTTTTCTAGATATTCTAGTTCATTTGCATAGAGATGTTTATAGTATTCTCTCATGGTAATTGGTATTTCTGTGGGATTGGTGATGATATCCCCTTTATAATTTTTTATTGCATCTACTTGATTCTTCTCTCTTTTCTTCTTTATTAGCCTTGCTAGTGGTTTATCAATTTTGTTGATCTTCTCAAAAAACCAGCTCACACACTGCTTTAAATATGTCCCAGAGATTCTGGTACATTTTGTCTTTGTTCTCATTGGTTTCAAACAACATCTTTATTTCTGTCCTAATTTTGTTATCTACCCAGTAGTCATTCAGGAGCAGGTTATTCAGTTTCCATGTAGTTGTGTGGTTTGAGTGAGTTTCTTAATCCTGATTTCTAATTTGATTGCATTGTGATCTGAGAGCAGTTTGTTGTGATTTCTATTCTTTTATATTTGATAAGGAGTACTTTATTTCCAACTATGTGGTCAATCTTGGAATAAGTGTGATGTGGTGCTGAGAAGAATGTATATTCTGTTGATTTGGGGTGGAGAGTTCTGTAGATGTCTATTAGGTCTGCTTGGTGCAGAACTGAGTTCAATTCCTGGATATTCTTGTTAACCTTCTGTCTCATTGATCTATCTAATACTGACAGTGGGGTGTTAAAGTCTCCCATTTTTAAATTTTTGCAATCTACTCATCTGACAAAGGGCTAAAATCCAGAACCTGAGAAGAACTCAAACAAATCTACAAGAAAAACAACCCCATCAAAAAGTGGGCAAAGGATATGAACAGACACATCTCAAAAGAAGACATTTATGCAGCCAACAGACACATGAAAATATGCTTGTCTTCACTAGCCATCATGGAAATGCAAATCAAAACCACAATGAGATACCTTGTCACACCAGGTAGACTGGCGATCATTAAAAATCAGGAAACAACAGGTGCTGGAGAGGATGTGGAGAAATAGGAACAGTTTTATACTGTTGGTGGGACTGTAAACTAGTTCAAACATTGTGGAAGACAGTGTGGCAATTCCTCAAGGATCTAGAACTAGAAATCCCATTTGACCCAGCCATCCCATTACTGGGGATATATCCGAAGGATTATAAATCATGCTGCCATAAAGACACATGCACACGTATGTTTACTGCAGCACTATTCACAATAGCAAATACATGGAACCAACCCAAGTGTCCATCAATGATAGACTGGATTATGGAAATGTGGCACATATACACCATGGAATACTATGCAGGCATAAAAAAGGTTGAGTTCATGTCCTTTGTAGGGACATGGATGCAGTTGGAAACCATCATTCTCAGCAAACTATCACAAGAACAGAAAACCAAACACCGCATTTTCTCACTCATAGGTGGTAACTGAACAATGAGAACACTTGGACACAGAAAGGGGAACATCACACACCAGGGCCTGTTGTGAGGTGGGGGGAGGGAGGAGGGATAGCATTAGGAGATATACCTAATATAAATGACAAGTTAATGGGTGCAGCACACCAACATGGCACATGTATACATATGTAACAAACCTGCACATTGTGCACATGTACCCTAGAACATAAAGTATAATAAAAAAATAAAATTAAAAAAATAAAGTCTCCTTTTTTTTTTTTTTTTTTTTTTTTTTTTGAGATGGAGTCTCATTCTGTCGCCCAGGCTGAGTGCAGTGGCACGATCTCGGCTCACTGCAAGCTCCACCTACCGGGTTCACGCCATTCTCCTGCCTCAGCCTCCTGAGTAGCTGGGACTACAGGTGCCTGCCACCATGCCCGGCTAATTCTTTTTTTTGTGTGTGTGTTTTTAGTAAAGACAGTGTTTCACCATTTTAGCCAAGATGGTCTCAATCTCCTGACCTCGTGATCTACCTGCCTCGGCCTTCCAAAGTGCTGGGATTACAGGCTTGAGCCACTGCGCCCTGCTGAAGTCTCCCATTATTATTGTGTGGGAATCTAAGTCTCTTGTAGGTCTCTAAGGACTTGCTTTATGAATCTGAGTGCTCCTGTATTGGGTGCATATATATTTAGGATAGTTAGCTCTTCTTGTTGAACTGATCCCTTTGCCATTATGTAATGGCCTTCTTTGTCTCTTTTGATCTTTGCTGGTTTAAAGTCTGTTTTATCAGAGACTAGGATTGCAGACTAGGATTGCAACCCCTGCTATCTTTTGCTTTCCATTTGCTTGGTAGCTCTTCCTCCATCCCTTTATTTTGAGCCTATGTGTGTACCTGTACATGAGATGGGTCTCCTGAATACAGCACACTGATGGGTCTTGACTCTTTATCCAATTTGCCAATTTGTGTCTTTTAATTGGGGCATTTTGGCCATTTACATTAAGGGTAATATTGTTATGTGTGAATTTTATCCTGTCATTATGATGTTAGCTGGTTATTTTTGCCCATTAGTTGACGCAGTTTCTTCCTAGCATTGACGGTCTTTACAATTTGGCATGTTTTTGCAGTGGCTGGTTGCCCATTCAGTATGATGTTGGCTGTGGGTTTGTCACAGATAGCTCTCATTATTCCTTTCCATGTTTAGTGCTTCCTTCAGGAGCTCTTGTAAGGCAGGCCTGCTGGTAATAAAATCTCTCACTATTTGCTTGTCTATAAAGGATTTTATTTCTCCTTCACTTATGAAGCTTAATTTGGCTGGGTATGAAATTCTGGGTTGAAAATTCTTTTCTTTAAGAATGCTGAATATTGGACCCCACTCTCTTCTGGCTTGTAGAGTTTCTGCTGAGAGATCCACTGTTAGTCTGATGAGCTTCCCTTTGTGGGTAACCTGACCTTTCTCTCTGTCTGCACTTAATTAACATTTTTTCCTTCATTTCAACCTTGGTGAATCTGACAATTATGCGTCTTGGAGTTGCTCTTCTCGAGCAGTATCTTTGTGGTGTTATTTCCTGAATTTGAATGTTAGCCTGCCTTACTAGGTTGGGGAAGTTCTGGATAATATCCTGAAGAGTGTTTTCCAGCTTGGTTCCATTCTCCCCATCACTTTCAGGTACACCAATCAAATGCAGATTTGGTCTTTTCACATAGTCCCATATTTCTTGGATGCTTTGTTTATTTCTTTTTACTCTTTTTTCTCTAAACTTCTCTTGTCACTTCATTTAATTAATTTGATTTTCAATCACTAATATCCTTTCTTCCACTTGATCAAATTGGCTACTGAAGCTTGTGCATGCATCATGTAGTTCTGGTGCCATTGTTTTCAGCTCCATCAGGTCATTTAAGGTCTTCTCTACGCTGTTTATTCTAGTTAGCCATTCATCTCATCTTTTTTCAAAGTTTTTAGCTTCCTCACAATGGGTTCAAACATCCTCCTTTAGCTCACAGAAGTTTGTTATTACTGACCTTCTGAAGCCTACTCTGTCAACTCGTCAAAGTCATTCTCCATCCAGCTTTGCTCTGTTGCTGGCGAGCAGCTTCCTGGGTGAGGCGATGCCCCACCCTGCTTTGGCTCACCTTCCGTGGGTTGCACCCACTGTCCAACCAGTCCCAGTGAGATGACCCAGGTACCTCATTTGGAAATGCAGACATCAGCCAGCTTCTGCATCGATCATGCTCAGAGCTGCAGACCAGAGCTGTTCCTATTCAGCCATCTTGGAAAGGACCCCACATTTTTTATATTTTTTTATGTTTTACATATGGCCTGAATAAAATTTCCAGTGAGAAAGGTTTAGAAACAGTAAAAAAATTGGCTAGACACGGTGGCCCATGCCTATAATCCCAGCACTTTGGGAGGCTGAGGAGGGAGGATCACCTGAAGTCAAGAGATCGAGACCATCCTAACCAACATGGTGAAACCCATCTCTACTAAAAATACAAAAAATTAGCAGGGTGTGGTGCCATATGCCTGTAATCCCAGCTACTCAGGAGGCTGAGGCAGGAGAATTGCTTGAACCCAGGAGGCGGAGGTTGTGGTGAGCCGTGATTATGCCACTGCACTCCAGCCTGGGTGACAGAGTGAGACTCTCAAAAAAAAAAAAAAAAAAAAAAGAAAAGAAAAAGAAAAGAAACAGTAGATAAAATCAACGTCTGAGTTTGATTATAAGAAATCTGTGGCCAAAAATTTAGATGTAATCATAATTTTAAGCATATATATGCTCCTGAAATAATTTTAATCCTAAAAATACAGATGTGTAGGCCACGTGTGGTGACTCACACCTGTAATCCCAGCACTTTGGGAGGCTGAGGTGGGTGGATTACTTGAGGTCAGGAGTTTGAGACCAGTGTGGCCAAAATGGTAAAACCGCATCTCTACTAAAATTTCAAAAATTAACCAGACATGATGGTGCATGCCTGTAATCCCAGTTACTTGGGAGGCTGAGGCATGAGAATCCCTTGAACCTGGGAGGCAGAAGTTGCAGTGATCCGAGATCGTGACAGTGTACTCCAGCCTGGACAATAGAGTGAGACTGTGTGTCAAAACAAAAAAACAAAAAAACAAAAAAACGATGCCTATGTATACATGTATATCTATTCCTATCTATCTATAAAGACAGATATATAGATACATACACATGCACATTCTCTCTCTCTCTCTCTTCCCCAGACATGAACTTACATATATACATATATAAACTCAAAGAGGTAGACTTTAATCCTAATTTCAAATCAGAAAATATTCAAAATAAATTTAAGAAATAAATTATCATTTAAAAATGCTGGCTATGGCCAGGCGTCGTGGCTCATGCCTGTAATCCTAGTACTTTGGGAGGCCAAGGAGGGCAGACTGCCTGAGCTCAGGAGTTTGGGACCACCCTGGGCAACAGGGTGAAACCCTGTCTCTACTAAAAATACAAAAAATTAACCAGGCATGGTAGTACATGCCTGTAGTCCCAGCAACTAGGGAGGCCGAGGCATGAGAATCACTTGAACCAAGTGAGCCAAGATCGCACCACTGCACTCTAGCCTGGGCCTCACAGTGAGACTCTGTTTCAAAACAAAAACCAGGCTGGGTGCGGTGGCTCACACCTGTAATCCCAACACTTTGGGAGGCCGAGGTGGGTGGATCACCGGAGGTCAGGAGTTCGAGACCAGCCTGGTTAACATGGCAAAACCCTGTCTCTACTAAAAATACAAAAATTAGCTGGGTGTGGTGTTGCGTGCCTGTAACCCCAGCTACTTGGGAGGCTGAGGCTGGAGAATCACTTGAATCCAGGAGGCAAATGTTGCAGTTAGCTGAGATTCCGTCTCAAAAAACAAACAAACCACAACAACAAAAAAACCAACCAAAAAGCTCATTACATTCCATATGCATTTTATATCCCCATTTGCAGGCTGATGCACTCTCTTGATCTTATTGACTTCCATAATTTCTACGACAATCTACAATGACTTCCTGTCTTTTCTAGCTCCAGTTGAATCCTTCTTCAGAACTTGCCACTTATATATATGAAGAAAGACTGGCAAACAGTGTAACTTGCTCGTAAAAGAACAGATTCTAAAGCCAGAGAGATCTGGGCTTGAGTCCTGGCTCCATTCTTTGTAAGCTGTATGTCTGAGAAAGTTTCATCTCACTTTGAACCTAAAGTTTACAAGTAGGACTTCCTATTATGAGCTGTCCAAAGAAGAAAAAATTCAAGTCTGGTTCTGCAAGATATGCTAACCATACCTGAAAGTAGACAGCTTCAGCCATGTAATTTCACTCCATTTTGGCCCTATAGGAAAACGGAAATTTTCCTGGTGGGCAGTGCATTAAATAATGCACATGGTTGTTCATTTTGCCTGGAGGGAGAGATGGCCAAAGATACAATTCTACACTGAGTCATGGGTTCCAGCCAGTGGCTTGACAGGATGGTTGGGAAATTAGGAAAGGCACTATTGCAAAATGTGTGAAAAGAAGTCTGGGAATGGATTTTGTGAACAGACTTCTCCAAATGGGCACAGAGAGGAAGATACTCATGTTGCATATGAATGCTCACCAAAAGGATAATCGGCAGAGGAGTATCTCAATAATCAGGTGGACAAGATGACCCATCCTTATGTCCATCAGCCTTTCCTAGCAATCCTGTGTTTTCACAATTCCTCAGAGACAAAATGACCATGTCAGCAGAAATGGAGGTTGGGCATGGGCTCAACCACATGGAGTTTCACTTATCAAGGCTAGTCTGGCTATAGCCACTGCTAAGTTCCCAACCCACCAAATGGACAGACCAACACTGCATCTCCATTTGGCACCATTTCTTGGGGAAAGATAGGGGATCATGCAGCCATCAGTGTCAGGTTGATTCCATTGGACCATTTCCATTGTTGAAAAGGCAACACTTTGTTTTCGCATGAATGTACATCTACTAAGTGTGTAGATTTACCTACTCTCCCTAAAACTCTTCTTAAATCCATGGACTTGCAAAAATGCCTTATTCAGCATCATGGTATACCATGCATCACTTACTTTGGTGAAGAAACTAATTTTACAGCAAATGAGTGCAACAATCAGCTCATGTTTATGGGAGTCACTGGTACTGCCATGTTTCCCATCACTGACAGAATGGAGTAATAACCTTTTGAAGTGTTAGTTACAGTAACAGATGGATAATACCACCTTGCAAGGCTGAGGTAATGTCTCCCAGAATGCTGAATATGCTCTCAATAAGCAAAAATACATGGTGCTATTTTCCCAGACCCAAGATTTATAGATCCGGGAATCAAGAGGTGAATATGGGAGTGGTTCCTTTCACTATTATCCCTTGCGATCCACTAGAGAAATGTTTGTTTCTTGTTTCCATTACTTTAGCCTTTGCTGTTCTAGAAGTCTTAGTTATCAACTATGGATCATAGCAATGGTGTCATTAAACTGGAAATTAAGAGTACCACCCCGAGGGTAAAGGGAAACAGTATATTTTTAGTCTTATGAGGAAAAGTTGCCGTCATGCTAGTAGAAGCATGTGTTGCTACTGTCTTTGTTGGAAATATAGGTATGTTTAGAAAAGATGTACACCGATATGGAGTTGACACAGGGTAGATTACTGTGGCTTTTTGAGTGTCAACTTTGCTAAGCTTGAACTACTTACATCCTTCCCTTATATTTTCCGATTAGAGTTGGCCACAAGAATAAGAAAAAATGTATAAGATAGGAAAGATGAACACAAAACACCAACCATTTTATATTTAGAAAGTGGGCATAGAGCACCAACACTGTGGCAGCTTATGCAATTTGTTGCTGATCTTCTGGCCTGCTGCACGGACAGCTATTCAAAATCCCACCAATTGTTCTCCTTCAGCTTTTTTGAATTCTGGGCCAGTTGAATATGCAGGTCTGTAGTGAAGGGCATCAACTTCTCCTGCAGGTCATCTATGTCATCTTAGATAAAGTGAGAAAAAGGCACACGTTCCAATTTGTATTCCTGATTTCAGTGTTCCCAATTTAAGTTGGTCCTAGCTCTTCGCTACTTCACATGCAGCTTTCTTCCTTTACTGAGAACCACTCAACACCAGACATGGAGGCAATAGCATTGTAAAGAGTTCTCCCCCAGTTCCCATATTTGCATTCATTTTAATGCCCATAATTAATCCTGTATTGCATACTATTCATACTGGTTCTGCCTCACTCATTAAATCCTGACTGATACAATTACTATGCAAAATATACAAAAAAAAAATCTATGAATAAGACAAACACCAAATAGAAAAGCAGCAACATGAACAAACAGAAAAATCACAAAATAGAAGAAAGGAAAGAGCTAACACAGGACATCCAACCTCATTAGTAATCAGAGAAATACAAATTAAAACATGAGCTATTATTATTATTAGTAGTAGTAGTATTGAAATAATAATATCTCAAATATCATTATCAAATATTCAGCCTGTCGTCCAGGCTGGAATACAGTAGTGCAATCTTGGCTCACTGCAACCTCCGCCTCCTGGGTTCAAGCGACTCTCCTGCCTCAGCCTCCCAAGTACCTGGGACTAGATTAGAGGCACATGCCACCACGCTCGGGTCATTTTTTTTTTTTTTTTTTTTTTTTTTTTTAGATGAAGTCTCACTCTGTCGCCCAGGCTGGAGTGCAGTGGTGTGATTTCAGCTCACTGCAACCTCAGCCTCCCTGGTTCATGCCATTCTCCTGCCTCAGCTTCCCGAGTAGCTGGGACTACAGGCACCCACCACTATGCCCAGCTAATTTTTTGTATTTTTAGTGGAGATGGGGTTTCACCACATTGGCCAGGCCTGTCTTAAACTCCTGATCTCGTGATCCGCCCACCTCAGCCTCCCAAAGTGCTGGGATTACAGGCGTGAGCCAGCGCGCCCAGCCATGAGCTACTATTTTACACTCATCGAAAGAACAAAAATATTAAAATATTTGACAACTCTAAGAGTAAGTCTGGAGGTAGAACAAGAGGAAGTTATTTATATTGCTGGTGAGACTGTAAACCATTTAACCAGTTTGGAGAATGATTTAGAAATACTGTAAATGGGCAATCCCTAAGACCTACCTCTCTTGGGTACCCTCTTTCACTCTAAGTGATGACAGCTACTGTATCATCAGTTGCTCTACGGAGAGACCCACATGACAAAGGAATGATGTTCCAGTCAACATTCAGCAAGATCATTAGGCCAGCCAACATTCTTATGAGTGAGTTTAAATGTGCTTCTTCCCCTAGTTGTGCCTTGAGATGATCACTGCCAGAGATTGTAGAAATGTCAGATCTTGAGCCAGAAGCACCCAACTAAGTCATGCTCAAATCTGACCCACAGAAACTATGAGATAGTAAGTGTTGTTTAAAGCCACTGAGTTTTGGAATAATTTGCAAAACAGCAATATAGAACTAATATGCCTTCCAATAATCACTGCAACCCACAATGACAAGCAAATTCTTAATTTCAGACTGATGGGGACTCCAAATTACCTAAAGCCACTCATTAATGCATTAATTCAAACTAGTTGAAAGCCACCAAGTCCTATGATAAACATAAAAAAATCTGCAAAACCTATGCTTTTATGGAGTTTTGTACACAGACAATAAACAAATAAGTTAAACGTATTTTAAGAGTGGGCTGGGTGCGGTGGCTCACGCCTGTAATCCCAGCACTTTGGAAAGCCGCGGCGGGTGGATCACTTGAGGCCAGGAGTTTGAGACCAGCCTGGCCAACATGGTGAAAACCCATCTCTACTGAAAATATAAAAATTAGCTGGGCTTGATGGCGGGTACCTGTAAATTCCATCTACTTAGGAGGTTGAGGCAGGAGAATCTTCTGAACCCAGGAAGCAGAGGTTGCAGTGAGCTGAGATTGTGCCACTGCACTCCAGCCTGGGTGACAGAATGAGACTGAATCTCAAATAAATAAATAAATATATATATATTAAGTGAGATTATGATAAGTGATATAGAAAAAAGTAAAGAGGCAAGAGAGAGAAAGCCAGGCCAAAATAAAGGCTGCAGTTTTAGAAAGGATAAAGACCTCTTCTGAAAAGATGACATGAACAAAACCCAGAAAGGTGTGAGAGAGTCATATAGAATCCAGAAGTGCATGCCACCCAGAGGGAGGAGCCAGTAGAAACCTGTTGATGCAGGAGGTAAACTGGCCAGTTTGGCATTGAGGGGACCTGTGTACCTTTCTAAGGACTTTAGCATTAACTCTGGAATGAAATGAGAATCAGGTTTTGAATGAAGAGTCACATCACTAGACTATGTTTTAAAATGAACACGGGCTGATGAGCTGAAAAAAGATTGTGTGTGGTGGTGGGGGGCAGGTTTGCAGGACAGAAACTACAGAGACAAGAAGGCTGGTTAGAAAGTTTTTATAATAATCTCAGTGAATATAATAGTTCAGACCAGGGTGGGAATGATGAAGGACGTGAAAAATGGTCAGTTTCTGAACACAGATAGTCCCCTACTTAGGAGAGTTCAGCCTATGATTTTTTGACTTTGAGGGGTTTATCTATGTAGATGTAACATAAATTGAGGAGCATCTGGACATACAATGGATCAACTTTTTGACTTTACAATGGAGATGTAGGGTATTAACTGTATTTTCAACTTACAACATTTTCAATTTGCAGTGGGTTTACTGGGATGTAACCCCAAGTCAAGAAACATCTGTAGAGTTTCAAGGAAGATTCAACAGGATTTTCCAGCCAAATAAATTAATTTATAAATTACATATGTGTGTATATTCACTGAAAGATACCTGGTGTAAGTCACTAAACCAGAGGAATACATGTTTTATTAATCCTACATTCAAATATTTGCTATTCATAATCCCCTGTAATCTATACCCACTACTATTGTATGGCTTCCAGGCAATAAAATGACCATTTGCAATGACTTTTTAAAGATTCAAAACATATTTTATTTTTTCAATTGTGCTATATTTTAATAAGCAGTACAGTGCTTACATGACAAGCTGGTTTTTTAAACAATTCTGTCATTACAGCACCTGTGATGGTTACTGATGTTTCCACTCTTTTGGGGTAACTCTGCCAACAGGGGATAGGTTCCATTCTATTCCAATCTGAGTGGCTGTAAAAACCCATGCCACAACACAGAAAGCGGTTCCACTGGCTAGCACAGCATTACCATATTTATCATGAAAATCTGGTGAGTGTTTTACATGGCTCTGTCTTGCCATACTTTGCAGAATGCTTCGAATCTTGAGACTGCTTAGTGCATTTCTGGCCAAGGGAAACATCATGAAGGATTGCAGTTCACTGCAGCTACTGGTCTATTTTGTTGCAAAGAGGCCTAGAAAGAGAGGGAGAGAGAGAGAGAAAAAAAAAATGCATTGATATCTAATCTTCATTCAATTCCTTCCGCTATGAATGTTTGGCTACATCACCCCTTGGAGTGGTGTTCAGGAATGTGAGTTTTGATATCACGATATCTGAATTTGAATCCCAGCTTTGCCACGGATTAGCTATATGAACTTGGGGCAATTATTTAACCTCTTTTTGCCTCAATATTACGTGTGATAACCCAAAACAAAACAACAACAAGGTAAGCATGTAATAAATGTTAACTTTTCTACTCCTCACAAATATTCAATGCGTTGACTCTACAGAAAGACTGCAAACTTATTAACATGGCTACAACAGCCAGAAATTCACAGAACATGCCATGCCTCCTCACTCTCCTCCTCCTCATTATCCCCCTCCTGCTTAACCCCTTTCCTTCTCCTTCTTTATCTATAATACTTGCCTTCCCCCTCCTACACCCAAAATTCTGCTTGCCTTTGAAATTCCACTCTAAGAGTTACCACTTCTGTGAAGCCTTTCCAAATCTCGCCAAGTTGAAAACGCCCTTTTGTCTCTGGGTTATCGCATATTTTACAACCTTTTTTTCTTTTTTTTTTTTAATTTATTATTATTATACTTTAAGTTCTAGGGTACATGTGCATAACGTGCAGGTTTGTTACATATGTATACTTGTGCTATGTTGGTGTGCTGCACCCATCAACTCGTCAGCACCCATCAACTCGTCATTTACATCAGGTATAACTCCCAATGCAATCCCTCCCCGCTCCCCCCTCCCCATGATAGGCCCCGGTGTGTGATGTTCCCCTTCCCGAGTCCACGTGATCTCATTGTTCAGTTCCCACCTATGAGTGAGAACATGCGGTGTTTGGTTTTCTGTTCTTGTGATAGTTTGCTAAGAATGATGGTTTCCAGCTGCATCCATGTCCCTACAAAGGACACAAACTCATCCTTTTTGATGGCTGCATAGTATTCCATGGTGTATATGTGCCACATTTTCTTAATCCAGTCTGTCACTGATGGACATTTGGGTTGATTCCAAGTCTTTGCTATTGTGAATAGTGCCGCAATAAACATACGTGTACATGTGTCTTTATAGCAGCATGATTTATAATCCTTTGGGTATATACCCAGTAATGGGATGGCTGGGTCATATGGTACATCTAGTTCTAGGTCCTTGAGGAATCGCCATACTATTTTCCATCATGGTTGAACTAGTTGACAATCCCACCAACAGTGTAAAAGTGTTCCTATTTCTCCACATCCTCTCCAGCACCTGTTGTTTCCAGATTTTTTAATGATTGCCATTCTAACTGGTGTGAGATGGCATCTCATTGTGGTTTTGATTTGCATTTCTCTGATGGCCAGTGATGATGAGCATTTTTTCATGTGTCTGTTGGCTGTATGAATGTCTTCTTTTGAGAAATGTCTGTTCATATCCTTTGCCCACTTTTTGATGGGGTTGTTTTTTTCTTGTAAATTTGTTTGAGTTCTTTGTAGGTTCTGGATATTAGCCCTTTGTCAGATGAGTAGATTGCAAAAATTTTCTCCCATTCTGTAGATTGCCTGTTCACTCTGATGGTAGTTTCTTTAGCTGTGCAGAAGCTCTTTGTCACCACCAGGCCTGCCTTACAAGAGACCCTGAAGGAAGCACTAAACATGGAAAGGAACAACCGGTACCAGCCACTGCAAAAACATGCCAAAATGTAAAGACCATCGAGGCTAGGAAGAAAGTGCATTAACTAACAAGCAAAATAACCAGTTAATATCATAATGGCAGGATCAAGTTCACACATACAATATTAACCTTAAATGTCAATGGAATAAATGCTCCAATTAAAAGACACAGACTGGCAAACTGGATAAAGAGTCAAGACCCATCAGTCTGCTATATTCAGGAGACCCATCTCACATGCAGAGACATACATAGCCTCAAAATAAAGGGATGGAGGAAGATTTACCAAGCAAATGGAGAACATAAAAAAGCAGGGTTTGCAATACTAGTCTCTGATAAAACAGACTTTAAACCATCAAAGATCAAAAGAGACAAAGAAGGCCATTACATAATGGTAAAGGGATCAATTCAACAGGAAGAGCTAACTATCCTAAATATATATGCACCCAATACAGGAGCACCCAGATTCATAAAGCAAGACCTTAGAGACTTACAAAGACACTTAGACTCCCATACAATAATAATGGGAGACTTCAATACTCTACTGTCAACATTAGACAGATCAACGAGACAGAAAGTTAACAAGGATATTCAGGAATTGAACTCATCTCTGCAGCAAGCAGACCTAATAGACATCTATAGAACTCTCCACCCCAAATCAACAGAATATACATTCTTCTCAGCACCACATCACACTTATTCCAAAATTGACCACATAATTGGAAGTAAAGCACTCCTCAGCAAATGTACAAGAACAGAAATTATAACAAACTGTCTCTCAGACCACAGTGCAATCAAACTAGAACTGAGGACTAAGAAACTCAATCAAAACCGCTCAACTACATGGAAACTGAATAACCTGCTCCTGAATGACTACTGGGTACATAACGAAATGAAGGCAGAAATAAAGATGTTGTTTGAAACCAATACGAACAAAGATACAACATACCAGAATCTCTGGGACACATTTAAAGTAGTGTGTAGAGGGAAATTTATAGCACTAAATGCCCACAAGAGAAAGCTGGAAAGATCTAAAATTGACACTCTAACATCACAATTAAAAGAATTAGAGAAGCAAGAGCAAACACATTCAAAAGCTAGCAGAAGGCAAGAAATAACTAAGATCAGAGCAGAACTGAAGGAGAGAGAAACACAAAAAACCCTCCAAAAAATCAATGAATCCAGGAGTTGGTTTTTTGAAAAGATCAACAAAATTGACAGACCGCTAGCAAGACTAATAAAGAAGAAAAGAGAGAAGAATCAAATAGACGCAATAAAAAATGATAAAGGGGATATCACCACCGACCCCACAGAAATACAAACTACCATCAGAGAATACTATAAGCACCTCTACGCAAATAAACTAGAAAATCTAGAAGAAATGGATAATTTCCTGGACACTTACACTCTTCCAAGACTAAACCAGGAAGAAGTTGAATCCCTGAATAGACCAATAGCAGGCTCTGAAATTGAGGCAATAATTAATAGCCTACCAACCAAAAAAAGTCCAGGACCAGATGGATTCACAGCTGAATTCTACCAGAGGTACAGGGAGGAGCTGGTACCATTCCTTCTGAAACTATTCCAATCAATAGAAAAAGAAGGAATCCTCCCTAACTCATTTTATGGGCCAACATCATCCTGATACCAAAGCCTGACAGAGAGACACAACAAAAAAAGAGAATTTTAGACCAATATCCCTGATGAACATCGATGCAAAAATCCTCAATAAAATACTGGCAAGCCAGATTCAGCAGCACATCAACAAGTTTATCCACCATGATCAAGTGGGCTTCAACCCTGGGATGCAAGGCTGGTTCAACATTCACAAACCAATAAACGTAATCCAGCATATAAACAGAACCAAAGACAAGAGCCACATGATTATCTCAATAGATGCAGAAAAGGCTTTTGACAAAATTCAACAGCCCTTCATGCTAAAAACGCTCAATAAATTCGGAATTGATGGAACATACCTCAAAATAATAAGAGCTATTTATGACAAACCCACAGCCAATATCATACTGAATGGGCAAAAACTGGAAAAATTCCCTTTGAAAACTGGCACAAGACAGGGATGCCCTCTCTCACCACTCCTATTCAACATAGTGTTGGAAGTTCTGGCTAGGGCAATCAAGGAAGAGAAAGAAATCAAGGGTATTCAGTTAGGAAAAGAAGAAGTCAAATTGTCCGTCTTTGTAGATGACATGATTGTAGATTTAGAAAACCCCATTGTCTCAGCCCCAAATCTCCTTAAGCTGATAAGCAACTTCAGCAAAGTCTCAGGATACAAAATTAATGTGCAAAAATCACAAGCATTCTTATACACCAGTAACAGACAAACACAGAGGCAAATCATGAATGAACTTCCATTGACAATCGCTTCAAAGAGAATAAAATATCTAGGAATCCAACTTACAAGGGATGTAAAGGTCCTCTTCAAGGAGAACTACAAACCACTGCTCAGTGAAATAAAAGAGGACATAAACAAATGGAAGAACATACCATGCTCATGGATAGGAAGAATCAATATCATGAAAATGGTCATACTGCCCAAGGTTATTTATAGATTCAATGCCATCCCCATCAAGCTACCAATGAGTTTCTTCACAGAATTGGAAAAAACTGCTTTAACGTTCATATGGAACCAAAAAAGAGCCCGCATCGCCAAGACAATCCTAAGTCAAAAGAACAAAGCTGGAGGCATCACGCTACCTGACTTCAAACTATACTACAAGGCTACAGTAACCAAAACAGCATGGTACTGGTACCAAAACAGAGATTTAGACCAATGGAACAGAACAGAGTCCTCAGAAATAATACCACACATCTACAGCCATCTGATCTTTGACAAACCTGAGAGAAACAAGAAATGGGGAAAGGATTCCCTATTTAATAAATGGTGCTGGGAAAATTGGCTAGCCATAAGTAGAAAGCTGAAACTGGATCCTTTCCTTACTCCTTATATGAAAATTAATTCAAGATGGATTAGAGACTTAAATGTTAGACCTAATACCATAAAAACCCTAGAAGAAAACCTAGGTAGTACCATTCAGGACATAGGCATGGGCAAAGACTTCATGTCTAAAACACTAAAAGCAACAGCAACAAAAGCCAAAATTGACAAATGGGTTCTAATTAAACTAAAGAGCTTCTGCACAGCCAAAGATACAACTTTTTTTTTCATAACATTTAACATTGAGGCATTATCTTTTTAAACACATGTGTTTTGGGGAAGCAATTTTGGTTCACAGTGAAAATGAGCACAGGACATTGAGAGTTCCCATGTACCCTGACTATATACACCCACAGCCTCCCTAGCTATCAACATCTTCCACCAGAGTTGTACATTTGTTAAAATCAATAAACCTACATTGACATTTCATTATTACCCGAAGTCCATAGTTTACATTAAGGTTCACTCCTGATATTGTACTTTCTATAGGTTTTAACAAAAGTATAATGACATGTATCCATCATTTTAGTATCATACAGAATAGTTTTAGTGCCCTAAAATGCCCTCTGTGCTCTGCTTATGTTATTAAAACACCAAAGGTTCGGTCTAGGTCTTGCTGCTCACCACAGAGAAAGCTAATCACTGAAATGCCAAGTACTGCCAAGGAAGAAGGGTTTAATCAGGTGCTGCAGCGGAGGAGATGGGAGCTCAGTCTCAAATCCATCTCCCTGACTGACCTAAACCAGGGCTTTATATAGCAGGCAAGAAATGCAAAAATGTGTTAAGAAAACAGGCATTTTGGGAGGAGCAAGGAAGCAATCATGGTGAATGATGCCACACCGGCATCTGGTGTGGTGATCTGATTTCAGTTCTTTGATACTTTTTGTGAGAGGCCTAAAGGCCATTTCCTGAGGAAGGAACTCAGATAAAACAAATATAAGCTTCAAGCTTCTTAACACCAGAAGGGTCAATTTCTATGTTTATCAAAAATAACAGTCTACGGGGGTAATGGTTCAGTTTCACCTATTCATCTCTCTGTTTTGACTTACCCCTGGCAACCACTGATCTTTTTACTGTCTCCACAGTTTTGCCTTTTTCAGAATGTCAAATCATTGTAATCATACAGTATACCTGCTCAGACTGGCTTCTTTCAGTTTAAAATATATATTTAAAGTTCATTCATACCTTTTTGTGGCTTGACAGTGCATTTCTTTTTAGTGCTAATTAATATTCCACTGTCTGGATGTACCACCATTTATTTATCTATTATTTTACTGAAGGACATCTTGATTGCTTCTAAGATTCAACCAGCATGAATACAACTGCTGCTGCTATAAACATCTGTAGGTAGGGTTTTGTCTGAATATATTTTTAACCAATTTAGGTAAATATCAAGGAGCATGATTGCTGAATCACATGGTAATAATTTGTTTAGTTTTGTAAGAAACTGTCTAACTGCCTTCCAAAGTGGCTGTACCATTTTGAGTTCCTACCAGCAGTGAATGAGAGTTTCTGTTGTTCCACATCCTGGCCAGCATTTGATGTTGTTAGTGTTCTGGATTTGGGCCACTCTAATCAGTAAATAGGTGTTTAATTTGCAGTTCCCTGATGACATATAATGTCCAGCATCTTTTTATATGCTTGTTTGCCATCTTTATCTCCCCTTCGGGAAGTGTCTATTTCAGGCCTTCCGCTTATTTTAAAAAATAAGGCTATTCATTTTCTTATTGTTGAATTTTAAGAGTTCTTTGTGTATTCTGGATAACAGTCCTCAATTAGATATGGATTTTGTAAACACTTTCTTCAAGCCTGTGGCTTGCCTTGTCATTCTCTTAAGAAATTATGTTTTTATTCTCCTTTGATAAACTGCAAGTTATCTAAGAACAAGGGAGATAACTGCATATAAAGTAGCTGACACAAAAGCATAAAAAGATCTTTTTAAAACCAATCCGAAATATAAGTGAATATTGGTATCCTCAAAGGAAGCTAAAATGAATACTAAGAACAAGTCAAATTACAATGAAATTAGATGTGTATTTCATAATTGCCAAAATTATTTTATTTCTTAGATAGTTACAAGAAATCTGGAAGTAGAAACATAAAATAATTCTTTAAATTTCTCTTCCTGTGTGCAAGTTGTCAAACAACACTCTGTCTTCAGCAATCACATATGTTAAATGTGGCCCAAATGTAGGCAACACAGAGATAAAAGGCCCTGAGGTCAGTACTTGTAAACTTGTAACTATTCACTGAGATTTTAAGACTTTATTCCAACTTTGAAAACAAGACCCCATGGTTCTCTTTTATTTCCTACCATATGGTAAGTGGCACTCATCATGATTGTGACAAATAGGGCAAACCAGAGCCAAATTAATTTCTTCTGAGGTTCCAGATATTCAAAGATGTTTCCTGTTAGTCATGAATCTTTCCACCCAAGGACACCAAGGTTTTAATTTGAATTGAATTCAGAGAATAGGCAGAAGGTGACATCAGTCAGGGTATGACAGGTGCAGCCTTAATCCAGTACAAAAGGACCTGTGCCACACATTGCTTTCATGCTTTAGGAAGACACATAACCAGAGAATAATTTGTGATAACAGGGATCTCTAGTGGGTCGGCTCATGCTGCTTTATGACAAATTGATTTCATTTTTCCTACACTCATGATGTTACATTTAAATTTAGATCCTTTGTCTCTAGTGACATTGATCGCATTTCTTGGAAGCTTAGTTCATCCTTTGGCTATTCCCGTATCTATAAAGCTTTTCTTTTCCATCTAGCCTGAATTTTTTTGAACCAGTAAGTGTCTATTTACTAAGAATTTTCTTTTAGGAACTCCTTCCATAGTTTGCAGTTGGCATTTCATTCTATAATAAACAAACTGCAGTCTCTTTGCTCTTTTTCTTTTCCTTGTCGGCATCAGCTACATCTGTCTCAACTGCCTTCAGATCTAACTTATCTTTATCTTTATTTATAAAATACATGTAAAAGCTAAGAAAATTCAAGGAATTTTCCATATTGTTTAAACTCATATTACATACCTCTACAATAATTTTTTTGGTTATCAGTGAGTCCAACTCCCATTATCTAAAGAACTAAAGCTACAGGTTCTAATATCCGTATGAAAGCATAAAAAAGAAATTCAATAATATAGTAGGTAAAGGAAATGTTTCTCAAAGTATATCTTTCTGATGAAAATAAACTAAAAAAGATGGAGGAAGACAGATTTCTCTAGGTAGTGAAAACAAAGTAAAAGTTCTCTCATGCCCATGGCAATAAAAGAAATATGTTCTGAATAAATATAAATAGTTAAAGGGAGTGAAGTATTCATTGAAGTTGAAAGACTGTGTCACCTATTATATGCAGTCATCTTAAAGTTCTTTCAGAAAAAAATAACTAACACTTGATCTCAGTCTAACTATAATAAGGAAGTATATAAATCTGAAGCTTCACTGGTAACAATAATAATTTCAAATCACTGAAGGCTATCAAAAGAAGTAAAACAGTAATGTAGTAAGGAAACTAACATTTATTAAGTATATGCCTGTGTGTTAGACATTGTTCCAAGATTTTGCACATCTGAAAAAATGGTGTGGAAGGATGACTGTTTAACCCCATTTTATACCTAAGAACAAATCACAGGAAAGGATGTGAATATAAATCCTCTGATTCTAAATCCAACAAATTCTTTAACCATACCATGTTTTCTTAAAGTGTATTCAACTCTGAGTATTGAAAAATGATGAACCAAACCACACCAAAACAAAACCAAGCTGGTTACCAGAGATGGCTCTTTAATTGGAAATGGTTCACAGTGCTTTGCTATTTATTTACCTACTAATTACTGTACGTTAGAGCCTGGGGTAGATGTCATCAGTACAATGTCTACTCTCAAGAAGCTTACGGTATAGTGGAGGAATAAATAATTATTGCTCTACAGAAAGAAGTAGGCTAGAAATTAGCACAGGGTGTATTTAGTCCACAGAGGGGGCATTTTATCCTGGGATGCTAGGAATGGTTTTAGAATACATGATACCTAAGCTAGAGCTTGCAATATTATTTTGAAATCAACAGAAACAAAAATTGGTGGCGGGGGGATGGAATACACAGATGGAGAAGAAAGCATAAGCACATAGGCTGGAATTAATATGGAGACAGGGCAATCTGGTGAGCTCAGTAACACTACGTAATAAGCGTTGAAGCAACAAATGCCCAACAAATGAGCCTGGAGACATCAGAAAAGAAGGCCACACTGGGGACTTTATATGCCTTGCTATGGCATTTGACTCAATCCTACAGGTCAGTGTTTCCCACTATTTAAAAAATAGTTGTCATACTCACAACCTTTGCTGTGAGTTAAAAATGAGAATTTTTAATTTATTTTAATAAATTAAATTAAATTAAAATTCATTTTTAATGTATTATTTTCATGATAATATAAAAATAATATGAGACCTGGATGATGTAGCTTATCAATTTCTAGTGCCTCTGTTTATCTTTGTTCTGCACTTTAGCTGCAATGGTATATAGCAATTATTTGCCCCGGGTTAATGCAAAAAGAATAGATGCAGCCATTATGTTAAAGTGTTCTCATGCAAGGGACAAAATAAAGAATTAGAAGAATTGAGTCATACCAATGCTTACTAACCACAGACATATGAAAATAAAAGAACTATGATCACTACAGTGTTAGAGTTTCAGGACAATGTTAACTGTTATACTAAGTTAATATAACAAATTTGAACTTTATTTGTTATACAGTTGGTTTCATTTTTTATTTGAAAACATGCTTTCCTTTTATCGTGGTATTAAGCTCCCAACATAATGAAGATTAATTCAGTTTCAAGTTTACCCATATATAAGTGATTTTATGATAAAATAATTTAAGCTGGTATAAGTGATGAAATAATGTTTTTCCTTTAAGAAGATTCCAAACATAACTCAAGTTTGAGAAACAGTCCTATAGGTGAGGAGAAACTACTGATTTGGTATAATCAGAAAACACATTTACAAGCATAATTGTTAGGTGTAAAATGGATGGAGAGATGACAAAAATGGCAAAAATTTAAGATGTTAGTTAACCATTGATGGTAATCCTTCATGAAAAAGAAAATAAGGATCTAAATTAAGTACTGATACCTGAAATAGAAAGAAGATAGAATTGAGAAATATAAATAAAATAAATATCAGATCAATTTAGTAAGTAAGTTACTCTAAACTAAACTGAGTATTCCATTCTCTTAACCTCTGGGTTGATTTCACCCAAAACCTCTGTCCTGATTTCTGTTCAAAATCAGCAGATATTGACACTGTAGCTTGTTGCTGACCTTGGGAATCAGAGTTTGGGTGATCTAGGCACGGAATACTGAAAGGTCAAAGCATACATAATTGACGTGTGCCACAGAAAGGCAGGTTTAGATGCCTGAGTAGAAGGGGGAGGCATCTTGAAAAGATTTGCTGTATGATCCAAAAACAAAATAATAACTGTATCCAGTCTAAGTATAGCCTAACATGGACCAACAAATGACCCACTTAGCTTCGATATAGGCTTTCTATGTAATCTCAAGAAGAAAACAAAACAGAGTCCTATTTCTCCAATTGCCCAGATAATACTCTTAAAATAGTTCGGAAAAAGATGAAGCTCAAGAAGGGATTTAGGGGTATATCAGGGTTTCCCAATGTGTATGCAACTGACATTTTGGTCTGAATAATTCATTGTTGGAGAGGGGAAAAGTAATCCCATGCATTTTAAGATGTTTAGTAGCATCCCTACCTCCACTTACTAAATAACAGCAGTAGTATCCTCCAGTTTTGAAATCATAAATGTCTCCAGACCTTGCTAAATGTTACCTGGGGTGCAAAGTCATTCCCAGTTCAGAACCACTGCTGTATATACAGCAAGGTGTATCCTCTCCTATCACTTCTCCACCATGAATGACATTATTCTATACAATAGGATGCAACTTACAATATACAATAGAAAAGGCAACTTAAAATCTAAGAAAATACATTATCTTAGTCCCCACCATGGGATGCAAAAAGGTTGCCCATCAACATTTTTCCAGAACTAATCCCAATATTTAAAATGTTGTATGATACAATTCAGGTGAATCACTTAAGCTACCCGGACATCTGCTTACCCCCTATAAAATAAAAATGTTGAACAAATTTAGTTTTTCCACACCTATCTGATCCTAAAAGTCATCTGGAATCTTTATTACAAAATGTAGATTCCTAGGTTCAATTTCAAATGTATTGTAACGCAGTAGCCTGAGGGGAGCAGCCTGAGAATCTATATTTTTAAAACAAATTCTCAGGAGGGTTTTATCATCAGAAATATTTATGGAACATTGAATCAGATAATCTCTAAGGTACTATCCAGCTCTAACATCCTGGGCTTTTCCTTGGGGGAAAAATAAAAAGAAGCATTTTAGGAAGACCATTTATTCTTTTAGGCCACTGAAAGAGTACAGTAGTAATTGAATCTACTACCATGGTAATTTAGAAAGCAGTACCTGAGTGACCTGAAAGAGTTATAGGGACCCTGTGGGAATAAGTTAGTCAAGAGAAACATTTGGTAGCATTTAAAAACATTAAAAGCATTAGTAATACAGGTGTTCTGCTGTATAAATGAATGATACACTTTTGGAGCTAGGACTCCTGGACACTACTCAATTGAAATACCTTCATTTCCACTTGCTTTTATTTCCACTCTTCTTTTTACAGCTTCATGGTATCAATGCAAAATAAGAAACAATAAAAAGGCAATCTTCCTGAAATGGAAATGCACATAACCTGCAGTGTCTTCAGTTCATTTATGTATTTGTCAGCAGATGATGATGCTCAAGTAGGGATTCAGTGTCCACAGTGCAAAGTGTCCCCTTTCACAATGTATTCAAGTTTTCAGCCATTTGGTAACAGGAAATATGGGAACTCTGAAAGAAGCAACGCCGCTGGTAAAAATGCTGAACAATGGTCCTATTTTATATGTAATGGCATCATCTCCTAAGTCACTGAATTGATGGATAGTACAAGCATTTGCTTAAGGCTGTTTTATGTTACTTTATTAAGCCTAAACAGTTACATAAATGGATGCTACCTAAACAAACAAAAAGGCAGATGATAGCAATGAATTATTATGCCAGGAGGAAAAATGAGAGTGGACAAAGAACCTGTGAGCTGGTGTCCTCAAATGCCATATGTTGCCTGAAGAGTAAAGGAATATTGAGGTATGCACTCTCGCTCACATTCTTCCCAGTCACAGTCTAAATGAACAGATCATTTCTATTTCATATGGAGTGTTGAAAGTATTCAGTAATGTCCAGTCTGAGAATAATCACAGTGTTAATGTAGGCAGTTTCTTTTATGGAGCGGATCACATTAAGGTGGTTCACTCATTAAGTACCCATAATATTTTCTTTAATCATAAGGTTCTTCCAACTATAGTCACTCTTTTTCCTTTCCGATAGCTATGAGTAAGAGATAACAAAACAGTGACATACAGGTTGAAGGCTTTTCTACATGTCACACTGCACATCAGTGTCCCAACTGTGCAACAATTCTTATTTTGTTCATTATTAAACTTCAAGTAGGCCCACCATATTTCCTCAAAGTGGATGTCTATGTTATTTTTACATTACAGTACCTTTCAAATATGTACAGTTTACCAGTTAAGGTCCCAAAATGTGCTAGTCCCTTAGTGTAATCACATTTCTGCATTCAATCTTCAGCTTTGCAAGGCAAGATCACAATTACTTTGCACAGGTATCTAAAAAAGGACAAACCTCTGAGGATCTGTCTCATGCTAATGGAACTCTCAGAAACTGATGTATAAACTGGAAATTAGGAATGTATTTCATTAACTTAAAAAAATTATATTCCATCCCAATGGCTGAAATACATAGTCTCTTAGCTTTAATAGTTTGACACTGATTCCAATTGAAAAGGGACCTTATGTCAGTATTTCCCAAAATATGCCTATTTCACTAGTTCTCTTTGATGTTATATTAATAGAAGTTACTTGAGAACGGGGTTTCAATGTTATCTAAGTTTTGAGAAGTATGCAGTTAACAAAGTCATATTTTCTGTATTGAAGTATTTTTCCAAACTCTATTGTGCTGAACAGTGATTCTTTGAGAGGGATGGCATGTGGTGTATTCCAAATGTAGCTAAACATATCATGCTTTTTTTTTTCCCCCCGAAGCCTATCTCCAGGTTAGTGTTTTGCAGAACACAATTAGGGGAAAACCAAAGGATGCCTCTGTGTTCTCAATACTGCTACATCACTGTACTCATTTCCAAAGGCTTAATGGATCCAGGAGGTATCTCATAAACTAAATCATTTCCTTGTGGGAACTTTTAACATATGATTCAAGGAGTACAGGATGTGTGGTAATCCCAGTTTGTCTTAACAGCACTCATAAGAGCAATGAACTCTAGCCTTCATTATATGATTCTAACTTTGGCAGTTTTAATATTTGTGCCGATGTTTCTCTGGTTTCAACATCTAAAATTGACCCAACAGTCCCAGTTTTTGTTGTTGTTGTTGTTGTATAAACATAGAAAATTGGGGCTTCTTGTTTTAAAGCTTGAAAGTTACATCTGTTTCATCTGAGTTCCTTCCTACGGAAAGGACCCCCAGGCCTCTCAAAAAGTATCAAAGTAACAGATCCCCGCTTCCAGACAATGGGACACCAGCCCCTCATTCATCATGATTACCTCCTTAGGCCTCCTGAACTCCTATTTTCCTATGCATCGTTACATTTCTTCCCTGCTATATAAGCCCTTCATTTTAGTTGGTCGGAGAGACAAATTTGAGACTGAGCTCCCTCCCATCTCCTTGGCTATAGCACCCGACCTCTGCTATAATCCTTGTCTCAGTCATTGGCTTTCTGCGTGGTGAGCAGCAGAACCTAGACCAAACCCTTGGTGTTAAGGTAACACATCCATCTTTATTAAGTAAATGGACTCATTCATAAAAATATTTCATGATTCTACAGTGGCCATTAGAGATGAATCAATGACCCCTCATTGCATAATTTGAAACTTTCATTAAAATTTTGAAATGGACTTGTCAAAGTCATTCCTGCCTTTACTCTATCACTGATATATTTAGGTAAAAGTATACAGGAAACATTGGCCTATTTAACTTTTAGATATCAAACACACTTTATTTTATCTTTTTGGAGACGGAGTCTCTCTGTCACCCAGGCTGGAGTGCAGTGGTGTAATCTTGGCTCACTGCAGGCTCCACCTCCCAGGTTCAAGCAATTCTCTTGCCTCAGCTGGACTACAGGCGCACACTGCCATGCCTGGCTAATTTTGTTGTGTTTTTAGTAGAGCCAGGGTTTCACCGTGTTGCCCAGGCTGGTTTCAAACTCCTGAGCTCAGGCAATCCGCCTGCCTCGGCCTCCCAAAGTGCTAGGATTACAGGCGTGACCCACCACGCCCAGCCAGATCTTTTAATTTTTTAATTTTAATTTTAATTTTTTTTTTGAGATGGAGTCTTGCTATATCGCCCAGGCTGGAGTGCAGTGGCGCGATCTCGGCTCACTGCAAGCTCCGCCTCCCAGGTTCACGCCATTCTCCTGCCTCAGTCTCCGGAGTAGCTGGGACTACAGGCGCCCGCCAACATGCCCGGCTAATTTTTTTGTATTTTTAGTAGAGACGGGATTTCACCGTGGTCTCGATCTCCTGACCTCGTGATCCACCCGCCTCCGCCTCCCAAAGTGCTAGGATTTCAGGCCTGAGCCACCGCACCCGGCCTTTTAATTTTTAAAGACATATTTACCAATTGTTTCCATTAAAATTGTTGGCAGTTGCCAACCAGAACTCAGGCCAGTAAGGGTCCAGTCCAGTAGTTAATTTTGATAAAACTACCCATTTAGATTGGAATATTTAGCACTGCAAAGTATTCTTTTCCACCTTGCTTCTGCAAAATCTGGATTATTTATTTCCAACTTGGACCATCTCTGTCCTCCTAAATTCTGCTCAAAATATACCTGTTAATTAATCTTTTTATGAATAAGGCTCTTGTTATTGCTATCACCTAGACAACTTAAGGTGCATTTGCAGAGAAATTTCATCTGATGAGAAGAACATATTACAGCATTGAAGTAGGAACGCTAATCACTGCAAGTTGTTTTACTAGTCCAGTGCTTTCAGTATAATTTTCTTTTTTTTTACTTTCATAACATTTTAGAGACCTTAAAAAAACTTTTAACAAGACATTGGTTAAAAAAACTTTTTAAAAGGTATTTCACCTTTCCTTTTTTCCCCCTTGGATTCATTATTTGTAAGTGAGAAAAACTGGCCAGAGGGGCAAACCTTTGGTAAACTGTTTTTTTTTTTTTTTTTTTTTTTTTTTCCTTCTTGTAGACGCCTCAGCAGAAACAGTGAGACAGGATGCACTTTGCTAAACCTTGGGGCAGGGTGCTTATTTTAGTGAACTGATATTTCATTTTAGTTCTTCTTGTAAGTTCCTGAGGGAAGGATCTTAAAGAAAGCAAGCCTAAAAGAGGTTACCCATCTCAAAACATGCAATAAAAAATCAGAATACAGATTTTTGTTTTGAAATCCTACGATTTCCAATTACATTCTCGTTTCAGAGAGGTTACAAGGTTTCAACCTCTATTTCATTAATCTAACAGAGTCTAAAATTTCTTAGTTTAAAAGAGCACCCGTAAATTAACATAATTTAATCATTTGAATATTTGTTAATTGGAAAAGTAAGATTCTATGCAAACAGGCCATAATTTTCACACAGTAGATACAATGTGTATAGTTTAGAGGCACTGTTGATAATGGAATGGTAGGCTTTCTTATACAGATAATGTATTTTATCATATTCATCAAATAAAAATCAACAGATCTGAAAGACCTAGTGATCACTTTATATGGCCCTTTAATATTTTTAATAATCTTTTGGTCACTGGCCATTCATGACTTTATGCATGTTGAAGAATAATGTGGGTAGAAATTAGAGTGTGAATTGCAAATAGTAAATACACAGAATCCAATACTCCTTTCCTGGCTTCATGTTCTAATTGAGGAAGAGGCAGAGAGCCAAACTCATATATGTGTTTTTTAATGAAAAGTAATTATAAAAGTGGCACAAACATCTAAGTGTAGAACAGGTAAGGGACCTGAATCTTTTGTCCTCCTCTAGAATCAGGGCATTGACCAAGAGTGGAACATGGAGTATGCTGTATCACAGGTAGGCAGAATGGATATTGAATGGGACAGAAACGAATTATGTCCATTATACATTGAAAGTGCAGTGGAAATGAACAGGTTTATTCATTAAGTGACAGAGACCAGTGGACTAGATTTTCTAAAGCTTCTTTCTCCTCTATGATTTTGTTTCTATATCTAAAGTTTCAAATAAATGTGATACACTGCCCCAGAGAATGAGTCTAAGGCTAGGGGAAATCTAAATGTGTGAGGATGGGAGCACGCAGTCTTTTTATGCAACTTGTTTCCACAAATAAAAGTTGCCCTTTCCAAAGTTTTTAGTGCATGACAAGATCCCTTAGAAAACCCTAAATAGCACAATTTTGTTACTGAAACTTATTTTGTTTACTTAAACATGATTAAACTGAGCTCCTATTATGTGACTACAGCCTACCAAACATGGGAATTACCACAAAAAATGGATAAGAATGATTTATCTTCTCAGGAATGCTCAGCAGAAGAGACAAACAGATAATGATAAGGTTTCAATATGCAAAAAGTAATAAAAAATACGATTAGGCTGCTATGTCACAAAAATACAAGACATCTTTCCCAAACAAAGAGACCAGGAAAAGCCTCCTGGAGTAAATTTACCCATATAACATTTGTTATATAAGTACACTCGTGTCATGGGGGGTTTTTGTACAGATTATTTCATCACCCAGGTATCAAGCCTAGTATCCATTAGTTATTTTTCCTGATCCTCTCCTTTCTCCCACCCTCCACCCTCCAAAAGACCCTAGTGTGTGTTGTTCCCCTCTATGTGTCCATGTATTCTCATCATTTAGCTCCCACTTTTATTTTATTTTATTTTATTTTATTTTATTTTATTTTTTGAGACAGAGTTTTGCTCTGTCGCCCAGGCTGGAGTGCAATGGCGCAATCTCTGCCCCACTGCAACCTCTGCCTCTCGTGTTCAAGCAATTCTCCTGCCTCAGCCTCCTGAGTAGCTGGGATTACAGGTGTGTGCCACCATGCCTGGCTAATTTTTTTTTTTTTTTTTTTTGAGACGGAGTCTCGCTCTGTCGCCCAGCCCAGGCTGGAGTGCAGTGGCGCGATCTCGGCTCACTGCAAGCTCCGCCTCCCGGGTTCACGCCATTCTCCTGCCTCAGCCTCCCGAGTAGCTGGGACTACAGGCGCCCACAACTGCGCCCGGCTAATTTTTTGTATTTTTAGTAGAGACGGGGTTTCACCGTGGTCTCGATCTCCTGACCTTGTGATCCGCCCGCCTCGGCCTCCCAAAGTGCTGGGATTACAGGCGTGAGCCACCGCGCCCGGCCCTACCCTGGCTAATTTTTGTATTTTTAGTAGAGACGGGGTTTTGCTATTTTGGTCAGGCTGGTCTTGAACTCCTGACCTCGTGATCCACCCACCTTGGCCTCCCAAAGTGCTGGGATTACAGGCATGAGCCACTGTACCCAGCCTTAGCTCCCACTTATAAGGGGACTTTTCTTTACCTATCAATGACAAAATATAGTTTTCAAACACTTCTCCTTTAAAGGTGACCTTCAAGTCCAACCATATATAATCAAGAGAATCTCCTTTAATGTCAAATTCCTAATGACAGCATATATAATACTGATATTATACTTAAGCATCATATTGGAATAAAGCTCCTTCTGGCTTTTTGCCAATGATGTAACACATTTTCAGCTTGATTGAACATCATGTTGTAATCATCATAAAATTTGTATTTAATGTTACTATGAAATAATAGCCGACATGCCTCACAGACATCTTTAAGAACAAATGTAATTTATAATACTGAATAGACACAAAATAATCAGAGTCAAGATAGTTAAAATCTAACTGTGTTTAGAATTAACAGTATCTAAAGTGGAGCCATTTATATTTATTTCAAAGTTCATGCTGTTACATCAACACCTATAACTTTCTGATTTACACTAAAGAACCAGAAAGAATAAATTTAAAAATCTTGGAACCAGTACTGGTCAATTCAATAGTGGCCATGCTTCATAAGCACATGCTTCATCCAGGACCAGACTTAAGCTAGATTTATGAAGGCATTTCCTTAAGTATGTCTTACAACAATTGTCACAAATTATCTTAGGAGCCTACAAATTATTACTGCTGAAATGCTGGCAACGACCAAAAATATTGATAAAGCATATACCCACCAAGAAAGTAACCTAAATAAAACATTCATTTACTTAACTGAAGAAAACAGTCTCAAAACAAAAAATACTTTATGCTAAAACAGCAATTTATACTGTGCGAACTGCACACTGTATGAGATTATATAATGGTGGTGGGCAAGAGCAAAGGGCGCTGCCCACAAGAAAAGGAATCTAGGTTCAGACAACTATTCAAAAAACCTTGGCCACTTCCTGAACTTCCAGTCACTCTTCTTTCACTGCATGCAGTTTCCATTCCATCATTCTATATCGGTAGGTAGTCCAAAGGTCAACGGCCTCTCTATCCCACCAAATGAACATTTTAGATCACTTTTCTTGACTTTTCACTGCAATAATACCAAAGATGCTTCCCTTTCCTGGAAATTCTTCTTCCATTAGCTTCCATGATATTCCCTTATTACTCTTCATGTCTATATGGCTATTTCTTCTTTACAAACTCATCTTCTAACAAATTCTTAGAAGTGGGAGTTCTTCAGGGCTCACTCATAGGTTCTCATCTATTTTTGCTTTTTATGTTCTCTCTCTAGGTAGTTCAACCACACTAATAAACTTAATTATCATGGGCAATTAGATGACTCCCATGTTATATCTGAACATATAAACTCTCTTGTCAGTTCCAGCACAATACAGTACATTAAACTTCCTTCCCAACATCTCTCCTAAAATAGCTCAAAAGTGTCAGCAAAATCAATAGAATCTGTGTACAATCATGTTCTTCTACTCCCAAGTTTGGTCCTTACGAATGTTTCCTCCTTTATGATTTTGTTTCTACATCTAAAGTTTCAAATAAGTACGTTACACTGCCTGTGATTGATGTTCATCCCAGTGAACAGCATCTCCATAATTTAGCTGAGCAAGTTAAATGTAGAAATCATGCTTGATCCCTTCAGCTCCCTCACGATATATATTTAACTCTTTAATTTTTAAGTTGAAATTAAATTTTAATTTTTTAAATTCTTTTAATTTTTCATTTAAAAAAATATCTCAAATCTGCTATCTTTCCTCTATCCAAAATGTCTCCATCCTAGCTTAACTTCACTTCATATACTTTCTTTAAAATGGTCTTTCCACAATACCTCTGCCATTCCCCATCCTCCATCTATTTTCCCCACTGCTAACAAGGTGGCCTAAGAGAAGAAACGTGACTATATCACATCCACAATGAAAACTCTTTGTTATACTCTCTATGTGATAATTTACTTTAAAAACATTTTAGTATAAATAGTGTTATGTACATGTAAATAAATTAACTTCAATTTATAGTGTAAGGATTGCTAGTTTGCATTTGAAGTACACTAATCAGAGATCCACACTCTAGGAATGGCTACAAGATGTACCTGCCACACAATTATAGAAGTATAAACCAGAGGGTGTGTTAATTCATCTACTGGATGTTAGAAATACTTTTTCATTGATGAGATGAATGACATTCAAGATATGTGGTTGATTAGAAAGGTTATGTCAGGCCTAATGCCTTCGCAGGGATAAAGTATGAGAATCTGGCAAGTATAGCAGTTTGACGCACTGGGAATAATTCAGATCTAGAGTTTTACTGGTCCCGAGTTTCTCCTCTACACAGAGAATTCTATTATCTGATTCAGCTACCAAACTGCTTGCTCCAACTATCAAACCTACCATTAAAGGAATACTGGCTTTATTTTAATGTAAGGAGTATGCCAAAGGACAAAGAGTAAGGACTTCACTGGGTATACATTCCTATACTTATGTTCTATCCAATTCCACATATTTGACAGAACAAGTTTAAGAATTTCTTTTATTGGCCAGGTGCACGATTTACACCTATATTCCAGTATTTCAGAGGGCCAAAGTGGAAGAATCACTTGAGGCCAGGAGTTAAAGACCAGCCTGGACAACACAATGAGATCTCATCTCTACACACACAGACACACACACACACACACACACACAAATTAGCCAGGTGTAGTGGCACATTCCTGTAGTCCTAGCTTCTCAGGAGGCTGAGGTGGAAGGATTGCTTGAGCCCAGAAACTGAAGGCTACAGTGAGCTATGATCATGCCACTGCACTCCATCAGCCTGGGCAAGAGAGACTGTCTCAAAACAAAAACAAAAACAAATAAATGAGAATCTATTTTATTATAATGACATCTAGTATCAAGACTCTTTATGTTCCTAATATAACTATTAAAGAGTCCAGATATTTACCAAATAACTTGAAAATGGTGGAAAGGTCAATTGTTTTAAGTCAGGACAGAATACCACTCAATGGTTTCTAAATTCTTTTAAAGTAAAGGTTAACTTCTTTGATATTACTTCTTCAGTCTGCCTAGGTTACCCAAACAAAATACTAGAGTCTGCATGGCTTAAACAACAAAAATACATTTTCTCAAAGTCGTGAAGGCTAGAAATTCCAATATCAAGATCCAGCAGGGTCGTTTCTAGCGAGGGCTCTCTTGCTGACTTGCAGATGGCCAGCTTCTCGTCATGTCCTCAAACAGTAGAAAGCAAGCTCATTTTGATGTCTCTTTCCTTATAAAATCACCAGCCCTTTCAGATTAGGGATGCACTCTTATAACCTCATTTAACCTTTATCACCTCTTCACAGACCCTATCTCCAAATACAGACACATTGAGGGTTAGGGCTTCAAATTATGAATTTTGGGGAGGACACAAACAGTCCATAACAATGAACTATAAAGCTTTCATGGTCCTTGACCACCTAATCAGCAACATTTCACACAAATTTCCTATTCACTTTCCACATCCCAGTGACCTTCTTTCAGTTTTCTGGAACACACATTCCTTCTTCCCAAAGATTTTGTTTTAGTTTTGTTGCTTCTCACTTCACATAGTCAATTCCAACTACTGCTCCTGTCATCAGCTCAAATTGTTCTGGGAAGAGATGTTATACTGTCTCATCTATTGTTTCAATTACTTCAAAGTGACAAACTAGGTATATGTCATGCATCATTTAAAATTTTGCAAAGGCATACATATGAACTTGTTCATTGTTGGTGGTAGAGTGTATACCATGTAATTTAGTGACTATTTATATGTCTACTTTTATAATCCATTTCTTACATCAGCATTTAATTCTCTTTTCACTTCTAGCAAAATATGTACATGTTAATTATATTCAGTTTAGAGCAAATGAAACAATATTTTTACATTATGCTATTGTCAACTCAAGCATATACTGAAATAGTGGTGATAAATAAAACAGATGCATTCTTTGCCCTTGTGGAAATCAGTTTAGTGTGAGAGCAAGCTATTTAACAACCACACACTTTGGGAGGCCGAGGCGGGTGGATCACAAGGTCAGGAGATCGAGACCATGGTGAAACCCCGTCTCTACTAAAAACAGAAAAAATTAGCCGGGCGCGGTGGCAGGCACCTGTAGTCCCAGCTACTCGGGAGGCTGAGGCAGGAGAATGGCGTGAACCTGGGAGGCGGAGCTTGCAGTGAGCCGAGATTGCGCCACTGCACTCCAGCCTGGGCGACAGAACTAGACTCCGTCTCAAAAAAAAAAAAAAAAAAAACAAACCAACCACAACCCTATATAATTGTAGTATGAGATAAACTGTATAAAACATACAGTGATATAAAAATGAGAATAATAGGAGTTATTTTATATTAGGTGGGCAGAAAAGACTTCGTTGAGGAAAAGACATTTAGGGTGAGACCAGACAATGATTAGAAATTTTCTCTAGCAGAAAGAAAAAGAAATCCGGAATAGGCCAGTAATGGGTGGCAGGATTACATCAGTAATAAAAATTTCTCAACAACAAAAAAGTTAAGACCAGGTGGATTCACAGCCAAATACTACAAACATACAAAGAACTAATACCAATCCTCCTGAAACTTTTTTTTTTTTTAATTGTGCAGGAGGGAATTCTCCCTAACTCATTCTATGAGGCCAGTATTGCCCTGATACCAAAATCATATAAGGGCACAGCAACAACAACAAAAGAAAACTACAGACTATGCAATGATGAACACAGATGCAAAAATCCTCAACACAATACTAGCAAATCAAATCCAACAGCACATCAAAAAATAATACACAGTATTAAGGTGAGCTTTATCCCAGGGATTCAAGGATGGTTCAATATACTCAATAAATGTTTTACATCACATAAACAGAATTAAAGACAAAAACCACATGATCGTCTCAGTAGATGCATAAAAAGTCTTTGATAAAATTCAGCATTGCTTCATGATAAAAATCCTCAACAAACAAGGCATAAAAGCAATATATCTCAACATAATAAAGGCCATATATGACAAACTCAAGGCCAACATCATTCTTAATGGGGAAAAGTTGAAATTATTCCCTCTGATGATTTCTAATTCCCTCTAATCGAAGTAATAGAACAAGAAAACGATGCCCACTTTCATCACTGTTATTCAACATGGCACTAGAAACCCTCAACAGAGCAATCAGGCAAGAGAAAAAAATAAAAGGCATTCAAATTAGAAAAGAAGTCAAAGTATCCCTGTTTATTGATCACATGATTGTATATCTAGAAAATCCTAATGACTCCGTCAAAAAATTCTCAGATTTGATAAATGAATTCAGTAAAGTTTCAAGACACAAAATAAAATTATAGAAATTGGTAGTGTTTCTATGCACCGATAATAATCTAGCTAAGGACCAAATCAAGAAGGCAATCCCATTTAACATTATACAAAAATAAAATATCTAGGAATACATTTAACCAAGGAGGTGAATGATCTCTATGAGGAGAACTACAAAACATTGATTAAATAAACTGGGATGACACAAACAAATGGAAAACATCCCATGCTCATGGACTGGAAGAATCAAAATTGTTAAAATGATCACACAGCCCAAAATAATATAAAGAGTCAATATAATCCTTGTCAAATGACCAGTATCAGTTTTCACAGAATTATTTAAAATAATCTTAAATTTTATATGGAACCAAAAAATGGCCCAAATAGCCAAAGAAATCCTAACCAAAAAGAACAAAGCTGGAAGCATCAGATTATTTGACTTCAAATTATACTACAAAGCTATGGTAACCAAAACACCATGGTACTGATATAAAAATAGACACATAGATCAATGGAACAGAGAAGAGGACCCAGAAATAAAGCCACTTGCCTACAACCAACTGATCTTCAACAAAATCAACAAAAATATACACTGGATAAAGGACACCCTATTCAATAATGATGCTGGGAGATCGGAGAGACATATGCAGAAGAATGAAACTGTAACCATATTTCTCACCACACACAAAAATTAATTCAGGATGGGTTGAAGACCTAAACATAAGACCTAAAAGTATAAAAATCCTAGGAAAATCCTCTTCTGAACATTGGGCTAGGCAAAGCATTTATGACCAAGTCCTCAAAAGCAAATGCAATCAAAACTAAAATAGATAAATTGAATGTAATTAAACTAAAAAGCTTCTGCACAGCAAAAGAAACAAATAACAGAGTAAACAGACATCCTACAGAACGGGAAAAATATTTGCAAACTATGCACCTGACAAAGGACTAATATCTAGAATCTACAAAGAACTCAAGCAACTCAGCAACAACAAGGAAAAAGAAATGGTCCTATTACAAAGTGGGCAAAGGACGTACATTTCTAAAAGACATACAAGCAGTCAACAAACATATGAAAAAATGTTCAACATGACTAGTCATCAGAGCAATGCAAATAAAAACCATAATGAGATACCATCTCATTCTAAAAGCCAGTCAGAATGGCTTTTGGGGAAAGTCTAAGAACAGCAGATGCTGGCAAGAATGTGGAGAAAGGGTAACACTTATACACTGTTGGTAGGAGTGTAAATTAGTATAAACAATGTAAAACAAGCTAGATGTTTCTCAATGAACTAAAAATAGAACTACCATTCAATCCAGCAATCCCACTACTGGGTACATACCCAAAGAGAAAGAAATCATTATATTAAAAAGATACCTACATTTGTACATTTATCACAGCACTATTCACAATAGCAAAAATATGGATGGAATCAATCTAAGTGTCCATCAATAGAGGACTGGATAAAAAAGTGCTATCTATAATGTGTGATATCTATCTATCTATCTATCTATGAATAATACTTAGTCACAAAAAATAATGAAAGCACGTCTTTTGCATCAACATGGATGGAATTGGAGACCATTATCCTCAGTGAAATAACTTAGAAACAGAAAATCAAATATTACATGTTCTCACTTATAAGTGAGAGCTAAACAATATGTACACATGCATATACAGAGTGGAATAGTAGACACTGGAGACTATGAAAGGTGGGAGGGTGAGAGGGGGATTAGGGTTGAAAAACTACCTACTGGTTACAATGTTCACTATTCTGGTGATGGGTGCACTAAAAGCCCAGACTCTATCACTATGCAATATATGCATGTAAGAAACCTGCACTTGTACCTCTTAAATTTACTACAATAAGTTATTTTTTAAAAAACTCACTAGTCACTTCTCTGCTTTGCTAACCCCCAAAACATTGGCCTTTTGCAAGCCAAATATCTTTACCAATTAGCCTTACTTCTACAAAATCTTGTCTTCCCCAGTCCTTACACATACTCTCGGGAGCCAAACTGTTCACCATACATCCTGTGCATTTTGGGAGTTGTTCAATTGTTTGTCACTCTGACCTTAGAATATAAACTCCTATTCTTATTGAGTTTACGCTATCTTGTTCACTGTTGTGTAAGTCTGTCTTACCCACTGCTGTTAAGAGACAGGCACAGCTCAGGTGCGCAATAAATATTTGTGGACTGAAAAAATAAAAATAAAAAGAGAAATGTTCTGTAGCAAAGAAGAAAGGCAATTATTAGCAGAAGACTTAACACACAAGGCCCTGAGGCAGAAACTAAAAAAACCCAATGTGACTGGGGCATCATGTGGTGGAGGGAAGCTGGCATCAGGTAAGCTAGGAGGGGTCAGCAGGAGAGCATAATGCAGAAGCTTGCAGGCCTCCAAGCAATTTTGGATTTATTTGCAGCTACAATACTTTATGGTAATATCATTCTATAAGTATTCTACAATACTATGGTAATTTTGTAACTAGTATAAGAATTATAACGTTCTACAAAAACTGAGGCAATATTTATTCCTACTAAGAGAAAACTTAGCTTGCTATGTAAGCAGCTCATCTGCCTTACAAGAAGTTTTCCATGGAAAACTTAGTTCTCTTAGTAGGACCTGAGCTCTATCTCAATTAGAGCATTTTTAAGTGAGTAGGACAAGCTTTTAAAAGGATGCTATGACATCAGAAACCAGAGCTTCTTGAAAAATAGCCCTTGTTCTATCTGTACAATCTACTTGTCAGCAGAACCAGTAGCAGGGGGCCACCTAAATGGTAGCATCTGGAGTGCAATATAGTTCCCTGCTGTTTTCATGCAGCCAAGGTATCCATTAAAGAGCTGGCACAGCTTAGAAAGGTACATTAGAAATGGTCTTCACTAAATACACAGTCTCCTTTTCCTTCCACATATAGATTATATTGCTTTAATATGTCAATCATTCCCACTGTGTTCTCCTGGTCCAAGGGCAGTTGAAAGAGCTGAACTGTTACTGTTTATGTTATAGTAACATATCTTTCTGAGGAAGTATAAGATAAGATTTCAGGCTGAGAATGCATTTTCCAGAGGTTACTAGTTCTTTCACCATTTTATGTCTGAAATCCGAATGTTTGGACTCAATATCCTAAGCTGGTTGAAACTCAAAGGTTCATTGCTTTGCTCCAGGGAAATATAGATCTCTGCTCGCCCACATGATGAATTGCTTTTTGTTCTGCCCTTCTCAGACCTTTGGAAGTACTAGGGATTAAAAATCAAGAGAGCCCAGGAGAAATCAGAAATTCTAACTATAGGTCATCTCACTGTTGAGATGAGTGAATTATAAAAGACCCCAAAATCCCACCGTCCATTAAGGCATCTTTCTGATCTCTTTAATCACAACTGCTGTCTACTCACCTACTTTAAAAAAAAAAAAAAAAAACCATTAAGCGAGACTGCAAATAACCATATGACCAGTATGATTGTGCGTACAGGATCCCAAAAATGCTAGTGTCAGCTCTGCAACTTTATTAATTATGTGACCTTGAGCAGGATGCAAACTTTCTTTGTTCCCTTTTTTCATATGTATATGAAGATAATAACACCTATTGTAGTCTAAACAGAAATGGCTCATAATAGATTTAACGAGAGTAGTACCAGGTGACAACAGAATACGCCAAGCAGAGAGAAGAAAATAATAACAGACATTGGTCATGGACAATACACTCAAATATCTACTTCTGCAGATTTTCTATGCTCTCTAACTCAGAGTTTAGAACATTAGAAAGCAGCATATCTAAAATTTTCAGTGCATATACCAAACTATATTAATAATGGCTGCCCTCTGTTTTACTACTTAATCATAAACTTGTTGAAAATAAGGACTCTTCTATTCATATTTGAATTCTTAGCACCAATCAGAGTGCTTTACATATAAAAGTTCTCAATGTTTGCCAAGTGAATGATTGATAAGCCAGGTGTCCAGCTATAGGGCCATATTAGAGAAGCCAACAAAATGGAGCAGTAAGAGGAAAGTCATGCATCAAGGTGTTCATGTTTTATCAGTTCAAGGGAAATATATATATTGTTCTATAATATATATATACACGATAATATATATACAAATGTATATACACACACAATTGTTTGTTTCAATTTCCCCTTCTATAAAGCGTATAATTTCATGTTCTTAGAGGAAAAGCTATTGCTTGTTTTCTCATGTTTGTGTATATGTGTTCTCTATGTGTTGCATGGTCTTATAGCGGGACCAAGTGTTGAATCCTATTCCTACCAGTGGTGATCCAGCTGTTCGAGTTGTCTTTAAACATTTCTTTGAAATATTTTCCAGAAGACTACATTTAAATTTTCATGCACAAAACATGGCCTCCCATTCTGCTTCTGACCATTTCTATTAAGTTCATGCACATGTTTATAATTCAGACAAATATAGCCCTTATTTCATCACACTTATATATAACTATCTCCCTACCCCTGCCAAATGGATTACACACTTTATGAACTTACAAAAGAAGAGATCCAGCAAGAGACAAGGATAGAGTATATATTACATATGATTTCTTAATTGGAAAAACAAGGTTTCGATTAATGGACTAAAGACTAAACAACAGAGATTTTGAGAATTAACACGTGAAGCTGCATAAACACATATGTATATATAAACATATGTGTGTGTGCCCATACACACATACACTGAAACAGACAAATGATTAATGACTTTAGAAAAAACTGATTCCCCAGTCCAGATTTTACTTAAGCTAATACTTGAACTTGTTCATGTAGCCTGAATATAATTTAGCTATATGATGAAAACATTTAAAACTCTCGTAGGACATTAGGGCAGTCAGAAAGAGTTTGGAATTAAAAATATGGCTATGAACAATATACTCAGGTAAGGGAGCAGATTACCACCTACATGGCTGGTTGAAATTGATCTCAAAGATTACCTTTCCAAAATGATTTCTCTTCTAGAACTGCTACTACAGGATTATTTAACATAGTTGCTTATTATGTACAACCTTTGAGTGTACATATTAAGGCAGTGAGCATTACTTAAGTTCCTCTTTTTGAAGATGCTATCCATTTAATAACAGTTATTTAGATATATAAGAAGACAATACTGGGGTCAGGCACAGTGGCTCACGCCTGGAATTTCAGCACTTTCGGAGGCTAAGGCAGGTGGATCACCTGAGGTCAGGCGTTTGAGACCAGCCTGACCAACATGGCGAAATCTCCTCTATTGAAAATACAAAAATTAGCTGAGTGTGGTGGTGGGTGCCTGCAATCCCAGCTACTCAGGACTGAGGCAGGAGAACTGCTTTAGCCTTGGAGGAGGAGGTTGCAGTGAGCCGAGATCAGGCCACTGCACTCCAGCCTGTGTGACAGAGCGAGACTCAGTGTCAAAAACGAAAAAAAAAAAAAAAAAAAAGAGAGAGAAAATACTGTCACATTGAAATGTACACATTTATTGAAAGATAAATCCTTGGCCAGGCATGATGGCTCACTGAACTCCAGCCGGGGCAACAAAGCGAGATTCCGTCTCAAAAATAAATAAATAAATAAAGTAGAATGTTTGCATGTGGTTGAAGTTAAATGTTACCTACATTAAACTGACTCTTTCAATTATGAAATATTTTATGTAAGCTCCATAGTAACCACAAAGTAAATCTCTGTAATAGATACACCAAACATAAAGAGAAAAGAATCAAAGCACACTACCACAAAAAAATTATCACATCGTACAGGAATATAGCAAGAGAGGAAGAAAAACACAAAGGAACTACAAAACAGTCAGAAAAGAATTAACAAAATGACAACAGGGCAAGAAAAAAAGATAAATATCCTTATTCTGAACTTATTCTGAAGTGTTAACATGCACAAAATTCAAAACAAATAAAATACATACTTTTTTCATTTAAAGAAATGCCAAGCAGAAGTGATGTCAACAAGATGGCAGAATAGAAGCTTCTAGCACTTGCTCCCTCAGAGAAATCAATTTGAATAACTATCCATGAATGAAAAAAAAAAAATTCTCAAGAGCTAAGAAATTCAAGTGAGATATTAGAGCACCTGGGTGACATACAGAATAAGAAAGGACTCACTGAAGAGAGTAGGAAAAACAGTTTCACAAAACTTGTGTCATCCCTCCCTCAAGCCTGTACAGCATGGAGAGAGACAGCCATTGCAGGCGGTAAGGAGAGTGAAGTGAGTACTCAGTTTTGCCATGGACCCTAGCAGCATGTGCATTCCAGTGAATCCTAGCACCAGACCAGTCACAAGCACAAGGTCAACACTGGTAAACTCTGACTCTAGGCTAGCCTCTGTAGCCCGAAGATCCAAGCCAGTCTCTACAGACTGATGACATGGCCTGTCCCCCAGACTCAAGTTTCAGGCTTTCTCCAGCTCAAGGCAAGTCACTGCAAACTGAAGCTCCAGGCCTGGCCCCACAGCAGACAATCCCCCATGACCCCAGGCTCCAGACTGGCTCCTGTGGTCTCAGGCTTCAGGCCAGGCCCCATAACTCCAGGCCCACCCCAACATCAGGCCAGCCCATGTGGCCCCAGGCACTTTACTGCACACCCAGGCTGGACACTGGGGCGCTAAGGTCAAGGACCACAAATGAGTCCTCAGGCTCCAGGATCACAAACCCAGGCTCCAGGCCCATATTAGCATCAGGCCAGCCCATATGGACCCAGGTGTGTCCCTGCAGATCAAGGTTCCAGACCTATCCCAGTGCCAGGCTGACTCCCACAACCGTAAGTTCCAGGCTAGCCTCCAGGGATCTAGTCCTCAGGCCCACTCCAGCACCGGGATGGTCTTAATGGATCCAGGTGCCAAGACTGCCCATGTGGATGCATATTCCAGTCCAGGTCCACTCAGTGGACACAGGCTCCAGGCATAAACCTACAGACACAAGCACTCAGCCAGACCCTGTTTCCAACACAAATGATGACAGAGTTCATCAACATTAGACTTGCTTTACTAGAAATGCTAAAGGAAGTGCTTAAAATGGAAACAAAAGGATATTAATTAATAGTATGAAAACATACGAAGAAACATAAAACATCCCATGAGGTGTAGGAATATAGTAAAATTCAGAATATTCTTTTATTGTAATGGTGGTGTGTAAAACATTTAAATCTATATAAAAGTTAAAAAACAAAAGTACTAAAAATATCTCTACCTGCAGTAATTTGTTAATAAATCCACAATATCAAAAGGTGTACACCGTGACATCGTTTTTGTCACACTTCATCATAAAATGTCAGGGGAAGGGGGCCAGGCACGGTGGCTCACGCCTGTAATCCCAGCACTTTGGGAAGCCAAGGTGGGTGGATCCCTTGGGCTCAGGAGTTTGAGACCAGCCTGGCCAACATGGTGAAATTCCATCTCTACTATAAAAAAAAAAAAAAAAAAAAAAAAAAAAAAAAAAAAATTAGCCAGACATGGTGGCACATGCCTGTAATCCCAGCTACTCAGGAGGCTGAGACAGGAGAATCATTTGAACCCAGGAGGCAGAGGTTGTAGTGAGCTGAGATTGTGCCACTGTACTCCAGTCTGAGTGACAAAGAGAGACTTCATCTCAAAGAAAAGAAAAAGTCAGGGGAAGGGAAGTTTAAGTGTAGAATTTTTGCATGTGGTTGAAGTTAAATGTTATCTGCCTTCAACTGACCACTACAATTATAAAATATTTTACGTAAGCTCCATAGTAACCACAAAGTAAACCTCTGTAATAGATACACCAAACATAAAAAGAAAAGAATCAAAACATACTACCACAAAAAAATTATCACACAGTACATGAATATAGCAAGAGAGGAAGGAAAACACAAAGGAACCACAAAACTGTCAGAAAAGAATTAACAAAATGACAACTAATGTCCTTACCCATCAATAACTGCTTTAGCTATAAATAGATTAAATACTCCAATCAAAAGGTGTGGAGTGACTGAATGGATTCAAAAAACAGATCCAACTCTGTGCTGCCTACAGAGACTGAGTTTAGCTTTCAAGGCACATAAAGGCTGAAAGTGAAGAGATGCAAAAAGATATTCCATGCAAGTGGCAAACAGAAGAAAGTAGGGTACCTCCAGCTGTATCAGACAATATATAATTTGAGTCAAAACTTGTCATAGAAGACAAAGAAAGTTACTATATAATCCTAATGTGGTCAATTCATCAGGAGAATTAACAGTTGTAATATTTATGCACTCTAAATCAGATTACCTAAGTATATAAAGCAAAAATTAACACAACTGAAGGGAAAATAGACAATACAGTAACAGTAAGGAACTTCAAAACCCCACTTTCAACAATGGATCATCCAAACATAAAACAACAATAAAGAAATATAGCATTTGAACATTACAGACCATATAAACTTAACAGACCACATAAACTTAACAGACATATGCAGAACATTCTATCCAAGAGCAGAATATACATTCTTTCCAAAGCACACAAAACATTCTCCAGGTTAGATATTATTAGGCTACAAAAAGTCTCAACAAATTTAAGAAGATAAAATCGTATAAAATATATTTTCCTATCACAATGGTGTAAAATTAGAAATCACTAACAAGAGAAAAATTGGAAAATTCACAAATATGTGAAAATAAAACACACTCCTCAAAGAATAATCAAAAAGGAAATAATAAAATATCTTTAAACAATGGATACTAAAAAAAAACATACCAAAACTTCTGATATTCAATAAAATCAGTTATAAACTAAGAGTTTATAGTGATAATGAGACGGGACAATTCCCTTGACCCTTGAAGGTGTGGCTCACTTAGTCTGCAGTGCTCAAACCCCTTAGGGGGAGCACGCAGGCGAGCAAGTGCAAGGGCTGGGGCGAGTGCCTTTGGGCACTGGCAGGAAGGAACCCTGTACAGGTCCCAGCAGCATCAGGGGTTGCCCACAACCTCTGGAGCCCCAAATGGCGTGTGTTGCAGTGTGCTCTTTAACGTTGCTGTCCATGGAGGGTGTAAGTGTTAAACAGCTCACTGGAGAGACAGTGGGACAGCCCCTTGCACCCACACCTGGGTCCTTGTCTGCTACCCAAGAGGAATGAGGTCACATGGACTTGAAGGATGGTGAATGCAGAGATTTTACTGAGCAATGGAAGTGGCTCTCAGTAGGATGGGGAGCTGGAAAGGAAATGGAATGGGAAGGCAGTCTTCCCCTGGAGTTCAGCCGTCCCCAGGCAAACTCCACTCCAAACATAGTCTCCAAAATCTAGCTGCTTCTCCTCTCAACATTTAGATGCTTCTCTCTTCTCTCCTCTGCCGTGCTACTCTGCTCCTCTACCAGTGGAGCTTGGGGCTTTTATGCGAACAGGACAGGGGCATGGCAGGCCAAAAGGCAAAATTCTGGTGGGAAAATGGAGATGTGGAGTTCTCATTTAGGGCCATGGGTCCAAGCTTGAGGGTGGAACCCTCACCAGCGACCCCTCTCTTTTCTACCTAGCGTTTCTCTGCCTCTTCTCTGTATCAATAAGTGCCTACATTAAGAAAAAGAAACATCTCAAATAAACAATCTAACTTTAATGATCAAGGAACCAGAACAAGAATAAACTTAGCTGCTAGTTAATAGAATGAATGAAATGATAAAGGTGAAAGAATGAAAAAACTACACTAGACAATAGTAAAGATCAATGAAACTAAAATTAGTTTTCTGACAAGATAAACTAAATGGTCAAACTTTTAGCTATACCCACTAAAAAGAGACTCAAAATTATAAATGAAAGAAGAGACATTGCAACTAATACCACAAAAATACAAAGGATCATAAGAGTCAACTGTAAATAACTACACAACAATTTAGATAACATAGAAGAAATGAAAAAAATCCCTAGAAACATACATGATATCAATACTGAATTATGAAGAAACAGAAAATCTGAATAGACCCTCCCAATAACCCTCCCAATAAAGAAACGCCTAGGATCTGATCACTTTACTGGTAAATTCTAACAAACATTTAAATAAGAATATATGCCAATCTTTCTCAAATTCTTCCCAAAAGCCGAAGAGGAAGGAACACTTCCCAACTCATTTTATGATGTAACATTACCCTGATACCAAAGCCAGACAAGGACACTACAAGAAAAATAATTACAGGACAATATTCTTGATGAACACAGATGCAAGTATCTTTATCAGAATACTAGCAAAACAAATTCAACAGAACAATACAAGGTTAATAAAAGTATTAACCTTTTATAAAAAGGTTAATAAGGACTTACCCCTGAAATGCAACAATGATTCAATGTATGCAAAGCAATAATCTGATATATCACATTAAGAGTGATGATTTTGACCGGGCACAGTGGCTCATGCCTGTAATCACAGGCAGGTGGATCACCTGAGGTCAGGAGTTTGGGACCAGCCTGGCCAACATGGTAAAACCCCGTCTCTACTAAAAATACAAAAAAAAAAAAAAAAAATTAGCCAGGTGTGTTGGCATTTGTCTGTAATGCCAGCTACTCAGAAGACTGGCAGGAGAATCACCTGAGTCTGGGAGGCAGACATTGCAGTGAGCCAAGATCACGTACTACACTCCAGCCTAGGTGACAGAGTGAGACTCTGTCTTAAAAACAAACAAACAAAAACAAAACAAAATAAAACAGTGACGATTTTGAAAACATACAATCATCTTAAATGCAGAAAAAAAAATTGACAAATTTCACTATCTTGTCATGATTAAAAAAAAACAAATTAGGTATAGAAGGAATGTTCCTTGAAAAAATAAAGACCATATACAATAAGCCCACAGCTAATATCATACTCAGGGATGCAGTGATGAGAAGCTGAAAGCCTTTCCTTTAAGATGAGGAACAAGATTAGGATGCCCACTCTTGCCATTTCTATCCAACACAGTACCGGAAGGCCTCACCAGAGCAACTGAGCAAGAGGAAGTGATAAAATGCATCCAAAACAGAAGGGAAAAATTAAAATTTTTTGTTTGCAGATGACATGATCTTATACAAAGAAGTCCCTGAAGATTCTACCAAAATACTGCTAGAAATAATAAATTCAGTTTCAGGATAAAAAAATCAACATGCAAAAATCAGTTGTTTCTATACACTAACAAGGAACTGCTTGAAAAAGAATCCAAGACTACAATCCCAATGACAATAGCATCAAAAATAAATAAATGAAATACTTAAAAATAAATTTAACCAAGGAGGTTAAAAATCTGTACATTTTAAACTATGAAATATTGATAAAAATATTGAAGACACAAATGGAAAAAACCTTATGTTCATGAATTGAAATTAAAATTGCTAAAATGTCCATACTACCCAAATAAATCTTAGATTCAATGCAATCTCTATCAAAATTCCAATGGCATTTTTCATAAAAATTAAAATAAATCCTAAAATTCATATGGAACCATAAGATAAAAGAATTCCTAAATCAATTTTGACTGGAAGCATCACACTACCTGATTTCTAATATACCATAAAAGTCAAAATAGTATGGCCCTGGTATAAAAACAGATATATAGACCACCCACTGGAACAGAATAGAGAGACCAGAAATAAAACCACACATTTATGGTCAATTGATCTCCAACAAAAGTGTCAATCATATAAAATGATGAAATGATTGTATCTTCATTTACTTGTGTTGGGAAAATTGTTTTCCATATCCAAGAACATAAAATTGGCCCTTTATCTTACCCTATATGCAGAATCAACTCAAAAGGGATTAAAGACTTAAAAATAAGACCAGAAACTGTAAAACTACTAAAAGAAACACAGAGACAAAGCTCCTTGACATTGGTTGAGACAGTAATTTTTTTATATGACCCCGAAAGCACAGTCAATAAAAGCAAAAACATACAAATGGGATTGCATCAAGCAAATCAACTGTATAAACAGACAACTTAAGAAATGAGAGAAAATATTTCCAACCCATACATGATAAGGCATTAATATCCAAAATATATAAGGAACTCAAACAACACAACAGCAATAAATAACCCAATTTAAAAACAAGAAAAGGATCTGAAAAGACATTTATCCATAGAAGACATGCAAACTGCTAACAGGTGTATGGAAAAGTTCTGAACATCACTAATTATCAGAGAAATGCACATCAAAACTATAAGGAGAAGTTATCTCACACCCATTAGGATGGCTATTATCAAAAGGACAAGAGATAATATTAGTTGGTGAGAGTGTGGAGAGAAGGGGTCCCCTTGGGCATGGTTGGTGGACATGTAAGTTGGTATAGCCATTATGGAAAACACTATGGAGACTCTACATAAAAATAAAAATATAACCACCATATGATCCAACAATCTCACTTCTGGGTACACATTTAAAGCAAATGCAGTCAGTACAGGTTGACTATACCATATTTGAAATGCTTGGGACCAGAGGAGTTACAGATTTCGGATTTTTTTTTTTTTAATTTGGAATAGTTGCTTTACAGTTTGAGTATCCCCAATCTGAAAATCTGAAACTCAAAATTCTCCAAAATCCGAAACTTTCTGAGTGCCAACATCATACTCAAAGGAAATACTCACTGGAGCATTTCAGATTTTCAGATTAGAGATACTCAACTGGTAAATATAATGCAAATATTTCAAAACCCACACCCCCCACACAACAACAACAACAACAACAATAAATCAAATTTCTATTTGAAAAACCTCTGATCCCAAGCATTTCAGATAAGGAATACTAAAGCTGTATGTACTTATGGGTTGAACATTCCAAATCTGAAAATCTGAAATCCAAAATTCTCCAATGAGCATTTCCTTTTAGTATCATGTTGGTGCTCAAAAAAGTTTCAAATTTTGGAGCATTTTTAACTTTGGACTTTTGGATTTGGCATGCACAACTTGTATCTCGTTCATTGCGGCAACATTGACAACATGCAAGATGTGGGATCAACCTAAGTGTAGATCATCAGATAAATACAATAAAATGTCATTGGACACACACATACAAGGGAATATTATTGAGCCAAAAAAGGGAGATCCTTCCATTCATGACAATATGGATGAACCTGGAGTACATTATGCTAAGTGCAATACACCAGGCACAGAAAGACAAATACAATACTGGTTAATCTCACTTATATATGGAACCTAGAAAAGTCAAACTCCTAAAAGCAGAGAATAATGGTGGTTGTCACACACTGGGGTGCGGGGGAAATGAGGAGTTGCAAGTGAAAGGGCACAAAGTTTCAGTAGATCGAATAAGTTCTAGAGATCAAATGTGCTGCTTGGGCAATACAGTTAATGATACTTATGGTATACTCGACGTCTGCTAAGAGAGTAGATCTTAAATGTTCTCACCACACAAAGAAAATGGTAAGTATGTGAGGTCATGAATATGTTAATTAGTTTTATGGTGGTAATTATTTCACAATGAACACATAAATCAAAACATCACATTGTATACCTTAAATATATATAATCTTTATTTCTTATGTATACCTCATTAAAGCTGGGAGGGAGAAAAAAAAGAAAGGGAGAGAAAGAAATGCTAAGGAACAGAAAAGTTAGCTACTGTAGGGAGTTTAAGTAGAGTGATTGCAATCTAGTACCTGATTCTCATCTTCACAGAAATATCTTTTCTTTCAACTCATGCAGAATTGTTTTGGTTTCAGATGATCAAATCATGCTGTGCAAACTTACAGTTTTAAACAACAGGATGATTTACTGCTAGTGCTTACTTAGTCCAGTAGTAAATGTACCTATTTCCTTTAAGTAGACACTAGGAAACCAAATTACCAAAGGAATTTGTATGGTGGGCTTTAAAAAAGACTTAAAAATGTTTTTTTGATTGTTGACTCTAGAACATAAGACACATAATTAAATGTCCATGGAAACCAGAAAAATAATGGAAAAGTAGTGCATTGGCTGAGGATTTTCATAAAATTAGGTAGAAAATTTTTACACTTCAATGAAAATACACGTATTCTCTTTTCTTTTGCAACAAATGAAATACGATGTCTATTTTTTTAACTGATTTTAAGTTCAATTCCAGATAGAAACATGAAAATAGAAAAATAATTTTCTACTGTTATAAGGCAATATAGTTTGGCTCTGTCCCCACCCAAATCTCATCTTTAATTGTAGTTCCCATAGTACCCACATGTCATGGGAGGGACCTGATGGAAGGTAACTGAATCATGGGGGCAGTTACCCCCATGCTGCTGTTAGTGAGTGAGTTCTCACAAGATCTGATGGTTCTGTAAGGGGCTTTTCCCCTTTGCACAGCACTTCTCCTTCCTGCTGCCATGTCATGTGAAGAAGACATGTTTGCTTCCCCTTCTACATGATTTTACATTTTCTGAGGCCTCTCCAGTCATGCTGAACTGTGAGTCAATTAAACATCTTTCCTTCAGAAATTACCCAGTCTCGGGCAGTTCTTTATAGCAGTGTGAGAATGGACTAATACATAAGGAAAATGCATGGTATAAGCATGATAAAAAATAAGAACTGACACTAAAGCTTCATTGTTGGGGAGAGATAAGCTGTATTAAAATTCATGGTGAAGTAGCAAAATCATGTTCAACTTGACTGTTGCCTTGCTGGAATTTGAGCTGGGCTTCTGGATCTAATTTTTTTAGAAAGAAGCTGAACATCTAGATTTCTAATTTAAAATGTTTTCATTTTTAATAGACTTAATTTCTAAAATACAGTGTAGGGCAAACAAAACAGACCTGGGGACTATCTTTAGTCTATAGATTGCCACTTTGAGGCTTTTATCTAGAGGTATGTTTTAGCCAAGCAGTGACTAAACTGAATTTCATGATTCAGAGAAAGCTGTACTTCCACAGTAACTGGAAACATGTGCCCTCCTAATTCCCTTGTTCCATCATTCTCTTTAGGCTGACCTGATTATTTCCTCTCAGACTCCGATTTTCCAGAATCCATGGACAGCTCACTAACAGTCTCCTGCTAGACAGTCAGATCCAACAGAATTAGTTAAGTTATGCTTTCCGTGATTCCGTTTCAGGCAAGATGTTCACTGCTTTGATATTTTCAATAGCTCAAATATTCCCTTTCTGGAAAGTGCCCCCAAGTTTTGCAAGTGTTTATCTTAAAACAAACAAAAAACTAAATGCCCTTCTTGGCTTGGTCAGCAACACATTTATAACCCATTATCTTAGGGTCTGGTTCTTCTGTCAATGGCTGCTTTCAATCATTGCACTGAATTTAAAATTTACCTGACCTCGTCTTCAAATTCAGAGAAATTATACTAACTCTCTGTCTGACTATACTCTGCTCCAGTGCTTTAGTTTTATTAATTTTTCATGCATGTCAGAAGATTTCCATTCTAAATATTTTGTGGATAGTCCTACTATATTGGCATCAATGTAGGGGACGTGACTTTAAAGGGAAAATCATTGGTGAACTATTGTCTATTCCCCCTATTTTCCATGTCTAAAGTGCCATTTGTTGGTACTGATGGCTATACGGAGTTTACTAATACAGAGTTTTAATAATAAATAAAATGATTTATTTTTTCTCTTTCTCTGATACCTACTTTACTCTTCTCTCATATCCCTATCCATTTTTATCTGGACCACTTCTATCCTCAAGTCTTACCACTGGTGGGTAATATGGTAGCTGATAATAAGCGCTCTTAGAATGAAGAAATAACTGATCTTAGGGCTGATCCAGAATCTAAAAGGGAAACAATATAAATGTATCAGAGATTTGACTAAATGTGATTTACATTTTCACTAGACAATTTTAAAGCAAGTTATTCACTCAAAAAATAAGGCACTGAATAAGAGCACAGCTTATACTCACTTTAGTATATAAACAAAGATATGTTATTTAATTTTCAAATAGTTGATGTTTCCATATCTATGAAATAAAATTAGGTTTCTGTGGATTTTCTGTGGTCACATATATGAAACCTAAACTACATAATTACCTCAATTCTTGACATTGTAAGTGATACTGCTTGATACGTAAACATAAATTACAAGTACATATGGTTTGCTAGTCAGATTCTTTAAGATAATGACTAAGAAAACAGAAATTATTTATATTCTTTATGAAGTATAACAAATATGGCTTCCAGTATGTTATGAAAAGCATATATTATAAGGCAGTATTTTGCAAACCAGAGTATCAGGTTTTCTGGAGCCAAATTTTAGTGTTACGGTCATATGTTGTTAAAAGAATAATCTTTATTCAGTTTGGTGTTGTAACAAAATTGCAGAAAAGTCATTGTATTTTAGGATGACTAAATCTTTCACCATGGAAAACAGAATACTCAGTTTTTAGACTTTTACATTTTCCTGAAGTATATGACACATTACTGTGCACTACTTCCATTAGCAGAATCTTTTACTATTTAGTGATGAATAAGCTGTTTAAATGCTTTTGTCTAATTGGGTCATACCTCAACGAACATCCCTCTCCATTATGTATGGACATTATAAAAAGAAGCTTCTGAATAATGTCTTTTTCTCCACAGTGTAAAACCTGTTACAGCAGCAAGATACATGGAGAGTCAAAATCTTCCATTATGTATGATATCTACAAGAAGAGTAGATGGGGTTCAATGGGGCTAAAGTATTACAAATTAGAACAGGAATTTAGAAGTAAATTTTGGTGAACACAAAAAGAGGATTATAAATAATAAAGTTTATCGTATTGTATAAAGAAACAGACTTTCTTGTGAGGTAGTGAGATCCCTGTTATCTGAGGTGTTCAAAGAGGCCTGATGCCAGAAGACAAATGCAAATACTGTTAAGACAGTGCCCAACATTATTCTATAAAATGTTTCTATAAAAATGTGAGATGCCAATACCTGGTAATTTCAGAGAAGATGGAATGTTTATTTAAATTGAAGAATATTTATCTAAAGATATATTTATTATGTATTAGTTATGCTCCTGTGCCCTGAAGATAAACTAGTAAATAAGACCTACTAGGCAGGTTGAAATGCATATACCATTGCTCCTATGAGTATGGGGCAGTGGAAGATTATCTAGTAGACAGACAAAGTCCATGCCTGAGATATGGGGAAAGTGGGGATTTGCTCCAAAAAAATTCCTTTTAAAGGAATATGCATACAGTATTCCCAAACAGCAAAATAATGATGGCAAAAATATAACTTTTTGAACTTTGTTTTTTACCATTTCTTGTTAAAATGTCTGGACTATATCCTAATGGCCATAAGGGATCACTACAAACTTTTAAGCTGGAGAGTAGTTTGAGAGACAGAGAGAGACAGTGTGTGTGTCTGTGTGGGTGTGTGGGTGTGTGTTGTAGAAAGAAAATTCTCTGTGCCATGTGAAGAGTGTCAGACCAGGAAGCAAGAGAAGCACTGTTGTAATAAACTCAGTGGGATATGATTAAGCGTGTAAAGTACTGGCAATGGGAATTCAGAGAAGGGGAGAAGATCAAGAAATACCAGTCTCTCCTGGGTTTGGTGACTGGCTGGTTGCAAAGAAGAAACACAAAAGAGTAACTAATAATCCTTCTTGACTGTCTGTCTCCTTTCTTCACCTATTTTATTTCAGCAGCTACAGATGGAACAATAAGATAAACCCTTGGGCTTCTCCACATACCCAGGAAGAGATTAGTAAAGATTATGAACATCATCCCTTACTTGAACTTACAAAAGCAGGATAAGATCTCCAAGAGTTCTATCCCAGAGATTCAGGGCTTTTCTTGGTCACCATACACAAGCTAGTTTAAAGTTAAATGCTATACGCTGTCCTCTTGCTTTTTACCTAGGTGGCGAAACATCTAATTTGTCATAGTTGGCAGTAAGATGGTTCTGGTCAACATCCCAATTTCTTTTTACCGTTTACGCTCTTCCACTGGATGCATATTGAATATACATATGATAAAGATGCAGATTAAACTGCTGCATCATCCAGAGTAAATGTAACATATATATATATATATATATTATATATATATATATATATTTATTTTATATATAGCGTGTGTGTGTGTGTGTGTGTGTGTGTGTGTTAGTAAGCTCATGTTACGGACATAAGGCTTAGCATATATGAAACTAAGGATACTAAATGGTCTTTAAAATGTATTTTTTAGTTCTGAAAACAGAATCTGGACTTTGAAACCAGACCAAAAAAATTCTATGAAATAAAAGGAGAGTAAAGGCCTGAATGAAATGCTTTTAAGAAATAAATGGAAGAGCAATTGAATACAGTTAGTATGGATAACTCATGAAGAATTTTGCTTTTATCAAAGAGCAGGTAAGTGAGCCAGTAGCTATAGGGGAAAGTGGAGTGAGGGAGAGAGACAGGGAGACAAAGGCGG